>NC_132918.1:34828403-35472403 GCF_047675955.1 Chlorocebus sabaeus | reverse complement strand
AAGAAGGCAACCAGATGTGGTCATAGATGTAGCACTGGTCTCCAAGTTAGAAGACCCAGTTCTGCCACCAAATAGCTACATGTCCTTTAGAAAGCCTCTTCTTTTGGTCTGTTTTTTTTAAATCTGTGAAATGAACCAATTAATCTGTGAGTTCCTTTCTATTTCTAGTAACCCATCTATTGGTAGGGGGCCCATGCCATTTATTGTCCAAAACAGGACCTTTTAAGAATAAAATGGGATACTTTTAATAATTATGCTGGGACAACAGGTATAAAGCATGGCTGTCACAGGCAAATTGAGGTATAAGGTCACACTATTTAGTAGGCACCTACTATACCCTAAGGATAATGTTAATTACATTACATATATTCTCATTTACTATAAGAATATATGTAACCAACCCTGGAAATAAGTATGATTAAAATCCCAATTTTACAGAAGAGGAAAGCAGAAATACAGACAAGTTAGATTACATTCCCAAAGTTACAAAGCTCGTTGGTGATAAAACAGGATTCTGTCTAGTTACAAGTCCTCTCTCTGGCTTCCTTCCACTTCCCCAACATTTTCTATCCCATTATCATGCTCTTTATGTAGGAAATAGATATCTACAAATACCTATCACCAACTTGGACCTCTCCCTGAGCATCGGCACATCTTTCACTGATTTAATGAGTAAGACATTGTCCTAGGAACTCAGCATGTATATAAGGACAAGAGCAAACAGAAGAGATGCAGACTCTGCCCCTATTTGGCTTACAGTCTAATAGTAGAGACAAATGATTACAATACACTGTCATAAGACTATAATGGGGAAAGCTTAGGGTACTGTGGGATGGCAGAGAGAGACCATCTACTGTATTTGAGAATTAAGAACTTCCAAGGGGACATGATACAAAAGCTGAAGCCTAAAGATGAGTACAAGTTATCTACGTAAAATGGGGAAGAGCAAGTGTACTATGGCCAAGAAAACAGCCAACACGAAAGCCATGTGGTAAGAGCATGGTGCCAGGAAATGTGGCAAGTGGAGGTATGCACGTGTGGACTTATACACATGCACACTCTGTGCGTGTCACCGCTA
Organism: Chlorocebus sabaeus; assembly: GCF_047675955.1. NCBI lineage: Eukaryota > Metazoa > Chordata > Mammalia > Primates > Cercopithecidae > Chlorocebus > Chlorocebus sabaeus. The sequence continues at coordinate 35,471,325 of NC_132918.1, read as the reverse complement.
GGAGCCAGAACAGGAAGGAAGGATCTTATGGGCTATTATCTCTGAATCCGAGCTTTATCCTCCAAACTATGAGGATCCCTGAGATGGTTGAAAACAGGAGAATGACATGACCCGATGCACATTTCTGAACTATCACTATGGCAGTGGTGTGAATGAGACATTAAGCAGGGCAGCTGAGAGCTTAGGAACTTGTTAAGGTTATCCAGGCAGCAGTAGTTCAGATATAAAGAAAGCAGCAGATTCCAGAACTCTTAAGAACCATTTCCTGTGACTACTAAGTTCTTCCAGCCTGAAGGTGAATTTCATTTTTATTTTTCTTCAGGGTTCCGCAGGAAAAAGACAGTACAAATAGAAATGAATTCTGCACTGTTGATTGACGGTCCAGAAAAGTAGAAGCTGGAGTGACGTGCTGCCCAGAGCCACACTCAGCACATTCTCAGCTTTGGATTTCAACCGACACATGTATCTGGTACAGATGGACTCGTCTCAACAGTAACTTGCCTTTGCTTGCCGAGTGAACTGAAACCATATTTTAAAAACATAGCAGTGTTAAAAAACCTCAAAAATAAGTAAAAAGGAGATGAGTTTTGCTACACTACCTCTCTAAAATTTTCGGTTCTCTTACCATTTTACCTGATGGAGAAATGGTCATTAGGATCTCTTTAATGAATAGCAAAAGAGAGACGGGCTTAATTTGTTTCTTCCAGAATATCCAAGCCTTATGGTTTGCATTTCCAATTAGATAATCTAGGATGGGGCAAAGACTTCTCCAAACACATAAGGGAAGTAACTGGCCCAGATGAGCCAATGAGAGTTCACTAAGGACAAGAAGCAGAATCAAGATAGGCTAAACAAGTCTGATCTTACAGGTACTTCTGGTGTTGAAAATAAATGGCTGGAGGCGAGGAGAGTGAGAAGATTGTTGCTATTTATAGAAATTATTAAGAAAATCCAGAATTATATGATAAACTATAAGGGCAGTAATGCTGTAATTGACCTTTTGGTTGTCTCCCCAGTATTCCATCTGCCCCCTAACATGCAGTTTGAGAGGCGCTAACCTCGACAAGAGCTTCAGAGGTAAGTTCTCACTGGCATTAGCAAGCTATTATGATCCTATACTCTGGCCAAGTACTGTTTCAGGAAGGACACTTACCCATGGCCACTGTGATTAGTTTAGGGGTAGGCACATGAACTAGGCAACTCTCGTTTGTTAGTTGGGGCAAATATGCTCTCTCAATCTCTCTGGATATGGACCAAGAAACACATAGCTCATGGGCCTGTTGGCAGTCATCTCGCAACTATCATGGACAGCTGATGGACAGGAGAACCAGACTTGAGATGACACTGATAGCATGATAGGTAGAGCAAAAAGATAGGTCTACGATGACACCACTGAGCCTCTGGATTAAACCCACCCCATAGGCCATTCTGCAAATAAATTTGCTGCTTATCAAACCCAACATCTTCTTCATCATTGAAGCCATTTTGAATTAGGATTTCTATGTTTAGAAACTAAATGGGCCTGAGGAACAGCCTAGCAATTGGATGGCTAGACTCGTGTAGGGTCCAGAGGGCAACCATCAATGCAGAGTGATCACTTAGGATCCAAGGGCGATCACCCCCATATGATCTTCCTTCTGCCTGAGGAGCTGTCAGCCCTGGAAGACAGGTGGTAGTAGCAGGGAAGGCAGACATCTAATGAATGTGGAGAGGTGGGAGGGCAAGGGACACAGGGGCCTGGAACTTCTTCCCTCACCTGAGCATGCAGATGATTCTGAAAACACTCAGCTTTGTCCTGCGGGTCCAAGTGGAGCAGTATTTGAGTCATTTCTACCTCCACCCAATCCACTTTTAACTATTTCTCATATCATTTTGGAATAGGAGATGTTCATTTCTCAAGCAAAATGAGGACAGAAATAGAAGATTGGAGGAGCATTTCACAAATGATTAGAAACAAAGTATGAGATGCTTTCTTTTTCCTGTTGAAGGATAAGTACAAGAGGGAATCAGATACCTGCTTCAGGTGTGCATTTAAGCCTTCATGCGTGGCCTTCAATAGTGCCCTCACTGTGAAACTATCAGGATCTTCTTTATCTCGAATTTGAGATTCTTTTAACAGTGACTCCAGCTTTTTCCTTATGAAAGATTCCACCTGATGCTCAGTGGTCCCATTATTCTGCAAAGAATTAAGTAATACAAATGATTTCCTTAAGAAACACATTGAATTAGAATATACCACAGTTACTTCTATAATTTCACTGTCTCTCAATTACTTGTAAGTAATTAAGCTCAAGCTCATTGTACCATCTCGGTCTTCCCTCCTCCACAAATCCTATAAGAATAAGGATTACTATTTATTAAGAACTAATTCTCTGCCAGCTACTCTTCATGTGACTGTATTCAATCCTCAGGAACCTTGTAAGTATTATTATCATTTTCATTTCAGTGATATGGAATCCAATGCTTAGAGAGAAATCAAGTAAATTGCTCAAGGTTACATAGCTAGCAAATAACCGAAGCAGGATTCAAACTCAGGACTCCAAAGCCCTTCCCACTATGCTTATGCTATTTGATGCTTTTAACAGATAAAAGGCCAGGGAAAGTTTTTGGAAACTAAGTTTTCTAAACCTACATAAGTAAATTAGAACAAAAATATGCTATTAAAATAAAACTACTTTTTTCACTGAGGAGAAAAGAATGCTATGGAAATTTCCGGAGTTGAGGATTATTGTGAGATACATTTCCTGCCTATTTCCAATCCCACTGTATGGTTAGGGGGAACCTCAATAATTGCCTCAGCCATGATTTGTCATTACAATAACTTTAAGATCACAACGAATTTCAAGGGGGTTGGATATCAGAGCTACGACCTGTCCAGCTGGTGACTCACAGAATTTTGAGGTGATCATGGGATATAGATTCTCTCAAAGCCCTGCTTAGCACAGCTTTTCAGCCACTTGTTCTGCTTGAAACCAATGGCCCCAGCCTCCGTTCACAGCTCTTCTGCTCTTCCAGTGCGTCTATCTCTCCCTGTTTCCAATACCTTTCCCTAAATTCTTCAACCACTTGCTGAAGACCAACCCACCCAAAGGGAGGAAAGGAGTACTCCTTGACAAGAACAATTCCTACATTCTTCACCAGAAATTTAAGGCTGTTCTTCCATTGGCAAATCTGTTTCTAAGAGGTCATTATATGTCAACTCTGCATAATGGGTAGCTTTCCAATAATGCATTCATTTTCACAAAATCCTGTAAGAACAAAGCAATTATAAATGCCCTAAGGAAAAATTTCAAAAATCTACACCAGGATAGGTTATTGAATTTCCCTGTATCACTATCACATGCATTAATATCTTTAGCAAGCCCAATTAACGAGGCACAGCACTTCCCTGGAGACCTCTAGGTCCAGAAGGAGATGCAAGGATGAAAAAGAGTTGGCTCTAACATCATAAGAGAACACCCTCCTGTCATGCTAGAAAAGACATGTCCCCAAATATTCTACCCTGGTCTACAATGATGCCTACAAAAGCACAGACAACCAATACAACAGAGTTTCTGATAAGGAACACAGCATTACTGCCTGAGTGACTGAGAAGGCCCCAAAAAAGAGGTGGGAATTGATCAGAGCTCTCAATGTAACTGAGATTTCAACAGTGATGGAAAGAAGGGCTTTCCTGCCAACCACAGTTCTAGCAAAGGATTTACATGAATTAAGAATGTTCTGTAAATGCAAAGAACACATGAGTTTTCCTAGAGTTCATAGGGTATGGTAGTGGCAGATAAAGAACTTTGGAGAGTGGAGGGACTTGAAAGCAAGAGGTATGGAGCTGCTAAGAGAGTCTGAGTGAACAAGTCCTTGTGTAGCAACTCTAGAAACAATATTAATCTGGCAGCGTGTGCCAAAAGAGGAAGTGTGTCTGCAGATGAAACATCAGGCACACTGGGCCCCACTGCAGGAACTGAGTGCCCAGGATAATGTGCTGGGGGTAGTTAACAAAGTTGAGAGATAATTTGGGAACAAAACTCATTTTGTATATTTAGAAAAAAAAACAACCATGTATTGAGCGTCTGCTGTGCCAGGTGAGAAGTATTGAAGAGAAATACCACCAACTGTCACAGAGCCCTCAGTGTCATGGAGAAGGCCAACACATCCCTGGATAATTACACAAGCAGGAACAAGTAGAGTGACAGGTGTGAGGGGTAGCATATGCACACAGAGGAGGCGCACCTTGTGCCTAGGGGAATTGGGGGACACTTCCAGGAGCACAAGAAACCTGAGTCAAGCCTTAAAAGATGAGTATATTAGTTTCCTGTGACTTGGCCGGGTGCCATGGCTCATGTGTCTCTAATCCCAGCACTGTGGGAGACCAAACTGGGAGGATCGCTTGAGCCCAGGAGTTTGAGAACAGCCTGGGCAATATAGTGAGACCCTGTCTCTACAAAAATTTACAAAATTAGCTGGGCATGGTGGCACACACCTGTAGTCCTAGCTACTTGGGAGGCTGAGGTGGAAGGATCCCGTGAGCCCAAGAGTTTGAGGCAGCAGTAAGCTATGATCATGCCACTTCACTCCAGCCTGGGTCACAGAGCGAAGCCCTGTCTCTAAAAAATAATAATAAAATAAAATAAAGTTTCCTGTGACCAATATAACAAATTACTACAAACTTGGTATCTTAAAACAATAGAAATGTACTTATTTTCTCACACATCTGGAGGCCAAAAGTATGAAATCTAGGTGTTGGCAGGGCTACACTCCCTCTGAAAGCTCTAGGGCAGGATCCTTCTTTGTCTCTTCCAGCTTAGGATAGCCCCATGTATTCCTCAGCTTGTGGCAGTATCACTCCAATTTCTGCCTGTGTCTTTATATGGTCTTCTCATGCATGTCTCATCCATCTGTTTGTGTCTTCTCTTCCTATGAGGACACTTATCACTGGATTTAGGGCCTACATGGTTAACCCAGGATTATATTATCTTGAAGTCCTTAACTTAATTATATCTGCAAAGACCCTTTTTTCCAAATAAGCTCACATACACAGGTACCAGGCATTAAGACTTGAACCTATCTTTCAGTGGCCACAAATCAACCCACTGTCATGACTAAGAGCTGATCATCTGGCAAAGAGTAGGGGGACAGCATTTCAATGTGAGGAAAAGCACGGAGAAAACAAAAAGTATCAAAAGAACCAGTAATCATATGAGCAAGGAGAGAAGAGCCACAGGGAAATATAGAAAAAGCAACTAAGATTGTACCCAGTAGGCCCCCTTTATGCATGGGAGATACATCAAAAAATCCTCATTGGATGCTGAAAGCAATGGATATTCCTGACCCCTATGTATGCTATATTTTTTCCCACATAGTAATGGTTGGATACACTGGACACAGGGATGATTCACATCCCAGGTGGGGTGGAGTAGACAGTGCAAGATTTCATCACACTTCTCAGAATGGTACACAATTCACAACTTACAAACTGTTTATTCATAGAATTTTTCATTCAATATTTTGGGCCATGATTGACTGCAGGAAGCAAACCCACAAATAAGGGGGAGACTGTATTGTACTAAGGCTTCCTTCTAAACCACTGTCATGTAAAGATACTTCATTTGAGCTGCTGAACCCCATTTAAGGCAAACACTAGGTTAGCCAATTCTTTCTCGTAATGACACAGGCAGAAAGGTTCAACCACTCAACCAAACACACGTGCCTATGAAAATGGCTGAATTGCAGCTCGAACCTCCTAAGACTTCCCATTCAAGACTGTGTCTATTTTTCCATACAATGTGGCAGCTATCCCTCTTACATTGTTACAGAAAAAGAGAAATTCTTGAGTCAAAGTAACCACATATAGGTTCATATTTTAAAAAGCCATTATTTCTATCATGAATCCAGGGAAATACATCATCACAATCCCTCTGGGAAAAACAATTTCACTTAAGGTCAAAAGCAAATCCAAGAAAAGAACTCCACATCTCTAACCCCCAACGCATTTGATCAAGACCCAGGGCCCAATGGAGTGTGCATTTGTTGAGAGGACAAAAAAAAAGAAAGCATGTAAGAGCACCTAGGGTATCCAGTGTCATACAGAATGCTCCAAATGAGCATCCATTTCCTTCCCTCACTCAGGGCCTCACAAAGAGGCAGAGACTTTAAGGAGAAGATCTGTGGCCATGACACCAAGTCACTTTCACTGTCAGCAAGGCAAGGCTCAAAATACAAAGCCAAAGCCGACCCAGATCTGGTAAAATAATGAATGCTTAACACAAAGGCTATGATTATTTACTTCACATCCTCCAAACACTGGGAGCTGCTAAAGGAATCATATCTCTGCCTGTTGATCTTTTTCTTCTCTGTGATTTACAGCACAAGAAAATTGGCAGCTGTGAAGAACAAATAAATGTGTGGCTGAGGTTTCATTAATATATTATCATTCGGCCCTGGAATCCAATAGCACTACCGAAAGGAAGCTAAGACAGACACTTGACCTCGAGACCTACCAGGCACCATGCAGCTGCAGCAGGGACCACAGCTGAAAGCCATAGGTATCTTGGTCTTTTGTTCTCTGGGCCAGTGGGCGAGGAAGGACGCTGCAGCTGGGGGCCAGGAGAGAGCAGTCATTTCATATGGTGGGTAGTTTCCACCAGAGAAGTAATCAGAGTTCTCTAGGTCCTTTTTTGAGAGATAAGTCTGATCCAGGAATCCCTCTACCACAAGTAAATACATTAAACACATTCTCATTTTGTCTCCAGCACGAAGCTAAATCATTGCTGAATACTCAGAAGGATGCCCCAAACGACGACCATCATTCCAGACTGGAAAGATCCAGGAAAGGGGAGAAATTGGGTGCTGCTCCTTGAAAGGGACCTTCCAAATAGTGGGCTCTACCTGGACTACACATTGCCAGCACCAGTGGAGTGCTCAGAAATCCCAGGCCATGCCCCAGACCCATGTAGTAGAATCCCTGGGCCAAGACCCAGACACTGGGGTTTTTAAAAGCTACCCATCATACCAAAGCGTGGCCCAAGTTGAGGACCTTTGCTTTAAAAAAACAAAACAAAACAAAAAAGCAAAAAAGTTGAGGACCTTTGCTTTGCTTAAAAAAAAAAGGGGGGGGGGGAGGGAAAAAACTAAAAACTGAAGTATTTCAACATCCCCCCCATTTTTTTTTTCCTGTGGCTAAAGTCCAAAGATGGGAAGAATAATATATTGCTGGCTTTTCTGAGTGCCTCACTGCTTTCCAAGCTGTAAGACCTGAAGGTCTCAGCTGAAGAACAGCTGCTTCTCAGCCATTCAAGCCTGTGTGTTTACTCCTGTCCTCTACCGTCACCTGCCTGCTCCTGTAGCTCACTTAACAACACATTCTTCTGTTCAAGGATCAGTCATATCCATGTATTAGAAACAACTAGGATCTTCCAGGGAGATTCCAAGTCACCTTTATCATTCCCTACCTCTTGTTGCCAGGATGTACTAGTATGCCCAGCACCTGGGCTTTTTGACCCAATGAACGCTTTCCAATAGCAAGACCTTGCAACCTCAAGAGGTAACTCATTCTGTCTTTGAGTGCTGATATGTTTTAAACAAACAAGATTCACAATCCTTCTTAGGACAGCTCAAAGCATAAAAGGAATGACTTAGGAAAAAAGATGAGGGAGGAAAATGATTAAAATGTTTAGTGAGAGAGATACACATGCAGTCTGAATAATGGTTTTAGAGTGTAAGACAAAAATTGCTACATGTCACTGCACTAGGACTCCTTTAGAACTTGCTGGAAGGCTTGGTGTTTATGGGATGAGCTTTATGTAGGAGATATAGAGCTAATGTTTATGCCCGAGAATCTGGCTAAACAGATTTAGAGAACACAAGAAAAAAGATACTGCATAACTCATCAGAAGCAGAAAAAAATTAATGAAGTTGAAATACAGAGGTGGAAAGTGTGTAGAGCATGCTGACATTAGAAGATCCATAAAGATGAATAATAGTGACTTCGCCTCACAGAATCAAATCTGTTAGACTACTACTTTGGTTGAAAGGAAGTCGTCCTCTGTGTCTCTGCGTTGTATGATTCTTGGGTCACCGAACACACTGGCTTTACCTTGTGGCTTATTGTGGCTTACCCATTATAAGCCAGATTTTCTCTATGGCTGGAGCCACAGTATGGCTTAAACTGCTTGCTTAAAAGTAACAGGAGTCTTGTCCTCCTGTTCTGCTTCTAACTCCAGGGTGGCACTGGGAGAGCCTCAAATCCCGCTTCTGGCCTTTGCACTTGGGGTTCTTTCTGCCTGGAACATTCCTCCTCAGGTATCAGCATGACTAACTCTTCACTTCTTTCAGGCCGTTGTTCAAATGCATCTTCCCTGTGAGGCCTTTCCTGGACATCCCATCTAAAACTTCAATAGATCCCTTACATATACACAGCATAAGTGTGCACACACGCACACAGACACACACACCCTTCTTTCCTTTAGCACTGATCACTGTCTAGTACACTATATATTTTACTTATTTGTCTTGTTTCTTGTCTATCCTCATCATCTCCCAATGATGTGTAAACTTCACGAAGGCAATGATTTTTGTCTATTTTGTTACTGACATATCATCCAGTACCTACAACATGATGAGCACATGTCCAACAGGAGATGTTTAATAAAAGTTTATTGAATGTGCAGATGAATCTTATATGACCTCATGAGAGTTGGTGTTCCAGTGTAAATGAATGCAAAGTTAAAATGTCTATTCATTGCAATAACTCAGATATAACTTATAAATCTAACCACATTCTCTCAACTTAAAACCGAGGTTAAAAGCTTCCTCTCAGATAATTATTGGTTCACATAAACTATCCAAAGTACACCCTCTTTTGCAGAAATATGATCAGATATTCAGTTTATCAGGGAATTTATTATAAATTCCCTAGTCAGATAGGGCATTTGAGCCCTCTGCCAACAATAGGACTATAAATGGTCTGATTACAAGATAACACTTTGGTTTTCTAAACACAGCATTGCCTTTTCTCAGAAGAGCTCAAAAATAGCAAAAAACAATTTGAAATATTTCTCCAATATTTCTTCAATGTTGATTTATTTATTTTCTCTTCTAAAATATAACAAAGAGATGCCTGTAAACTTACAGTTAAGGTGTTCTACTTTCACTTAGGGCCACACCAAATAATTCAAATGAAAGATCATATCTAACTCCATGGAATCACGTTCTAAACCATCTCCTGATGTGAGTGTCCAGAAATCAACTACTCTTAGTAAAGAAAAGAGGAATCTAGTTGGATACTTCACAGGTGAAATTATTTATTTGTTCCCATAAGACTACAGCTTACTATTTTTGCATAATCACATATATTGAACTTAGGAAGTTGGAGAGCTCACTGGAGAAGAAAAATGAAATAGCTAAGTGAATAATGATAGATCTACACTACGGCTGGCAACCAAGAGATCTAGAAAACAAGATGCAAAATGATAAAAATCAGAGACAAAAACCTGGTTTATAAAGTAATGCTAAAAACTAAGGCTAAATTATTCATAATCATAAATAACTATAAAAAATAAATACCTAGAAGAGAAAAAAGCAACTATTTAAAATATTAACTGTATAATGACATAGCATAGTTTTCAAACATGTAAATCTATTGAGATTTTCTGTAACCATAGCCCTATTAATTAATGGTATTTAATTTTGCTAACATAAACTATTAAAAGGCAAGAGAAGAATACAGATGGTAACTTTTCCTTTTCACTTCAAGCTGAATCTTCTCCATTTAGCCCATTTAAAGGGCATTAAAGCCAAGAAAGAAGTGTCTACTGAGACTTCAGCTGTCATTAAACTCTTGTCTCCTTTGAAAATAATGCCAGCTCATTTTCACAACCACAGGAAAGGCATCACAGAATTATCTGAAGAGTTGGACTGTTGTTAACAATGTAATAACTGAATTCAGGGTAATGGTGTAAACTACAAGAATGTATACAAAATTTCTCGGTTTTTTTTTTCTTTTTCTTTTTTTAGAGGGCAGAAACATAGTCCTGATGTCTAGAGGACTAACCTTTTCTGTAGAAATAAAATTCTTTACCAAACTATCATCAGCGTGTGCTACTCTCAGGTTGCTGTGTGATTCTAGCAATCACATGAGTTATAGAAAGGAGCAATGAGGCACCTTTTTAAGTCTTATATTTCCCTCAGGTTTGAATTTCCCTTGGATCACCTAGCTAAATGATGCTTTTCTTTTCTTTTTTTCTTTTTTTTGACACGGAGTCTCGCTCTGTCGCCCAGGCTGGAGTGCAGTGGCGTAATCCTGGCTCACTGCAAACTCCTCCTCCTGGGTTCACGTCATTCTCCCACCTCAGCCTCCCGAGTAGCTGGGACTACAGGCGCCCACCACCACGTCTGGCTAATTTTTTTGTATTTTTAATAGAGACGGGGTTTCACCATGTTAGCCAGGATGGTCTCGATCTCCTGACCTTATGATCTGCCCGCCTCGGCCTCCCAAAGTGCTGGGATTACAGGCGTGAGCCACCGCACCCGGCCTCAATGATGCTTTTCTACAAAGGAGGCTCCTTCATCTAGAAAAGGGGGCTGACGCACCAAGCAAGTAACAAACTATTCTATGCCACTTTATTGAAGACTTGGCAAATTAAAGATTTAGCCAAGAGGTCCATGTCTGGAAGGGCTTGGAAATCCCTCTGGTTCAGGGTACATTTTCTTAAAGAGGGGATGGGCATCCCAGAGAAGCAGGCCCACATGCAGGTAGGGTTCCTCCAGCCAACCTTGACAGGGAGCATGGTGGGGCTGCTAGCATGAGGTAGGGAAGACAACGCTAAAGTAAAGCCAGCTTTTATTACCAAAGACAGTAACTTTTTCAACCACAATTTGATTTTTGAATCTGTAATAGGAAATTGATCCCTGGAGAGAGGGTTGAATGAATTAATCACTAAAATTCCTTTCAACACTCAGACACAAGAATCCTTGAATCATTCATTCAACAAACATTTGAGTGTCTGTGTGCCAGCAAACAAAGTAATTTTCAATGAATATCCTTTCTACACCACAGCCACCATAATTGTGAGGCCTCCAACACAGTAGCAACTTGGAACTCCATTGTAATACAGCATATCAAGGATAAAAAATATGGTCATGCCTGCAACTTACATAATGGAGCTTGAATTTGCACTCGTCTTCAATTTCATCTGCACTGTCCTCATCGGAAACTTCCCCTTCCTCTGCATCATCCCCAAGATGATAAGGCAACTTCTTACCCTGAAATGGAACAAAACATCCCCTTTAAAAATGAGAATAAATTCACAACAGCCAAAAGGTGGAAGTAACCCAAGCATCCACTGACGGATGAAAGGATAAACAAAATGTGTATGTACATTCAATGGAATCTTAGCCTTTAAGAAGAAGGAAATTCTGGTACATATTACAAAATGAATGAACTTTGAAGGTATTATGCTGATTGAAATAAGCTAGACATAAAAGGAAGTGTATTGTATGATTCCATTTACATCAGATTCATAGAGGCAGAAAGTAGAATGGTGATGGCCAAGGGCTGAAGGTAGGAGGGTATCGGGAGTTGTTGGTGAATGGGTATAGAGTTTCAGTTTTACAAGATGAAGAGTTTTGGAGACTGGCTGCACACAGTGGGAATGTATTTAATACTATTGAACACACTTTAAAAAGGGTTTATTGTATACATTTAAAAATAGTTAAGATGTTAGATTTTAGGTCACATGTAGTTTACTACAATTAAAAATCATTTTTGAAAAGTAAAAACTGAAAATAAAATATTGTATCATTAGCTAATCATTACTTCAGACTGACTAGAAAACAGACAGTTTGAATTAGGGGCAAAATAAGGGGGAGTAGAGATTTTCAAAAAAGGGAAGTCATCTTAGTTTCAATTAAGTAGAATTAATTAGAGCTACTATAGTTTAAAAAATCAAACCAGGCTTCTATTCAAGAATAGATGACTTGGAACCTGGAGCCAGGCGCAGTGGTTCACACCTGTAATCCCAGCACTTTGGGAGGCTGAGATGGGAGGATCACTTGACCCTAGGATTTCAACACCAGCTTGGGCAACAAAATGAGACTCTGTCTCTACAAAAAATCAAAAAATTTGCTTGGCATGGTAGCAGGTGCCTATGATTCCAGCTACACAGGAGGTTGAGGCAGAAAGATGACTTGAGACCAGGAGGTTGAGGCTGCAGTGAGTCATGTTTGTACTACTGCACTCCAACCTGGGTGACAAAATGAGAAACCCCCTCCACCAAAAAACAAGATGACTTGGCTGGGCATGATGGCTCATCCCTGTAATCCCAACACTCTGGGACGCCAAGGTAGGAGGACTGCTTGAAGCTAGGAGTTTGAGAACAGTTTGGGCAACATAGTAAGACCCCATCTCTACTTTTATTAAAAATTAAAAAATAGAATAGATGACCTATCACAATAACTACCACTCCATCCTATTATATACAACTGCTGTGGTGTGAATGTTGGTGTCCCCCAAAATCCATGTATTAGAACCTAATACCCCACCCATATGATAGTATTAAGAGGTGAGGCATTTGGGAAGTGATTAAGTCATGAGGGCTCCAACAAGCTCCCTTGCCCCTTCTGTCATGTGAGCACAAAAAGTAGGTACTATCCATGAGAATCAGGCCCTCACCAGATGCCAAATCTGCCATCACCTTAATCTTGGACTTCCCAGCATCTAGATCCAAGAGCAATGAATTCTGTTGTTTACAAGTTGCCCAGTCTAAGGTGGTTTTGTTATAGCAGAACAAAGGAACTATGACAACAACAAGCATGCTAATGTCCCTCAGAGCAGCTTGTTCACCTAAGCAGGTTACATGCCACCTTAACAATTATGCCTCACTTTGCATTTAGCAAGCCCCTCTTTCACAGACAATGCAGCGGGACTCCTGCCCAGCTTGAGCACCTCTCCCAGGACCAGGCCATTCCTGACTTACTCAACAACACACTTTAAAAAGGAGGGGCTTTTTGACAGGGAACATTCTTACAAGATATTAAGACAATTAAGTTACAGAATTATATATACAATATTATCTCAGTGATTTAAAAAAACAGCGGAAAAGTCTAAAAATAAATATGGTCAATTGTTAAGGGTAATTATCTCTTTGTAACAGCGCTACAAGTGAACTTTACATTTTCCTTTCCTGCATTTCTCAAATTACATTCAGAAACAGCAAATATAAACTAAAAAGGATAGCAGGGGGTAAGGCCCAGGGGTCTGAGAAAAGCTTCAAGGGCAGCCATCTGTATTAGTAAGGCTTCTTACTACAAGCAGAAAGGAATATTTATTACCAAAATACTGAATCGCTTCCAGAATCAGAGGGTGGGAGGTGGGGCAGAACCAGGCTTTGAGGCTAAGAGGGCAAGGCCACTGTAGTAGGCAGCCTGTAAATCATAGTACAAATGTCTCCTGTCTCAGTATTCACACCCTTCTGCAATCCCTTCCCTTTGAGAGTGACCTGGACCTAGTGCCCCACTTCTAATGAACTGAGTACAGCAAAAGCGATGGAAGGTCACTTCTGAGATCAGGTTATAGAAACATTATACCTGCTTGCTTGCTTCCCCACACTTCTCTCCTTTCCGGGAGCTCTCTCTCTCTTTATCTCTCTCTCTCTGTCTCTCTCTCTCTCTGTCTCTCTCTCTCTCTCTGTCTCTCTCTTTATCTCTCTCTCTCTCTCTCTCTTTCACACACACACACACACACACACACACACACACGTGTTGTGAGCTGTGCTATGGAGAGACCCACATGGCAGGGAAGTAAGAGAGGCCTCAGTAGTCAACAGCCTGAAAGGAACTGAAATGTGCCAACAACAGCCACTAAAGTAATCTCGGAAGCAGAGCTTCCCTCAGTCCAGCCGTGAGATGACTGCAGCCCCAGAGGACACCTTCATTACAGCCTCAAGAGAGACCCTGAGCAGAGGACCCAGCTAAGCCACATCCAGGTTCCTGACCTACAGGGACGGTGGGAATATTCAATGTTTTAAGCTGCCAAATGTTGGGGTAATTTGCTATGCAGCAATAGACACCTAACATAAGCACCAACCAAAATCACAGGGCAGAACAAATTCACTGAAGATAGCATCTCCAACACAACTAAGCACAGAGACAGTGGCTTTCACTCCATCATCCACACAATGGACATCAGGACTACTGCCAGAAGTGCTGCCATGGGCCCTAAAGGAAGCTGCCAGCATGTCCACCCCACTCCCTCCACCCCCAGGATGGGTTCGACTTGGTCCCACTTTCCTACTATAGTTTCTGCTTCAATGTCTGGGACATGTTCACTTGATTGGTGGCTTCTAGATGGGGTGCCCACATCCTAGTCCTAAGAAAGGCTGCAAAAGCAAACTCTGAGCTCCTCTAAGGGAATCCCTTAAAACATAGGGATGGAAACTTCCTTAAACATGGAAGGATGTTCACATGCCTGACAGCCAAAATAACGATACATTTATAAATATCATCCCAGGCTGATCTCTAAACTCAGGTTTCAGTGACTTTTAGTATTCCTGCTCTCCACACCACTATTACCTCTTTCAGAATTCTGGATCCCCTCTTACCCACTTCCTACCTCCGCAGGGCTACCAGCTTAGTCGGATGTTCGGAGAAATGTCTTTCCCAGTTTTCCCACACCTTCCTTGATACCCAAAGCTCTTGACTTGACAGTTTCAAAGCTGGATAAACCATTTATGTAATGAAAGCATAATCTATATTAAGAATCTAAACAATTGGGATTTAGGCAAATATTTTCTTCAACTTACAGAAGGGAATTTGCAAGATTAAAAAGTTGGGGCCGGCCAGGCACAGTGGCTCAAACCTGTAACCCCAGCACTTTGGTAGTCCAAGGGAAGTCGGCGGATCACCTGAGGTCAGGAGTTCTAGGCCAGCCTGGGCAACATGGTAAAACCCCGTCTCTACTAAAAATACAAAAATTAGCGAGGTGGTGAGCCCTGTAATCCCGACTACTCGGGAGGCTGAGGCAGGAGAATCGCTTGAACCTGGGAGGCAGAGGTTGCAGGGTGCCAAGATCGTCCCACTGCACTCCAGCCTGGGTGACAGAGTGAGACTCCATTTCAAAAAAAAAAAAAAAGTTAGGGCCAGGCATAGTGGCTCATACCTGTAATCCCAGAACGTTGGGAGGCCGAGGCGGGCAGATCACTTGACATCAGGAGTTCAAGACCAGCCTGGCCAACATGGCGAAACCACATTTGTACTAAAAATACAAAAATTAGCCAGGCGTGGTGGCAGGCACCTGCAATCCCAGCTATTCAGGAGGCTGAGGCAGGAGAATGGCTTGAACCCAGGAGGCAGAGGTTGCAGTGAGCCGAGATCGCACCATTGCACTCCAGCCTGGGAGACAGAGTGAGATGATCTCCTCAACAACAACAACAAAAAAGTTGGGATCTAATTTGTGTATCATTAATAACAAGGCAGCTCAGAATCAAAGCATTTATTTCTGTATATTATTTCAGGTCCTATTGATACAGAAAGCTCCTAAAAATCAGTTTATTTCTCTATTTTTCTTTACTTTAGGAACATTTGTAGGGTAGTTATAATATAGCAGCACCAGAAACAAGGTACTCAATTAGGAGGTGACCAGACATATTCAGAAACAAGATATCAAGATATCATCTTTCTTCGTTCATTCAGAATCTGCTTTGTTTTAGGTACCATGGCAGACAGCAAGATGAAACTGTACACAAGACATTTAAAAGGTAATGGTAGCCATTCCCTCTTTTGAAACAGCATAAAATAGCATGAAAACCAATATATGTTTTTAAATGTTCTACAGAATAGAAATAAATATGAAAAATAACATCACCAAGAAAAGAATAATAATAATCCCCAACTGATACACATCACTGACAGCATTGACTAGAAAGGAAAATGTAACTGTGAGGAGCAGGTGGTGCTGAGCCGGTAAGGACACAGAACTAAGCTTCAACTCCCCTTCATCTGAGGGTGGCGTGAGGTGAGGGAACAAAAAGAAGAAGCTGCCTCTCAGAGTATTCATAAGACACGTTAATTTTCAATCTTTTAAAAATCTAATTAAAAGACCCTGCATTATCAGAGCCCTATTTTTGGTCAGCTTTTTCCAGGCTGGCAAATATTTTATCCAGGCAGATAGGGAAGAAACAAAGCAAAGGAACATTGTTTTTCAAGGCCCCTTTTCAATGGTGTTACTCCAAAGGAAAATTATAAAATAAATTTAGATAGCACTTTATGTGGCTTAACTAATTTAACTGTGGTCCCATATTGATGTAAATGAAGAATGATCCAGGTATCTTCCAGAGGTCCCTTTCTGATCTACATATATTTCATGCAGCAGTTACACTCTAGAATTAATTTGTCTATGGTATATGGAAATATTGCTAGAGACTGGATTGGAAGCATGGTCACCTCTCGGCTTCAAAATATCTGGCTGCACAGCCCCAGGAGAATGGAGACAACTCTGTGATTCACATCTGTAAAAGCAGGACACTTGGACCACACAGCTAAAGTTATTTCAGCAAAAAGAGTCTATGGAACATTACTATTTGTTATTTTTTTCTCATAAGCAATGTTTTATTTATAGGCATACCTTAAAATTATTATGAATGTGGTTTCAGGTCACTGCAATAAAATGACTATCACAATAAAGAGAGGCACACGGATTTTTTGGTCTCCCAGTGAATATAAAAGTTACAATTATGCTATACTGTAGCCTATTAAGTGTGCGATAGTATTATGTCTTAAAAAAGTATATACCTTAATTTAAAAATATTTAATGCTATAAACAGCTAATGATCATCTGAACCTTTGGCAAATTGTAGTCATTTTGCTGGCGGAGGGTCTTGTTTCAGTGTGGATAGCTGCTGACTGATCAGGGTGGTTGTTGCTGAAGGTTTGGTGACTGTGGCAATTTGCTTCTTTTTTGTTTTGTTTTGAGATAGAGTTTCGCTCTTGTTGCCCAGGCTGGAGTGCAATGGTGTGACCTCGGCTCACTGAAACCTCGCCCCCCAGGATTCAAGCGATTCTCCTGCCTCAGCCTCCCACATAGCTGGGATTACAGGCATGCACCACCAGGCCCAGCTAATTTTGTATTTTTTTAGTAGAGATGGGGTTTTACCATGTTGGTCAGGCTGGTGTCGAACTCCTGACCTCAAGTGATCCACCCGCCTTGGCCTCCCAAAGCGCTAGGATTACAGGCATAAGCCACCGCACCTGGCCGGCAATTTCTTAAATGGGACAAAAATTAAGTTTGCTCCATTGATTGACTCTTCCTTTCACAAAAGATTTATCTGCAGCATGTGATTCTGTTTAATAGCATTTTACCTACAGTAGAACTTCTGGCAAAATTGGAATAAACACTCTCAATCCTTCCTGTTGCTTTATCAACTAAGGTTTTGTACACCTCAAGAACCCACTTGCTTTGCTTATTCATATAAGTAATTCCTCATGTATTCAAGTTTGATCATGAGATTTGAGATTGCAAGATTGCAGCAATTAAGCCACATCTTCAGGCTCCACTTCTTTTTTTTTTTTTTTTTTTTTTTTTAGATGGAGTCTCACTCTGTCACCCAGGCTGGAGTGCAGTGGTGTGATCTCAGCTCACTGCAAGCTCTACCTCCCAGGTTCACACCATTCTCCTGCCTCAGCCTCCTGAGTAGCTGGGACTACAGGCGCCCACCACCGCACCCGGCTAATTTTTTTGTATTTTTAGTAGAGTCGGGGTTTCACCGTATAAGCCAGGCTGGTCTCGATCTCCTCACTTCATGATCTGCCCACCTTGGCCTCCCACAGGCTCCACTTCTAATTCTAGTTCTCTTGTTATTTCTAACACATCTACAGTGATTTTCTCCACTGAAGTCTTGAACCCCTCAAAGTCATCCATCAAGATTGGAATCTTCTTCTTCTAAACTCCTGCTAATAATAATCTGTTGACCTCCTCAAAAAATCGCAAATGTTCTTAATGGCATTTAGAATGGTGAATCCTTTCTAGAAGGTTTTCAATTTAGTTTGCCCAGACTTATCAAAGAAATCACTATTTATGGCAGTTATAGGCTTACAAAGTATGTTTCTTAAGTAATAAGACTTGAAAGTCAAAATTATACATAGAACAATGAGCTACAGAATAGATGTTGTGTAGCAGGCATGAAAACAACATGAATCTACTTAAACATCTCATTAGAGTTCTTGGGTGACCAGGTGCATTGTCAAGGAGCAGTAATATTTTGAAAGGAATCTTTTTTCCTGAACAGTAGGTCTCAACAGTGGGCTTAAAACATTCAGTAAACCATGCTGTAAAAACATGTGCTGTCATGTGACATTTTTATTCCATTTATACAGTGCAGGCAGAGTAGATTTAACATAATTCTTAAGGGCCGTAGGGGACGAAAAATGAGCCCTGGCTTCAACTTAAAGTCATTAGCTGCATTAGCCCCTAACAAGAGACTCGGTCTGTTCTTGACGCTTTGAAGGCAAGCATTTACTTCTCTCCAGCTATTAAAGTCCCAGATGGCATCTTCTCCCAATATAAGACTGTTTTGCTTATATTGAAAATCTGTTGTTTAGGCTGGGCACAGTGGCTTACGCCTGTAATCCCAGCACTTTGGAAGGCCAAGACAGGCAAATCACCTGAGGCCAGGAGTTCGAGACCAGCCTGACCAACATGGTGAAACCCATCTCTACTAAAAATACAAAAATTAGCTGGGTGTGGTAGCATGTGCCTGTATTCCCAGCTACTTGGGAAGCTGAGGCAGGAGAATCACTTGAACCCAGGAGGTAGAGGTTGTAGTGAGCCGAGATTGCACCACTGCACTCTAACCTGGGTGACAGAGTGATACTCCATCTCCAAAAACAAAAAGAAATCTGTTTAGTGTAGCCACTTTCATCAATTATCTTAGCTAGATCTTCTAGATCCCTTGCTGCAGCTTCTCCCCCAGCACTTGCTGCTTCACCTTGCACTTTTATATTATGGAGATGGATTCTTGCCTTAATCCTCATATACCAAACTCTGCTAGCCCCAAACTTTTCTTCTGCAGTTTTCTCACCTCTCTCAGCCTTCACAAAATTGAAGAGAGTTAAGGCCTTGCTCTGGATTGGGCTTTGGCTTAAGGGAATGTTATAGCTGGTTTGATCATTTATTCAGACAACTCAAACTTTCTCTCTATCAGCAATAAGTTAAGACTATTTTGCTTTCCTATCATTTGTGTGTTCACTGAAGTAGCACTTTCAATTTTCTTCAAGAACTTTTCTTTTGCATTCACAAAATGGCTAACTCTTGGGTATAAGAGGCCCAGCTTTCAGCCTGTCTTTTCTTTTAACACGTTTTCCTCACTAAGTTTAATCATTTGTAGTTTTTGATTGAAAGTGAGAGACATGTGGAGATGCCAGAGTAAAATGGCAGCTAGGAGGCAGGACTAACTTGCAGCCCCCACTTGGACAATGGAACAGCATGTGGAGACTCGCATCGTGAACTTGTGCTACAAGAACTACTGCAGGAACACACCAGGAAAACCGAAAGAATTCACAGACCCTTTGAAGGAAGCAGACTGCTGTTCCAAGCTCTGTGAGACAGCTGAAAAACTGTGAGTGGCCAAAGTGTGAGGGAGTAAGATCCACCCTCGAACATACATCCTCACTGGGGAACCTGAAAGTCTAGATCACAGGTGGTATGGTTTAGCTGTGTCCCCACCCAAATCTCATCTTGAATTGTAATCCCCATATTACCCACGTAACTAGGGAGAAACCTGGTGGGAGGTGATTGGACTATGGGGGCGGATACTCCATGCTGTTTTTGTGATAGTGAGTGAGTTCTCACAGGATCTGATGACTTTTTAAAGAGCTCTTCCCACTTCGCTGCTTACTCTTCTCTCTCCTGCAATCTTATGAAGAAGGTGACTGCTTCCTCTTCACCTTCTGCCATGATTGTAAGTTTCATGAAGCCTCCTAGCCATGCTTCCTGCTAAGCCTGAGAAACTTTGAGTCAATTAAAACTCTTTCCTCTATAATTACCCAGTCTCAGGTATTTCTTTATAGCAGTGTGAAAACAGACTGATAGAGTAGATTGGTACTGCAGAGAGTTGGGTACTGCTATAAAGACACTTGAAAATGTGGAATTGACTTTGGAACTAGGTAACAGACGGAGGTTGGAACAGTTTGGAGGACTCAGAAGATAGGAAGATGTGGGAAAGTTTGAAGCGTCCTAGAGACTTGTTGAATGGTTTTGACCAAAATGCTCATAGTGATGTGAACAATGAAGTCCAGGCTGAGGTGGTCTCATATGGAGATGAGGAACTTTTTGGGAACCAGAGCAAAGGTCACTCTTGCTATGCTTTAACAAAGGTCACTCTTGCTATGCTTTAGCAAAGAGACTGGTGGTGCCCCTGCCCTAGAGATCTGTGAAACTTTGAACTTGAGAGAGATGATCTGAAATTTGAACTTATGTTTAAAAGGGAAGCACAGCATAAAAGTTTTGGAAAATTTGCAGCCTGATGATGCGATAAAAAAAGAAAAATCCAGCTGGGCATGGTGGATCATGCCTGTAATCTCAGCACTTTGGGATGGCAAGGCGGGTGGATTACCTGAGGTCAGGAGTTTGAGACCAGCCTGACCAACATAGTGAAACCCTGTCTCTACTAAAAGTACAAAATTTGCCGGGCATGGTGGCACATGCCTGTAATCCCAGCTACTTGGGAGGTTGAGGCAGAAGAATTGCTTGAACTCAGGAGGCGGAGGTTGTAGTGAGCTGAGATCATGCCATTGCACTCCAGCCTCGGCAACAAGAGCGAAACTCCATCTCAAAAAAAGAAAGAAAAGAAAAACCCATTTTCTGGGGAGAAATTCAAGCTGGCTGCAAAAATTTGCATGAGTTAAAAGGAGCTGAATGTTAGTCACCAAGACAATGGGGTAAATGTCTACAGGACAAGTCAGTGACCTTCATGGCAGCCCCTCCCATCACAGACGGAGAGGCCTAGGTAGAAAAAATGGTTTCGTGGGCCAGGCCCAGGGCCCTGCTACTGCTCTGTGCAGCCTTGGGACTTGGCACCCTACATCCTAGCCATGGTTAAAAGGGGCCAACATACAGCTCAGGCTATTGCTTCAAAGGGTGTAAGCTCCAAGACTTGGAAGTTTCCACATGGTGTTGGACCTGCAGGTGCACAGAAGACAAGAACTGAGGTTTGGGAACCTCTGCCTAGATTTCAGAGGATGTAGGGAAACACCTGGATGCCTAGGCAGAAGTATGCTGCAGGGGTGGAGCCCTGAAGGCAGTGTGGAAGAGAAATGTGGAGTTGGAGCCCCCACACAAAATTCCCACTGGACCACTGTCTAGCAAAGCTGTGAAAAGAGGGCCACCGTCCTCCAGACCCCATAATGATAGATCCACTGACAGCTTGCACTGTGTGCCTGGAAAGGCTGAAGACGCTCAATGCCAGCCTGTGAAATCAGGTGGGAGGGGTGTTGTACCCTGCAAAGCCACAAGAGTAGAGCCACCCAAGACCATAGGAGCCTACCTCTTGCATCAGTGTGACCTGGATCTGAGACATAGAATCAAAGGAGATTATATTGGAGCTTTAAGATTTAATGAGTGCCCTGTTGGATTTCGACTTGCATGGAGCCTGTAGCTCCTTTGTTTTGGCCGATTTCTCCCTTTTGGAATGGGAGCATTTATCCAATGCCTGTACCCCCATTGTATCTTCGAAGTAACTAACTTGCTCTTGATTTTACAGGCTCCTAGGCAGAAGGGACTTCCCTTGTCTCAGATGAGACTTTGGACTTGGACATTTGGGTTAAGGCTGGAAAGAGTTAAGACTCTGGGGGACTGTTGGAAAGGCATGATTGTGTTTTGAAATGTGAGGACATGAGATTTGGGAGCGGCCAGGAGCAAAATGATATGGTTTGGCTGTGTTCCCACCCCAGTATCATCTTGAATCATAATCCTCATAATACCCACATTTCTTGGGAGAGAGCTGGTGGGAGGTAATTGGATCATGGGGGCAGTTTCCCCGTGCTGTTCTCATGATAGTGAGTTCTTATGAGATCTGATGGTTTTATAAGAGGCTCTTCTCCCTTCACTGTTCACCCTTCTGTCTCCTGCCACCTTGTGAAGAAGGTGCCTGCTTCCTCTTTGCCTTCTGCCATGATTGTAAGTTTCATGAGGCCTCCTAGACAGGCTTCCTGTTAAGCCTGTGAAACTGCAAGTCAGTTAAACCTCTTTCCTTTATAATTACTCTGTGTCAGGTATTTATTTATAGCAGTATGACAACAGACTAATAAAATGAGAGAAGGGTTTGACCTTACCAAGAGCTGAAACAAATTTAGAAAGCTGAGCAAAATATAGAGGTAGAAGCAACAGCAGGAAGAGACCTGTGGGTACTCCCAGTACCCAGGGAAACCACTTCTGACTTTGTCTCACGGGGGTCTTTAGGGAGGCTACCAGTGGAATTGGGGAAGGAATACAGGGAGAAGGAAACTTTGAGATGAACTTTGTAATAATTACAACCAAGCATAAACATGTATGGGGGCAGTGACGGGAGCTAACAGGAAGTGCAGATGTGAGCACAGAGGCCATGGCAGGTAGGGAGGGGTGGAGCCTGAAAGTCCTGCTTGCTTTCTCAGTGGGGAGGCTTGTAGCCTGGGGCAAGATCTCAGCTCTGCTCACGAGCTGCCTGGAGATAAACTCCATGAGACTGACCTTGCTGGCTGAGTGGGAACTAGGTGAGGCCTGTCACTGCCAGCTTTCCCCACTTCCCTGGTGACCTGTATGATGCAGCAGAGGCAGCCATAATCCCACTGGGAACATAACTCCATTGAACTGAGAACCACAGTCCTAGCCCCCAGGGCAGCCACAGCAAGCCCTGCTAAAGGAGAGTCTGAGCTTAGACACACCTAACCCTGCATCCAACTGATGGTCTTTTTTTACCCACCCTGGTAGCTGAAGACAAAAGACATAATCCCTTGGGAGCTCTATGGCCCTGCCCATTGCCTGAGAAACCCAAATATGTATCCAGGTGACCTTAGGGCAAGATTGTATCAGCTGATGATCTCTTAAAAGTGCCACCTCCGTGGCCGGGCGCGGTGGCTCAAGCCTGTAATCCCAGCACTTTGGGAGGCCGAGACAGGCGGATCACGAGGTCAGGAGATCAAGACCATCCTGGCTAACCCGGTGAAACCCCGTCTCTACTAAAAATACAAAAAACTAGCCAGGCGTGGTGGCGGGCGCCTGTAGTCCCAGCTACTCGGGAGTCTCGAGGCAGGAGAATGGCGTGAACCCGGGAGGCGGAGCTTGCAGTGAGCTGAGATCCGGCCACTGCACTCCAGCCTGGGCGACAGAGCGAAACTCTGCCTCAAAAAAAAAAAAAAAAAAAAAAAAAAAAAAAAAAAGTGCCACCTCCTGGCTGGAGGACAACCAACCACTAGCACAACCAGCAGTCGAGAAAACCAGCACACTAAACAAAACTACAACCAAGGACCCTTACAGAGTCTCCTTCACTCCCCTGCTACCTCCACCAGAACACATTTCCATGGCTGAGAGGCCTGAAGACAGATCACATAACAGGACTCTTTGCAGACATTTCTGAGTACTAGGCTGGAGCCTGGTAGCCCCGCTGGGTGGCTAGACCCAGACAAGCAACAACAATCACTACAGTCCAGTAATCAGGAAGTCCCATGCCTAGAGGAAGTCAGAGGGCACCACATTAGAAGACCACCCTGTGGGACAGAAGAATCTGAACTGCAGCCTTTGAATCCCAGATCTTCCCTCTGACATAGTCTACCCAAATGAAAAGGAACCAGAAAAACAATTCTGGCAATATGAAAAAGCAAGGTTTTTTAACACCCTCAAAAGATCATAATATCTCACCAAGAAAGGATCCAAACCAAGAAGAAATCCCTGACTTGCCAGAAAAAGCATTCAGAAGGTTGATAATGAAGCTACTCAAGGATGCACCAGAGAAAGGTGAAAAACAATTTAAAGAAATTCAAAAGTAATGCAGACTGTGGATGAAAAAAAAAATCCAGAGAAATAGACAGCATCAGTACAAAACAATCACGACTTCAAAAAAATAAAAGATACTCCTAGAGAAGTGCAAAATACACTGGAAAGTTTCAACAAAAGAATCAAACAAGTAGAAGAAAGAACTTCAGAGCTTGAAGACAAGGCTTTTGAATTAAACCAATCTGACAAAGACAAAGAAAAAAGAATTTAAAAAATGAACAGAGCCTGGAAGAAGTTTGGGATTATGTTAAATGAACAAACCTAAGAATAATTGGTGTTCCCTGGGAAGAAGAGAAATCTTACAGTTTGGAAAACCTCTTTGAGGGAATAATTGAGGAAAACTTCCCTGCCTTTGCTAGAGATCTAGACATCCAAATCCAAGAAGCTCAAAGAACACCTAGAAAATTCATCACAAAAAGATCATCACCTAGACACACAGTCATCAGGTTATCTAAAGTCAAAATGAAGGAAAGAATCTTAACAGCTGTGAGGCAAAGGCATTAGGTAATCTATAAAGAAAAACCTATAAGATTAAAAGTAGATTTCTCAGCCAAAATCCTATAGCTAGAAAGGAATGGGGTCCTATCTTTAGCCTCCTTAAAGAAAATAATTATCAGCCAAGAAATCTTGTATCCAGCAAAACTAAGCTTGATAAATAAAGGAAAGATAAAGTCCTTTTCAGACACACACAAAAATCCAATTTCAGATCATAGACAACAAAAATGCTGAGAGAATTCACCACTACCAAGCCAGCCCTACAAAAAAAAAAAAAAAAAAAAAAAAAAAAAAAAAAAGCTGAAAGTTCTTAATCTTGAAAGAAAACCTCAGAATACACCAAAATAAAACCTCCATAAAGCATAAGTCCCACAGGGCCTATAAAACAATAACACAATGAAAAAAAAATATTCAGGCAAAAAAACTAGCAAAATGAATCGAATAGTACCCTATCTCTCAAAACAAATTTTGAATGTAGATGGTCTAAATGTTCCACTTAAAAGGCACAGAATGGCAGAATGAATAAGAATTCACCAACAAAATATCCACTATCTTCAAAAAACTCACATAAGATATAAGGACTCATAAAGTAAAGGGGTAGAAGAAGATATTTCATGCAAATGGACAAAACAAGTGGGCAGGAGCAGCTATCCTTTATCAGACAAAACAAACCGTAAAGCAACAGCAGTTAAAAAAGACAAAGAGGGACATTATACCATGATAAAAGAATTAGTCCAGCAGGAAAATATCACAATCCTAAATATATATTCACCTAACACTGGAGCTCCCAAATTTATAAAACAATTACTACTAGACCTAAGAAATAACATGGACGGCAACATAATAATAGTGAGAGACTGCAATACTCCACTAACAGCACTAGACAAGTCATCAAGACAGAAAGTCAATAAAGAAACAATGGACTTAAACTATACCCTAGAACAAATAGACTTAGCAGATATTTACAGAATATTCTACCCAACAATGGCAGAATATACATTCTATTCATTAGCACAGGAAACATTCTCCAAGACAGACCATATGACAGGCCACAAAACAAGTCTCAACAAATTTAAGAAAATCAAAATTATAGCAAGTACTCTCTAGGACCATGGTGGAATAAAATTGGAAATTGACTCCAAAAGGAACCCCAAAAAACAAGCAAATTACATAGAAATTAAATAATCTTCTCCTGAATAATTGTTAGATCAACAATGAAATCAAGATGGAAACTTAAAAGTTCCTTGAACTGAATAATAGTGACACAACCTTTTAAAATCTCTGGGATATAGCAAAGTGATGCTAAGAGGAAAGTTCATAGCATTAAATGCCTACATCAAAAAGTCTGAAAGAGGACAAACAGACAATCTTAGGTCACACCTCAAGGAACTAGAGAAACAAAAACAAGCCAAACCCAAATTCAGCAGAAGAAAAGAAATAACAAAAATCAGAGCAGAAGTAAATGAAATTGAAACAACAACAAAAAATACAAAAGATAAATGAAACAAAAACCTGGTTCCTTGAAAAGATAAACAAAACTGATAGATCATTTGCAAGATTAACTGACAAAAGAAGAGAGAAGATCCAAATAAGCTCAACTAGAAACAAAATGAGAGATACTACAACCGACATCACAGAAATACAAAAGATCATTCAAGGATACTATGAACACCTTTACATGAACAAACTAGAAAACCTAGAGGAGATGGATAAGTTCCTGGAAATATACAATCCTCCTAGGTTAAACCAGGAAGAAACAGAAACTCTGAACAAACCAACAACAAGCAATCCGACAGAAATGGTAATTTAAAAAATTGCCAACAATAACAAAAAAAATGTCCAGGACCAGATGGATTCACAGCTTAATTCTATCAGACATTCAAAGAAGAAATGGCACCAAATCTATTGAAAATATTCCAAAAGATAAGGAGGAAAGAATCCCCCCTAAATCATGCTATGAATCCAGTATCACCCTAACACCAAAACCAGAAAAGGACATAACAAAAAAAAGAAAACTACAGACCAATATCCCTGATGAACATAGATGCAAAAATCCTCAATAAAATACTAGCTAACTGAATCCAACAGCATATGAAAAACATAATCCGCCACGATCAAGTGGGTTTCACATGTACAAGTCAATAAATGTGATACATGATATAAACAAAAACAAAAATCCCATGATCTCAATAGATGCAGAAAAACATTTAACAAAATCCAGCATCTCTTTATGATCAAAACCCTCAGCAAAATCGGCATAGAAGGGACATATCTTAAGGTAATAAAAGCCATCTATGACAAACCCACAGCCAACATTATACTGAATAAGGAAAAGCATTCCGCCTGAGAACTAGAACAAGACAAGGATGCCCACTTTCACCACTTCTGTTCAACATAGTACTGGAAATCCTAGCCAAGGCAATCAGACAAGCAAAAGAAATAAAGGGCTTCCAAATCTGTAAAGAGGAAGTCAAATTGTCACTGTTCGCTGATGATATGACTGTATACCTAGAAAACCCTGAAGGCTCATCCAAAAAGCTCCTAGATCGATAAATGAATTCAGTAAAGTTTCAGGATACAAAATCAATGTACACAAATCAATAGCACTGCTATACACCAACAACAACCAAGTTCAACCCCTTTTACAATAGCTGCAAAAAATAAAATAAAATACTTAGGAATATACCTAACCAAAGAGGTGAAAGATATCTACAAGGAAAACTACAAAACAATGCTGAAAGAAATCACAGATGACACAAACAAATGGAAACACATTCCATGCTCATGGATGGGTAGAATCAATATTGTGAAAATAACCATACTGCCAAAAGCAATTTATAAATTCTATGTAATCACTATCAAAACACCATCACCATTCTTCACAGAACTAGAAAAAAAATCCTAAAATTCATATGGAACTAAAAGAGGGCCTGCATACCCAAAGCAAGACTAAGCAAAAAAAACAAATTTGGAGGCATAACATTACCTGACTTCAAACTATACTATAAGACTATAGTCACCAAAACAGCATGGTACTGGTATAAAAATAGTCAGATAGACCAATGGAACAGAATAGAGAAAGAAAGCCAAATACTTACAGTGAACTGATCTTTGACAAAGCAAACAAAAACATAAAGTGGAGAAAGGACACCATATTCAACAAATAGTGCTGGAATATTGGCAAACCACATGTAGAAGAATGAAACTGGATCCTCATCTCTCACCTTATACAAAAATCAACTCAAGATGGATCTAAGACTTAAATATAAGACCTGAAACCATATACATTCTAAAAGTTAACATTGGAAAAACCCTTCTAGACATTGGCTGAGGCAAAGACTTCATGACCAAGAACCCAAGAGTGAATGCAACAAAAACAAAGATAAATAGATGGGAATTAAATAAACTAAAAAGCTTCTGCATAGCAAAAGAAATCATCAGCAGAGTAAACAGATAACTCACAGAGTGGGAGAGAATCTTCACAAACTATGTATCTGACAAAGGACTAATATCTACAATCTACAAGGAACTCAAACAAATCAGCAAGAAAAAGACAAATAATACTATCAAAAAGTAGGCTAGGGATATGAATAGACAATTCTCAAAAAAAGATATACAAATGGTCAACAAACATATGAAAAAATGCTCAACATCACTAATAATCAGGGAAATGTAAATCAAAACCACAATGTGATACCACCTTACTCCTGCAAGAATGGCCATAATCAAAAAATCAAAAAATACTAGATGTTGGTGTAGATGTGGTGAAAACAGAACACTTTTACACTGCTGGAGGGAATGGAAACTAGTACAACCATTATGGAAAACTGTGTGGAGATTCCCTAAAGAACTAAAAGTAAATATTTTCCTCTTGGTAGATAGCACTCCTGAGTATCTACCAAGAGGCAAAGAAGTCTTTACATGAGAAAGACACTTGTACACACATGTTCTTAGCAGCACAATTCACAATTGCAAAAATATGGAACCAGCCCAAATGCCCATCAATCAACAAGTGGATAAAGAAAATGTGGTATACATATATACACCATGGAATACTACTCAGTCATAAAAAGAATGAAATAATGGCATTTGCAGCAACCTAGATGAAGCTGGAGGCCATTATTCCACGTGAAGTAACTCACGAATGGAAAACAAAACATATGTTCTCACTTTTAAGTGGGAGCTAAGCTATGAGGGCACAAGGGCACAAGAATGATATAATGGACTTTGGGGACTCGGAGGGGAAGAGTGGGAGGGGGTGAGGGATAAAAGACTGCTCACTGGGTACAGTGTACACTGCTCAGGTGACAAGTGCACCAAAATCTCAGAAATCACCACTAAAAAACTTATCCATGTAACCAAACACTACCTGTTCCCACATAACCTATCGAAATAAATAAATATTTTTTAAAAAGTAAGAGACATGTGAGTTTCCTTTCATTTGGACACTTGGAGGCCATTGTAGGGTTATCAACTGGCCTAATTTCAATACTGTTATGTCTCAGGAAACTGGGAGAAATGAGGAGTGGGAGAGAGATGGGGAATCAGGTGGTCCATGGAGCAGTTAGCACACACACAACACTTATCAATTAAGTTTGCCATCTTATACAGGCAGGGATTATGGCTCCCCAAAACAATTACAATAGTGACATTAAAGATCACCGATCACAGATCACCATAACAGATACAATAATAATGAAAATGTTTTAAATAGAGCAAGAATTACCAAAATGTCACACAGAGACACAAAATGAGCCCATACTTTTGGAAAAACAGTGCCGAAAGACATGCTTGACATAGAGTTGCCACAAACCTTCAATTTGTCACACACACACACACACACACAAAAAAAACATGGAGTGTCTGTGAAATGCAATAAAGTAAAATACAATAAAATGAAGTTTGCCTGTATTTTATCAGAAAATTTATATACAATGTGTATGCATGCATGATTGGAACACATGTGTGTAAGAGTTGTAATAATAAACAACTTGTCAATCTCCAAAGCGGTAAGTAGTCACAGAAATCCTGCCTTTTCAATCAGAGATTGCTCTCATACTAAAGGAACACAAGAAATCAGTTGTCTTGTTTTCTTGTTTTTGCTTTAAATGGGGTTGTCCTGGTCCGCAGATCCAGGCAACTCCTTAAAGTCTAAACAAAATTGCTACTAGCAAATGGATCTCAGATGCTCTAGAAATACTTGCAGTTCACGTTGCTGCCACCCTTTCCCATGAGTGCCTCAAACTTTCTGCCTCTGATTTGTCCCTATGCCATAAGCCATGGGATATTCTGTGTCAAATAACTCAAAGCCCAGTCATGCAGAGGAGATTCAGTTAGTCCACATTAACTATCCAATGTAAGTTCCACTGTCCAAAAGAGAAAGATTTCAATCAAATGAATTTATTCTGCATTTAACGTCCTGACTGCTGACTAAAGAACATTTAGGAAGTAGAAACATTTACAAGGTTATAAAGATGACATTTCATTTGCTAACCCAGAAATCAATTTTTACTATAAAATTTTGCTTTAGCAAGACTTGGGCAAATCGGCCTTCATGTTATCTCTCGCATTATGTGGAGCTTTTATTCCAAATATTTTTATGCATATAAATGCCTAGCAACACCTTTTTGATGTATTCAGAATCTATAATTTCATTTAATTGGTAGAAAACAGGTTTTGACCAATTCTAAGAATGAATATGTCCCATCTTTTCCATGTGCTGCTCTCCCTTAAAGCCTCAGTTGAGGTCCTGCCATGAAATTACGTTGTCTCCTTGACTTTCCTACTCCTCCAATATGGTATTTGTTTTTCCATACACACCTCTTTTAAGTAAAATATAACCCAGTTTGAATCTTAATACCCTATTGCTTTTCTTTACATTTTTAATCACAAAATGATGTGGCCACCCAAGGTGGTTTTAGTACAAACACGCAAAATTCACTGGAAATAAGTAAAACCGCAAAGTCAGTGATCTGAAAACCCAAAGAACTGTCTCTCTGGCTATTCCTTGCATGAATAATATTTATTGTAGTAAGCTTCCTCCCTCAGAAAATCTGTTTATGAAATGTCATTCTGTTCACATACCGCTCTTTCACATATACGTGAGTCCTGTGGGGCATGATGTCTGTGCCTATGTTCCTCTTTGACGTGAGCTCTTCTCACTTGCATAACCAAGACTGATCAACCATGAAGCTTTTTTTTTTTTTTTTTTTTTTTTGACAGTTATTGGAGCTTGAAATGAGAAAAAAAATCTAAAAGAACTTTCAGATATGGATACAAGGAGCCTTCTCCTTTCTTGAACCTCACGCTCCTACACACACATTTCTCTCTAGTGTCAACTATTACAGACTAAAATATCAAACATTTGGCTTACAGTATTGATGTTTTCACTTCATAAGTACAAATCTCAGAATATGTGCTCAGTCAACAATAAGCTTCTTCTGAAGACACGACTATAAATACATTGGAATAAGGAGCATATACAGATCTAGACAATCCTTCATGTATTGATTCTAATTATTATTCCCCATTGAAACCAGTTTTTATTCTTTAAGGGAGGGCAGGCTTAGCTGATAATGAATGTCTTTTATTGCATTACTTGAAGTAATTACCTTCACTAGAATTTTGCCTTTCAAACTTTGAGGGCTTGGAAGCTGCTTGCACTCCCCTGTATCAACAGATGACAGGTCCAGTTTATCTCGGAATATTCCTTTCAGGTACTGAGCAATCTTCCTTTGCTGCTGGATACTGCAGTGATTCTCAATAGACAATATAACCGGAAACCTGAGAAAAGAGCAACACATTCCAGAGGAGTCGGGTGCAGGCAACTCACAGGGATTTTTGAAAATGATTCAGTATTCATTGTGTTGTTACAATCCTAGTGATAGTATTTGCAATACTGCTGATGATTAAAATGCTTCTAAAATGAGAAAGATTAGAAATGCATTTTAAAAATTCCTCTGAGCAAATATACTTTGCTAAGCATAATGGCTGAACAAAATACCAGTCCACATGGGATGGCTTTTCTAATATTTTGCATCAGGAAAAAATGGTAGATATATTATGTTTCTTTTAAAAGAAGAGAAAATTTTAAAAGAGATCAGAAGTCTAAAGAAAGTAAACTCGATCGGGCGCGGTGGCTCACGACTGTAATCCCAGCACTTTGAGAGGTCGAGACGGGTGGATCATGAGGTCAGGAGATCAAGACCATCCTGGCTAACACAGTGAAACGCCGTCTCTACTAAAAATACAAAAAACTAGCCGGGTGTGGTGGTGGGCGCCTGTAGTCCCAGCTACTTGGGAGGCTAAGGCAGGAGAATGACGTGAACCCAGGAGGCGGAGCTCACAGTGAGCCCAGATCACACCACTGTGCTCCAGCCTGGGCAACAAAGCAAGACTCCGTCTCAAAAAAAAAAAAGAAAAGAAAAGAAAGTAAACTCATATAATGTAATTTTGCCTTATTTATTCAAAAGTCTAAAAGCATCTAAGAGACCACTGAATATCATTAAATGAAGTTATTGACTCTAAAATATATAATTAACTCCCACCTTGAAAATTATGATTGAGGATAAAATAACATGAGGGAATTCTGTATTTTATAGCATCCTACATCACACATTTCAAAATCGCTCTTATAGAATTATAAGTGTTTGTCAAAAAATAAAAATAAAATCCAGCCAAGCATTCATTCTACACTAGCACTCAGGTTTCTGCACAGAAAACATGAGATCCATGTAAGTAATTACCTAAAGGAGTTGGTGGCTAAGGCAGAAAAGAGATCAGGGCTGATGACATGATTTCACTGCTCTCAACCTTATTTTTTCCTCAGAATAAGAAATTATTTCAAATTCAGGTTTATTGACTTTTTTCTAGTTTTCTGTTATGTATCTTCAGACATAATAGGCAACATATTTAAATCACTTAATATATCAACATGTACCAATATTTAAATCACTTAATACATCAATGTGCAGAAAAACTTTTTCCAGGCTTTCATGACAAGCACAAGTTCCACAATAAGGGCTGTGACCTCCAGACCTACATTGTCTCCTCATTAGTAAAACCTGACGCTGTGGGTCATCTTACAGATGAGCCTTTGTGGCTGAGGTAGGTTTCCTTACTCCACTACAATCTGTTTGCTATTTGTTTCTTCACATAGCTTTTACCCTAGGGTGCTAGAAGAGAGAAAAGCAACAGCGACAACAAACTGACAACCCTGAGTTGTCCTGCAGTCACATCAGTGAGTTTTAACAAGGAATGTTCACATTGTCAATTCATTTACAAAAAACCTATTAGCGGCAGGGAGTGGTGGCTCACGTCTGTAATCCCAGCACTTTGGGAGGCCACAGCAGGCAGATCACTTGAGGCCAGGAGTTCGAGACCAGCCTGGGTAATATAGTGAAACCCTGTCTCTACTAAAAATACAAAAATTAGCCAGGTGTGGTGGCACGTGCCAGTAATCCTAGATACTCAGGAGGCTGAAGCACGACAATCGCTTGAATCCTGGAGGCGGAGGTTGCAGCGAGTTGAGATCACACCACTGCACTCCAGCATGGGCAACAGAGCAAGGCTATCTCAAAAAAAAAACAAACCGCCTAATTAGTGTTTGATGATGTGTAAAGCTGTGCTTCTCAACAGGGAATGAGGCGATTATTCCCCCAACACAGGAGACACTTGTCAATATCTGGAGACATTTTTGGTGGTCACACATCAGGTGTGCTACTGGCACATAGTGAGTAGAAGCTGAGGATGCTGCTTTCTACCCTGCATTGCACAGGACAGCTCTCTACCAAAAAAAAAAAAAAAAAAAAAATCAATACACAATGTCAATAGTGCCACGGTTGAGAAACCCTGATAGAAAGATGGAACCAAAATTAAGAAAGGAGAGGAAAAGGCTGAACTTTTAAAATGTACTAAACAAGCTTATTAACTGTTTTAATTTGAAGTGCTTTTCTTCTAAGGGTTCCCAAACTTGAAGTAAATTGTCAAATCACCAGAGGATCTTCCAAGATACATAGGTGGCAGGCTTCCTCAACACTCTACTTCATACATTGGGAAATGAAGAAAAAATTACTGCACTCACTTGGCTAGGACCTGTAGAAATCAGGGTTGTGAAGACCCATTAGAATGCAGTACTCAAGATTCTTCCACATGGGAGGCATCATAAACTAAATCTGCTATGCAGCAAGTGTGTCTCATTGGAAAAGCATTTTTAACCTCATGTTTAATTAATGAGAAGACCAAATATTGGAAATTTAAAGGCTACTAACTTCTAAGAAATTAATTTTACACAATTGTAATTTTAATTTGTTTCCTTTAATTCAAAAATCCTTTCTTGAACAGCTGGTATACTGAAGGTACCTGCTAGGCAACAAAAATGAATCCAAAATAATAAGACATTGCTCATATTTTCAGTGAGTTCACAGTCTTACAGATGTAAAAGAAGGCAAGGAACCAACCAATTGCAAGAGGGTGCTATGTGATATGACAGAAATATGTGCAGGGTGCTAAATACAGAGAAAATATGGAGAAAAAGAAGATTTAAATCAGCTGGTGGTATTAGTAAGTTGTCAGAGGGACAACACTTAAATGGCCTTGTAGAA
This sequence comes from Chlorocebus sabaeus, assembly GCF_047675955.1. Taxonomy (NCBI): domain Eukaryota; kingdom Metazoa; phylum Chordata; class Mammalia; order Primates; family Cercopithecidae; genus Chlorocebus; species Chlorocebus sabaeus. Next base: position 35,437,218 of record NC_132918.1, on the reverse strand, counting down.
TAAGCAAGAATTAATCAGATAGACTAATAGGGAAGGGTGTTCCAGGCAGACAGAACAGCATACATAAGAGTGGGGAGTTGGGAAAGAGCCAGGCTCAATGGGGAAGCTGAAAGACAGTCATTGAAGGCAGAATCCTAAATCTCTGTGGTATAATGGTGGAAGATGATAGTGGAAGATAAGGGAGATGCCAGACCTTAAGGGACATGAAGACATGCCTGTGAGAGAGCTTCTGATGGGCTTTAAGACCAGAATTGAATCACCATGCTCATATTTCAGAAAGAAAACTATACCACCAGTGTGGAGGATGAACCAAAGGGGAAATAAAAATGAACAGGAAGCAATGGAGTCAAAAGATAACTTGGGAAGTAGAATTGCCAAGAATTGGTTGAGTCTAGAATGACTCCCAGTTTCTGGCTGAAGCCAGTGCTGCCCCTAACTGTCAAGAGGAAATGGAGCGAGAAGCAAGAGGAGGTTTGGCAGACTGAGATGCTGAGTTCCCCTTGGGGAGTAAGCTCCTTAATGGCAGGAGTCTTATCTTCTGCTCACTGTTGTGGCTCCCCACACCTATGAGATACTCAGATGAATATTCACTGAGGATTTTTATTTTTCTTTTTCCGAGTTGGAGTCTCACTCTGTCACCCAGGTTGGAGTGCAGTGGTGCAATCTCAGCTCACTGCAACCTCTGCCTTCCGGGTTCAAACAAATCTCATGCCTCAGCCTCCCGAGTAGCTGGAATTACAGAAGTGTACCACCACATCCACCTAATATTTGTATTTTTTAGTAGAGATAGGGCTTTGCCATGTTGGCCAGGCTGATCTCAAAACTCCTGGCCTCCCATGATCCACCCTCCTCAGCCTCCCAAAGTGCTACAGGAGCCACCGCACCCGGCCTCACTGAATATTTTTTGACATAGGTCTAGAACTTAGGGGAAAAGTTCTGGACATAGAATTTAATAAATTTCCAGAAAGTAGATCTAGGGCAACACCTTAGAAAACAGTTAACCATTAAAGGAGTAAGGAAATAGATTAATAGAAGACCACAGGACAAAAAAAAAGAGATTGAGAAGCAATGAGAGCAATGGAGGGGAGAATGATATAATGGAAGTCAAAAAAGACAAGGAAATATTCAACTTTGTCAAATGACAGGAGAGGGTCAAGTAACATAAGGACTCCAGACACCTCAGTGTATAGATAAGACATCCATCATGATCAAAACCCACTAATTATGTACATAGTAACCTATGTTTCCAGATTTTATGGACACTTGACATCCTGGATTTACAAATTTACAGGTCACGGTTTCCAAGAACGTCTTTAAGGAGGCATATTGAGAAAGAATGGGATAAGGAATCAATGCAGCATGAGAAAGTACAAACGTGAAGGCCACATTATTTGTTCACGATGTTTTGCTGAGAAGGAAGGAGAAAACTAGGCTGGTAGAGGGCAGTGTAGAGTCCAAGGAAGAGGATGTGGTTTTGTAGCTACGTTACATCAGGCAGCTCCATGCGGGAGGCTACCGCTTAGCTCACGGGTGCTGCTGTACTTACTCATTCTTCACAAAGGCGTGCTTGTTGATGGTCTCCACAACATCTCTGAAGAGAATTTTTGAAGTGAGAGTGTAACCATGATGTACTACTGGCTCTCCATCCGGGCCATCCCAACAGTCAACTGCCAAAAACAGAACTTTATATCAACAACCCAAAGTCTCTGGTGTTTATTAATATTTCTGGAAATACCAGATACATATTATTTTAAGTCCCTTATCTGAAATTATACCCATTTCAATTCTGACAAAGACATGACACAGATACAGAAATTGGTGTTCTGACATATTTATCAGAACAAAGAATTAAAGACTTGCTTTTCCTCAAGACACAATGATTTGGTTTTGAGTGTGGTTAAAAAGATGTCATAGTCTTAAACAGCTCAGAATTCACCAAAAACTCATTAGAAGTTAACGAAATCCAGTCAAGTGTGCCCAAGAATAGGGAGATTTCTTCAAAGGTCATTTATCCAATTTCACTTCTTCTTCTTCTTCTTCAGGTTATGAAGGTCTTTTAGAAAGTCACAGTGTCCTTCTCAAATTAATAATATAATTTTCATTACTGTTCACTTAAGCTCACAATGTTTTCATTAGATTGATTTCCATTTCACTAATACTATAGCAGTTATAAAACAACATCGACTTCCTAAGTTTAAATCCTCGAGCCCTGCCAAGATTTATGTGAATTTGGGCAAATGACTTAATCATTTGAAGACTTGCTTTCCCCATCTAGAAAAGGAGAGTAATAGCACTTACATCGTAAATTTGAGTGACAGTTAAGTACATGTAAAGTAGCTTGTAACACTGCATGGCACATAGTAACTATGATTGTCATTGATACTATTAATATTGCTCTTTACCCACACAATTTCATTAGCTCTCAGCTGGAGAAAGATAGCAGGTTTTTCACCATCCCCCTCTGACTAAGAATTTGCTTTCTCTTGTTTTTGTATTCTGCCCCCAGGCTAATTCCTCAAAACAGCACTTTCACCACATTGCTCCTTTGCTCAAAAGCCTACTTGGTGCATAGCACAGCATTCAACACAGAGAAGTAGTCTGTAAATATATGCTAAACGGATTAACAAATATCTTACATCCTACAGCAGCTCTTGCCTGCTTACCTCCAATGCCCCTGTCTCTTGTGCTAGAGATTGGCTAGTCATTCACTAGCCCTGTTTCTTCTTTTACCAAGGGAACACAGCTGGACTCTATTTCCCAGCCTTCCTTTGCAGGAGGATGTGGCCAGTGAAATGTGAGCAGAAAGTATGTGCACCACTTTCAGGTATGCTTGACAGAAACCTGCTGCCTTACATAATCATTCACCCTCTTTCCTCTTCTGCTGTGACTTCAGAAGTGGTGAAGATGGCACAGCCACGAGATGGAAAAAGACAAAACTGCTTGAGAGATTTGCCCACTAGGAACACCTATTTTGAACTTCACATAATCAAGAAATAAACTTCAGTTGTTTTAAGGCACAGACAATTTGAAGTTTAATTGTTAAAAGGACAATGCTGCCTTAATTGTCATGCTAGCTCCTGTCTGATAATTCAATCTTACCCTCTCCTACACCCAATCTCACAGGTTTGTTCTTCTGGCGGCAAATTTTCTCACATACAGTCCCACCTCCATGCATCTTTGCTTTTTTCTCTTAAAGTCAACTGACATATCCCCTTCTCATTTTGCTTATCTAAATCCTAATCAAGGCAAAACTAGGATCCTCCACAGAACCTCACTAGCCCACAGGATCTCTCTCTTCCTTACGGCAAGAGGTCATCATCTCAAACACCACCAAGAGCCTAGCAGTTAATATAAATAAGTGCAGCAGCTCAATGGGAAATGTGTGCCTGAATGAGGTAACTACTACTTACTTACTGTCAATCATTACTAAGTGGGAATAAGAACCTTGGTTGCCAGATCTTCTGAGGAAACTAAGATGTCTAGATTTTATTGCTGTGTGTTTTCCCAATTTTTAAATACTGGCAATTAATCCAATTTTTTTTTTTTTTTTTGAGACGGAGTCTCGCTCTGTCACCCCGGCTGGAGTGCAGTGGCCAGATCTCAGCTCACTGCAAGCTCCGCCTCCCGGGTTCACGCCATTCTCCTGCCTCAGCCTCCCGAGTAGCTGGGACTACAGGCACCTGCCACCTCGCCCGGCTAGTTTTTGTATTTTTTAGTAGAGACGGGGTTTCACCGTGTTAGCCAGGATGGTCTCGATCTCCTGACCTCATGATCCGCCCGTCTCGGCCTCCCAAAGTGCTGGGATTACAGGCTTGAGCCAATTAATCCATTTTTAAAACTACAATATGAGTCAAACATAAACATTTCTGCAAGCTGAATTTGCATAATGGAATGCTGATTGAAAGTCTGCCTTTAGAGTTCGAGACCAGCCTGGCCAACATGGTGATACCCCTTCTCTACTAAAAATACAAAAAATTAGTTGGATGTAGTGGCAGGTGCCTGTAATCCCAGCTACTCAGGAGGCTGAGGCAGGGGAATCGCTTGAACCCAGGAGGTGGAGGTTGCCGTGAGTTGAGCTCCTGCCATTGCACTCTAGCCTGGGCAACAAGAGCGAAATTCCGTCTTAAAAAAAAAAAAGAAAAAGAAAAAGAAAAGAAAAGAAACTCTGCATTTAATTAGGACCACACAGTTCCAAACTACATATGTTCTCTGTTTCAGTAGCACCTTCCCCTATATGTGTGCTTTGTGTATTACCCCAGGAGATGATATCTCTGTTTTTCTTCTAAACATGCAAAATGTTCACCATAATCATAATGTGATTGTAATGGTTAATTTTTCATGTCAATGAGGCTTGGCTATGATGCTCAGTTATTTGGTCAAACACCAGTCTATATGTTCTGTGAAGACATTTAAAAAATAGGATTAACATTTAAATCAGTAGGCTTTGGGTAAAGCAGATTATGCTCCACAATGTGAGTGGGCCTCACTCCGTCAATTGAGGGCCTTAAGAGCAAAGACTGAGGTTTCCCTTCAAGGATAAATTCTCAACACTGTAACACAGAAACTGCCTGAGTTCCATCCTCCTGCCCTTTGGAATCCATACTCAAAACTACAATATCAAGTCTAACCTAAGTTTCCAGCCTGCTGGCCGGCTCTACAGATTTCAGATTTGCCAACACCCACAAGCATGAGAGTCAATTCCTTAAAAATCAACCAATGAATCTCAATCTCTTGCTTTCTCTACATATCTTACTGGTTCTGTTTCTCTGCAGAACCCCGAATAATACAGCTATCTATATGAATCCACTAAACATTGGCTGTTCAAATATCCCTATGGGAAAAAAATAGAAAAAATTAAAGAAGTAAAAACATTTACGGTTTATACCACAGGAATGCTAAAAACAATGTTTAAGGATAAGATGCTGTTAAGAAAACCAAAGGTTCTGAGATACTATCAGACAATGTCCACTGTTCCTTGGGGCCTGCAAATGAGGTCAAATATATCAACAACATCTTCTCACAAGAGAAGCGTCATCTGTATTTTTCCATGTACTTGACAGTCTTTAATTTGTCTCTGGAAATAATCATGGAAAAAAAATTAACAGATGTTTCAAATAATATATAATTTTAACAATTTTTACCCTGTTTTGTGGTCCCTTTTTGGATAAGGGCATAACAGGATTCTTCATAAAGGAACTAATAGCTTTTCCAAAAGAATGCAAAGGCAATAAAACAATACCTTGCCTGACTTGCTTACCATGTCCACATTAAAAATAGCTTCTAAAACTATATCAGTCATGAAAGAAGGCAGTCTTTGGCTAGTATTTACAACATAAGCAGAATATTCATAATTGAGGACAGGAGGTTTTCCTAATGTTCACTTTTTATATCTAATTCCATCACTTGTCTGTGAGATGAAGATAACAACATTCCCAAATGGTACTGGCATCTTTATATGTGGCATTCATGGCCAGGTTCAAATGGCAGTGAAGTTTCCTGTAAGTGCTAATGTTGTAAATGGGAACGTTGGCAAGGTAGATATCCTCCATCCAATTCCCCTGCTCATATAAGAGCCAGGGCCCATTTTTCAATCAGGTTACACACTATAGAACCCCAAAAGCAAAGCAACACCGACAAAGATTTGGCCATTCTGAAGGCCAAATAGCTAACACGACAGCTTTTCATAATGGAGCTTAAAGACGTTCCACCCTGATAGCACTCCCAGAGATAACTGGAGAAGTCATAAACCGATTACAACAGCAATGCAACACAGTCCCATAATGAGAATGAAAATCCCCTGGACAGAACATCCATATTTATTAAGCAACTCAGGCTGAAAATCAAGCAAATAAAAGGCCATGTAAAAATGTTATCAATTTGATTGCTGACAAGCCCATCTCACCAAAAAGACTTATTGCTCTTCCTCAAGACACTATGTACCTATCCTGACTGAGGACATTATTGCAGCTGAACTAATGGAGATGGAAAACATAACATTACCAAAATAGAAGCTTGAAAGTAGAGAGAGCCTCCAGGTCACAATAGTGTGAAAACACTGTATAGAATCATTCTTCTCCATCTCTCAAGTGCTACACTTGGCAAAAGCTGCTTCAGAAAACAGCTGTGGGACCTGAAATTTCCAATCCATGACTGGCTACATTCTATAAATTGGGTTCTTTAAATTCTAACTGCAGCTGTTTAAGAATAAAAAATACCTTCATCTGGCCACACGGTAGATAAAATGCCACTAGGTATACAAGAGTACCCCTTTATCCTCGGGAGATAAATTCTAAGGCTCCCAGTAGATGCCTGAAACTGCAGAGTACTGAACCCTATATATATACACATATATATATACTCTTGTTTTTTTCCTATATATACATACCTACAATAAGTTTTAGTTTATAGATTAGGTCAGTAAGAGATTAACAATAACTAATAGTAAAAGAGAACAATTATACTGCAATAAAAGTTATGTGAATGTGGTTTCTCTCTAAAGATATCTTATTTTACTGTATCACCTTTCCTCTTGTGGTGAAGAAGGGACAGAGTATGACAGTGTAAGATTTCATCACACTACTTAGAATGGTACACAACTTAAAACGTATATGTTGTTTCTCTTTGGAATTTCTATTTAATATTTTCAGGGTGCGGCTGACCATGGGTAACTGAAGCCATGGAAAGTGAAACCACAGATAAGAGGAGACTACTATACATACAATTGATGTCTCCATGCCCAAACTTCAAACGTAGATTAAGGACTTCAAATCACAGGACTGACAGAAATTGTTAGGAGGACCACAGAGATGATGTCACCAAATGCTAAGCCTTCAGGAACATCTAAATATTTAGGTGGTAGGCCTAATCATGAATGAAGCAAATTCCTCCTTTTAATGCCAACCTCCCCTCTATGTTGTGCTCCTCACTTTCTCTGGCCATCCTTATGTGACCTGACAGCCTCATTCAATTCCTTAGGGCTGGTCATGTCATTCAACGTTTGCTCCTCCAAAAACACACAGACTTTCTGGAGAACACTGCAGTTGGAGAGTCAGACCAACCTGAGTTCAAATCCCAGCTTCCAAGCTTCCTAACTATGGGAACTTAAGCCATTTATTTAACTCTGAGTTGAATCTCTTAAGAAGAGATTATTCCCTCTTTCTTGGTGGTGGTATAAGAATTAAATGAGAATGCATGGAAAACACTTAGCCAAGACCTGGTCCACTAAAGGTGCTAAAATCATAGTAGGTCCTCTTTTCCTTCCTACAATACATTCAAATCCAAAGTGACAACCACAATTTCCAATAAGAAATAGGTCAAATACACAAAAACAAAACGAATAAACAAATACAAAGAATTAGGTCAAATGAAAAGCTGACCAAGTCTCTGAGATAAATATAATTATTCTCCTCAAGAAAAACATTCCAGAAATAGTAGTTCAATTTCTATTGTCCAGTTATAGATTATTCTAATAATAAGAACTTTAAGTCAAATACTAGGGAAATAATTTACTGATGCAAGCTGGTGAAGAAGATATTTTGGAGCACATAAAAAATTGCATATCCTTTAAAAGTATACCACAGCTGTGCATAGCCTCGTTTCTGCAAGTATCTGGAGAAGGTAACCTTTTGGACATACAGAGCCAAGTAGCTTCTTTGTATTACAGCAGTGATTGGAAAACAGGAAGTAAGAAGGTACAAGAGAAGGCTCTTGTTCAACGTCACCTACTGCACACAATCTTCAAAAGCTCCCATTTTAAAATTAAAAGACTATTAGAAAAGCAACAACTAAAACTCATGTGTACTTTATCATGAATTATCTTAATCAGATAACTTTCCTTCTTAATACCCCAAACAAAGCTGGAGGATTAGAAGTTTTGAGTCGGTATAAGGAATTAATGACAGAAACATGGTTAGGCTTGGGTAGGATACTGATTTTGGACAGGTAAATCAAAAAGAGAAGCCTAGGTATCTGAAGGAACTGAAAAGCAAAATAAATAGAGCAGAAGAGACAGAATTAACTAAGTTGTAAAATTGTCTAGAGTTGACTATCACTTCATGGAGTCACTAAAAGTCATTTTCCATACTTGCATTTACAATGATAGGCAACCATCAGTGTGAATCCAATGAGGCTGTGTGCTCAGGGCATCTCTATGCATGTCAGATGTGAAAACTTTTGAGTGCTGAGCAAACAATGGGCTGAGAGCAGAATGTCACCTAGAGACCTCTTATTGCTTGAAAGGATTTTCTTCCTGTTAATATTTTATAGCATCTTCATTATTCAGTTGTTTGAGCTACTCAACTGTTAATCACTATTGCTGGTGTGTACTGTCTGCAACTGTTGCAAAAATACTGTTGAAAGACTACATTTCCAGAGCATTCACTTTGTAGTCGTCCTATTGTTTCTGTATGCAGGTAGTTTTTAATACCTGCCCATTTTTTAAGTATGTTGATTTACCTTAATAACATTGCTGTCACTTTTGTAGCAGAAAATTCAAGCTAGAAACTATCTGACAAAGGAAGGCCCTTCCAGTTAAGCAGTCTTATCTCATTGTCCTGCTGCTTTATTCATTGCCCTACACTTTCCACCATGCCTAGGACAACCAGTCATCCCACTGCTGACTCCCAGCACATTCCCCACCAAAACCAAAAGACAATTCCCTTGTGCTTCATGGCGTCTCCATTCAATCATAAACCAACTCCCTTTTATCTTCAGACTCCTTTTGGAATTCTTCTCAACCTCCTTACCCTGGCAAAGTAGCAGCTTACCTTTTAGCACGCTACTTCCTTTCTCCAAGGATGCTCTTTTGTATGAATCACAGAAGATTTAAATATAAACCAGAAGGCATTATCTATGCCTTTACTGCTACTTTTAAATGATTGTTCTTCTACACTCATTAAAAAAATCTCTCCTCCTTTGAAGCTTATTCTATCCAGCTATACCCTTCTGGCATCTTCCAATCACCTTTTCTACAGCATTCTTTTTCTTTCTTTCTTTTTTTTTTTTTTTTTTTTTTTTTTTTTTTTGAGATGGAGTCTCACTCTGTTGCCCAGGCTGGGGTACAAAGGTGTGATCCCGGCTCACTGCAACCTCCACCTCCTGAGTTCAAGTGATTCTCCTGCCTCAGCCTCCTGAGCAGCCAGGACTACAGGCACATGCCACCACACCTGGCTAATTCTTATAGTTTTAGTAGACATGGGGTTTCACCATGTTGGCCAAGCTAGTCTCAAACTCCTGATCTCAAGTGATTTGCCTGCCTCAGCCTCCCAAAGTGCTAGGATTAGAGGCATGAGCCACTGTGGCTGGCCACCTTGTTTTTATACTTAAGTGTCTGGCTTATAGTTTTTAGACTCCAATTTGCTCCTGTCTGCATCCTTTGTAAGTTAAAACACCATGTAGCCATCTATTTAATCCCTTAGCACTGACCTCCTCAAGGCCAATAGTCCCTTGCTTCACTCTGTTTCCATGATGCTCACCCATGACACAATCTGGATATTGTCACCTGTGACTAAATCCCATTGCAATGACAGCTCCCTGTTCTCATTTTTTTAAAGTGTGATGATAACTTTCCACATTTTTCTATTTATTTGAGTCTTCTAGTCTCTTAATCTTATTTTATGGCCCCCTATCCACTTCGCTTCCTTTCCTAGAACCATGCAGCCCCTGTCAGTTACTTATAAGAGCTCTCACCAATACCCTGAAGATATTTAATATGACCTAGAAATCCCAAGACTTGGATCAGTTCCATAATCTGTCTTCATTCCTTCTCTAAGCAGATGAGTACTGTTGGGGATGGGATCGAAAGGAGTCTGAGCATCCAGATTTTGAATCAGTAAAGACTGTTTTTGAAATCAGCTTGGCCTTCCCTGACTTACCTTGTCAATTCCTTTCACATTCTCTGATAACTTCTTTAACAATTTGCTGATTTTAAGCCCTGTGGCCAACCTCCATTCACTTTATACTGAGTGGATGATGCTCTCTCCTACTTCTCTGAGAAAACAGGCATACGCCCTTTCAAAAATCTCTTGTCCCCTTTACCCCACCTGAAAACAAACTTATATTATTTCCCCCACTTCCAAGTCTCAAAACTGCCCCACAACCTGTATCATCAAGCATTTGGATGCAGAAAAATGCCCAGGCACCAACCCACAGCAGGTAACCAACTGCCCACTAACATATCATCAACCTACATAGCAAAGGCCACCAACAATTCCCTGCTATCAAATGCAACTAAATTGGATACTTAGTTTTATTTTACTTTTCTGTTCCCTGTGGCATTTCTGGCCATTCCTTTCTAACCCTTTCATCCTTTAGATGCAAGTACTCCTGTTCTCTGCACTGGCCTTGCTGGCTCCCCTTGTGCTTCCTACTCCTAATCATTGGATCGCTGAAGTCCTCAGGCCTCTTTCTCTTTTCCCCTTCTCTCTGTAAGTGATCTTGTACACTTTCATGATTTTAACTACCACATACCAAGTTCAGCACTTTGGAATCCTTATCTTGCCCAGACTCTTCATTAAGTTCAGACATTGTTATCCAAGTGACTGATAAAGATGTCCACGTACATGTTATAAAATCACTCTAAATTCAGCAGATGGAAAACTGGACTCATTTAGGCTCTTCCTCTCAGATTCCCTACAGTATGGGGTGGCACCATCCACCTTCTAGCTCTCCCCTTCATTCTTTTCATTCTTTTCTCTCACCAGGTTCCACTAAGTTTACCTCTTTAATACTGCATCCTTATCATCATCACTTTCTCACTTAGTCCAAGATTTTGGAATCCTCCCTTGGATTCACTGTGATAGCCTTCCCACCATCTTCCTGCCTCCAGTTTCACCTCCCTTCTCCCTCCACAAACACACGTCAAAAAAAAAAAAAAAACTTTTAAAATTATCCTTTCACACTGTTGCCCAAATAATCTTTCTAAACTGCAAATCTGATCATATCACTATAGATATTAAAACCCTTCACTGGCCCCTCATTACCAAAAACTGAAATTGAAATTCCTCATCATAGCACTCAAAACCCTTTACAGCTGACCCCCAGCTCCCTTCCTAGCCTAACTGATTTCTCATCACATTTTACCTCACACTTCATTCTCTATATCACCACTTCTATACTATTGTATATCAATCAACTGGTGGAATTTTCACATTGTTTCTCCCTCTCTCTCTTTCTCTCTCTCTCTCTTTCTCTCTCTCTCTCTCTCTCTCTCTCTCTCTCTCTCTCTCTTACAGGTGGGGTCTCACTATGTTGCTCAGATTGGAATGCAATAGCTATTCACAGGCACAATAATAGCACACTGCAGCTTTGAACTCCTGGTCCCAATCAATCCTCCCACCTCAGCCTCCCGGGTAGCTAAAACTATGGGTGTATAATACCATGCCTGCTTTATATTATTTTTTTAAAAAACGTTCATCCCTTCTACTAGACCATGAACTCCCTGAAGACAGAATTCATATTTTACTTACTTCTGTATACTCACCACCTGGAACCCACTAGAAGTTCAAGAAGTGTTGGCTAACTGATAGACCACGAAGTATCTTAAAAACAAAGAGCTTGGCCGGGCGCAGTGGCTCACGCCTGTAATCCCAGCACTTTGGGAGACCGAGGCGGGTGGATCATGAGGTCAGGAGATCAAGGCCATCCTGGCCAACATGGTGAAACCCCGTCTCTACTAAAAATACAAAAAAAAAATTAGCCAGGTGTGGTGGCATGCCCCTAATCCCAGCTACTTGGGAGGCTGAGGCAGGAGAATCACATGAACCCAGGAGGCGGAGATTGCAGTGAGCCGAGATCGCGCCACTGCACTCCATCCTGGCAACAGAGCGAAACTCCACCTCAAAAAATAAAAATAAAAGTAAAAAAAAAAAAAAAAAAACACAAACAAAGAGCTCTCCTGAACGATTTTTGCAATTGTATAATTAAAAATATCTTTCTAGGAAGACTTTAATTTTCATCATAATTTCTCAGCAACTAACGGTATGCTTCACAACTGCTAACACATACTCTTTCTCCCAGTTGAACAATAAGGAGCCAGAGAGAATTATGAGTTAAGACTGACTTTACAATGAGCAGAAGAATAGTACTAATTAGTGTGAGAGTGTGTTTCAGGTCTCCATTCTTTATTCTTGACTCAACAGACTGATTGAAGGACAGGGTCGCCCATACACACCGGAGCTCAGAAAAAGTGCACATACCTTCCACGCAGCGACAGCCCTCTTGCAGCACCCGTGCATACATATCCACTTTGGACTGAGAAAGGAGCTGGTCCCCGGTCAGGTATGTATTGTGAGAGGAAGCAATGTAGTAGTTGCAGAGGGGCTGATCCATGTCTTGGTACACTTCATGGTGCAATGGGTTAAATATGTCACAGGCGGGACTACGCATGAAGTTTGTGAAGCCTTTGGAAGAAAGAGAGAGTGACTTACCACAGCTTTCAAAGCATACATACTTAACGGCTCTAAGAGGGACAAAAGGGGTCAAAAAATGTTCATAATGATTATCTTATTTACCCTCAGGACAGCCTTTGTGGGGAAAACTGGAAAAAATGAGAGATTTGCTTGAGGTCAATAGTATGGTTTGGATTTTTGTTCCACCCAAATCTCATGCTGAAATATAATCCCCTATGTTGGAGGTGGGCCCTGGTGGGAGGTATATGGATCATGGGGGTAGGTCCCTCAAGGCTTGGTGCTGTCTTTGCAATAGTGCATGAGTTCTCCTGAGATCTGTTTCTTTAAAAGTATATGGCTCCCTCCACTCCACTCTCTCTCCTACTCCAGCTCAAGCCATGTGACCTGTTTCCTCCCACTTCACCTTCTAACATGAGTAAAACCTCCCTCCAGCCTCCCCAGAAGCCAAGCAGATGCTGGCACCATGCTTCCGGTACAGCCTGTAGAACGTGAGCTAATTAAAACTCTTTTCTTTATAAATTACCTAGCCTGGGTTTTTTGTTTTTTTTTTTTTTTTTTTTGAGATGGAGTCTCACTCTATCACCCAGGCTGGAGTGCAGTGGCACAATCTTGGCTCACTGCAACCTCCTCCTCCCAGGTTCAAGCGATTCTCCAGCCTCAGCTTCCCGAGTAGCTGGGACTACAGGCATGCGCCACTGCATGTGGCTAATTTTTTTGCATTGTTAGTAGAGATGGGGTTTCACCATATTGGCCAGGCTGGTCTCGAACTCCTGACCTCAGGTGATCTGCCCGCCTCGGCCTCCCAAAGTGCTGAGATTACAGACGTGAGCCACCGTGCCCGGCCAGGTATTTCTTTATGCAACACAAGAACAGCCTAATACAGTCAAACTGACAATGTCAAAAAATGAAATATGACTTTTAGGAATAGCCTTTTAAATATAACCATATATATACATAATGTTATATATATTATATATTACATACATAATAGATATATGTTGACTTTTTAAGAATTTTGACTAGGTAGAGGAGGGGCCAAGCCAATTACTGATGACTGAACTCAAGCTATGCTTATGCAGTGTGACTAATGCCACGCTAAAGCCATAGTTATACCAAGAGGTACCCTGATCAACCAGCAATTGATAGGTTATTAAGTTCATCTGAAAAATAGTAAAGTCAGTGCCATAATTAAGGTAGTATGTCAAAAGTTAAACACTGTCTAAATTCAGGGTGTGACTGACAACCAAATTGGTTTGAAAAAATGCTGCTAATGGCTGGCACATTTTATAACTTTGAAATAGTCCCTTAAGATTATTTAGAAAACCCTATCAGTTTTTTTACAGTCTTTCAAAATATAATGCCTGGGTCAAAGAGGTTTTCATTAATATAACAAATAAATACATGGATGACTTGCAAGTACCTAAATAGAATAATTATAGGGTAAATTACTTCAAGTCTTCAAATATCATTTGGTATAATTATATTTGTAAATATCCTTTGAAATTTAATTTCTTCATGCCAACTTTTATGTTCATAACTTAGGAAACCATGTTTAATTCCATCTTTTGGGCCTCACCAAAGAAAAGATTCATTTCTTAGCACAGAAAAGGCCCAAGTTAGTTTATCATCTCTGGTTGTTTTTAAAACAGTTTTTAATGATATAAGATTTCATTTTATTTTTATTTTATTTTATATTTTGAGACAGAGTCTCACTCTGTCACCCAGGTTGGAGTGCAGTGGCATGATCTCGGCTCACTGCAACCTCCACCACCCAGGCTCAAGGGACTCTTGTGCCTCAGTTTCCTGAGTACCTGGGATTATAGGCATGTGCTACCATACCCAGCTAATTTTTGTATTCTTAGTAGAGACAGGGTTTCTTTTTTTTTTTTTTTTTTTTTTTTGAGACGGAGTCTCGCTCTGTCGCCCAGGCTGGAGTGCAGTGGCCAGATCTCAGCTCACTGCAAGCTCCGCCTCCTGGGATCCCGCCATTCTCCTGCCTCAGCCTCCCGAGTAGCTGGGACTACAGGCGCCCGCCACCTCGCCCAGCTAGTTTTTTGTATTTTTTTTTAGTAGAGACGGGGTTTCACCGTGTTAGCCAGGATGGTCTCGATCTCCTGACCTCGTGATCCGCCCGTCTCGGCCTCCCAAAGTGCTGGGATTACAGGCTTGAGCCACCGTGCCCGGCGAGACAGGGTTTCATCATGTTGGCCAGGTTGGTCTCAAACTCCTGGCCTCAAGTGATCCCCCTCCCTCAGCCTCCCAAAGTGCTGGGTTTACAGGTGTGAACCACCACACCCAGCTAATGATCTAAGATTTTAAATTATTCCTCTTCATTTTAATCACCTACCGCCCCTGGAAGTAAATAGATGGTATTAAACCCCCCTTATTCACACTGATCTGGGAGCAGAAGTAATGAGGGGGCCAATGGTCAAAATTGATTAGATAAACCATGGCTTTGCATGCTCTTATAGGCGGCTGGTCTTTCATTAAAGATCATCTGCTCTGCCTGAAAGATCCTCCTCTTGGGTGGCAGCCTTCATGGTATTTCTTTACATATTTTAAATACATATACATACATTAGCTATATTTCTACCATATTATTTATGTCTAACATTCCAGGAGCTAGATTCTGAGTACATAACTGTGGGCGAATTATTTAACTTATTTGAGCCTCACTTCCTCAACTATAAAATGAAGTCACTGTATTAATGAGATTTGTGGTTCCAACAGCTTCTCCAAAGCTACCAATTAGGGAAAAGCAGTCAGTTGCTACCATTTTAAAAGAAACATGGCAAGTTACTAGTCTCAGAGAGAACTTATTTTAGGACTGAATTTCCCTTCATGAAATTATCAGGCTGAGGCTATTTCCAAAAATTAGCCAGTTGAGAAAAGTCCAAATACGTCATGGCATCCATCACACATGGTGGTATCAGGTAGACTTGCCTGAAGTGGAAAATGCTTATGGGCATTGCAAAAGTAAGAGAAATAGCAACATCATGGTCTTTTCTTTGCAGGAAAATATATGTGTGTTGTAGATTTTGTTTGAATTATTTATTTATATAATCCCACGGATATCTCTTGACTTCTTTTCCTAAAAATTTTTGATGAAATTTAATTTAACAGGCTGAATCAACAAATGAGAAATAAAGAATATTGGTTATTTTACCTTCTATGCCAAGAACATTTTTCACCTTATTTTCTTCTGAAACTTCAAACTTCTTTATGATGTCAAGACAATAGTCCGTTGTCACATTATTCATCTAAGAAAAACAGAATACTAGTAGGAGTACCTGCAATTTCATGAACTATGTTCCTCCACAGTAAAAAGACATTTACTGATTTTGCATTCTTGACACCATGCAAAGCACCTACATGAGCAGCGTTTGGGGTTACTAGTGTCACAGCTACTTTATCGTTGGAGAATGACCATGATCTCAATCTTCCTATGCACCTTTTAGATTGAATCAGTGAAAACAGCCCTTCAACTATTAGACAAATGCTCTCTGTGAAGCAATGAAATAAAATCAGTTATCAATGTAAATCCATTGCCAAAAATACACTCACTATAAGCTAGCATCTATCTGCAAAAATTAATGTTTCCTACACAAACACTAAAGTTTGCTGATCATAAATATATGTAGAAAAAGAATGATTCCCTACCAAAACAGAATATTTCTAAGTAAATGTACCTGTGTGTGCACGCACGCGCGCGCGCGTGTGTGTGTGTGTGTGTGTGTATCCACAGAACCATCCACTGAGCAGAGCAATCTGCCATGGTAATTCAGGAACACAAAGGTTAGCAAGAGGTAATAAAAATGAAAAGTTAGGTGAGGTAGCTAGCATAACAGAGAACTCTGGAGCTAGACTGCTTGTGTTCAAATCATCTAGTTCATATTATTAATAGTGTAACTTTGAATAGGTTACTTACCTTTTCTGTGGCTACCTGATAGCGGAGTGATAAGGATTAAATGAATCAATATTTGCAAAAACATTGTATGGCACCAAAAAGGCAGTATATGCTATTATTAATATTATTAAGTCAGTCTCAAATTTGCTACATGAACGATATATGCTGAGTGTCACTGGGAAAAGTAAACTCTTCAGAAGTAATTTCTTTAATTAAACAGCAACATTAAGAATGTGGTATTTTGATCAAAAATCCATTTAGTCCCACAATCTAACATTGACATTTAAAAAGATTAATGAATAATGATAGAGGAAGCTAATTTTGTGAGCTAGTATTTCATATTTTAATTATATTTTCTCAAATATTCCATTTTTGTTTAGGTTTAATACTTACGTTTTACTAAAATCTAGTTTTTCTAAACAGTCCATTTAAACTGGGGGTGAAGCGCTGCTATATCGCTGTTTTTTGTCAGTTCAAAAGAGCAAACAATGCTTTCTTTCTTTTCAAACTAGCATGGTGGCTGATGCATCCTTAGCGTAAATTTTCTAATTCTTATTCTATTCAGGGGCCCATATTACCAGAAACCACCTAAAAGTATTATAAATAAATGAAACTGCAGTACCTCCAAGGAACTCTACTGACCCAGGCAGGCTTTGAGCAGCTCATTAATTTGTCTGCTGTGAGCTAGAGAGATCTGGCACACGCAGTCTAAAAGATAAATTAATTTTTCACAAAATAAAATGAACCAAATTGATAACAATTTTACATTCCATGTGAAGACTAAGTTCACTTTGCAATTGCTTTGTTTATAAGGCCATTTGTAGAGAATGTAGAGGTCTTAAACTGGACTCAGGTAGACTACCAGAAGTTCATGTAATCTTAAAAAAAATCAATGAAAAAACAACAAAACAACTAACTCATTCAGATGATGGAGCTAACTGCAGGTGAGCAGAGAATATGTTACTAATTTAGGATACAATGCAGACTTTTATAACAAAAAACATTATATTTGAAAATATTCATTGAATTAGCAAAAATATTAGTAAGCATTCTGTGAAGTTCATAAATTTCTGGGCACTGCAGAAGAATTAATGGGAAAAAATAATCTACTTTCTACCAAAATTGAAGTATTAAGGATTGACTCTTTGTGAAGTACAGTAAAAGCCCATAATAATGAGAACTGAAATGTAAGAGTCAATTGACTCTCAACCTTCCCCATCCCCTGATCTCATTTAATTAATCTCCCAACAGCAAAATCTTGCATTTTACATAATTGAATTTTTTAAGACTTCACTTAAGTTAATTATAAGTTTATTGTATGACTGAAGGTTCAACACAGGTTAATGCTCTTTACTGTCCTTTTTCACCCTGTTTTGCTTCCTATTTGACAGAGCTGATAGGGAGAAATAGGAATTTCTCCTACTCTGGCCCTGCTTGCTATGAAGTTCATTTGAAAGTTTTGTTTGTCATTGAACATCTGAGTTACTTGCTGTCTCCAATACTGAATACTGTGCTTTCTACATTAGGCAACTGGTGCTAAAAGAAGAACTTAAGATAAAATTTGATTTATTTTAATAATGACTCTACATTTATGTAATGCTGTCAATGTGCAGTAAAGAGCTTTTACACACATAATCTTAAATAGTTCTTAAAATAGTCTTGTAAATTTAGTGTTTCTATCCCTGCCTTATAGATAGAAAAATTAATGTTGAGAGAGGTTAATTAAACATCACCACCAAAGTCACAAAACTGTTTTTTGGTTTTTTTTTTTTTCGTTTTTTTTTTGAGATGGAGTCTCGCTCTGTCGCCCAGGCCGCAGTGCAGTGGTGCGATTTCGGCTCACTGCAAGCTCCCCCTCCCGGATTCACGCCATTCTCCTGCCTCAGCCTCCCGAGTAACTGGGACTACAGGCGCCCGCCACCACGCCCGGCTAGTTTTTTGTATTTTTAGTAGAGACGGGGTTTCACCGTGTTAGCCAGGATAGTCTCAATCTCCTCACCTTGTGATCTGCCCACCTTGGCCTCCCAAAGTGCTGGGATTACAGGCGTGAGCCACCACTCCCGGCCGACAAAACTCCCTGCAAAAAAAACTGTTTAAAAGGCAGAACCAAAGATCAAATTTGGACCTTCTTGACTTCAAGTCCAAAGCACTTTCTTATATAACTATTCTCTGGGCATTTTTCTTTATTTCTATTGAAAAATTAAAATGCTTACTTTTAAAACTGATCGGTTTTTTAATTTCAATATAACTGAAACTCCTAAATCATTTCTTTACTTCAAACCAATTATTACAATTTAACTTCTTTTATTATTCAAGATTAGACTCCATTCTCTTTTCCTTTATTTACTGTAGTTCTTTAGTCTCATCCAAAAGAGAAAAGACTCACTGGTCCTCACACTAAAGCACAATTAATTTCAGATGAATTCGTTGTAGAAACAAGTCGTAGATCTATAAAATACCTGTATTCTGACACTATCTACTTATCCTCAGACTTCCTGCAAGTTTTTTAGCAAAATTTTCCCTGTAAGTGAAAATATAAAACAAAGTCAGAAGGGGTAAACAATTATTTTTCCTATGGCTATGATTCTCAAAAACACCAAATGCAAAATCAATGTATCACTTGCAAAAATTCTAATATTGCTAAACTTTACTAGCTTATTTTTATCAAAGTGATATATTTGTAAATAAATAAGTCAAAACTAAGATTCTTTTGTAACTAAAACCAGAAGTCCCCCGCCTATACCCAGAATCAGTCCCCAAAGTCAGTAATGCCAATATTTCTAGATATTTCTTTTGAAATAGGTCATATATTTGGTGTTGTTGTTGTTGTTGTTGTTCTTGTGGTTGTGGTTGTTGTTTTGGAGACCAAGTCTCACCCCGTCACCCAGGCTGGAGAGCAGGGATCTCACTGCAACTTCCGCTTCCCGGGTTCAAGAAATTCTCCTGCCTCAGCCTCCCTTGTAACTGGGATTACAGGCATGCACCACTATGCCCTGCTAATTTTTTGTATTTTCAGTAGAGACAGGGTTTCACCATGTTGGCCAGGCTGGTCTTGAACTCCTGGCCTCACGTGATCTGCCTGCCTCAGCCTCCCAAAGTGCTGGGATTACAGGTGTGAGCCACCGCACCCAGCCATCTTTATATTCTTAATTATCATGTTTATAATGCTGTATTGTACACTTTAAAAATTATTGACTTCTTATTGTGTTAGATATTATGTTAGATTTTTAACATAATAATAAGATCTTCTGGATCAGCAGATCTGCCTCTCTGCCTGTCCTCTCAGTATAATTATATAATCCAGTTTTTATGAAATATCTGGGGTTTAAAGTATTCCAAGTATGCAAATGTTGAACAATGCTGAGTCTGTTGTACACGGTGATTGTGTTTACCTTTTTCATAGAACAGTTTTTATGATTACTTGCTGCCATTCCTACTCATTTGGTTAACTTTTAATGTACCTATCACAAATTCTTCCCAATGACTCTACTATTCTTTTTTTTTTTTTTTTTTTTTTTTTTTTTTTTTTTTTGAGACAGAGTCTTGCTCTGTCACCCAGGGTGGAGTGCAGTGGCGCGATCTCGGCTCACTGCAAACTCCGCCCACGCTGGGTTCACGCCATTCTCCTGCCTCAGCCTCCGGAGTAGCTGGGACTACAGGCGCCCGCCACCTCGCCCGGCTAATTTTCTTGTATTTTTAGTAAAGACAGGGTTTCACCGTATTAGCCAGGATGGTCTTGATCTCCTGACCTCGTGATCCGCCCGCCTCGGCCTCCCAAAGTGCTGGGATTACAGGCTTGAGCCACCGCGCCCGGCCTCCAATGACTCTAATGGCCTTTCAAGTTCCACATAATTAAAGGCAACCAATAATCCACGAATTGTGCTTTTTTTGTCCTTACAGAAGTTCTCCTTCTTTCCCGCTGGTTGGGTTCTGGAATAGCATTCAGCTTTTTTTTTTTTTTTTTTTTTTGAGACGGAGTCTTGCTCTGTCGCCCGGGCTGGAGTACAGTGGCCGGATCTCAGCTCACTGCAAGCTCCGCCTCCCGGGTTTACGCCATTCTACTGCCTCAGCCTCCCGAGTAGCTGGGACTACAAGCATTCAGCTTTTGCTCTGACTTTATTTGGTCACTCTTGTGAAAGAGCTCTCAGGAAGTAAATTATTTCTTTCCCTCGTGTGTTTTTGTGTGTGCTCTGGTGTATTTGTTTTTTATTCCACACACATTTGTTTGACAGTTTTTGGCAGAAAATTCCAGGTTGAATCATTGCTCTCATGATTTTTGGCTTCCAGAATTGCTGTTGAGAAATCTGATGCCATTCTGATTCCAATCCTTTTCACAGAATGATTTGTTGTTTGCTAATTAGTTTAGTTTAGTTTTTCTCTTTTTACAAGCACTCAGGGTTCCATTTCATCCTTGGAACTGTGAAATTTCACTCTGATTTACCTTTTTGTGAATCTTTAAACTGAGGTTGGCCCTCATTTGGGTTTGTCAGTCTAGAGAATCTTACCTTTCCATGCTAATAAATTTTTTGTATTACTTATTTGATAAGTTTCTCCCTTCTATTTTCTCCTATCTTTTCTATTTCTTTTTTGTTTGTTCTTCTCATGCTTTTAATTTCCAAGAGCTTTTTTTTTTTCTCTAAATCTTCTTTTCTCATGACATCTTTTTTTTTCTTAAGAGACAGGTCCTCATTCTGTCACCCAGGCTGGAGTGCAGTGGCACAATCATGGCTCACTGTAGCCTCCAGATCCTGGGATCAATTGATTCTCCCTCCTCAGCCTCCCATGTAGTGGGGACTACAGTCACACACCATTGCACCTGGCTGATTTTTTTATTTTTATTTTTATTTTTATTTTGTAGAGACGGGGTATAGCTATGTTGCCCAGGCTGGTCTTGAACTCCTGGCCTCAAGCAATCTTCCCACCTTGGCCTCCCACAGTGCTGGAATTTTAAGCATGAACCACTGTGCCCAATCTGTCATAGCATCTTGCTCTTGCTTTATGGCAACAATATTTGAATCATTCTGATAACATTAACAACGATTTTTAAAGTTTCCTCCTCCTTGCATTACCTGTTTCCTCCAAGTTTCTTGTCTCTATTTATTTGCTTTAGTGGTCTCTGTTCTTTATAGTAGAGGATTTCCTCAAACACTGGTAAGCCTTGGTTATTTAAAATCAATAAACCTGGGAACTGAATAGTGGAAGAGGTCTTTGGTTTTCACATCTCAATGCATAGATGGTCACTAATCCTTGCATTCATTCTCTGCTTCTGTGAAACAAACCACCCCATAAGCTAGAAACTCAAAACAATGACTGTTTATTTGATAACAATTGTGTAGGGTTGCAAGTCAGACTGGGTTCAGCTGGATGGTTATTCTGCTGTTCTCATTTAGAGTTCTTCATGTGACTACAGGCATCTGGTTACTTGCCAGATGGTACAAGATGGCCTCACCCACATGTCTGTGGTTGGTGCTGACTGTTGGCTGAGCCTCTTTCTCTATGTAGTCTCTCATCCCCAAGGAAACTCACCTGGTTTCCTCACATGATAGTTCCACAGTTCCAACAGGGTGAGGATGAAATCTTCAAGACTCCCTGAGGCCTAGGCTCCAGAACCTGTACATCAGTCCTACCACAATTTACTAATCAAAGCAAGTCAATAAACTGGCACAGATTGAAGAAGCAGGAAAATCGAATTCAATTCTTGGTAGAAGGAGTGCCAAAGTTACATTGCAAAGACACATACATACAGGAATATGGCAGTTATTATAGCTATCTTCATAATCCCCATGTTTTCCATATAGTACCCACACTCAGCCGTGTGTGGCATCACTTAGATCAGATCCTCTTACCTCTTTTTTTTTTTTGGACAGAGTGTCACTCTGTTGCCCAGGCTGGAGTACAGTGGCACAATCTCAGTCAAATGCAACCTCCATCTCCAGGGTTCAAGTGGTTCTCCCGCCTCAGCCTCCCAAGTAGCTGGGACTACCAGCGTGCATCACTATACCCAGATAATTTTTTGTATTTTTAGTGGAGACGGGGTTTCACCATGTTGGCCAGGCTGGTCTCAAACTCCTGACCTCAAGTGATCTGCCTGCCTCGGCCTCCCAAAGTACTGGGATCACAGGAGTAAGCCACCATGCATGGCGGCCCCCCTTACCTCTTACATACAGTTTTACGCCAGGGTAGAGAAGGGACAGTTGCCCTGCTACAAGGTTTGGGGGAGAAGATCTGAAGCGCTAACCATATCTTAAACAGACTTTCAACCAGTGCTTGTTTTCAACCCCTCCTCTCCTCTTTTCATGAATATCATGTAACTAACATCAATTTTTGAGCTTATCAGGGGCTTTCCCTGGGCCAATGGAGTTGCTTCATGGCTTCTCACTCTATGAGATTGAATTTCAGTGTTCTGGGGTCTCCTTTAAATCAGACAAGTTTTAAAATGTTGTTGCTCCTCCCCTGTTCTCTTTGTATCTGTGGTTTTACACAGGGGGATTGTCTTTACTGTATTTTGGGGTAATTTCAATAGGGAGTGAAGAAACACCTCTAAATGAATGGTCATTTCATATTCAACTGAATAAGACAACCACAGTAACTATTTACCTCCTCAAACTAGCTACCTCTAATTCATCCTAAAAGGAAACCACACATTTCACAGCATTTGAATAGATGATTTCACAGAAAACGTTATTTGGAAAATATATTCAATGCAGCAAAAATATTACAAGATGTAATTACTCTGAATGATCTCTCAACTGCTTTAATTGTGAATAACTAAGAAAAATCAGCCAGGCGTGGTGGCTCATGCCTGTATTCCCAGCACTTTGGGAGGCCAAGGTGGGTGGATCACTTGAGGTCAGGAGTTCGAGGCCAGCCTGGTCAGCATGGTGAAACCCCGTCTCTACTAAAAACACAAAAATCAGCCGGGTATGGTGGCGGGCGTCTACAATCCCAGCTTCTCGGGAGACTAAAGCAGGAGAATCCTTGAACCCAGGAGTCAGAGGTTGCAGTGAACCAAGACAGCACCACTGCATTCCAGCCTATGTGACAGAGTGAGACCCTGTCTAAAAAAAAAAAAATAAAAGTAAAAATAAAAGAAAAAAGAAAAACGATACAGAAATTCAGGAAAACACCTCAAAGAACTGCTTTTATATGAGAAAGGTACAAAAAAGATAAAGATACATTATCACCAGAATGGGACAGTTATAAGCAAAGGAGACTTTATAATTATTTCTCATGAGAGAGAAGATTAGAATGATTACAATGACCAGAACTCTTACCAAACCATTCTGGATTCAATGAAGGGTAAGGAACGGAGAGGGCACACATGATTCCTATAATTGGATCAGAATGATCAAGGAAACATTTTAGCAGAAAGAATAAAGGGCTAAACGTGCAATTTTCAGAGCTACTACGCGGGTAATGTATAGATCTATATCAGATTACAATAAGGAGAGGGCCCTGTAGCAGGGAAACAGGAAATCTCTGAAAATCCTCTTGGAATTAACTATCCACATGCATATTTCAGATGAAAGATTTGTATAAACAGAAACTTACTTTTGACTTACTATAAAAGGTAGCCTTTGCTCTTAGGTAACAGTTAGCAGAAATTTTTAAATTTTTAAAATTATTTCGTTTTAGAGACAGAGTTTTGCTCTGTGGCCCAGGCACAATCCTAGCTCACTGCAGCCTCGAAATCCCAGGCTCAAGAATCCTCCCACCTCCGCCCCACAAGTAGCTGGGACCATGGGCAAGCGCCACCACACCCAACTAATTTATTTTTAAGAGAAGGTGTCTCACTATATTGTTCAGACTGATCTTGAACTCCACAGCTCAAGTGATCCTCCTGCCTGCCCCTGTAGCTGGGATTACAGGGACAAGACACTGAGCCTGGCCTAGGAGGGTTTTCCAAATATATAAAGGCACTTCAATATTCCTGCCTTCTCTTCCTTCCTCCTCAATCCATAAGAAACAAAAAAATATAAAGAGCATAGGGGCTTGCTAAGAAAGGTTGCCAAGGGGATGGGGAAATGAAATCAAATTGTCACTCCAGAACCAAAACACTAAAAAGGAAGGAACAAAAAAACACTCAACTCCAGTGCCAAGAAATGGATAGGAACTCTGGAGGAGATGTAGGTGGCTGTTTGGCAAATATGAGGTTGGGGTGGGTGGGGAATGAAACAAAGCAAAACAAAACAAAAACTCTCAATCAAATCTAGTAAATACTTTGGAACCACAGATTAGTGGATATCTGTGATCCTTTATCTGTAGATGAAAGGAAGAGAAGAAAGAGAAATCTCAGCCAGATAACTTCTGGCTGTACTGGCACTTCCTCATGGATTTAAAAGATAGTGAGAATTCCCTTGGCACAGCCATGTTTTAAGAATGAAAGTCCTAATCAAACAGCAATTGAACCTGTCAAAGGCATAAACTCAATCTTCTGAGAGATTCAGTAAAATAAAAATCTGACCCACAGGCCAGTATTTGATTTCATAAAATCCTCGACAGCATATGTGGCCAGCAGTGATATTTCATTTCACAACCGAGTAAACCTATGAAAGTTGAATATCCTGGTGTCTACACCAATCTTATGTTATCAGAAGCTAATGAATTACTGTCATACACATCACCAAATTGCCTCAAGTTTGTGCCATTGTGAAAATCCAGTTTTGAAACTCAAAACCCCACAAAACTCTTGACTAATGACTCTACACAGTTAGATTGTGTCCAAGCTAATAAAATAAATTTTACACTATTTTAAAGAATGTTGAAATGTACAACTTTATAACAATTTTTAAATACACAGCTATTTCCTTAGGATGAATTATCAAAGTAAAATGGTTTGGTCAAAGCTTTATAAATTATATTAAATGTTATAGATTGTAAAACTACTCCAGTATCATTCTATAATTTCACCAGAAATAGAAGAGATGGACACTACATTTGGTGGTGTATTTTTTAATCTTTACTAATATGATGGGGGAAAAAATAGTCTCCTAGCCTAGATAGCATGGTGAGACCCTGTCTCTAAAACAGATTATTAAAAATTAGTTGGGTGTGATGACACACACCTGTAGTCCCAACTACTTGGGAGGCTGAGGCAGGAAGATTGCTTGAGCTCAGGAGTTGGAGGTTATATGATCCATGATCGCACCCACTGCACTCCAGCCTGGGCAACAGAGACCCTGTCTTTAAGAAATAACTAACTTAGTTTTATTTCAGACTTTTTAATTACTAATAAAGGGTGAACATTTTCATAGGTTTATTGACTTTGTATGATTTTTATAGGTTTCAAGTGTTTTACTCATTTTTCCATCTTTTTTTTTTTTCTCAATGATCTAGGAAAGCGCCATATTAAGGAAATTCACTATTTCTCTCTTTTGTATGTTACAAATATTTTCCTACTCTTTAATTTTGTGGTGCTTAATAAAGTAGACCACATATAAACAAAGTTTCAGGACATTAAAATTTTCCTTTGTGATTTTTGCCTCTTGATGTATGATCACTTTTTTTATATTTTTATAAATTTCTTTTGAGTCATGCTCATATGTAAGTAGCTTCAAGCTAATTTAGAAAATTAAACTAGATACAGTTAATCATCTGCCAGGAACAAATGTCACAGAATTCTGGCTTCTGTTTTCCCTAACTAAAATTTACTGGCAGAATGTCAACAAAACTAAAAGAGGGAAGAAACACATGCCCCTTAGCAAGTGACATCCGGTATTGCTATTCAAATGAACTGGGATAATTCCACTAGCCTGAATGGATTTGAAGTCAGTAGTTTATACCTTTTAACTTTAATTCCTCACATTGCCACACTTCTGAGTATTTTGGGCAAAGGACTTCCCTGTTCATCATTGCAGTGTTCAATTTGACACTGAGATAGGAAAGGCAGGTATCAGCTCCCTTTGCATGGTTCAGGAAACCAAGGCTCAGAAACAATCATGATTGATTCTCCAACCACTAAAGCTTGCAGTGTGTGGAATGCAGGTGTTTTGGACTCCTGGTCTAATGTTCTTTCCAGTACACTATGAGAGTTCTGCAAGTAAGGATGAAGAAGTAGTTATATAAGAGAGGGACACAGAGGAGTAAAGATGTAGAAAGGACGTATCCTCTAAGGGAAAATATAGACATTTCTATTACCCAATTCCCTTTTTCTACCTGTCCTACGGCTAACATTGTTAATAAAGAATCTCTGCCTTTGCCAAACTATCAAACTACTTAAAATAACTAATTTTGACAAAACATTTTGCTAATAATGCTATCTGGTTTAATCCTTAAGAAAGCAACAACAAAATTCATAAAAGTGAATCTGCTATTTCTAAAATGTATGTGATTATGATAAGGTAAAGTAAAATATTAAGTAGGTATTAGAAAGTTATCTAATCACATAGTTGGTTTTGCTGGCTACCAGCTCCTATCCTGAAACTATCCAGGAGCCCAACAATAGTTACCTCATTAGCATGAACTCAGATATGGTGAAAAGGGGCTCATTATAAATAATGAAAGATACTTTAGAGTTTTAGGAGCTCTGCGCCGGAAACTGGAACAAAGACCAAATGTGTATTTTATTATATCACACCATGACAGACTTGGAGTGGGAGGGTAAAGCAGAAGTAATTTGGAAGAAAATTCTAATCATGTACAGATTTGATGCAGTTTAGTACATGGTACCCTAAAATATAGCACCCTGGCATTTGTGAAAACAGCAGAAAAGGAAAGGTATCTCTGGCCTTCCCCCCAGCCCTTCCACCCATAAAACCTAGGAAGAATTTTCTGAGCTTCCCCTGAAGCAGACCATATGACCCTCATTCAAGAGACCACCAGCACCTTCCCAATACCCAGAGGAAGGGAGCCAAAGACACAGAGGTGCCAAGAAGAGTCTGAACAAACACGCCTTGCTAAATTTCCCATTTACTGCCATTAGATCATAACCTTGTCCTCTAAACATATTTCTTCATGACTGTCCACTCCTCATCAAACCT
The DNA here is from genome assembly GCF_047675955.1 of Chlorocebus sabaeus. Lineage (NCBI taxonomy): Eukaryota > Metazoa > Chordata > Mammalia > Primates > Cercopithecidae > Chlorocebus > Chlorocebus sabaeus. The sequence goes on along the minus strand of NC_132918.1, from coordinate 35,409,925 downwards.
AGCATAAGAAATACACAGGTTTGCCTGACTCTCTGGGTCTTCAGTGCCTTACAAAGGCTCCTCTGTGTTATTAAAAACTTATTAGTTAATTTGTATGTTTTTCTCTTGTTAATCGGTCTTTTGTCATAAGTGCCTCTGCCATGACCCTAGTGACGGGTGTGGAAAAGACACTTCTCCCCACCTATGGAATTTTACAGTCAAGTACATGTGCGGATACTTGCCCACCAGGAGTCTCACATTGTTCCTTGGAAATGGCTAGATCTGTGCAGCTAATAAACCAGGCAATGCACTAGGAAGTTACACTCACATCTCATTTAATTCTCACTCTACTCTTGCAAGGGTAATATTACTACCAAAAGCATTTGATAACTCACAAAGTCAAGGATGAAAAGTTAATGCAATCAAGTTGCAAGGTAAGCAAGGCTGTGTATCCAGTCCTGCTCACTCCTATTCTACCACGCAGCCTAGTAATTTTTTAAAATTCCATGCCAAATGAAGTGTTAATCTGCTTGAAAAGAGGTGATTAGTATTACTGATGAAGATGATAAGAGAAACACATTGTTAGAAAACATGTTTAATGCATTTAACTTTGGGAGTTTGAAAGAGACATCAAGAAAGGCATTAAAACTGGTTCCTACTTGGGTATTGCCTGCCACCTCTCAAATAAGAGCTAATAGTGTGGTGCTAGTGGTTGATTCTTTAATGGCATTTAAATAGAATAGATATCCACCTGGAATTACTGTCTGCCTGTCAGTCTCTGTCTCTCTCTCTCTCTCTCTCTCTCTCTCTCTCTCTCTCCCCCCCCCCCCCTTCTCTCTCTCACACACACACAGAGGCAATAAACAACAGAAAAACAGGACAGAATTCATACAGATTTTTCTGTATTTTAAAGAGTCTTTCAAAGTTCAAAAAATACAATTAAAAAACAAACATGGAAAAGTATTCATCCCTGCTATCCAAAAATGTTAATCAAACCAACATTAACTTAACATTCTATACCTATAATATTAGCACTAAAAGTGATCCATTTAATAACTAATCATTTGTTCACTGCTTTCTTAATTATAAACTGAAACAAATCTTTTATATAGCATTATGGAGATATGTTTCAAAAGCCATGAAAATATTTTATCCTATGGCTCAATAATAAGTAAATAATTCAGAAAAAACATATACATGGATTTTGTTTACCAAATATTTTGTACTTTTTTTCATTCTTGCTAAAGCAAAACACTGAAGACTGATCACCAAATTAATCTCACATTTAAAAAATTCAAAAATGACATTTAAATGCTATAAAAATGTTTGTAAATATAAGTAAGAGCAGATTTTGAATCAGTGAGACTTTTTGCCATTTATGAATCTATAAGCAGCATTTACTAGCTCAAATTGTGAATGTCAAATAGGTTTTAGACTACACCAAGTGTAACATAATTTTCTGGGTTATGTAGGAGAAAATTAAAGAAAGTTAAAATAATTGACTCTCAAATGAAAATGACTTCACAAATTCAATGTAATTCAAATTAGCACTAAAACTAAGTGAGCATGATTTCAAGTATATGAACAATGTATTACTAATTAATATTTTTAGTATCTTTACAAAGGTAATTCTTCTAAAGAACATTTCCAGAAAAAAAATACAGCATGATAATTATAATAAATTTTATTCTACCTCAAAAAGAAAAAATCCAGTAAACTTCAAAAAGCATGTTGTTTTACTTCTTACCATTCTCTTTCCTTTTATCATAGACTCTCAAAATCATAAAGTCTCCAAAAAAAGCTCTTTATTTTGAGCTTTCTGAGGGTAGGTTTTGTCCACTACCAAAACTTAGCACAATACCTAGGAAATATAGTATCTATTCATACAAGGAAATGAATTAATCTGAAATTGTACTAATCCAAGCACCACCCATATTTCAATCTCCTTAATAGCATCTCAAATCCTTGTTAACACCTTCAAGGAAGAAAACACAATTGTCAAAGTCATCCAGCACATCTTTGGTCAGCTATACTTCTTAAGAGCTAGTGGAAATTTATCTCTCTCTGATATTCAGATATTAGTCCAGTGTATTATTCACTGGGGCTCTGTGGTAGAAGTTTATCCTGGTTTACATAAAGTCCTTGCAATATCCAGATCCAGATTGAAAGAAGGGATCAAACTATGTGACCCAACTTTTCCACTCAGATATATATTCAAGAGACTTGACAACGTATGTCCACACAAAACCTTGTGCATGAATATTCACAGCAGCATTATTCATCATAGCCCCCAAAAAGCAAATGACCCAAATTTCCATCAACTGATGAATATATAAACAAAATGTGGTATATTCATACAATGATACATTATTTGGCAATAAGAAGAAATGAAATACTGAAAATGCCACAACATGAATGAATCTTGAAAACATTATGCCAAATGAAAGAAGCCAATCACAAAGGTCACATAAATGATTCCTTTTATATGAAATGTCCAGAACAGACAAATCAATAGAGACAGAAATATTAGTTTCCACAGCCTGTAGGGGAGAGAGAAATGGGGAATAATTGCTAATAGGTATGGGGCTTCTTTTTGGGGTACGGAAAATGTTCTGAAATTAGATAGTGGTTATAGTTGTGCAACTCTTTTTTCTTTTCTTTTCTTTCTTGTTTTTTTTTTTTTGAGATGGAGTTTTTTCTTTTGTCGCCCAGGCTGGAGTGCAATGGCACTATCTCAGCTCACCGCAGCCTCCGCCTCCTGGGTTTGTTCAAGCGATTCTCTTGTCTCAGTCTCCCGAATAGCTGGGATTACAGGCATGGGCCACCACACCTGATTAATTTTGTATTTTTAGTAGAGACCGGCTTTCTCCATGTTGGTCAGGCTGGTCTCGAGCTTCCAACCTCAGGTGATCTGCCCGCCTGGTGGCCTCCCAAAGTGCTAGGATTACAAGTGTGAGCCAGCGTGCCCAGCCCTTTTTTCTATTTTATTTTATTTTTTTCGAGATGGAGTCTCGCTCTGTTGCCCAGGCTGGAGTGCAGTGGCACGATCTCAGCTCACTACAACCTCCACCTCCTGTGTTCAAGCAATTCTCCCTACCTCAGACTCCCAAGTAGCTGAGATTACAGGGGTTCGCCACCACAGCCAGCTAATTTTTATATTTTTAGTAGAGACGGGGTTTCGCCATGTTGACCAGGGTTGTCTCAAACTCCTGACCTCAGGTGATCCACCTGCCTCAGCCTCCCAAAGTGCTAGGATTACAAGCATGAGCCACCACGCCCAGCCAATAGTTGCACAACTCTGTTGACACACTAAAAAACACTTAAACGTATACTTTTAAAAGGGTGAATTTTATGGTATGTAAATAATATCTCAAAGCTCTTATTTAAAAATTGAAAAGTGTTCAAGCACAAGCTGGCTGATTATTTGTGTGAGTACTGTAGAAAGAATTATTTCTACTGATTATTGTACTTTATAGTCCAAATATTTGGTGACTTTTTACGATTTCAACAGAGCTAAATGACGCTGACTTAAAATGAACAAAGGAGTTCAGTCGCTCTTTATATTAAGACAATTAGTCCATTAAGAAAATTAAAAGTAAACCTCATCAACTGCACAAAACCAAAGCCTCCTCTCAAGAAGTCTGATATAAAAGGTTAAAAAATTGGAATAAAACATTCATTTATTCCTCTACTTTAGTGAGAAACAGACTTTGAGGAGATATTTAAAAAGCAGACTGAGAAGTTAGCTTTGCTGACCGTAATTCAGCCTATATAATATTAAGATTAAAACATCTTATTTTAAACATAGAGATTCTCTTTGCTAATCAGAACCTAATTTACTTAGCCTTTTCACATGATCAAATGCCAATTTACTATCAGAATTATAAATGACCTACCACAATAGTAGTTAAGAATTATGCCATAGTTGCAATATCTAGCAATTTTATTAGTATAAATATAAATTTATATTTAAAATAAATAAATTTGACTAAATTTATACTAACGCTAATTTATACTAATATGTAGTATAAATTTAAACTAATATTATTAATACACCATAGTATTAATATAAAGAAAGCATTACCATGTATTAAAATACTAACAACATTCATTTCTTTGTGGGAAAATATGCATATCTGTACTCAATACGTTTAAGGTTAAGAATTATATAGCCCAGTGTTCAAGTTATCACTTCTTCTCTTAAAAGCTGCTAGAAACTGTTTTAAATGACTCATAGATAAGATTTTTGTGAACTAGTGATATTTACTCCCTTTGTGAAATTCAAAGTATACGTACGTTTAACCCCAAAAGAAAGACTTGCATCTTTCATGAGTACTTTTAAGTAAACTTTCATTTTAACAGTCTAAAGATACCTTTTGCTCCACCTTCAAAAATTGAGCCAGTTCTTCTACAGTTAGGTGATCTTTCTTGTCACTGTAGCTCAAAAGCAACAAATAAAGGTCTCGTCTCAAAGACATCATTTTGTAAAAAACACAGAACTCTTCAAATGTCAAAGTTCCCTGATTCTCATCTGTGTCAGCTTCCTGAAAAGGGCATAGAGAAAATAAAGCAATATGAAAGTTAGAAATAGGAAATTCAGTACTGGGAAATAATATTTACTATAAAAGGGTTAGTACACAAATCTCAAGTGGTGAGCACACATTCTCTTCAAGCACACGTGGAACATTATAAAGCAACCACATATTTGGCCAGAAAGCTTCAATAAATTATAAGGAATCAACCTTGCACAAACCAATTGTTCTGACCACTGTAAATTTATAAATCAACAAAGAAAGCTAAAAAAAAAACCAAAAAACAAAAAACAAAAAAACAAACAAACAAAAAAACCGGTAGAAACAATACAATTCTAAATAGGAAATAAAACATATACAAGTGAAAAATATACTACATATTAAAACTTATAAAATAACATTAGAATGAAACTTGAAGTTTTAAATTATTAGACAGCAAAGTAGATTTTAAAAAGAAGTTAATAATTCAACTCAAAAAATGTGAAAAAAATAAGCGATGGAAATAAATTATAAACAAAAGCAAAAAGTAATAAATAGAAAACAAACAGCTATAACACACAGGAAACCAAAAGCCTGATTTCTAAAGAACCAATAAAAATGAGAAATCTTGACCAAGACTAATCAAGAACAAAAGAAGATATATTTAACACATGAGAAAAATACCAGTCTCTCATCGGTTTCTGAACTGTAATCCAATCAAAAGTAATTTTTACCTATGAGAGAATCTCTCTTAATTCTCCAAAGGTAGAGCTGATGCTCTTAAAGCCATGGGCATCCTTGGTAGCTCCCTGCTTTCCCTCCATAGAAAAGTCTAAACAATCCACCTGGATTGATTTCTTGTTAAAATTGTTTCTAGTAATTCTTGAGCACAAATCTTTCATCATATGCCTTACTTACAGGTTGGCTGAATTATTCATAAAACCACAAAACTATTGGGGATAAATAATGAGCAACTGACCCATTTATGTGCTCTTCCTCATTCTAAGTGAATACAATTCTAACTAAACAAAAACAGACAGGGAATGAATGGCATTTTGAAATGCATAGATTTTGTAAAGTACACTCAACTGTTATATGGTATTAAACAAAGCTTTGAAAGTCAAAGTGGTCATTAAAATATTTTTTAAATTTTGCTAACCTTGTGTCAATTATGAACAAATGCTTCCAAATTTTACTTCCAAAAATTACCCAAGAAATCATGATTTGTATTGGTACAGACTTTGCCTTCCTCTTTAGGATTGGCCTCTTACATTGAATCAGCAGCTACCTCTTCCATGCTGTGATCAGCTCCTGTGCAAATGAACAGACAGGAGGTGGGGCTCACAGCAGGGAAAAAGTGAGATGACAGGTGACAGGGAATACCAGAAACATGGCCAACCTTCCTATACGTTTAAAGATAATTGATTTCCCCTCCTAAGTCCCTCACTCCATCTCTCAGGTTCCCTATAGAGCAAATCTCACTCCTTCCTCCTCTTCCCATTTTTTTCATGCTGTTCTCCAGTGCAATGGGACTCAGTTTCCCACAATGCAAACCATCTCCAACCAAGAACAGGGCCACCCTTAAACAGTCACAGAACAGAGCCAGCCTCTGTCTTCCATTTATTGTTGCAACACATACCCCATGTTGTCTCTGTTCTTACCACCTCTAAGAACAAGTACAAACATTAAACATCATATTGCCCTCCTATGCTTATTTTTACATGTACAAAGTATCACCTACCTACTCACTTAGAATAGAAAATCATTGCAAAACATGGATTATGCCCATGACTTATCTTCCAATAACAGTCTTTTATAAATTAATACTCTAGTAATTTCTAATAGCCTAACATTGTCTTTGCCCTGACTTAAGAGAGCTCACTTCTGCACTCAGGTGAGGACTAAATGCAGTCCTAGCTGGATGCCACAGAATAAGTCTGGGTCCAAGGATTTTTCTCAGTGACTTATCAACAGGGAAAGAGCATTTCATCTAACCAACAAGGAGTTGAATGAAATTCTGGAGAGCTCCCTAAATGCTAGGAGTGAATTGCCCTCCTAATCCCATGGATACCAAATCTTGAACTCCTCAGAAACAAAATACAGAGCTCTTGAGGTTTCAGACAAGAGCTATTTTTTTGTCATGTTACTTAGTCTTTATTCTGATCCTCACAACAGCACCACAAAGTAGGCAACTGAGGTATTACTCTCCTCTCAAAGAGACTCGAGCAAGTTTCCTCCATTATTTGTCAGGAAAAAAGTAACAATAACAAAAAAGCATTTTAGGAAGTGAAATTTTGGATGCATGTTAAATTTATAAAGTCTTTTTACTTGATGAAACAAAATTGTTTCTTCATATAAGGAAAATAAAACAGTACAGAGCACATATATTATCTTCCAACAAAACAAAATAGCCTTTTAATATACCTAAGTACATTAATAACCTCTGTGTATTTTATATAAGACCAGTGAAATTGTGAAAACTTACCTGAAACATTTGTCTGACTTTTCTTCGGGGCAGATTAACATTCAGTTTATGCATCAGCTGATGTATCTCTTCAATATTCAACAAGCCATCACCATTTTTATCAGCCTCCTCAAAGGTCTGCTTCACCCATGTGCACAAAGGTCAAAGAAAACACCTGTGTTCTCATCAAAATTAAAAACTGCTCTCTCACAGAATACTCGCAAGGACATTTATCAGTAACAGGGAACTTGAGAAGAAGGTCTTTTGAGGAGGCCCTGTAATCCATAGGCTCTGATGAGCTACTAATAGTGATGACAACAATAACAATGACAACAAACCAGGAATGGAAGGGGAACATATAAAGGGGGCAAGGGGGTTCCTGGCTGGGCACAGTGGCTCATGCCTGTAATCTCAGCACTTTGTGAGGCTGAGGCAAGTGGATCACCTGAGGTCCGGAGTTTGAGACCAGCCTGGCCAACATGATGAAACCCTGTCTCTACTAAAAATACAAAAATTAGCCAGGCATGGTGGCGGGCACCTGTAATCCCAGCTACTTGGGAGGCTGAGGCAGGAGAATCGCTTGAACCCGGGAGGCAGAGGTTGCAGTGAGCCAAGATTGCACTCCAGTCTGGGTGACAAGAGTGAAACTCCGTCTCAAAAGAAAAAAGGCGGGGGGTGGTTCCCTCCATTGGGAAATGAGAGTTAAACCAAATTATTTTGAGTATCTTTAAAATTCAAACATTCTTACTCAATCTTATCCAAATTAAATATCAAATCTATTATTGCAAAAAACTATATTACTACCCTAAATGGTAGGAGTGAATTACCCTCCTAATCCTCAAGGATACTAAAACCTCATGGATACTAAAAGCTACATTACTGGTTCTAATTCCACTCTAGCAAAACAATAACACCTTAATTCACACCTCCAATAGCAAACTCCATAAACATAAATATTTCTATATGACTTTAAACGTTATCCCTTTTTGCTTTTCATTTTCTGACCAGTTTTTCTCAGTTATGCTGCCATGTTCGTAACATAAATCTTGTGTCCCTATCAGTTCTCATTCACAAGGTTAGAGTTCTTCGTTTATAAGGCATACAGATGGCATGTAGCAGGAATGGCCCAGTATTACATCTCTCGAACATTTTCTGTTTAAGAATCTCTTTATGATGAAACCCCAAATATCATAAATATCGGGCTTATCTTCTCCTATGCCCTTTTACCTACTATCTTTTTACCTTCACAGTACCTCATGGTACATTATCTTTTCAATTCTCTTTTCTCTGTCCTGCTCCGACATTTAGCAAATTAGACCATCTAGTTCAATCTCATCGTTGTTCCGATAAGGATATAAAATGAGAGGAGAGAGAGAAATCTGATAAGAATTAGTAAGAGAACCAGGTTTCAACCCACGTCTTTTATGCCTGATCTAGAACACACTTTGACACATAACATCAGTCTCTATACCACATTTATCTTCCTATTACTAGCTTTGATAGTTCTCACCTAATCGGCCCAAATTTCTAAATCACGGGCAGGTAATGTGAAGTACAAGCGTAATGTACTAGGAGGTGCCCTCAAAGCTCAGGTATGAAATGAAGTGACTGAGAATAAGAAGCTGAGTTTAGATACAAAAGGTTTACATCATGTGAACTGAAATTTTAAAAGATCTTCAGTGGGAGAGCCTTGGGTTCCTTTACATAGTGAGAAAGCAGACAAAATGGTAATAAATACAAGAATTGAAAATTCCCAGTTAACTTTTAGCAAAGGATTTTTTAAATGGATGATTCATAGTTGTTGAGGGGTAGATTACAAAAGGCAAGTACTGCGTGCATATTTAGAAAACCAGTTAAACTTCTATGTTTGAAGGGTAATGGAGAGGAAAAGAAGAAGGTGATAGAAAGAAACCAGAGAATCAAAGTAAGCGAAAAGTATAGTTTTAAAAACCAAGAAATGGGAGAATGAATGTGTATCAGAGGAGAGGGCGCAGCATATTTCCATTTTCTATGTGATTCAAATTATGACTGTAGGAGATTATACCTCAGTAAGCATAAACAACTGGAAAAGTAAGGTATTATGTCTCCTAAAATTAAATAGAGGATATTTTCAGATCGCCTTATTTCATATTTTGTAAACACCTTATTTCCTATTTTTTCCCTTTAAAACTTTTAAAATAACCATCCCAGCTCTTTCTAGTTCAGTTTTTCCTTATAGACTTGTCAGGACCTCATTTTATATGACCCCTGGAAGTTAAAGGGAGGTCCAGATCTGGGAGGAAAATAACTGAAGAACCAAAAGGGTGAAAAATTTGGCCCAATCACTAATAAGTGCCTGAGTCTCATTTTCTTCTGTTTTCAAGGCATGCAGCACCCACTTGGGGCTTTCGACTATAGACACTACTCTACACCCCACAGAGTATATGGCTGGAGTTCAAAGAAGTGACAAAAGGAGTCTGATGGCAGTAATATTTTTATCCTTTTAATCTATAATTCTTTATCAAAGCCTCTCAAAGTCTTCTCCAGAGAAGAAGCAGGGACAGCCAAACCCTGAGCATGCTTGTATTCTGCAGATACTAATATTTAGAATAAGCCTGTGTCTGCAAAGCCTTTAGCACTAACACAGAAACTGGCCTTGATTATTGGTTTAGGGAACTGGTAAAGTAAAAACAGAGGTGGAATCAAATCAAAAAATATACACTAGTCCTAATTCTACTGCTTACTTGACCCTGTGACAGTGGGTTACTCATATCACCTCTTGGAGCCTCCATTTCTTCACCTACAATGTTAAGGAGCACAACTTTTGACCTTGAAATCCCTTCCGACTCTAAGATTCCATAAATGAAAAAGCTATTCTTTCCAGTAATGGTCCATATAGTATACAACTCCAGGTAAAAATGTCCTGATATCTTAAAGATGTTCTTCATAATTAAGATATGAGTGTCCAATAAAGCCCTGAATTAATAATTTATAGCCACACCATAATAACTTTAAAAAGAGAAACAGTCATTCCTCAGAGAAAATCTGGGTGAGACTGAATGCAAAGTAATGATCTAGGATTTTGTATCAAGAGACTGTAGGAGTATGTAAAGCATTGAACGATCCTATCTAGTACAGGAGAGCAAACTTTTCTGTAAAGGGCCTGATAGTGAATATTTTAAGTTTTGCAGGACATTTGCTCTCAGCTGCAACTATTCCACTCTGTCACTGTCATGAGAAAGCAGCCATACAGACATAAATGAATGAACATGGTTGTGTTCCAATAAACCTTTATTTATGAACCCTGAAATTTTAATTTGAAGTAATTTTCACAGGTCACAAAATGTTTTTCTTTTGATTTTTTTTAACCATTTAAAATCCATTCTTAGCTCAGGAGTCCAAACAAAAATCAGGAGTGGGCCAGGTTTGCCCAGCAGTTTGAGGGGAAAGAATAAGGTCTGGATTTATAACATGCATAACAGGCGGCCTAAAGCCTTCTGGAGGTAATAATTTCCCTCATGGGGTCAAGAGATAAGGTGGGGAAAACATGAAGGAGAACGGTCTGATGGAGAAAAATGCTGAGCCTAAGTGCCAGAACCATCATCTTTGCATACAGATCTGCTGAGAATTCAGACTTTCACTGATCCGAATAGGAAAGCGAAAGATTTGCCACTCCTTACCTCTTTTTAGCAATGACAACAGTACCTATTACTTGTAAAGTGCTTATTGGGTGCTAGGCAGTGTTCTAAGGACTGTATATAAATACTCAGTTGATCTTCACACACCTCTGTATGGTAGACACTATGATTATCATCATCACCATGTTGCAGATAAAAGATTTGAAGGCAAAAGAACATAAGTAATTCATGCAAATTTGCACAGCACAGGCAGAGTTGGGGGTGGACTGCAGGCAGTGCAGCACCAGGGTCTGATCCCTAATGACACTGGATTTCTTCTAGTAAGTATGAGTACTGCATCATGGCCATCACTCAACATGACCATACTGCAGAAATAAGTTATGCTCTAGACTGGATGGATTTTTTCACGCAGTCATTTAAGATTCATTATTCTCATTTTTCATTCACAGTTGAAATTTTCAGTCCTAAAGTGAAATCTAATAATGAACATCCCAAATCTGTTCTCTTCATTAATGTAGCTAAATATTTGTCAAATTAAGGATGTAATCCCATTATTATTAAGATACTATCTAGGCCGGGTGCGGTGGCTCATGCCTGTAATCTCAGCACTTTGGGAGGCGAGGCAGGCAGATCATGAGGTCAGGTGATTGAGACCATCCTGGCTAACACAGTGAACCCCGTCTCTACTAAAAATACAAAAACTTAGCCAGGCATGGTGGCGGGCACCTGTAGCCCCAGCTACTCGGGAGGCTGGGGCAGGAGAATGGCATGAACCTGGGAGGCAGAGCTTGCAGTGAGCCGAGATTGTGCCACTGCACTCCAGCCTGGGTGACAGAGCAAGACTCTGCCTCAAAAAAAAAAAAAAAAAAAAAAGGTATTATCTAAAACCCTATTAAATTTTGAGAAATCTGTATGAAAATTATTCCCTGACTCAACATAACCTTTCTCATTTTTCACTTCAGCTTCCTCTTTACTATTCATTAAGTTATTATTTCCCTTTTATTCCTTCACTGACACAAAAATCAACTGCTCCTACATTTCTTATAAAATTGTTTCTCTGTGTAGTGCCACAGTACACCTGCTTTCTGGACAGCATATTTTCAGAATATGGATCCCATAGAATATGAAAACTTTCAAGTGCCAGTAAACGTGGACAATCAGGTTCAAAAAACTTTTGACCAACAAAGCAAAAGGACAATTTATGCCCATCTCTAACTCGTCTCTTTCAAGGATTATGAGAGAGACTTCTATAAGTGACTTGTGGCTCTGGAATGCTGTGAACTTGTCCTAGTTAACTGGATAAGGCTAGAAGCTTCTGGATTTGGTTGCTTCCCCATGGCCACCACTCTTCCTTTTTCCTTGCTATACAATCTTGATTTTGTTCAGGTACCCAAAGGCCATGTGCTTTAATGATGAGTGGGAACTGGATGGGGGGAGGTAAATCTTGGTTTAATACAACTGTCCTCAAAGTATAGTCCTGGAGGTCCCCATAAATATGAGGTTCCCCTCTTTTCCAGTTGCATGTCTTGAGGCCAGATTTTATTCATGTGGTTCAATCAAAACAACATATCGCAACAGACTGAATGCAGAAGTAGATAAGAGAACCATGTGTTCTATTGTCAGAGATTAAAGAGATTTGTAAAACAGTGAAGCAATACTATTTTTCTAACGTGTTTTGCTTTGAAAAATACTCGTTATAAAAATGTTAACATGTAACAGAGTTTATTATTATAAATAAACACATTTTATGCCTCGCATTTAATCTCTAATATGACAAGTATCAATAAACAGATCCTATGTAAACAAAAGCTCTTTAGAATCTTTGGGGTTTTTTGTCAGTTTTCGTTTTTAAGAGACAGGGTCTTCCTCTGCTTTCCAAGCTATAGTGCAATGGTGTAAGCATAGTTTATCGCTGCCTCCAACTCCTGGGCTTAGGCAATCTTCCCACCTCAGCCTCCTGAGTAGATGGCACTACAGGCACATGTCACCACACCTGGCTAATCTTTTTAACTTTTTGTAAAAATGGGGTCTCACTATGTTGCCCAGACTGGTCTCAAACTCCTGGCCTCAAGTGGTCCTTCCACCTCAGCCTCCTAAAGTGCTGTGATTACAGCCAGGAGCCACTGCACCCAGCCTAAGTCTTCAGTTTTTAAGAGTGAAAAAAAGGGAGAGATCAAAGTTTAATCATGTCAGTTAATTTCTCCTGCAAGAGATTGGTTTAGGAATGAGGCAGCAATAGTAATTTTGGCCAATGATGACAAGTTGTCTTTTGGGGGATTTCTGGGAAGTTTTTCTTTTCTCTTTAAAAAAAAAAAAAAAAAAAAAAGATTTGTGGCTGAGCACAGTGGCTCACGCCTATAATCCCAGCGCTTTGGGAGGCGGAGGCAGGCAGATCCTGAGGTCAGGAGATCAAGACCATCCTGGCTAACAGGGTGAAACCCTGTCTCTACTAAAAATACAAAAAAAAAGTAGCCGGGCATGTTGGCAGGCACCTGTAATCCCAGCTACTCAAGAGGCTGAGGAAGGAGAATCGCTTGAATCCAGGAGGCAGAGGTTGCAGTGAGCCGAGATCGTGCCATTGCACTCCAGGCTGGATGACAGAGCAAGACACCATCTGGAAAAAAAAAAAAAAAAAAAAAAAAAAAACAAGATCTGTGAGAAGAAACTCTGCTACCTCTGTGCAGGGCTGTGTTTAGAGCTACTGCCTAAAGCTGCAGCAGCTCTCTCTGACCAAAGGGCAGTCAGCTGCAAGACCAAGCCAACATGGTGAGAACGGCAGGACCCGGGTCTCTGATGACATCACTGAACCAGTGAATTAGCTGACCCTGGAACTGCCCCATCTCAGATCTCTTGTTTATGAGAAAATGAATATTCTTTATTGTTTAAGGCATTGTTAGTACGGTTTCTGATACTTGTACCAGAAAACATTCAGTATTTTTGGTTGGTTGTTTTTTACCAAATGTTAAAGAGTTAGAAATCAAACCAACAGATTTAAGCACAGAAAGTTCAATCCTATTTGTGTTTTGTTCATTTCTGAATCCCAGTTGCCTTTATCTGCATGCTGTGAATATTGATGAAAATATCATGGCTCATCAACTCAGACTTTTCACACTGTCAAGATCCTTTCATGAGCTGAATTATTTCCATTCTTCTCCAACAATACTCTGGATGAGGGATTACAGCTAGAGCAGCACAAATATATTACCAACCTCTGGGAAAAAAATTAGGGCACACATTCCAATGACGGCAAAGGAGTAGCGCTACTCCCTGCATGGTCAGAGACACCTGTATTTTAAGGTCATTCAAAATGTGAAGAAGGGAACCAAAGCAGTCAACTAGCCTAATACCCTCACTTTATAGATAAGGAAACTGAGGCCAGAAAGGCCTTGCTATATGCCTAGTCAATCCCAGCAAGAAGGATGCCTGCAGACCAACCCCATTAATCATTCATCTTGTCAGCACTGCAGGACCACAAGCATGGGTTTAATCAAGAATGAGACTTAGATTCCAGTTTCTCAAGCAATTAAGAGAGGGTAAATGTTAGTAAGTAAAAAATAACTTCCCCTTTGGTATCAGTCAGTTCAGTTTCCAAACTGTAAGTTAGAAAGAGAAAAAGCAGGAAGGAGCTCAGTGCCCAGTACCTAATTGCAACTCACAAAGTATTTGTTAAACTAAACTGACTTTATAACAAAGTAGGATTTTCTCTAATCCAAATCAGTGTTTTCCCAGTTACAGTTAATGAATACTCCTATGATTTAAAAGAGGCAATGATACTTAATGGGCACTTTCCCTCTCTTAGGAAACTTGAGGTTGTATTTGGAGACCTCTGATTGTGGAGCTAGATTTGGTCTCTTCAAAGAATTTTGCTCCTGAGTTCATACAAGCTTAAGTTTCCATACATTTCGAGTGTTCATTTATTTGGAGTGAGAGTCAGGAGGGGAGAGAAGGGTGTGAAGGGTAAAGAAAGAGAAAGGAAAATTACGGGAAAAATTAAAACATAGTCTAATCCTTGCTTCACACATGCACACACGCATACACAGAGAGCAAAAGAGAGCTCAAAATAAAATTATAGAAAGGATATTGGTCATGGGTCCTCTGCCTTTTGGCAAGGGAGTCTTCATCACTGATGCCAGCCATCAGGTACTTGAGGCCTGTGATCCAGGTGCGGGCCTCCTCGGGGTTGGAGGTGATGAGGTCCAGGGACTCCATGTGGTTGCCATGGTAGATGGTGAAGCAGCAGCTGGGGTCGAAGTTCCCCTCAGCTTGTCTGTGGAATATTTCAGACTGCCGGCCCTCAGTCACTTTGTAAATGGAATCAATAAGTACTGTGAGGAAAATGAGATACACACAGTTATAGAGCAGGCAGAGATACTTGTTTACATGCACTAAGAAACAAGAAAAGCAAAACCATTTTAAATATAAAAAATAAGAATGAGGCTGCTCGTGCCTGTAATTCTAGCAGTTTGGGAGGTAGAGTCAGACAGATTGCCTGAGCTCAGGAGTTCAAGACCAGCCTGGGCAACATGGTGAAATCCCGTCTCTACTAAAATGCAAGAAAATTAGCCGGGCTTGGTGGCGGGTACCTGTAGTCCTAGCTACTCGGGAGGCTGAGGCAGGAGAATTGCTTGAACCTGGGAGGCAGAGGTTGCAGTGAGCCGAGATGGTGCCACTGCACTACAGCCTGGGTGATGGAGCAAGATTCCATCTCCAAAAAAAATAAATAAATAAGTATGAAAAAATTCATTGCTTGCAAGTTGTGGTTTCAAGTTAAATGTGAAACCCAGGCCCTGTTGTTTCCCACTAGAAACCTTCTCTGCATAACACTTGTGCTGCCTGAGCTGTCTTGACAACATTCTCCTAAGGCAATAATTCAGGACGTGTTGAAATTTGCAGTAAAAAAATAGACATGTCAACTGAAGCAAAAAGACTAGTAGAAAAGGTGGCAATGACTATGTCAAATTTATGGTTTACAGATTTGTAGAAAATATGCAAAGAGCTAGAGCGGACTTTGGTGTTTTGCAACATGCATTAGAAGATCGTTAGAAAAGTGAAAGGAAAAAGAATTTCTGACAATCAAATAGCCAAGCTACATGGAATTGGCATTCCTAGAGAAAATACCATGGGGCTAAGGTGGTGAAGGCAGAGCAGAGCTTGGAGAAGTAGAGAGGAACAAGGTGACACCCGAGGAGAGGCAGAAAGAGATATAGAAACATAAGACCCACTCCAGGGATGCTTATCAGGCCACTTATGCTGGACTGGAAAGCTCAAAAGGGAGAATAATGGGAGATAAAACTGGAAAGGTAGACAATGGCTAGATTGTGGAGTGGCTGGAATCATAGAGATTAGCATTATTTAGGTAGCAGAGCAAATATGAAGGTTTGAATCACTGAAGCACAGGGCAAGAAGGATAATTTCAGACTAGTACATTATTTTCGGTCAGTGTGCTTGTTTATTTTTCAGTGGGAATCAGAAGTTTGAATATCCTATTGATTATTTATATACACCATCTACCCCTCACTTCTGCCTTAATGGCAGAGTACCAATTTTTTTCTGGTATCAACTCATTTCCCACATGACTCACAGGGAAATGAGCCTATCCTCAGCCCAAGGTTCTGCCACCTTTGTACTCTAGGGCTTGCATCAGTGGTCCCCAGGTTCTCAGGCCTTCAACCTTGGACTTGGAATTATACCATCATCTCCCCTGCTTCTCAGGCCTTTGGACTCAAACTGAGCTACATCACCAGTTTCCCTGGTTCTCCAGCTTGCAGATGGCCTATCATGTGACTTCTTGGCCTTCATAATCACATGAGCCAATTCCCCTAAGTCCTCTCTCAAACATCTATCTATTTATCTGTCCATCCTATTGATTGTGTTTCTCTAGGGAAAGCTGACTAACACAGTGTGGGGGGAAGCAGCTTTAAGTAGGAATCACATCAACACTTCTTTACTTCATAAATTCAAATGGTGTTGTTAATTCATTAATCACTTAATAGTGTTCAGAATATGGTAATACATTTTAAAGCTTATTAGCTTTATGATGTCCCTCGCCTTTTATATGAATGTAAAACACCTCAGGCTGTAAAACCATATATTCTAAATAATATATATATATATATATATATATATAGTCTCCAACACAGGGGAAGTATTAGCATTTACAGTATTCATGGACAAGAAAACTTTTATGGATTTAAATTCCCCAAAGATGGTCATTATTCTGCCTCTCGATATCCAAAATCAAATAACTCCAAACTTACAAAAGTATAAAACTTCTACAGATCTGAAGCTTCAAGAGCCCACTCGGTATAACCCGTGTATTACTATGTCAAGCCAAGCAAAGAATTCAAAAGTTAGTTTTACTTTTCGCCTTCTCACTCTTCCTGGAGGGTCGCCATCGGAGGCGCGTCCGGTGCTCATCCAGGTAAAAGAGGCGAACAAGCCCTTTGCTTCCACGTTTCAGCTTGATCATCTGTGTCCCGGACTGCATCACACTCATGCATCTTTCAACTGCAAAAGAAATCAGAGTGTATCCAGCTATCACACAATGCACAGGCATACTGGTGTCCAGGTTTTAGAGTCAAATAAAACCTCTGATTCACCTGCAAAGACTCCAAGGACCAGAACAAATTTGGTAGAGGTAATCTGAAAAGTGAGTTGTTAAGGAATTGATTCAGTAGGCTTAAGCCAGTAAAAAGTCTTACTAACAGGAAACAAAAAACTCTACTTCCAGGTAAATAATGCATTACTTCATAGGACTATCTTCTGTTCTGTTTTTTGGTATAAGACTTATGACCACTTGATACTTGGATTTATGTTCTTAAAGTAAGTTCTCAGACATGATAAGTCTTGTGAGTTTTTATAGAGCCAATTATAAAAGTATCTTATAATAATGCTTTAAATGCAATCAACAGAAACAAGATTGGCAAAATGCTGACTATTGTTGAAATTGGATAATGATTACATATGAATTCATGTTATATATTTGTGATGTTTGAAAATAGCTAAATAAATTTTTATAAATGTAATCAGAAAAAAATCAGGTTTCCACAGTTGACCATAAAACACTTGCTGATGCATTAAACTGCTAAGATAACCCATCTAGAGGAATAACCTGGTGAATGAATCCAAATCACTTATAGCCCAAGTTAAAGCTGTCATTTAAATCCACTCTGCTTTGAGATGAACCTTGCTGGATATAGAAATCTGTTATTTTTGCCTGTTTCCCTTTGTTTGGTAATGGTGCCCCAACTTTTCCTTTAGAAACATTCCTCTACCATTTTGTGTGCCTTTGATGGCCTGCCAATCACCTCAGTGAAAGAGTAGACACACCTGACTTAAGCTTGGAGCGAATCTGACTCTCTCCCAAGAACATAAATCCTGAGCAGATCATTGCTTGAAAACAGAACTGAGCCATTCAACAACTGAGATACTCCTAGTTGGCCACAATAAGACGTGACAGTTGTCACAAATCTTATTCTTCCTAAGACTGAAAAATGATCCCATTTCCCCCTTGATTCTGCAAGTTACCCAGTACCCCTCTAAATATTTTTTATTATGTCACCCAGAAATAGCTTTTGTTTCACAAAGATTAAAACTAATATACAGGCTTATGTATAAACCATTAGAGCACTCAAAATACCTAGTTCTGAGTACCTACCTTATCAAGCAGTATGCTGTTAGAAACAACAGACAAAAGAAACACAATAAACAAACCTCAGCAACATTAGACTTCAGGTTTTTTAGCTAAATATTTTATCTTTACTAGGAAAGATAATCTCATCCAACAGCTTAACATTGTATGCATAGGGTACCTACTAAAGGTAATTTCAACATAACCAATCTTCACAGTTTACTCCATGAAGTCTTTCCTTCCCTCAAAGAAATCAAGGAGGAACTGCAAAAAATTAAGTATAGTTTCAGGATTTGACACTACAAAGAAGGTGAAGTATAGGTTGCTTTTACTCATTTTATCTGACATATCAAATACCCAAATAACAAAAATATTACTAAAGAAGGCCGGGCGCTGTGGCTCATGACTGTAATCCCAGCACTTTCGGAGGCCAAGGCGGGTGGATCACCTGAGGTCAGGAGCTTGAGACCAGCCTGACCAACATGGTAAAACCCCATCTCTACTAAAAATTTAAAAAATTAGCCGGGTGTGGTGGCGGGCGCCTGTAATCCTAGGTACTTGGGAGGTTAAGGCAGGAAAATCGCTTGAACCCAGGAGAAGGAGGTTGCAGTGAGCTGAGATCACACCACTGCACTCCAGCCTGGGCGACAAGAGCAAAACTTGATCTCAAAAAAACAAACAACAACAACAAAAAATTACTTAAGAAAATAAGCACACAAACTTAACATGCTTACTTTAAAGCACAGAACAAAAGTTGAGATTTAATTTCACATAAATTAGTATATTCAGTCACTGAGCATCATTCTTTTAGGCAATGAAAGCTACATATTTGAATTCTTGGCAGCCACATTAACCATCTCACACGAGGAATTAAAGGGTCAAGACAAAACCATCAAATCAAACCAAACAAGCCAAAATTCCCAGAAAAACCTATTAGAATTTCACTGACCACTGACAATAGATCACATCAATAAACAGATGTTTATAGACCAACTCTCTGTTCCAGGCACAAGACTATTTCATGAGGTGAAGCAAAGAACAAGGAGACTTTCTGTTTGACCTTAAAGAGTGTAAATTTTAAGAGAACAGAAAATCTATGAAGGATATTTATTAATGACAATTCAGAGCTGTGGTGAAGAATACAGTCTGGTTCCAGCTTGGAACAGAATCCCAGATCTGCCACTTACTAGCTGTATGACTACATACAGCTAGTAACTCATTTCCTTCTCTATAAAATGGGAATAATTATCTACTTCCTGAATTGAGTAAGGATTGAATGAGTCAATTCATGTAAAGTACTGAAAACAGTAGCTGGCACATCCTAAACACTAAAAATGGTAGCTATTTGTAACAGACTGAATGTGTCTTGTGCCCAAAGTCCTAACCCTCAGTGTGATGGTATTTGGAGATGGGTCTTTTGAGTGGTAATTAGAAACAGATGAGGTCATGCAAGTGGGGCACCATGATCTCTCTTATTCTCTCTTTCTCTCTCTCTCTCTCTCTCCACTCCCCCATATGAAGATACAGCAAGAAGGTAGCCACCTATAAGCCAGGAACACAGCCCTCACCAGGAAATGAATCTGTTGGGACTTTGATCTTAGACTTTTCAGCATCCAGCATTGTGAGAAATAAATGTCTGCTGTTTAAGCTACCCAGTCTGTGGTATTTTGTTACAGTAATTCAAGCTGACTAAGACACTATTATAGTTTTATTGTTATTGAAATAGTTAAAAATAAATGCCCAGTCAGAAGTAAATACAGAAACACTATGGGAGGCCAAAGAAAAAGAGAACAGAGTAGGCTGGAATGGGGAGAAATGTAGTAATAAGACACCATCAATGAAGACTTGGGGATAGGAAAGGGTATGAGTAAAGTATGATCAGAGAAAAGAGAAAAGATGAGCCTCTATCTTTGGAAGAGCGACTCAAAAGGGAACTGATAGAATGTATGATTCCATGAGCTAGATAAAACTAGGTTGTGGGGGGACTGGGGATGCTGGTTAAGATTTTGATCCACTGGCAATGAGAGGCTCACTACATATGTCTGTGCAAAGGATTGGCTGGCTAAAAAATATAATTTAGGAAGATGTTTCCTTGGGAAGAGAGAAAATAATAAATTGTTTAAGCCAGAGTGGAAAACTGAGTTAACTATATTATCAGAGATCTAACAGCAAGGACTGACTCTGTATCTGACACAGGGTCCTCTGCTTTGTTCACAATCCCTTTCTTTCTCAGCTCCTTTTCCTTTCCCCGAAATGGAACTGCCATGGCTATAACAGTTCAACATTTTAACAGGAATGGTGTATCTGCACATTGTTTTAGCATAAAATCATATAAATCATATAATACGATTTCTATGAGACCCTAAATCTGAAACAATATGCATCTTAAATTGTTTATGTAGCTGCTTTATGCTTTCTACTTGATTGCTCCCTATCACATAGAAAAGCCATCTGGATAGAGGTAAATTGAAAAGTCAAGTCCACTGAAATCTTGAGAGTCATCTAACCCACTTTTCCCTTCCCCAAACAAGACAGTTGACAATCCCTTGTAATTATAAAGCTAACCAGAGATGAAGCACCCTCAATAACTCTTTGCAACTCATTCCAGTGGGCAAAAGTCACCGACAATACAAACTATTCTTCCAGTTTCATCTAGATCATTCACGTGTCAGCACAAGCCAATTTCTTCCTAGTCTGCCTCCAACAGAAACGATTAACAGCACTTACCACCCCTAAAAATCATTGTCCACCCATGCTCTATTGGTAGACTCCATAAAAGAGAATAAGAATGGCTTTGCCCACAGGTAAACAAGGGAAGAGGTCTAGTGACTTAGAATGATTTAACTTCATCACACACATTTCCAGTGCTGAAGTTTCTCTGAGAAAAGTCTGCAAATGCAGGTGACAAATTCCGGCAGCTGCCAATACATGCACTATCCCTTTGATTCTACATTCTCCTTTATGATACCCTTAATATAGCTAAAAAATAAGTTTATTTGGATACAATACGGCAACATCCAAGAATATTAAGGGAGAAACACCTACCAGCCCATCACATAGTGTTATGCTCTAGACCTTCACATGTACACAAATGTGTTGCACTGGTTGAAATTGTGATATTTAAGCCATTTGGCACTCTGATTTTTTCATTTGTATTATAACAGCTTTCCATGTTTCTACAGTCTTAATAATTATCATTTTAATGGCTGCCTAACAGGGTAGGATAAATATTTAAAGAGCAGAAGAGATGAGTCGAAGACTATATTCCTAACTTTATTACATAACTAGAGTTTTAAAACTCTTAATAGAGTCCCATCAATAAAAGAAAAGGCATAATAATGTGGTCTACAAGGTCTTTAAGAATTCACCTTTTTAAAAGAATTAAATCAATCCTTTCTGCCACAAGCAGTTTAATATAAGTAAATTTCCTTAGGGCTATAAGGTCACTAAATCCCTCAAGCAGAAAATGCTGTAAAAATATATATATACTTCAGATCTGAAGTAACATATTAACATCATTTATGTTATACATGTGTATATCACTTGGCTATCTACATATATGATAATATATATATACGTATATATGATTAGTATATGTCATTTGGATATATACACACACATATATGATTACTATATATCATTTGGAGGAAGGTTTCCAAGATTTCAACCAAGTATATATGACATCTAAGAAGGTTTAGTTCTTCAAATTATGTTTGAATCAGAAATAATCACATTCTGTTAGGAACGTCATACATGCCACATGATGCTGATTTTTTT
Source organism: Chlorocebus sabaeus (assembly GCF_047675955.1). Classification (NCBI taxonomy): domain Eukaryota; kingdom Metazoa; phylum Chordata; class Mammalia; order Primates; family Cercopithecidae; genus Chlorocebus; species Chlorocebus sabaeus. The sequence goes on along the minus strand of NC_132918.1, from coordinate 35,387,947 downwards.
TTTTTTTTTACAGCTTTACTGAGGTGTCATTGATATGCAATAAAATTCAACCATTTTAAAAGTACAATTCACTGACTTTAGTTTATTTCCAGAGTTGTGTGACAGTCTAATCATACAACGTTTCCATTATCCCTCATGCCCATTTACAGTCACTCCCCATTTTTACCACAGTCCTGGACAACCACTGACCTACTTTCTATGTCAATAAATGGGCCTTTCCTGGAGAGTTCATATAAATAAAATCATCTCATATGTAGTCTTTTGTGCTTGGCCTTTCACTTAGCATAATGTTTTTGAGTTTCCTATGATGACTATGTTGTTTCTTATCTTCTTTTCATTCCTCCAGCCCCGCCACATCATGCTAAACTCTTCCACTGGCACTTAGGGTAAAAATTATCCTGAATAGAAGACAGGTTGAGTAAAATAAACAACCGAGTACTATGTAAGTATAAAAGATAATGAGGAAGATCTCTATGAACTGATATGGAGTAAATTTCAGGACGTTTCAATAAGAAAACATATGAATAGGCACATATAGTATGATACCTTTTGTGTAAGAAAAGAATGGGAAATTTTTAAAATATTCAAATACCTGCTTGTCATTACAAAAATAAACTCAAGAAGGATACATTGGAAAACAATGGCCCTTGTTACCTGTAAGAATGAGAGAAAATCAAGTAGAAAGGATAAGAAAGGGAATGACACCACTCTCAGTATCCCACATACTTAAAATTAAATCAGTAAGAGTGGGAAGGGAAACAAAACAGAAAGTAACACAGTCCTGTACCTCTTCAGGGCAAGGATGCATTCTGAGAAATGTGTCATTAGGGAAGTTCATCATTGTGTGAACATCATAGAGTGTATTCACACAGACCTAGATTGCACAGTCTATTGCACATCTAGGCTGTATGGTATAAGCTACAGCTCCTAGGCTATAAACCTGTACAACATGCTACTGTGCTGAATACTATAGGCAATTGTAACACAATAGTAAGTATTTGTGTATCTAAACATAGAAAAGGTACAATAAAAATATGGTATTATAATCTCTTGGGAACCACTGTCATATATGTGGTCCATTATTTACTGAAATGTCATTATGTGGCACATGACTATAAATGTATAAACAGAAAGTAATCTATACACACACACATACATATATTTGTTTGTATATATGTGTATGTTTTTATTTACCTGCATATATGTATTTCCTTGTTCTAGCCTTTGAAAGGACCAACAGGCAAAATCACTTCTAGCAGTAATATGCACACTTGGTACCCTGATCATTCTTTGCTACAAAAGACACCTTGAGACAGATTTTCACATACAGAGTCATGACCATACACCGAGATTAGGGTCATACAAGAATATCATTTGCACTCTTTTGTGAACACATCTATTCTGGGACACTGATCACTAAACTGTGAATTAGCAGGCACAAAAACCACAACAACAACAAAGCCCAGGTCTTTTGCAAAACAATCTTTTCAGTAAAAAGGTACATGAAAAATGTGAACTGATTTCCTGCCAGCTTCCACAGATTAGAGTAAATCTGAGTAACTGAAAGAGATTAGCTTCTGGAAACAATTTCATTTCTATGTGGAAAAAGTGCAAAATGATGCAGGTAATGTTTGTCAAAAAGTAAGGACAGGGAGATTTCCTAAAACCATCAGGGCAGAAGTGAAGGGTATATACGTTTAATTCTCAGCACCAACCCAACACTTATTTTGGGACTTGGTACACAGCAGGTGCTGAGAGATCTAGTTTACAGCACAGCAACTTGATAACAGCGTCTGCCCACAGTTTTGTGGGCACAAAGAAGGGAGCAAACAGAGTTCTGGTCTGGGCTCTGTCACTGGCTGTGTGAACTTCAGAAGGTAACTGAATACCCTACTTTCCTCAACCTAAAAAGGCATTTTTCTCTATGTTCTGTGAGTTTATAAAACAGCTGATATAGCTTTCATAAATGTTATTTTATCTTTCAATGAGAAAAAATTCCAGTTCCTTTGAAAGCCTTTTACAATAATTTTAAAGAAAAAAGATTAACATCTGGATATCTTACCAGAGAGAGGATTTTTTAAAAATGATCTCCATATAAAACATAACTGCTTGGCTGGATGCGTTGGCTCACACCTGTAATCCCCAGCACTTTAGAAGGACAAAGCAAGAGGATCACTTGTGCCCATGAGTTCAAGAACAGCCAGGGCCACATAGGGAGACCTGGTCTCTACAAAAAATTTTAAAAATTAGCCAGGTCTGGTGGCACAAACCTAGAGTCCTAGCTACTCAGGAGGCTAAGATGAGAGGCTCTCTTGAGCCCAGGAGGTTGAGGCTGTGATGAGCTGTGATTGCACCATTGCACTCCAGTCTAGGAGATAGAGCAAGACCCTGGTCTCAATCAACCAACCAATAAAATATTAAGTAAAGCCATTCCCTGTGAAGAGTAGTTTATATAAATAAATATATATAATATATAAACTAATTGTAGTTTAGTTATATAAAACTGTTCTTCACAGCAAATGGCTTCACTTAAAAAGCTGTTCTTTGCCAGTAGTAAGGCCTTAAAGTCAAATAATATAAGCTTATGAATAAATGTGCTTACAAACAACCATGGAGTGCTTCACTCTTATTAAGTCATGATTCTTCCCACTAAAGAACAAACAATGTAGAGTTTGTTAGCTTTTTTCATTGCCTAAATCATTCCTGTGGAGAAGACAAGATTATTTAAAAGGCTTTTAAAAACTAATTGGTTAACAGTTTGAAAACTGTTTGCAAACCTTGCATGTACACAGTCAATGTGTTTATAAACTTGATAAATACAAATGAGGAGAATTAGATCAAAGAAAGGGTGAAAGGAATTAACCAGTAATTTGTTAAATGTCAGACCTTTTTTCTATTTGTATTAAACCCTTCCACATAACACTTTCTTTTATAATGATGTCTATTTTATATGTAACAATTGTGTCTGTTCCAAGTTTTCCATACTCATGGGAAACAAAATGAAATACTAAAAATTCATAACAATATAGTGGCGAGTAGGGTCACCAAAGCCACTCAGAGAAAAGAGAACCTAAACCCTGGCAAGTGAAAGATAAGAATTTCCTGCTAGCCAGGCTTCTGGCCTCTCTCTGTGCAAACTGGTTAAGAGACTGATAAAAATCACTGTTTGCCTCCTCTGCAAGGTTTTAATTAATGATAAAAAGGATTAGTGTGACAAGTCTTAGATTGTAGCGAATCTGGTGTACTTTGTGCTATGAATTTGTCTCTCTGCGCCATTCTGTCATGGAGAGCATTCCACTGGATAAAATGCGGGCCTAGGACTCCTGCCATTCAAGCTGGCCTGGCAGACTGGTCAGTTACAGACTTTGCTTTGGGTCCCTGAGAGAAAAACTGAAGGAGGTTTCCCTCGATTTATGTCCTAGGGAGCATGACCCTGTGACCACATAGAGGTACTCTCTCTTTGTCTCCACCACTTGGAGGGTGGGAATTTTCAGATTCACGTCCAGTGGCTAGTCTGAAAGGAGTCAGCACACTTAGTCCAAATGTGTTAAGCCCTTGAATGAGTTTTGTCTTAAAAGTTCTCGTGCTACCTTAAGCCCATTTCTGAGAGTAAATTCTTGGGGATCATGGAAATGCTTCCTCTACCTCCTCTCTAGAAATACCTCTTGCTTGTATGATTTAAAAAAAAAATCTGAAAAATTACCATTTGGCTTTAAAGAACTTTTGGATTGAGTCGCTATTAGAACTAAGTACACCATTAAAACAAAAACGACTTTAGCAATCTCTTATTCTCAACAATTTTTTTAAAGGTTTAAATTAAAAGAAGGATGCATTATAATGTCATCGTTAGCCTTAAAAATCATCTTATGCAGTTAAAATCCTTTTCAAGCCCGAAAATGCCTGCTCTAGCTCCTTCTGGGAAAAATAATGGCAACTGCCCCATGCTAAAGCTCAGTAGCGGAGGCTCTGCCCTTTCACAGTGGCAGCCTGAGTTCAACTGCCGGCTTAGAGAATGAGTCCTTTCTGGTCTGTTATTTGTGTGACCTTTGCCATTTATTGATTTTTCCCCCTCCAAGAACAACTTCTAACTTCCTGTGTTGAATTTTCTCTTCTCTGAGCTACGTTTGGGGTGATTCTAGACCTTGTACAAACCACTTGCCCTCACTTTGGAGACATCTCATGCATCTGCAGCTAACTCATAACCTAAGTCAAGGCTTACTGGTTTCACTTGGGAAAATATCTTTGTCAGAGGAAGTGGGGGGAAAAGAGGACTTAAAAGCCAAGGGTGTCAGCTGTTTGTCCCAGCTCTAGCTGGTCAAGAGGGACTTTAAATAATCTTTTTTTCAGAAAAAAAGGGCTCTAGAAGTAAAAGTCAGCTTAATTAAAAACAGATATCAAAGCTATACATATATTCAAAAGGGCTTTATGCCTTTTTCTCTTCTTGAATCTTGTTTTTTGAGGAAAAAATGTTTTCTTCTCAGTCCACTCAATTGTTTCTCCATTTACTTCTGTCTTCTTGCTACCCTTGATGCCCACAAGCCAGGACCTAAGGTAATTTCTGACAGCCTGGGACTCCTTAGGAAAAACAGCGAAGGAGATCCCGTTTTAGGAAAATCTCTCTTTTCCTCATGGAACCCCAAGGACTGTAAATGGACAGATCTGCTCAAAATCTAAGACTTTGCTCTGTTTTGCATTGTATCACCGATCTTTTTTACTTTGGGGAGCACCAAAAATAACTCTGCAGTATGAGCAAACTTTTAGCCTTGGTGTGTAATAGCTAGGTAAGAAATATACTTTTAGAGATATATTTTAGCCTTGGTATATGATTAGCTATGTAGGAAATACATGTTTATTATTGCTCTGTAGTAATAACCATTCACTACAATTGGCAGTTGCTTATAAGAAAATACTCTTTTCTTTGGACATTTAGATAAGAAAAGCATGCTCTTGGGCATGAAGAAGGTATTGAATGGGGGAACAGGTTGACAACAGAGTGGGCTGATTGCCATTGGGTTACCCACCAGCCTTGGAAAAATGTCTTTGCAATGAGATACACTGTGGAAGCGCTATAATGCCTCATCCGGTTGAGTTTCCATCTTTTTGAGAACCCAGGATTCAGTATATAAATGGGATCTTCAATCCCTGGTGGTCTGTTTTACCTTCCAGTTGTGCCTGTTTATTATGCCCTAGAAACTGATTTCTTCCTCACCCTGTTCCTTAAAAGGCTTCACCCTAAAGCCAATAATACAATTTAAAAACTCACATCTTTAAATTTTAAAGAAATCTCCATGTGTAAGAGTGTCTGCTTTTCCTGGCCAAAATGGTGTGAACTTTAAGTCACATCATTTTTTCTTGGTTTGAATAAAATGTAAATCCTCTATCTTGTCTGATCTAAGAGTTGCCCTCTTAAAAATGCAAATTTAGAGTTGCCCAGCTGACCACTGTTTAGGGTAGGAAGCAAGTAATCAAGAGCCTGATAGTCTAAAATGGGAAAGAGAAACTTACAAACTGGCAAATAAAAAATGTATTACTCTAATAACAGATCTACTTCTGTTTGTCTGTGTATTTATATGCATTGCCTGTATGATATTTATATAAAACAGCCCTAATAAATTCGCTTAAAGAAAAATAAGTACTTAAATAATATGTTTTGTTTAAAAAAACCCATGAATGCATTTTAGGTTTTTTATTATAGTAATCTTTAGTAAATAAATATAATGTGTATTTGCTTTTTTTCTTTTGAGACAGCATGTCACCCAGGCTGGAGTGCACTGGTGTGATCACAGCTCACTGAAGCCTCAACCTCCCTGGGCTCAGGTGATCCTTCCACCTTAGCTTTCTGAGTAGCTGGGAGTACAGGTGCACATCACCACACCTGGCTAATTTTTGTACTTTTTCATAAAGACACGGTTTCACCATGTTGGCCAGGCTGGTCTCAAACTCCTGGGCTCAAGCGATCTACCTGCCTCAGCCTCCCAGAGTGCTAGGATTACACGCATAAGTCTCTGTTTTATTTAAAGATTATTAATAAAAATATCTTCAAAATTTAGGCATTTGGGAAGAAAAATGGCAGATAGAAGTCAGGACTAAGATGCAGCTACCATTTGGATGGACAGGACAGAGTATGTAGACTCACACTGTGAACTTCTGCTCCAAGAACCACTGCAGGAATGTGCCAGGAAGAGCAAGGGTTCACAGATCCTGTGGAAGAAACAGCTCACTCTGCAAATTCCACGAGACAGCAAAAAAACTGAGTTCCCAAAGTATAAGAGGAGAAAACCTTCCTTTGAACACATATGTACCCCAGGGAACCTGAAAAATCAGATTATAGGAGAAGGAATTAACCTTACCTAGAGCTGAAATGGATTTTAGTGAACCAAGCAAAATATTGAAGTAGAAGCAGCAGCAGGAACTGCCCTGTAGCCCTGTAGGCACTCCCAGTCCCCAGCTCTAGACTAGGGAAGCCATTCTTGACTTTATCTAACAGGGGTCCTTGGGGAAGGGATCCCACAGAACTAGGGAGGCGGTTACAGGATGAAAAAAACTTCTAGCTGAACTTTGTAATAATTTCGACTGAGCATGAATTTTCTTGAGCAGAATCTGGAGGGACACACAGAAATTGCTGCAGGAGCCATGGCTCACAGTGTGAGCAGGCAGGGAGAGGCGAGGCCTGAAAGCTGTGCTTGCTTTCTCAATGCGGAGGCTTGTAGCCTGTAGCAAGGTCTGAGCCTAGTACATAGACTGCCCGTGTATAAACTGCATGAAGCTGCATGGGAGCTGAGGGAGCCCTGTCACTGCTAGTTTCCCCCCACTTCTCTGGAAACCAGCTCCCTAGCTTCATGGAAGCTATGTGAGGCCTGTCACTGCCAGCTTTCCCTCACTTCTCTGGAAACCTGTATGATGCAGCAGAGGCAGCCGTAATCACTCTTGGAACATAATTCCATCGACCATGCCACACAGCAGCCTCAGCAAGTCCCACCCAAGGAGAATCTGAGCTCAGACCCGCCAAATCCTGCCCCCACCAGATGGTATTTCTCTATCTGCCCAGGTCGCTAAACACAAAAGACATAAAGTCTTGGAAACTTTATGGCCCTGCCCATCACCGGAGAAACCAGAACATTTATCCTGGCCAACTTAGGGCAAGCTTATATCCTCTTTCTACTACTGCAGCTGGTGCTCTCTCGAAAGTGCCACCTCCTGACTGGAGGTCAACCAACTCAAGCAATTACAGCAACTCAAGACAGAATAACCCTGCTCCCAGGAAAGAGAAAACAACAGCAAATTTCATTGCATGCAACATACTGGCTAACCAGAGGTCCTGAGTATGTCCACATGATGATTTCACTGCCACCATAACCAGCATTCAAGAAAACCAGCGCACTAAACTACAAGCAAAGAATCTCACAGAGTCTACTTCATTCCCCTGCTACCTCCACCAAAGCAGGGCTGGTATCCACAGCTAGGAGACATGAAGATGCAGGCCATTATAGGACTCTTTGCAGACTTTCCCTAGCACCATCCCAGAGCCTGCTGCCCCACTGGGTGGCTAGACCCAGAAGAGCAATAAGAATCACTGCAGTCCAACTCTCAGGAAGCCCCACCCCTAGGGGAAGCAGGAGAACACCACATCAAACAATCACCCCATGGGAATAAAGAATCTGTACAGCAGCCCTTGAATCCCAGATCTTTCCAATGAAATAGTCTACCCAAAAGAGAAAGAACCAAAAAAACAATCCTGGTACTATGGCAAAAAAAAGGTTCTATAGTACCCTCAAAAGATCACACTAGATCCAGCAATGGATCCAAACCAAGAACAAATCTGTGAATTGCCAGAAAAAAAGAATTCAGAAGGTCTATTATTAAGCTACTCAAGAAGATACCAGAGAGAGGTGAAAAACAAAGAAATTAAGAAAACCATAAAGGATATGAATGAAAATTTGCCAGACAAATATATATAATAAAATAAAAACAATCACAACTTCTGGAAATGAAAGACACTTAGAGAAATACAAAATACACCAGAAAGTTTCAACAGTAGACTAGAACAAGTAGAAGAAAAAACTTCAGAGCTCAAAGACAAGGGTTTTAAATTAACACAAACTGATAAAGATAAGGAAAAAAGAATTTTAAAAAAGAACAAAGCTTCCAAGAAATTTGAAATTATGTTAAATGACTAACCCTAATAATAATTGGTGTTCCTGAGCAAGAAGATAAATCTAAAAGTCTGAAAAACATATTTGAGGCAACAATCATGGAAAACTTCCCTGGCCTCACTAGAAAGCTAGACATCCAAATATAAGAAGCTCAAAGAACACCCAGGAAATTAATTGCAAAAAGACCATCACCACTGGGCGCGGTGGCTCACACCTGTAATCCCAGCACTTTAGGATGCCAAGGCGGGTGGATCACCTGAGGTCAGGAGATCGAGACCATCCTGGCTAACATGGTGAAACTCCATCTCTAATAAAAATACAAAAAATTGGCCGGGCATGGTGGCACATGCCTGTAATCCCAGCTACTCGGGAGGCCAAGGCAGGTAAATCGCTTGAACCCAGGAGGCAGAGGTTACGGGGAGCCGATATTGTGCCATTGCACTCCAGCCTGGGCAACAAGAGCAAAACTCCGTCTGAGGAAAAAAAAAAAAAAAAAAAAAAAAAAAAACATTATGTAGGCTCAGAGTCAACAGATTATCTAAAGTAAAGATTAAGAAAAGAATCTTAAGAGCTGTGAGGAAAAACCATCAGGTAACCTACAAAGGAAAATCTATCAGATTAACAGAAGATTTCTCAGCAGAAATCCTATAAACCAGTAGAAATTGGGACCCTATCTTTGACCTCCTCAAACGAAATAATTATCAGCCAAGAATATTGTAATCCAGCAAAACTAAGATCCATAAATGTAAGGGACATAAAGTATTTTTCAAACAAATGTTGAGAGAATTCACCACTACCAAGCCAGCACTACAAGAACTGCTAAAAGGAGCTCTAAAACTTGAAAGAAAACCTCAAAAAACACCAAAACAGAAGCTCCTTAAAGCATAAATTTCACAGGGCCTACAAAAAACAACACAATTAAAAAAAACAAAAACAAAAACAAAAACAAAAAAACAAGGAATTCAGACAACTAGCATGATGAATATAACAGTACATCACTTTCAATACTAATGTTGACTATAAATGGCCTAAAAGCTCCACTTAAAAGATACAGGATGGCAGAATGAATAAAAATCCACCAACCAAGTATCTGCTGGTTTTAAGAGACTTAACACATAAGGACACATATAAATCTAAGGTAGACGGGTAGAAAAAGGTATTCTATGCAAATGAACACCAAAAGCATGCAGAAGTAGCTATTCTTATATCAGACAAAACAAACTTTAAAGCGAAAACAGTTTAAAAAGACAAAGCGCCTATAATCCCAGCACTTCGGGAGGCCGAGGCGGGCGGATCACGAGATCAAGACCTTCCTGGCTAACACGGTGAAACCCCGTCTCTACTAAAAATACAAAAACTTAGCGGAGCGTGGTGGTGCGCGCGTGTAGTCCCAGCTACTCGGAGGCTGAGGCAGGAGAATGGCGTGAACCCGGGAAGCGGGGCTTGCAGTGACCCAAGATGGCGCCACTGCACACCAGCCTTGGCGACAAAGCGAGACTCCGTCTCAAAAAAAAAAAAAAAAAAAAGACAAAGAGGGCCAGGCACAGCTCACACCTGTAATCCCAGCACTTTGGGAGGCAGATCACCTGAGGTCAGGAGTTCAAGACTAGCCTGGCTAACATGGCAAACCCCCTCTCTATTAAAAATACAAAACTTAGCCGGGCATGGTGGCAGAGGCCTGTAATCCCAGGTACTCAGGAGGCTGAGGCAGGAAGAATTGCTTGAACCTGGGAGGCAAAGTTTGCAGTGAGCCGAGATCAGGCCACTACACTCCAGCCTGGGTGACAGAGCAAAACTCTGTCTCAAAAAAATAAATAAATACAAATAAAAAAAAAAAAAAGAGGAATGTTAAATAATAAAAGGATTAGTCCAACAGAAAAATACCACAATCCTAAATACATAATGCTCCTAAAACTGTAGCTCTCAAATTTATTAAACAATTACTACTAGACTTAAGAAACTGAAGAACAGCAACACAATAATACTGTGGGACTTCCATCCTCCACTGACAGCACTAGACAGGTCATCAAGACAGAAAGTCAACAAAGAAATAATGTACTTAAACTATACCCTAGAACAAATGGAACAGATATCTACAGAACATTTTACCCAACAACTGCAGAATATGCACTCTTTTCTTCAGCCCATGTAACATTCTCCAAGATAGATTATATGATAGGCCATGAAAAAAAGTCTAAATAAATTTAACAAAATAAAAATTATACCACATACCTTTAAACCACAGCAGAATAAAATTGGAAATTAATTCCAAAAGAAACCCTCAAAACTACACAAATACATAGAAATTAAATAATCTGCTCCAGAATGAACTTTGAGTCAACAATAAATTCCAGGTGGAAATTTAAAAATTATTTGAACTGAACAATAGGAGTGACACAACCTATCAAACTGCTGGGATACAGCAAAAGCAGTGTTGAGGAAACTTCAGCCAGGTGCGGTGGCTCACACCTGTAATCCCAGCACTTTGGGATGCCAAGGCGGGCAGATCACCTGAGGTCAAGAGTTCATGAATAGCCTGGCCAATGTGGTGAAACGTCGTCTCTACTAAAAATTTAAAAAAAAAAAAAAGGTTAGCCAGGCGTGGTGGCAGGTGCCTGTAATCCCAGCTACTAGGGAGGCTGAGTCAGGAGAATCGCTTAAACCTGGGAGGAGGAGGTTGCAGTGAGCCAAGATCATGCCATTGCATTCCAGCCTGGGCAACAAGAGTGAAACTCTGTCTCAAAAAAAAAAAAAAAAAAAAAAAAAAAAAAAAAGAGGAAACTTCATAGCATTAAATGCCTACGACAAAAAGTCTGAAAGAGGACAAAAAGACAATCTAAGGTCACACCTCAAGGAACATGAGAAACAAGAACCCAAACCCAGCAGAAGAAATGAAATAACCAAGATCAAAGCAGAACTAAATTAAACTAAAACAAATAACAACAATAAGATAAATGAACAAAAAGCTGGTTCTTTGAAATGATAAACAAAATTGATAGACCATTAGCAAGATTAACCAAGAAAAAAAGAGAGGGCCGGGCTCGGTAGCTCATGCCTGTAATCCCAGCACTTTGGGAGGCCAAGGCAGGTGCAATTACCTGAGGCTGGGAGTTCAAGACCAGCCTGAAAAACATGGAGAAACCCCATCCCTACTAAAAATACAAAATTAGCCGGGCGTGGTGGTACATGCCTGTAATCCCAGCTACTTGGAAGGCTGAGACAGGAGAATTACTTGAACTTGGGAGGCAGAAGCTGTGGTGAGCTGAGATTGTGCCATTGCACTCTAGCCTGGGCAACAAGAGGAAAATTCTGTCTCAAAAAAAAAAAAAAAAAAAAAAATCCAAATAAGCTCAATTAGAAACAAAACCAGAGATATTACAATCAGTAATACAGAAATACAAAAGATCATTCAAGGTTCCTATGAACACCTTAACACACACAAACTAGAAAACCTAGAGGAGATGGATACGTTTCTAGAAATATACAACTCTCCTAGATTAAACCAGAAAGAAATAGAAACCCTGAACAGACCAATAACAAGTAATGAGACTGAAACAGTAATTTTAAAATTGCCAACAAAAAAAAAAAATGTCCAGAACAAGATGGATTCACAGCTGAATTCTATCAGATGTTCAAAGAATTGGTACTACTGACACTATTCTAAAAGATAGAGAAAGAGGGAATCCTCCCTAAATCATGCTATGAAGCCAGTATCACCCAGTGCCAAAACAAGGAAAGGACATAATGACAACAACAAAAAAACAACAGACCAATATCTCTGAATAATATAGATGCAAAAATCCTCAACAAAATACTAGCTAATCCAATCCAACAGTATATCAAAAAGATAATCCACCATGAACAAGTGGGTTTCATACCAGGAATGCAAGGACATTTTAACACATACAGGTCAATAAATGTGTTATACCACATGAACAGAACTAAAAACAAAAATCATATGATCATCTAAACAGACACAGAAAAAGCATTTGACAAAATCCAGCATCCTTTATGATTTTTATGATTAAAACCCTCAGCAAAATTGCCATAGAAGGGACATACCTCAAGGGAATAAAACCTATCTATGACAAATGCACAGATAACATTATACTGAATTAGGAAAACTTGAAAGCATTCTTCCTGAAAACTGGAACAAGACAAGGATGACCACTCCCACCACTTCTGTTCAACATAGTACTACTGAAGTCCTAGCCAGAGCAATCAGACAAGAGAAAAAAATAAAGGGCATCCAAATCCATAAAGAGGAAGTTGAACTGTCATTGTTCACCAATGATATTGTATCCCTAGAAAACCCTAAAGACCCACCCAAAATGCTCCTAGATCTGATAAGTTAATTCAGTAAAGTTTCAGAATACAAAATCAATGTACACAAATCTGTAGCGCTGCTATACACCAACAACAATCAAACTGAGAATCAAATCAATAACTCAACCCCTTTTACAATAGCTGAAAATAAATAGAATACTTAAAAATATACCTAACCAAGGAGGTGAAAGATCTCCACAAGGAAAACTACAAAAGACTGCTAAAAGAAATCATAGATGACACAAACAAATGGAAACACATTCCATGCTCACAGACAGGTAGAATCAATATTGTGAAAATGACCACACTGCCAAAAGCAATCTACAAGTTCAATGCAATGCCCATCAAAATACCATCATCTTTTTCACAGAACTAGAAAAAAACAAGCCTAAAACTCACATGGAACCGAAAAAGAGCCTGCATAACCAAAGCAAGGCTAAGTAGAAAGAACAAATCTGGAGGCATCACATTACCCAACTTCAAACCATACTACAAGGCTATAGTTACAAAAACAGCATAGTACTGGCATAAAAATAGGCACATAGACCAATGGAACAAAATAGAGAATCCAGAAAGAAAGCCAAATATTTACAGCCAACTGATCTTCAACTAAACAAACAAAAACATAAAGTGGAGAAAGGCCACCCTATTCAACAAATGGTTCTGGGATAATTGGCAAGCCACATGTAGAAGAATGAAACTGGATCCTCATTTTTCATCTTATACAAAAATCAACTCAAGATGGATCTAAGACTTAAATCTAAGACCTGAAACCATAAGTATCCTAGAAGATAACATCAGAAAAACCCTTCTAGTCATTGGCTGAGGCAAAGACTTCATGACCAGGAACCCAAAAGCAAATGCAATGAAAACAAAGATAAATAGATAAGACCTAACTAAACTAAAAAGCTTCTGTACAGCAAAAGGAATAATCAGCAGAGTAAGTGGAAAACCCACAAAGTGGGAGAAAATCTTCACAAACTATGAATCCAACAAAGGACTAATACCCAGAATCTATAAGAACTCAAACAAATCAGCAAGAAAAAAACAAACAATACTATCAAAAAGTGGGCTAACGACATGAAAAGGCAATCCTCAAAAGAAGATATACAAATGGCCAACAAACATATGAAAAAGTGCTCAACATGACTAATCGTCAGGGAAATGCAAATCAAAACCACAATGCAATACCACCTTACTCCTGCAAGAATTGCCATAATCAAAAAATCAAAAAATACTAAGTGTTGGCATGGATACTGTGAACAGGGAACACTTCTACCCTGATGGTTGGAATGTAAACTAGTACAACTACTATATAAAACAGTGTGGAGATTCCTTAAAGAACAAAAAAATAGATTGATCAGTTGATCCAGCAATCCCACTATTGGGTGTCTAGTGGGAAAAAGAAGTCATTATATGAAAAAGACACATGCATACACATGTTTATAGCAGGACAATTCACAATTGCAAAAATACGGAACCAGCCTAAATGCCCATCAACCAATAAGTGGGTAAAGAAAATGTAATACTGCTCAGTCATAGGAAGAAATGAAATAATGGCATTCCAGTAACCTGAATGGAGTTGGAGACCATTATTCTAAGTGAAGTAACTCAGAAATGAAAAACCAAACATCATATGTTCTCACTTATAAGTGGGAGCTAAACTATGAGGACACAAAGGCATAAGAATGATACAATGGACCTTGGGGACTCAGGGGGAAGGAAGGGATGGGGGTAAGGGATAAAAGACTGCACATTGGGTACACTGCATACCGCTTGGGTGACAGATGCTCCAAAATCTCAGCAATCAACACTAAAGAATTTATACATGGAACCAAAAACCATCTGTTTCACAAATATTAAAATTTTAAAAATTAGGCATTTGGTCTAAATTAGACAGGTAAGATACTACTGTCCTTACTAGATGCTTTAAAGTCATAAACTGCTTCTATGGCTTTTGATAATCATTCAACTTGCTTGCTTTAGAGCCATTGGATTCTAGGTAAGTCCTAGAGACATTTGGAGTTAGCCATGTCCCCAGCTATGCTAGAAAGAGTCAGACATTATCTGTGCTTCTGTCCTGTATCCTACACTCTGCACCCGATACATAATTAAAATTGCTTACACTAAAAACAAAAATCATGCATTTTTAGTAGAAAGGTGTGGAAATTATAGTTTCTTCTAAGAGAAAGTAATTCTGTCTAATTTAGAGGGTTTAAGAATTGTTTTAAGATTTAAAAAAAAGAATAAAACTGAAAGTTTAAGCAAGGTGTAGAAGGTTTGTAAAAGATTAATCTTACAAACAAAATTTTGTGTGTGAGCAAGGTGACTAAAATTAAAATGGCATCATTTAGTTTTTCTATAAATTAAACATTAGCACTGATGCAGGGCCAGAACCTGAGCCCATGTGTCAGAATAACAGGGTTCGCTTGGAGCAATGATCTGCTCTTTAACAGAAAATTGTAAAAGGTTATAAAAGGTTTATTAAAGTCTTATTTTATGATTAAACTGGTTAAAAATTAGATTTACTTATAAAATTCTATTTAAAATTAGCTTTAGCATTACTATATTACTGCAAAGAAAAAATGTGGTTTATCTTTGATCAAGATTTCTGCTTGCCTACAGGAAAAGGCAAAAGAGAAGAGACAGATTCAGCTGGCCTCATACTGTCTTTATTGGGTCTTGTTATTTGGAAAGCTGTCTCCTGTCTATAAAAGAATAAAGGATTTTTGCTTTTTTGAAATCTTTGAGTTAATCACTTTGGCTAAATAAATAAACTGTGGTCTTAGTTTTGTGATATCAAGTGTTTTAAACCTTTGATATGTGACAAACTTTCCAAAATCAAACTCTAAATTAGCTTTTTCTTTTAACCTGATTAACCCTGTTAGATATTAGTTCCCCTAGAATTCAAAAGAAACATATTCAGTTTAATATAATTAATTTAATTTAAATCACATGGAAAACATTGTCAAGTATAAAATAGTGCTTAATTTTATTTGGGTTATATTCATATAAGTGTGTTATTAATATAGTTTCCAAGATTGTAATTCTGTCAATATATTATCAGTAATAATTATTATCATTATGTGCCACAGGCATAACCAAATTTACTTGTCAATTGTGTCTTTAACTGTGGCTGTCCTAAGACTTTTGACATCCACAGACAATTGTTGTCCTGTCTGATCCTTTTCAGAGGGTGGTTTATAATCAGCTATAGGACTCTGACAGGTACTCTTGAATGCAGGCCTCTGATAACTTTGGTGACTGGGCCATTAGAAGAGAAAAAACCTTCCAAGATTCTCTTTGAAAGCTAATGTGTTCAAAAATATCAAGCAGAAAAGGAGTTAATTGCATGGACTGAACCAATATGACATTAAAATAATCCTTCTATGACTTTTTGCTTGAAACATTGCTGATCCTTTTGTTTTTCAGTCAAGAAAACTTGTTTTTCCTTTTGAGCTATTTACAGCTTTTAACAATGAAGTATACTCCTGTTAGCAAAATTTGGAGAATGTTTCTTTCTCTCTACCTGATTTCTCCAGAATTTGGAAACTATTTGTGAGTATTCTTAAATTATGGCAATACAGTTATTTGCATAAATACAATAAGAATCTGTTTTATAGGAGCACATTTGGAGACACTGGTTACTTTACCAAGGCTTTGACTGAAATGGCATTCTTTTAAATAGAAACAGACTGCTTTAAGGAATCAGAGGTGATTTATAGAGCCAATAAAAGTCCCTTGAAAAATCTGGGCCTCACATCCCTTCTCTGCTCAGTCCCTGTACAGGATTCCTAACTTGTGGTAAGTAAAGAATGCCACTTTCTAACAAGCCCAGGAGCCCCAAGGTAACTTGGGACCTCCATAGGAGAGGAATTCATCCAATTCACACAGGTATTTGCAGGCACAAATAAATCCATGGATGGGTTTGAGGCTTTACAAGGTCTAATCTGAGATTCCTTATGGAAAAAGTTCTAACAATGCCAATTTGAAAGACAGCTTATATGACAAATAATTTTTCTTGCTGCATTTTATATAAATATTCAGGCCAAATATAAGACCAAAACTTATTTTTGCAAACAAATTGGTTCTACCATGATTTGTCTTGGATAAAAATGAGAGAATGGAGAAAGATTATAATACACCTATTGTTAGATTCTAGTCTTATCTCTTGTTTTTGAGGTTTTTTTAATATGCATTGTTTTCTAAAATTTGGACTGAATCTTAAATCTTTTCCGGATTACAAGTCTTCAAACTAACATTTTCAAAATTTAATCCATTTTTCTGACTAAAACTCAGTAGAAGTGCTACTACCTTTCTCCTGAGGCCCTATAGGCTGAAACTTATTCCTTACGATACAGGCAAGAAGAAAACGTCAAACAGTCACTGTCATCCTCCTCTGTAACTAAAGACATTTTGAGTTTAACGTCTGGATAGACTGTTACAGAATGGAGTTCTCCATTCTTTAACAATGAAATTTCTACCATTAACATTTGCTTTTCTTGTTTCCATAGAAATGTCTCTTACTAAAAGTCTGTTTGCCTTATATTTCAGACAAGAGGAGGTTTGTTTTCCAGTCTATTTACTTAAATTCCAAATGGTATCTGATCTTCTTTTTATTTTTAGACAGGGCTCTGGCTCTGTTGCCCAGGCTAGAGGGCAGTGGCACCATCAGGGCTCACTGCAGCCTTGACCTCTTGGGCTCAAGAGATCCTTCCACCTCAGCTTCCTGAGGAGCTTCCAGAGGGGAAGAAATGCTGCACAATTGCTTTATAGCCTTTTTGCCACAGGCCAGACCACCAAGTGGCCCATAACCCAAGATAACCATTGCAACCAGATAATGCTGACCTGCATACCCTATCCCTCTTTTGATTTGCCCAACCCAGCCTGCATACTGCCCCTAATATCAATTCCCATACTTTGCCCCCCACAAAAAAACCCCTATTGGTTCTTTTTGGAGAGTCAGTCAGGGATTTTTTTCTCTCTTTCTCGTGCTGCCTCCCTTATGTCTGGGCAAAAGCTCCAATGAAGGCTTGTCTGGGAAAACTCTTTTAGGCTCATGTCAATTTCTATTACACTGATAGCCCCCAGAACTTATAGGTGGTAACACATCTACAGGATACTTACACAGTACATTACACATTCTAAACATAGAGTAAGTATTTGTTAAGGTTGTTATGGTCTAATTCATTTTTTAAAGTCACTGTACACTTTATACTCCTATATAAAAATACTGTACAGTACAGGAGTAGTGTACAGGGGAGTGTACAGTACAGGAGTCTATCTACCTCCTTCATTTAACTGCATTGTAAAAGGGAGTGTCTATTCCATACCCCAACAAATTCATATACCCCCAGTAGCTCCCAGTTCTTATACTTGAGCCCCTATTTCCTTCACCAACATAAAGTTGATTCTTTTTCAAAACTAAAACAGAAAAAGTAAAAAAAAAAAAAAAGCAAGCTAACGGATTTCATACAAATCGTCCTAATTTTATCCAGAGAGTTCCAAATCTCCTGTTCCTTTAAGGTTTTCTAAGGGGAAAGAGTCAAAATAGAAAATGGAAGAAGAGATCACATTTTCCCTAAAAAACAAAGCCATATTACCTGCCCCCCACCCAAAGCCTTCGTTGCCCTCAGGCCTACAGAATCCAAGGGACTAAAGGCTTCAGAGACCACCTGCTATGCTGAAGCAGGTCTGACAACTTCCAACCACAGACAGTTGGAAATCAAGTTGTGTGGCATTTAAAGCAGGCACCTTATTTCTATGGCAGATGTTTTTGTCAAAAAAAAAAAAAAATTCCATCCTATAAACAAAAATAGAACTCTGTGTGGTAAGGAAAATGCCTGGGAGAATCCCCTCAGGTTTACTTTTCAAAAATCATTTGTCCTCATCCAAATCTTTGTCCTAATATCATAAACCTCCTTCAAAAAAATTAAATAACATATAAACATTGCTGAGTAAGTGTTCATCACAGCCTATTTATGGCATTTTGATTGGAGTTGTTATCCCAAATCAGTGTACTACAGATTTCAAAATCATTTTTAAAAAATAGTAGACAAATCTAAATATGGAAGATGAAAAACACTGAAAACTTCTTATAATCAAAGTATGCATAGATAATAAGAGCAGATGTGTTACAACATGTTCTAAATAGTCGCTCCCAGAAAAGGAAAAAAGGCCAGCATTAAACTATAACCCACTGCATAAAAGATTTATTGAGTCTGAATTCAGAAATAATTACATATACTAACGTACGCATGTACAGCTGCCACACACTTCCTGAGCAGCACCAGGTAGACCATACAACAAGAATAAGCAAGGCTGAGATTACCCTATGATTGGTGTGGTTTTTCAAGTAAAGCATGGGAAGTATATAATAATTGAAAGGAACAGGAAAAAAAAATGTCATGGAGAACAGGGGAAGTGTCAGGGATGGATTGAAAGAGACAGTAAAAATTGTATAACACAGTAGTGGCAGGGACATGAAGACACAACTGGAAGCAAAACTTTCGAGGGTAAAGAAGAGAGCCAGCAACAAAGAACCAAAGTAAGAAAGAGCTGCAACCCTGGGGAAAGTGGGAGTTGTATAAGAAAGATGATGACCCACGGCAGCTCAGCAAGGCCACTGAGGCCAGACTGCCTCTCTAGATTCCTCCTCTCTAAGCAAGGCATTTCTGAAAAAAAGGCAGCAGCCCCAGTCAGGGACTTATAGATAAAACCGCCATCTCCCTGGGACAGAGCACCTGGGGGAAGGGGCAGCTGTGGGCGCAGCTTCAGCAGACTTAAATATTCCTGCCTGATAGACCTGAAGAGAGCAGCAGATCTCCCAGCACAGCATTTGAGCTCTGATAACGGGCAGACTGCCTCCTCAAGTGGGTCCCTGACCCCCATGTATCCTGACTGGGAGACACCTCCCAGTAGAGGCCAACAGACAACTCATACAGAAGAGCTCTGGCTTGCATCTGGTGGATGCCCCTCTGGGACGAAGCTTCAAGAGGAGGAACAGGCAGCAATCTTTGCTGTTCTGCAGCCTCCACTGGTGATATCCAGGCAAACAGGGTCTAGAGTGGACCTCCAGCAAACTCCAGCAGACCTGCAGCAGAAAAGTCTGACTGTTAGAACGAAAACTAACAAACAGAAAGGAATAGTATCAACATCAACAAAAAGGACATCCACTCAGAGACCCCATCCAAAGGTCACTAACATCAAAGACTAAAAGTAGATAAATACATGACGATGGGGAGAAACCAACACAAAACGACTGAAAATTCCAAAAACCAAAATGCCTCTTCTTCTCCAAAGGATCACAACTCCTTACCAGCAAGGGAACAAAACTGGACGGAGAATAAGTTTGACAAATTGACAGTAGTAGGCTTCAGAAGGTGAGTAATAAACTCCTCCAAGCTAAAGGAACATGTTCTAAATCAGTGCAAGGAAGCTAAGAACTCTGAAAAAAGGTTAGACGAATTGCTAACTAGAATACCTGGTTTAAAGAAGAACACAAATTACCTGATGGAGCTGAAAAACACAGCACGAGAACTTCATGAATCAATATCCAATATCAATATCCAATAACAAGTATCAATATCCAAATCGATAAAGCAGAAGGAAGGATATCAGAGACTGAAGATCAACTCAATAAAACAAAGCAAGAAGATGAGATCAGAGAAAAAAGAGTGAAAAGAAACAAACAAAGCCTCCAAGAAATATGTGACTATGTAAAAAGACCAAATCTACATTTCATTGGTGTATCTGAAAGTGACAGGGAGAATGGAACCAAGTTGGAAAACAATCCTCAGGATATTATCCAGGAGAACGTACCCAACCTAGCAAGACAGGCCAACATTCAAATTCAGGAAATACAGAGAACACCACAAAGATAATCCTCGAGAAGCATAACACCAAGACACATAATCATCAGATTCACCAAGGCTGAAATGAAGGGAAAAATGTAAAGGGCAGCCAGAGAGAAAGGTCAGGTTACCCACAAAGGGAAGTCTATCAGACTAACAGCAGATCTATCTGCAGAAACCCTACAAGCCAGAACAGAGTGGGGGCCAATATTCAACATTCCTAAAAAAGAATTTTCAACCCAGAATTTCATATCCAGCCAAACTAAGTTTCATAAGCAAAGGAGAAATAAAATCCTTTACTGACAAGCAAATGCTGAGAGATTTTTGTCACCACCAGGGCTGTCATACAAGAGCTCCTGAAGGAAGCACTAAACATGGAAAAGAACAACCAGTACCAGCCACTGCAAAAACATACCACATGATAAACACCATCAACCTTATTAAGAAACTGCATCAACTAATGGGCAAAATAACCAGCTAGCATCATAATGACAGGATCAAATTCATGCATAACAACATTAGCCTTAAATGTAAATGGGCTAAATGCCCCCAATTAAAGGCACAGGGTGGCAAACAGGATACAGAGTCAAGACCCATTGGTGTGCTGTATTTGGGAGACCCGTCTCACATGCAAAAACACATGTAGGCTCAAAATAAAGAAATGGAGGAATATTTACCAAGCAAATGGAAAGCAAAAGAAAAGCAGGGGTTGCAATCCTAGTCTTTGATAAAACAAACTTTAAACCAACAAAGATCAAAAGAGACAAAGAAGGGCATTACATAATGGTAAAGGGATCAATGCAACAAGAAGAGCTATCTATCCTAAATATATACGCACTCAATACAGGAACACCAAGATTCATAAAGCAAGTTCTTATAGACCTACAAAGAGACTTAGACTCCCACAGAATAATAGTGGGAGACTTTAACATCCCACTGTCAATATTAGACAGATCAATGAGACAGAAAATTAACAAGAATATCCAGGATCCAGGACTTGAACTCAGCTCTGGACCCAGCAGACCTAATAGACATCTACAGAACTCTCCACCCCAAATCAACAGAATATGTATTGTTTTCAGCAACACACCACACTTATTTTAAAATTGACCACATAATTGGAAGTAAAACACTTTTCAGTAAATGCAAAAGAATGGAAATCAAAACAAACAGTCTCTCAGACCACAATGCAATCAAATTAGAACTCAGGATTAAGAAACTCCCTCAAAACTGCACAATTACATGGAAACTGAATCCTGAATGACCACTGGGTAAATAACAAAATTAAGGGAAAAATAAAGATGTTACTTGAAACCAATGAGAACAAAGACACAACATACCAGAATCTCTGGGACACATTTAAAGTAGTGTGTAGAGGGAAATTTATAGCACTAAATGCCCACAAGAGAAAACAGGAAAGATCTAAAATCAATACCCTAACATCACAATTAAAAGAACTAGAGAAGCAAGAGCAAAAAAATTCAAAAGCTAGCAGAAGACAAGAAATAACTAAGATCATAGCAGAACTGAAGGAGATAGAGACATGAAAAACCCTTCAAAAAAAAAAAAACAATGAATCCAGGAGCCGGTTTTTTGAAAAGATGGACACAATAAATAGACCACTAGCCAGACTAATAAAGAAGAAAAGAAAGAAGAATCAAATAGACATAATAAAAAATGATAAAGGGGAGATCACTAACAATCCCACAGAAACACAAACTACCAGCAGAGAATACTATAAACACCTCTATGCAAATACACTAGAAAATCTAGAAGAAATGGATAAATTCCTGGACACTTACACTCTCCCAAGACTAAACCAGGAAGAAGTTGATTCCCTGAATAGACCGATAACAAGTTCTGAAATTGAGGCAGTAATTAATA
Source organism: Chlorocebus sabaeus (assembly GCF_047675955.1). Taxonomy (NCBI): domain Eukaryota; kingdom Metazoa; phylum Chordata; class Mammalia; order Primates; family Cercopithecidae; genus Chlorocebus; species Chlorocebus sabaeus. The sequence continues at coordinate 35,365,731 of NC_132918.1, read as the reverse complement.
GCCTACCAACCAAAAAAAGCTCAGGACCAGACAGATTCACAGCCAAATTCTACCAGAGGTACAAAGACGAGCTGGTACCATACCTTCTGAAACTATTCCAAACAAGAGAAAAAGAGGGAATTCTCCCTAACTCATTTTATGAGGCCAGCATCATCCTGATACCAAAACCTGGCAGAGACACACACAGAAAAAAAAGAAAATTTCAGGCCCATATCCCTGATGAACATCAATGCTAACACCTTCAATAAAATACTGGCAAACCAAAAAAAGTGGACAAAGGATATGAACAGACACTTCTCAAAAGAAGACATTTATGCAGCCAAAAAACATATGAAAAAAAGCTCATCATCACTGGTCATTAGAGAAATGCAAATCAAGACCACAATGGGATACCATCTCATGCCAGTTAGAATGGTGATCATTAAAAAGTCAGGAAACAACAGATGCTGGAGAAGATGTGGAGAAATAGGAATGCTTTTACACTGTTGGTGGGAGTGTAAATTAGTTCAACCATTGTGAAAGACAGCGTGGCGATTCCTCAAGGATCAAGAACTAGAAATACCATTTGACCCAGCCATCCTATTAGTGGGTATATACCCAAAGGATTATAAATCATTCTACTATAAAGACATATGCACACATATGTTAACTGTGGCACTTTTCACAATAGCAAAGACTTGGAACTAACCCAAATGCCCATCAATGATAGATTGGATAAAGAAAATGTGGCAGATATACATCATGGAATACTATGCAGTCATAAAAAAGGATGACTTCATGTCCTTTGCAGGGACTTAGATGAAGCTGGAAACCATCATTCTCAGCAAACTAACACAAGAACAGAAAAACAAACACTGCATGTTCTCACTCATAAGTGGGAGCTGAAAAATGAGAACACATGGACACAGTGGGGAGGGGGCATCACAAAAAAAAAAAAGGAAAGATTATTAATATCTGACAGTCACCTCAGAAGCCCCCAATGTCAGAAACACAGGACACTGGAAGGCTGTCTCATATATGACACTGGTAGGTCAATGAAATAAGATATATCTTTCAATTTCAATCACTATAGTCTATACAATTTTAAACACTTAAGTACTCCCATATAACTAACTCAGTCCTCTGAGAAGCCATTCCAGAGTAAAATTCCACACTTCCTCTAACGCGGGCAAAGACAGAAACCCTAATGGAAAAAGATGATAAGTTTAACTACATGCAAAAATACCTATATAAACCATTCAAAACAATAGGCTAGGAAAACATATCTACAAGAATATCTAATAAACAAAGGTTTAATATCCATTACATAAAGCATTCCTGCAAGTCAATAAAAAAGACAGTTCAATTAAAAAATAGGCAAAAGGTAATGAAAAGACAATTCACAGAAGTAACCAATAAAAACGAGGAAAGAAATACCCTTACTCATGGTTAAAAACTTAAAAGTCAGAGTAAATAATATTTCATATGATATGCAAAATTTTCATGTTAAAAAGCCATTGTGGATGAAGTTAGGAGGCTAATAACAAGATTATGAATTAGCGACATTATTTGAATCAACTCGGCAATATCTATCTAAATTTAAAACAAACACGCATTTTGACCTTGCAATCATAATACGAAGGATTTATCCTGTAGAGATACTGATATAATGAAGCAAAGCTATCCACACAGTTAATTGCAGCTACATGGCTCTTCACTGCCACCCAAGTGATTCTCTTGCCTCAGCCTCCAGAGTAGCTGGGATTACAGGCACCCACCACCACACCTGGCTAATTTTATAATTTTAGTAGAGTCAGGATTTCACCATGTTGGCCAGGCTGGTCTCAAACTCCTGACCTCAAGTTATCCACCCACTTCGGGCTCCCAAAGTGCTGGGATTACAGGCGTGAGCCACCACACCCGGCCTTAAGACACATTTTTACGTGAACAAAAAAGTTATGAAATGACAGATAGAACATGATTCTATTTGAGTTATTTCATGTATACACATAAATATATGCTATATAAAAAGGGGTTCAGGGATACACTACCCCAAAGTATGGCACATTGGCCTTTGAGGAAATAGCAGAAGCAGGAAGGACTCTATGACCTCTCCCACACTTCTCCCCTGAAGCAGGCCATAAAAGAATTATCTGACATTCCTCTAACATAGGATGTGAGACTTTCATTCCAAAGGTGCCTTTCCTATGCCCAGAAAAAAAAACAAAAAGACACAGAGACACCAAGAGGAATCTGAACAAACAAGCCTTGCCCTTGCTAAGTTCCCCTCAGTTTACCACTATTTGATCATATCCTTTTGCCATTCCATCATACTTCTGCCCAACTGTACATAAAAATACACAGGTTTCCCCATGTGGGTCTTCATCTCTTTTTTTTTTTTGTTTTTGTTTTTGTTTTTGTTTTGAGGTGGGGGAGGAGGTTCTTCATTCTGAAGGCTCCTGTGTCATATAAAACTTATATTAAGTAAATGTGTATGCTTTTCTCTTTTTAATTTGTATTTTGTTATAGGAGTCTCAGCTATGAGCTTAGTGGTGGGTAAGGAAAGATATATTTTCTCTTCTACAATAGGCTTGGAAATTTCTAGAATTTGTGGAAAGGAAAATGGTATTTAAAGAGAAAGGGATGAGAGTAATTCCCACCTTAAAACCTTGTTGAGGCATTTTCTTGTCTTTGCCATGAGCAAATATTGTTTTGAAAGTGTTAAAACATATATATGGGAGATGTTATATTCACTTTAAAATTCCATATAATTTGCAAGAACTAGCAAAAGAAAATCATCGCCATTGCAACTCTGCCAACTGCAAGCCCAATAAAGCAAAAGAACACTGAACAACCTGGATTTAAATCCTGGAGTCACTTCTCAGTCACATTACCTTCTTGTCTATTTACTTAGTTAACTCTGAGCCAGTTTCTTCACATTTTAAGAGAATCGTGGTAAAGATTAAATGAAATAGCATGTAAAGAGTGTCTTGCTCAATTTTCCATACACATTAGGTTTTCAACAAATACTTGTTTCTTTCCTTTTTTTCTGAATGACATCAGAGCTCAGAAAATGCAGCAGTTCAAAGTAGTGGCAGATTCTCGGTTATCCGAAATTCTACAGCAGGACAATAAAACTGCTTCCAAATGTTGAAGGAATTTGCATTTCTACACCACCCTAAGCAATGTGGCCTAATCCTGTGGCATTAATTCCAATCCACACACAGGTAACTCCAAATGTAAATCTCAAACCCCATCCTTCGCCTTCAGTTCCAGACTTGCTCGTATAACTGCTGAATGCCAAGCACTGGGGTATCTAATAAGATCTTAAACATCACATAAATCTTAAACCTGCTTTTCTTCAGCCTCTCTGTCTCAGTAAATTGTTCCAGCATCCCCTCATTATTTAAGATCCAAACCAACGATTCATCATTGTTTCCTTTCTCCATCCTTCACAAAGTCTTGACTCTCCATTTGCGATAACCCGCATCTACCACTTGTCTCCATCAATCTGGTGATCTCCTTTCTCAATGTCACAGCCAATATGCTATTTTTAAATGGTCAATTAGCTGTTTTAAATACTCCAGCAACCTCCCACTGGGAATGTAATTAGTCCCACACTCCTTGCCAGGGGCCTGCGTGGTCTCTTTCCAGCCTCTCCCTCCTGCCCTTCTTCCCATAGATCACTAGACTCTGCACAGTTCCCCAGCACACTTTGCACTCGCTATACTGGCTGTTTCTTTTCCCTAGAATACTTGCTCCTCAGCTATGTGCCTTACTCCTTTTTTACATTCAGGTGAAGATTAAGTAATTTAAAGGGGCAAGTCCTGTCCACCTAAATCTAAATCCACCTAATCTAAAGCAGCCTCCTAATTAACTACCATTAACAGTCATTTTCTTCATTTCCTGTCACTGTTCACTAAAATGTAAGTTCCATAAGGACAGAAATGTTTTATCATCCCATGATTTTCTGTGCCTAGACAGTGACTGCATATACTTTTGTTCATTGGACTAATGAATTGGTGGTTCGATGAATAGATCTTAAAGGAGATCCCCAACTGTTGTTGGTTGTCTTTAAAAAAATTAAGGAGTATTTTAAGAATAAAAGCAGAGACTGATTTGTGGTTATCTCAGAGCCAGTGAATTTTAGCATTTAAAGCTAAGAGCTGATGAAGAACCAATACAAATGGTGAAAAATGATAATGGTTAGCTTAGATATTAATCGATGTGGTGTTATCTGTGCTAATACCAAAGAACGTGATTTGAAAGTGTTTTATTAGATCAATCAGAGTATAGTAGAGTCACCCAGCTGGTTGCAAACTTATCCAGTCAAAATATCTTCCAGAACTTCAAGTTTCAAAATAGATAAACTTCCTAAATCAGGTCTTTGGGCTGCCTGCGAGAATTTGCCATATTTTAGGCTCCTCCAGTTTTCTGAGAATTAACCCTTCCTTTGGCATATACCATCTACATTTTCTTCTTTCTGACTCCGGCACTGTAGTTAATCACACAAAGGTGAGGCTCTTAACACTAAATCTGTATATTTGTATATGTTATGAGAAATGGAGAAAAGACTTTGTACAAAAATGGCGGCAAGTATGGTTGTTTCTGGCTTAGAGGGTTAAGGATAATTCATATTCTTCTTTATTCTCTTCCTTGTTTTCCAGTAAACAAGTAACATTTTACAAATAAATACAGTTTTAAAAAACTTCTTAAACTAGTACCTAATATCCTATGCACCCATAAGGCATAAGAACTAAAAAAGAGACTTGAAAATTAAAAGACAGACAGTAAACTGTTTTCACATGATTGAAGAAAATTTTGGAATTTAAGATATTCTTTTGTGGCTCATCATAGAAACCAGTTCTAATTTTTAATTTTTTAGGGAAAAATTTATTATTCTTAAAAGTTATTTATCTAACCCTAAAATTCTGATCCAAATTTATTATTAAAAATCAAACTGGTCCACATTTAAGTCACCTTTGCCTGACTTACAGCCACAGCAATGCATCAAGGGAACACAATTCTGGGTATTTTGGTAATTTCACAAGACCACAGGAGTAGACTCAGAGTAGATGCTTGGCAAATAATAAAATACAAGCCTTAAATATGAGATGGCACTCTTGCATATTACTGATTATATTATTAATGCTAACATCACTAGGATCCTAGTGTAATGCTAGGATCACTGCCAAGTTTAAGTATACTGTATTTAAATATGATGCATGCACTTGAAGCAGTAGAACCTCAATACAACAAAAAGCATTGAGGCAGCAGTACTTGTCAACATCCGGGAGATGTACAAGCTTTGCCTGGACTCCAGCTCTCCCTGCCCTGGGTCTCTACAACATTCAGTACAGGAATGAACAATGTATAGAACTGTTATCCTGTAAGGCTGCTTCCCTGAAGGACTGTTCACACGGGAAAATTATGTCACAATCTGCATGCTATTTTGAATTTTTGTAACTGATTCAGCACTCCAATTGCTGGTAAGTACCGTAATCAGAAATCCTTTTCCTCCCACAGAACAAGAACAATTCAAACATCAGTTTATCCCCACAATCCAGATCTGAAAAATAAAAAAGCAACAACTAGACCTACATCTTCTTTAAATCTAAAGAAACATTTGCTCTGTGCAAGACAGTGCTATTCTAATGATAGAGGAAACTTCTGATGAATAATGCAGAAGCATCTGTGGACATTTAGGCACTAGTGGCCATTTAAATGCTCTTTCCCTAGGTGAAAAAGTGACCACGAGGACTCCTTTTTTTTTTTTTTTTTTTTTTTGTCTTGAAGCACTTGACTCAGAAACATAAAAATAGTCAAGATTGGTTTAACTGAAATCACACTTCTGACGAGTATGTATCCTTTCTTTTGTTCCAGAAATGTGAGGATCCAAGGTTTTAAACCTAAGCCAGTCTGGCCAGCTTGACTTATCCAGGACATCTTTCAGTAGTTTCACAGTGGCCATCAGCTCTGTCAGACACCGGACATGGCTTGAAAGGGCCATGTCAGCAAGTGATCATTATTGTGTCTGAAAAGAGCTGTGCTTAATGGCTGAAATATTCCAGCTACCAAAAAGCTGCAAGTGGAAAATCCATAAAATCAGCTGATTTGTAGTCACAGAATACCCTATTCCTACCCACTTTCACACACACTACTCCCTGTATCTCCATCTCAACAAAAAAGTCATGTCTTCTTTAAATCAATTACCATGCTTTAATCCAGAATTTGGAATTATTCAGGGAAACCAAATCAAGTATCTATTACCTTCTAGAGCCATCATCATATCCATGAACAAATCAGCTGTAAAGCAGTTTATCTTTGGGGATTAAATACTTTCCAGTCCAAAATACAGCTTTTAAAATGCAAATTTGCCTTCTCTTCTGTATTGAGATGACTAGGCCTATGTCGATTTAACTGTGTCTCTATAAAGCCATGCAAATGTAGGCACTTTAAAATGACTGCTCACAAAAAAAATTGTTAAGAGCTCTGCTTAAACAAAAATCTTGCAAATGAAAAAGCAATTCGTCATACAATTTTTTAAATGGTGGTGAGGGGGTGTTCTTAAAGTTATATCCTGATTTACGGAAATCTTTTATTAATAAACTGAAGAGGATGACCTGCACACAATCTGTAATATCACTATTATGAATGCTCACGGCAGTTACATTAGAGAAGTAATCCTCATTTGAATTTCTGATATTAGTAAAAAGCGCACTTCCAACTTGCCAAATTCCCAGGCTATGCTGATCTCCAAAGCCTATCCCACTTAGACACACACACACATATCAAAATTCTTTTCTGAAAAGAAAAATCGCTTTCCCTTCTACTGCCCACATTGCCAATGAGGGCAGTGGTCGACCATAACGTATTTCCAGATTTTTCCTTCCCTGAGTATGAAGAACTCAAGTTTTTCTCTTTTTACCATGATAAGTCCTATTGCAGGGGCTGGAGGGGAGATAGTCAGGAGATGTTTTAGATCAAGAGGAGGGTCACCCTGGAGTGGAGAAAGTGGGCTACAGCTCCCATTGCTGAGGGCACCAAGAGCTACCTACTGGTTAGATCCCCACCTTGTCAAATGTATCATAGTCCAAGCATGGAGATGCTCTAAGAGACTATGCAGTTTCGATGTCATAATCTTATTTTGATTATTGTATTTAGAATAATATATCTGCTTCTGCACTGGTAATATGCTCCTCGAAACAGTTTAGTTTTATTCACAAAAACAAAAAACTACTCTCCCCTGTTTCCTTCACTGTTTTTATTAGCACTTACTACATAACATCACGCATACACACACACACACACACACACACACGCACACACACAAACACACCTACTTGCTTCATTATTCTGTCTCTCCTGCTGGAATATAAGTTTCATGAGGGTAAGAATTTTTACATGCTTTTATTACTGCTATATCTCCCATACCTGCCAGTGTTTGGCAAGAGGTAAATGGTAAGTAGTTGATGAATAAATCAAAAGATAAATTACGGCAGAAGCTCCATGGTGGGCCAGGCACACTGGCCCAAGCCTATAATGCCAGCACTTTGGGAGGTTGAGGGGGGCGGATCACTTGCGGCCAGGAGTTCGAGACCAGCCTGGCCAACATGGCCATCCCCATCTCTACTAAACTACAAAAATTAGCCGGGTATGGTGGTGCATGCCTGTAATCCCAGATACACAGGAGGCTGAGGCACGAGAACCACTTGAACCCAGCAGGCAGAGTTTGCAATGAAGCCACAGCACTGTGCTCCTCTCTGGGCGACAGAGTGAGACGCTGTCTCAAAACACAAACAAACAAAACAACTCCATGGTGAAGCATTCCTGACTCCATCTCTTTTTTTTTAACTTAAAGGTATTATAGGCTGCAATCCATGTCTCCTCTAAATTCCTCTGAGTAATAACTAAGCCTAAAAGTAGGCTCCCTACTGCTTGCCATCCATGGGTGCCAAGAAAACTTGCATTTCAAAATCAAGTTAATTTAACCGTTAAAATAATTTCATGTATCCTTCCAAAATAATCACCCTAATTTCTTCAAGTCAAAACAACTCAGAAAATAAGATGTTCGTGACCAAAAAGGACTGTAAGAGCCTGGCCTTCATAGCCCCTCCAACCAAGAAACAGCAGATGAAAAAAAGCCTCTTTTCCCCCCAAATCAATAGCATTGCCCTTCCCATTTTCTCAGAGGCCTCACCGTGGTGAGTGGGACTGAAACCTTGGGGCTTCAGGTCACCATGACCAACAGAGGGCAATGGGGCTGGTTGCTGAGCACTTACAGCACAGTGGGGACTAAATGAAGACTGAAGGATCCACCCCATAAGGGGGCCAGAGGTTCGCTCACTGTCTAGAACACCTGGCTGAGGCCTGGCTCTGGGCAGCAGAGGCTGGAGAAATCTGCTTCTCTCAGAACTGCTGCTTAAGTAATCAGGGCCCAGGAGGCATGAAAAAGTAAACCCAGCCCCTCTACCAAAAGCCAAGCCAGGCCTCATGCCAGAAAGCTCACAGAAAGAAAGATCATAGAAAGAAAGGGAGAACTAGGGGCAGAGAAAGGTGTTCAGGGACCAGCTATGTTTTTAAAGTTGTATTTCTTTAAATGACAGAGTGGAGCACTGGATACCCGAGTGATTCCTATACTACTTTTTGACTTGTCTATACAGTTGTAATGCTCCATATGGCAAGAGTGGTTTATGGGTAAGAGTGTGAACTATGAAGGCTGTGGGTCTTAGCAAAGGTACTTAACTTCCGTGGACTGGACTCACTTCCTTCATCTGTAACTGGGCATGATAATGTTATCTGTTTGATGGGACTGTGGTGAGGATTCAATGAATTAATGTAAGAAAAGTGCTGAGGACAATCTCTAACACATAATAATGGCAGACTCAAGATGTCATTCATTTCTTCATTTTAAAAAAAAAAACAAAAAACTAAAATCTCTCAGCTCTATTGCCAGCTACACTCACTCATATGACCTCATTTAGCCCCCATCTCTTTTTCCTTTCCATCTACTTGTCACAAACTCCAGCACCCAAAATGCCTAGTGAAAGTTCTTTTTATACCCATAGGTACTTCTCAAGCCCTGCAGCTTGTATCTTCCTCCATCTGAGCATCTCAGTAAACTTTCAAGACTGAAAGCAGAGCACTAAGGAATTAAAAAAGACTGTGCAACCCCTCAGTCACAGCCTCCAATGGTTACTGATGATCCATAACCTACAGCCTGCTCTGAGAGGACTATGCACATCGTGCACTTGCTTCAACACTCAAAACAAGATTCAGAGTTGATTTAACCTACCCCTGCCGAAGGTTACAAACATCCCATATCTCAAAACAAAGGCAGTCTTTGCAGCTGCAGTACACCTTATTTTTGTGAGATATGCTGCTTTTTAAACATTTGGCTTGCCGAGCAAATCCTACAGAGATCAGTTCATTCCTTCTAGTAGTCTTTTTGCTTGCAAGGCTAAGAGCTGCCATCTGATGAAAAGCCATGCCTCAGGGTAGAGCATTGCATGGGAAATTGATTCTTAAACATCTAATTAATTACTGTGTTTCCTTAAAAATTGAACTCCTTATTAAAATATCATATATGCTTTGAATGATTGCAAATTACTGTTTAGATGCATTTGGCTGCAAATAAGAGAATGACAAATTGCTTAAAAGATAAAGAATTTTTTAAATCCCATATAAGAAATTTGGAAGGCAGTAAAATTAGTTTATTTAGCAATTCAATAATTCATTGAAAATCCAAGTTTCTTCCATCTTTCTACTCTAATCATCATAAACTCATAGATTAACAGATGGCTGTAGCAGCTCCAGGCATCATATCCTCAAATCATTTCATTGTACCTTTTTTAAGAGGAAAGAAAACTTTTTCAAAAGTGCCCCAACTTCCCCAACTTCCCTCACATCTCATTGGCCAGCATTGTGTCACTTGTTCCTACCTATACCAGTCATTCAGCAGGAAACTGGAATAACCAATCTGATCAAGATTCACCCAGGACTAGGCAGATAACCTACACTTCCCTGGAACAGGATTAACCTATTGAGGCTCTGTTAAACAACAAAAAAAAGAGAAAATACAGTGAATGTTTTGTTGTCATTGTTGTTGTTATTGTTGTTGTTGTTGTTAGGGGAAAAAGTAAATATAGCAAATTTAAATCAAGATATCATTTTGGGAAAATTTTTAAATGGAAGCTTCAAGGTACTATTTAACTTTTTCAACTCCAACTAAGTAACTAGATTTTGTGGACCAGGCGCGGTGGCTCACACCTGTAATCCCAGCACTTTGGGATGCTGAAGCGGGTGGATCACCTGAGGTCAGGAGTTCAAGACCAGCTGGCTAACATGGAGAAACCCCGTTTCTACTAAAAATACAAAAGAATAGCCGGGCGTGGTGGTTCACACCTCTAATCCCAGCTACTCAGGAGGCTGAGGCAGGAGAATGGCTTGAACCCGGGAGGTGGAGGTTGCAGTGAGCTGAGATTACGCCATTGTACCCCAGCTTGGGCAATGAGAGTGAAACTCCATCTCAAAAAAAAAAAAAAAAAATTAGATTTTTTGTCTCAGTGTGATCCCATGCCAGTCTGCAAACTGTTTGTGATGAGTACAAAATGAGGTAAGTATGCTTATCTCACATAAGTATAGATATATTGAAAAAAATTAGATACTTTTATAACAATCCGATAGTCTAATTTTATATCTGTTAAATCTAGTAAAACTTTGGAGCATATTTTTTTATGTCTTGGATTTTTACTGTTAGTAATTGATTTTTATTGTAGTCCACAAAATTATCAGTTTGTAATGAACTGGAGAATGGACCAACAACAAAATAGTCATTCACTAGAGATAGATCGTGCTATCCAACTTGTCTAATTTTTGTGTAAATTGTATACTTTTAGAACAGCTTAAAGCTCAGCAGTTTCCCCCCCCAAACTGATTGGACCATAAGACTTTGAGAGCTAAAGATACAGTCTGAACATTGTAAACTATACCTGGATGCAGAAATTATATTTAAAAATAAAACTGACTAGGATAAATTAATGAGCCCTCAGTCAGAGGTCCATTTCCCTGTAGACTACTCAGTTCCAGAAGAGGCTAAACCCTTAACTTTGGCCAGCCCCTGGGCACAACATCAAGTAAAAAGGAATTAGAAAGTTCTGTATTACTTTGGCCAGGCTGGCATTATTAGAAAAATATGGTAGGTCCTGTCCTAATAAAAGATGAGAAAAGTCCTAAGGATGAGCAAAATAAAATGCCATGCTGACAAGGATCCATATCTGTAGATAAGGAATCGATTCAAAGTTCATATTTTTGTTCCTCAAAATGGGAAAATATTACCTACATTCAATTAGCACTTTTGCCCTTTTGCTATGGAAAATGTGTTTTGTGATTAGTCCCTTTCATTTTTATTTCCTCAGACAACAAATTAATTCTTATACTTCTCTATAGAGGACAGGACAAACTTGTAGTTAATATTGAAGATTAGGAAATGACCTTAGCCACAATTATCATACATCAATAACACATTTCCAAAACCCAAGAAAGAACCTCTTGCCTACTTTAGTATGTTTACTCAGTGGATTTAAAGTAACCTTTCAAATCACCAACTGCAAAGACAACATTCCACCTCAAAATGTATTCAAATTGGACTCTTGAATTGTACTTTTATGGAATTAACCTACCATCTTCTTATGAAAAAGTCACCTGACATCCCTGGGTGCACTAGCCAGTACACAAAGGAAGCAAGGGGTTCAACAGTTAGGAGGACAGTTTGCACACGATCTGCACATGTTTATCATCAAATCAAAGCTTGATGAAGATTGAGGATGGCATTTGTTGATGGGTTATGCTTTCTTCCCCTTATTTATTTCACAATGGTTATCATGGCAAAGCTCTCCAAATGATGTTTTTGAGTGTTCAATTTTAAGAATGCAAGTTCAAGTATGCTTTCTCCCTCACTACAAAAGAATATGATTTCAAATATTCAACAAATTGGTTTACCTAATGGTCTCTTTGTAGGGGTCTCCCACTATCCTGCTACCCACTATCACCCCAATAAATACTCTAGTGATATAACCCCTTCAACAGTTACCATCATTGAACTTTATAAACATAACACCATATACCTTCAACCATGTACATGTTCCCAACCAGTTTCCACAAAGAGCTAAATTTAAGCCTGCTATAAGAGAGAATCAAAATTTGGTTTGCTTTCTTTTAGACTGCTACATAGACTTTAAACATGCAGAAGAGCTGACTTTGCCAACAAAGCTCATCCTTCTTTTTTCCGAAGCAGCCAGCTGTGACTTCATTTTGGATTTAGGCTATGATTTTTCTGATTTTTCTCTTTGCATGTGAATGTTTACTTGTGAAGTCTTGAACTTCATGCTACTTCCAACTCTAGAAATGATTTGGGCAAGCTGCCATGTTTATAATCTTAAAGCCTCCAGCTTCCCAGATAATACAAACTCGCTCTCTTGTTATTTAATTAATGTCAAACTCATAATGTCATGCAACATTGCTGTTGGAAGATTTCTATTTTTCCAACGTGTCTATTCTCCTAGTTACTCCTAACTAGAATGAGTAAACCTGAATAAATCAGAGACATTTTTACAGACAAATGATTAAAGGGTGTGACTGCCTGCCATAATATTGGAACAAGATCTGGGGGAAAATATTAATGAATAAAGGATTATAACCCTGGACAAGCAAGCTAATGCAGCTTAAATACATAACAATTTCCCCAAAAACTAAATTGGATTTTATACTATATATAATTATATTCCATGCATCTCTACATTATAGCACCTTAAACAATGTAGATAACTAGTAAATATTGGTTAAACAAATGAGTGAACGAAAAAAATCTACAAGATATACCACCTTGTTGGAAAGATAGGTTCTTGGCTGCCTTAAGTTTCCCATAAATAAACCAGGGGCCAGGGGTGGTGCTCACACCTGTAATGCCAGCACTTTGGGAGGCCAATGCAGGAAGATCACTTGAGTCCAGGAGTTCAAGACCAGCCTGCGCAAAATGGTGAAACCTCGTCTCCACAAAAAATAAAAAATACTTAGCGTGGAGTGGTGGTGCAAGTTTATGGTCCCACCGACAGAGGAGGCTTAGGCAGGAGGATCACTTGGGCCCAGGAGGTTAAGGCTGCGGTGAGCCACGATCATGTCACTGCATTCCAACCTGGGCTACAGAGCAAAACCCTGTCTCAAAAAATAAATAAATAAACAATGTATATGGCAATCACAGTCCTTGGTACCAAAGACCAAACTCCAAGCCTATCTGAAGACATCTGATGTTATAGTCATTGGAAAATGAAAGGGGAAGGAGGGGGCTAAGGGGAGCAACAAAAGATTGACTGTGTTTTCTTCTGGCAGTCTGCTTTCGCAGCCAGTACTATGCCTGTGGCCATCTCCCAGGCTCAGGAGATCACCTGGGGAGCCTATCTTACTCTAGCCCATCAGATTCACTTTCCCAGGAACTGGAAGTAGAACCTTGATATGGTTTGCATTTGTGTCCCTGACTAAATCTCACGTCAAACTGTAATCCCTAGTGTTGGAGGAGGAGCCTGGTGGGAGGTGGCTGAGTCACGGGGATGGATGCCCCCACTGCTGTTCTCAGGATAGTGAGTGAGTTCTCATGAGATGTGGTTGTTTAAAAATGTGTGGTACCTTTCGCTTCTCTTTTTTTTTGGGGGGGGTACCAAATTTCTTTATTTGAAGGAAAGGTACAAATCAAAGAACTTAAGTGGATGTTTTGGTACAACTTATAGAAAAGGTAAAGGAAACCCCAACACATGCATGCACTACCTTGGTGACCAGGGAAGTCACCCCATGGCTATGGGGAAACTAGCCTGAGGCTTAGCTTTCATTATCAATGTCTCCCAGGGTGTGCTTGTCAAAGAGATACTCTGCCAAGCCAGATTCGGGTGCTCCCATCTTGCACAAGTTGGTCACATGGTCACCCAATTCTTTGATAGCTTTCACCTGCTCATTCAGGTAATGCGTCTCAATGAAATCACACAGATGGGGGTCATTTTTGTCAGTGGCCAGTTTGTGCAGTTCCAGTAGTGACTGATTCATATTTTTTTCCAAATGTAATGCACACTCCATCGCATTCAGCCCGCTCTCCCAGTCGTCATAGTCTGGTTTCTTGATATCCTGAAGGAAGATTCGGCCACCTCGCTGGTTCTGCAGCTTCATCAGTTTCTCGGCATGTTCCCTTTCCTCATGAGATTGGTGAAGAAAGTATTTGGCAAAGTTCTTCAAAGCCACATCATCACGGTCAAAGTAGTAAGACATGGACAGGTAAAGGTAGGAAGCGTAGCGCTCCAGGTTGATCTGGCGGTTGCTGGCGGCCTCTGAGTCCTGGTGGTAGTTCTGGCGCACCTGCGAGGTGGACGCAGTGGTCAGCGGAGGCTAAGGACAGGCGGCGGCGGTGGTCGCGCGGTGCTGGAGCGGCTGCGGGGACCTTGGGGCTGTCTGAGGGCGCGGTGAAGTGGTGACGGAGGGCTGGCTATGGGCGGCCGGCCGGGATGGGGGACGGGGGACGAGCGCCGGGTTCCGTCCCAGCACTGTTGAAGCAGGAAACCCCGACGACTCTCAGCGAAGAACGTCTGGCCCCGCTTCTCTTTCTTCCGCCTGCTCCAGCCCTGTAAGACATGTCTCCTTCTTCTTTGCCTTCTGTCTTGATTGTAAGTTTTCTGAGGCCTCCTCTGCCATACTTCCTGTACAGCCTGCAGAACTGTGAGTCTATACATTACCCAGTCTCAGGTACTCCTTTATAGCAATGTGAGAATGGACTTACACGAGCGTTTATCTCTGCTGATCACTTCCGGGAAAGACATCTAAACCAGGGAGCTACAGGGTGGCCATTTCCAAGCATGCCAAAGCAGAGAAAGTCTACAGAGAAAGAGAATGAGGCAGATGGCAGGGAGAGCTGTGGGGATCAGAGCTGGACACGAAGGCCTGCCTGTGCTCCCAGTTCACCTCTTGTGAATCGTGGTCATCCTTGAGTTACTTGAGATGACTCAGTATCCAAGATGTCTGGGTGATAAAATGGCAGGGTGGAAGAAAAACTAAAATGGGAGTGAGTGAATGTAATAATAGTATAGACTTCCTTTGAGGGCTCTGTGAGCCACTGAAGGGTTTTAAGCAGAGTGACCCATGTTGGGATACGTACCTTTACAATCAGCCCCGACTGGCTGAAAGTAAAGAATGGGTTAGAATGAAGGAAGATTGCAATTAGGAGGCTTTTGTGGTCGTTTAGCAGCCTATGGTCCCAGGGAAGTATCTGTTGCTCACATGTAATGCTGCCTACTAGCATAATTTAAACACACAGGCTATTTCTCTTCAAAAGGGCATATTTTATGTTACATTTCTAACCATTACATGAAAACTCATTCTTTGTCACCCAGCATCAGTGAATTATTAGATTATTGGCCCAAAACCTCCATGATTATATAATGTACATTAGGACTAGAAGTTAAGTCACCAGAGAGTTTCCAATATTTAATAGTGCCATATTTCACAACTGCCCAGGGAGAATATCAGTCTACTACTCTGTTAGCATGGTACCCAACATTGCTTCCTTAATGTTGTAGATCCTCTCCTAAGCCTGTCAAAGCAAATTTCAACAAACGAATTCATAACATAACATTTGTGGTAGCAGATATTTTGCTAATTTCACAAAATTCTTCTAAATCCTTTAAGGTTTGGGACTCGCTACACTTCTGATTATAACTGAATATTAAGCTAGCTAAAGAGAGGTAAAGTGCAAATTAGGTACTGAAATGGTAACTGTCATGGCTCTGCAATAAGAAAGAATTTAGCTTTCTACAATTACTTGAGCCCTATAGCTTCCATGTCACCTGGAATACATGTTTAAAACTGACTTTCAACGAAAAAAGAAAAAGCACAAAAACAAACTCCTTTTAAGATTGTTTCACTGGCCCTAGTATTTACCATTTTTTTAAATTAAAAATCTTGAGAATTCAAGTTTTCCTATAACTTGTCTTTATAGACTTTTGTCTTAGACTTAAGTGGTCATAAGTGTTACACTACCTCATAAGTCTCTCTGTATGATAAGCCCAAATATTTCTTAACTGTGTTTGATCTACTTTGTGGTCAAAATATGGGGGATAGGAGAGAGGTCCTCATCAAAACTTAAGATTAGCAAAAGCTGAGGAATTTTATCAACACCAGACCTGTCATACAAGAAATATTACAGGCAGTTCTTCAATCTGCAAGAAAAGGATGTTACCAAGCAAGAAGAAATCCTCTGAAAATTAGTAGAACTGGAATGTTCCTAACACAAAGAAATGACTTATGTTTAAGGTGACGAATATCCAAGTACCCTATTTGATCATTACACATTGTATGCCTGTCTCAAAATATCACATAAATATGTACAACTGCTATGTACCTAAACAAATTTCTAAAAATAATTTTTTTTAACTTTTTTTAACTTTTTAAAATCTCAAGTTTAGGGCACCTGGATCCTGTCAGTTGAAAACTTATACTAAAGCCTCAAAAAAAACCCAAAGGTTTTTCTGGCAGCAAAGTTATTAAACACTAGGTCAGAAACTAATCCTGTCTAATCAGTCAAAAACCTAAATAAGACCACTAATGCTAAGATTCACCAGCTGCAGAAGGTTGGCATACTAAAAAATGGATCAAGAGTAATTTCTCCCAGTTGTAAGAATAGTGAAGGCATTAATACAATAATAAAAAAAGAATAGCTAAATCTGCCTAGCATTTAGTAGGTACTCACAATGTAGTATTCACAGTGCTTTGCATGCTTGGAGTCATTTAATAATCAAAACAACCCTATGAGGTATGTGCTATTATGATCCCTATATTATAACAGAAGCTACCAAGGCATAAATAAGCTAAGTAACTTCCCCAAGGTTACACAACCTATAAGTGGTAGAGTAATATTTCAGCATCCACATTCTGAACTACTTCCCAAGGCCCAGATGTTACTTTAAATTAAAAATCACTACATTATTTAGCACAATGAAAGTAGAAAGCAAAACCCAACTCAGGATAAATTGCAGGCTCTCCTGCACTGTCTCCGCCATCACCTTCATTGAAAGAAGTTTAAGGGGCTCCACTTGTGATTGTTAATTTTATGAGTCAACTTGACTGGGCCACAGGATGCCAAGATACCTAATTAAACATTATTTATGGGTGTGTCTGTGAGGGTAGTTCCAAAAGAGGTTAGCATTTGAATTGGTAGATAGAGTAAAGCAGATTGCACTCTCCAATGTGTATGGGCATCATCCAATCGGTGGAGGGCCCAAATAGAACAAAAAGGCAGAGGAAGGTTGAACTGGCCCTCTCTGCCTCAATGCTTGAGCTGAAACATCGGCATTCTCCCACCCTTGGACTGGGATTTACACCACTGATGTGCCTGGTTTTCAGGCCTTCAGGCTTGGACCGGAATTTACCACCAGCTTTCCTGGGGCTCCAGCTTGCAGAGAGCAGAGGATGGGACTTTTCAGCCTGCACAATTGTGTGAGCCAATTCTTTAAATCTGTCTCTCTCTCTCTGTCTCTCTCTCTCTCTATATATATATATAAAAATATATATAAAGTCGTCCCACAGTATCCATGGATGATTATTTCCAGGACCTCCTGAGGATAATCTTTGGGGATTCTCAAGGCCCTGATATAAAATGATATAGTATTTACATATAACCTATGTACCAGCCTCCTATATATATATATATATTTTTTTTTTCACATGTGCACAACATGCAGGTTTATTACATATGTATACTTGTGCCATGTTGGCGTGCTGCACCCATCAACTCGTCAGCACCCATCAACTCGTCATTTATATCAGGTATAACTCCCAATGCCATCCCTCCCATATATTTTAAATTATCTCAAGGTCACTTATAAAACCTAATGTAAATAGTTGTTGTACTGTATTGTTTAGGGAATAATGACAAGAAAAAAATCTGTATATGTATAATACATAGGCAGTATTTTCAATCCACAGTTGGTTGAATCCATGGATGTGGAACCCATGGACACAGAGGATTGGCTATATATAAATCTCATTTTTATCTCGTATGTATATATACAGATTATACACACACACACATAGGCAGACATACAGTCATACATCACTTAACAACAAGGATATATCCTGAGGAATGTGGTGTTATGTGATTTCATCCTTGTATGAACATCATAGAGTGTACGTACACAAACCTAGATGGTATAACCTGCTCCACACCTAGGCTATATGTATAGCTTACTGCTCCTTGGCTACAAACCAGTACAGCATGTTACTGAACTAAATACTATAGACAACTGTAACACAATGGCATTTGTATACCTAAACATACAAAAGGTACATTAAAATACAGTAAAAAAGATAAAAAATGGTACATTTGTATGGGGCACATGCATGAGTGCTGCTTGCAGGACTGGAAGTTTCTCTGGGTGAGTCAGTGAGTGAGTGATGAGTGAATGTGAAGGCTTGGAACATTACTGTACACTATGATGGACTTCATAAACATTGTATATTTAGGCTACACTAAAAATTTTTTTTTTTTTTTTTTTTTTTGAGACGGAGTCTCACTCTGTTGCCTAGGCTGGAGTGCAATGGCACCATCTTGGCTCACTGCAACCTCCGCCTCCAGGGTTCAAGCAATTCTCGTGCCTCAGCCTCCTGAGTAGCTGGGATTACAGGCACGCACAACCATCCCTGGCTAATTTCTGTATTTTTAGTAGAGACGGGGTTTCACCATGTTGGTCAGGCTGGTCTCAAACTCCTAACCTTGTGATCTGCCTGCCTCAGCCTCCCAAAGCGCTGGGATGACATGCGTGAGCAACCACGCCTGGTTACACTAAACTTATTTTAAAATATTTTTCTTTCTTCACTAAATTAACTTTAGCTTAATGTAACTTTTTACTTCATAAACTTAAAAATTTTTAACTCTTATAATAACACAGTTTAAAACACACATTGTACAACTGCTCAAAAATATTTTCTATTTTTGCTCTAAGATAGTTTTATATCTTTGTCCTATAAGCTTGTTTCCATTAAAAAATTTTTTAAACATTTTTGTTAAAAACTAAGACACAAACACACATAGTAGCCTAGGCCTACACAGTGCCAGGATCATCAATATCACTGTTTTCCACCTCCACATCTTTTCCCGCTGGAAGGTCTTCAGGGGCAGTAACATGCATGGAGCTGTCATCTCTTGTGATAACAATGCCTTCTTCTGAATACCTCCTGAAGGATCTGCCTGAGGCTGTTTTACAGTTACCAGTTGGTTTGTTTTTTAATAAATAGAGGGAGTGTACTCTAAAGTAACAATAAGAAGTAGAGTAAATATTAGGCCATTGGAATTTTTCAGCTCTATTAAAATATTATGGGACCACTGTCATATATGCAGTCCATCACTGACTGAAATACTGTTATGTAGAGTATGACTGCGTGTGTATATATGTGTAAGAAATGTATTGTAAAGAAATGACTGTATATCTCCAATCGATTCTGTTTCTCTGGAGGACCCTGAATAATACACCATTCTTATATTAGTTTCTAAACTCTCTCCTGGGAGCCAATTTAAAAAGAGACAAATGTACAAATAAATGGCATCCTCAAGACTTTCTATGTCAAATGACATTCAACAGAAAGTCAAATGACACAGAGGTCAAGTGCATTTCCCAATTAAGGATCACAAGAACCCACAGAAGTCAGGACAGACTATCAATGCCTTAGGAGGCAGAGCAACAGCAGCACCCAGCAATCTCCTGGGTGAGATACAAACCAGCCTCCTCCAGGAATACTTATATATTTAACGCTACCATACATACCAATGACAATTACATGGCAGACAATTGGCCAAAATGTTAATAAAGCAATCAGTCAATTATGATATGCTTTTTGAGTTTTCCCTAATAATATTGTTGGCTTCCTTTGTCAACTGTCTATATTCAAGTGGAAACAGATACCAAAAGTTTAAGAAAAATGCCTGAGAATATCTATCTACTAACATCAGTTTTTATACAATTTGTATTGTGGAGATTCAGGGAACCTCCATTAATCAAAGTTTAACTATCTAACATTACTTTAGCTCACAAAAGTTCATTTTATGGGATTATGGTTTGAGAATCACTGATCTAACGCTCTCTTTATTCTCCCGAAAAAAAAATGGGTCTCATGAAATTCTAGAAATCATCTCATCCAGGGAAATATTCATTCTAGTTTTATCTTATTGTGTGTTTTCCTAGAAATAATGGGCATGCCATCATAAGGAATGAAACAATGGCATTCACAGCAACCTGGATAAAATTGGAGACTGTTACTCTACGTGAAGTAACTCAGGAATGGAAAAACAAAACATCGTTTCTTCTCACTCATAAGTGGGAGCTAAGCTATGAGGACGCAAAGGCATAAGAATGACACGATGGACTCTGGGGACTCAGGGGAAAGGGTGGGAGGAGGATGAGGGATAAAAGACTACACACTGGTACAGTGTACAATGCTTGGGTGATGGGTGCACCAAAATCTCAGAAATCACCACCAAAGAACTTATTCATGTAACCAAACAACATCTGTTCCCCCAAAAACCTATTGAAATAAAAAATAACTTTTAAAAAAATTATTTATTTTTATTTATTTTTTTTTTTTTGAGACAGTCTCACTCTGTCATCCCAGAGTGCAGTGGCATGATCTCAGCTCACTGCAACCTCCACCCCCTGGGTTCAAGCAATTCTCCTGCCTCAGCCTCCCTGGTGGCTGGGATTACAGGCAGGCACTACCACACCTGGGTAATTTTTATATTTTTAGTAAAGAGGAGGTTTCGTCATGTTGGCCAGGCTGGTCTCGAACTCTTGACCTCAAGAGATCCTCCCGCCTTGGCCTCCCAAAGTGCTGGGATTACAGGCGTAAGCCACCGTGCTCGACCAAAAAAGAAATTTTTTTAAATAAAAAATAAAATTAATTAATTAAAAAAATTAATTGGCTGGGCATGGTGGCTCATGCCTGTAATCCCAGCACTTTGGGAGGCTGAGGCAGGCAGATCATGGGGTCAGGAGATCGAGATCATCCTGCTAACACAGTGAAACCCCATCTCTACTAAAAATACAAAAACAAACTTAGCCAGGTGTGGTGGCGGGCACCTGTAGTCCCAGCTACTGGGGAGGGAGAATGGTGTGAACCCGGGAGGTGAAGCTTGCAGTGAGCCAAGCTCACGCCACTGCACTCCAGCCTGGGCAATAGAGTGAGACTCCACCTCAAATAAATAAATAAATAAATAAATCACACACTTTAAATGAGAAATAACTGTATTTTCTGAAACAAAATAGAGAAGAGTGAAAAAAAAATTTTTAATAGAAATATAAATAATGGGCATGCAATCAGAAACCGACATTTGCAGGTGTTGTGGGTTATTGATAAGAAAGGTAGGCTTAGTAGTCCACAATCGATCTACATGAGAAGCAAAAGAATATGAGGTTTTATTTTCACCTGGGAAAGACACTGCTCCTTACACCTAGAAAACATGGAGCATGTATGTCCAGCTTAAAAACACTTCCCACATCCTTCGCATGAGTCGTGTGACTCAACTTTGGTTAATGTGAAATAAGTACAAGTTCATAAGTGGGTTTCTGTGAAAGCTATTTCAAAAGGGGGCTGATTCAGTTAAAAGGTAAGAGGCTCCACCTAAAAATAAATAAATAAATAAAATAAAAATAAAAGTACTAATTCCAAAAAGCATACAATTAAAGAAACAATTTTTTGAAGGAGAAGGATAAGAATTTCCAAGAAAGGAAATTCAAATCTTGATTTTATGCTGAGTCATGTTTATACTTACAATTACTATCTCTGAATATCAACAAGTGAAAAAATATTAACTTTCTGATATTCTCCTCTTCTTTTGGTAAGAACAGGCTCCTTTTTAAAAAATCAAATCTGAGCCATTGTGGCGGCAGGGACATTCAGTCAGTAGAACTCCTATAAATGTTTCTGTCTGAATAAAGATTGGCATCAAGGGGTTACAGCAAAATTTCTTTTTCACTTATTCTTGGTGAGATACAGCTACTTCACTTACATGGTACTTCCTAATTTTCAAAGCCCCTTCTCATACATGATCTCAACTCACACAATCCTATGAGACAGAATAGAGAGGGAATATTGAGATATTTCCCCTAAAGCCCAAAATCCTGATGTCCAATTGCCCCTAGATATCTTCAGCCTAATATCCCCGTACCCCCAAGACACTCTGAACTCAGTATGTCTAAAACCAAATTCTCCATGACCCTCACCTTTTTTGTTTTTTAAAGAAATGGAGTTTCACTATGTTGCCCAGGCTCGAGCACTGTGGCCATTCACAGGCACAGTCATAGCACACTGCAGTCTCAAACTCCCAGTCTCAATCAATCCTCCTGCCTTCGCCTCCTAAGTAGCTGGGAATACAGGCGTGCACCTCTGATCCTGGCATAGCCTCACCTTTTTATGGGTACCTGGGATTTGTTTTATTCCTTGTATAAGACACATAGTCACAGAAATCACTAGTCATGAAGGAAGGAGTTATTTGTTGTTGCTTTTTGGTTTTTGTTTGCGACAGAGTCTTGCGCTATTGCCTAGGCTAGAATGCAGTGGCACGATCACAGCTTACTGCAGCCTCGACCTCCAAGGCTCAAGCAATTGATTCTTCCACCTCAGCCTCCCAAGTAGCTAGGACTACAGGCACATGCCACCATGCCCAGCTTTTTTTTTTTCTTTTTTTTTTTTTTCAGTAATGACCAGGTCTCACTATGTTGCCCAGGTGGGTCTTGAACTCCAGTCCTCCTGCCTCAGCCTCCCAAAGTGCTGGGAGAAGTTTTTTAAACTCACAGTTCCCTAGAAACAGGAGGTATAGCAAGACAATATGAAGAGCAGGTGGCCTCACAGAGAACCACCATAGCCAGTCAGGAGGTAAAGGGAATGGGATAAGGGCAAAATGCAGGCAAATGTTTTCATTGTTTTCCAAAGCAAAGAACGAGTGAGGCAGGTTAAGCAGACTTGGGATTGACTAGTTTGAATAATTTTGGCAGGATCTGGGGGGAAAGGTGCTATACTTAGATGTCTGGTATCTGGCCCTGGATGATTAGGCAGGTGGGTGGTGGCCCAGGTTTGAGAGACTGATAAAGGACATGGTGAGGGTATGGGCTGTGGATTGGTGGGTTTGCATGTGAAAGGTGTGTTTCTGGAGAGCTGTTTACAATCTCTAGAAATCAGCTAACCTTGGGAGGGGCAGCTCCTCCAGGGTCAACAAGGCCCCAGATGTGAACGCATTAGGATACAAAAAAATAAAAAGAAATGGTTATACACCCACCTACATATGAAACTCTCTTTGCTTCAGGCTCATGCCTGGATGACATCAACCACCCACTGGCCCAAGCCTCCCCTTCTCCTTCCTGAACATCGCCCCCTCTGTCCTCACTGTTCAGTCCTTCAGCACTCACCTTAGCTGTCACTATAACCTCTGAAATGGCATCCTGAATAGTGACCAGCTAGTGTCACAGTTCTGCCTCACCCCACCCTTTCTCAGCACTGCCAACCATAATGTGCAACTCCAGCCTCCTCATCCCACACTCAAATCCTTCGTAGACTCTTGTTTTATCTTTAAAAGTATGTGAAATTACACATTCAACTCCATAATGAGAGTTCCCCAAAATCCTTCAGTAAAACTGGCTTTCAAGGAATAACCTTCTTTTTATCCTGACACTTCTCCAAATGACCTACAGGGTAAAGTCACCACCATTTGGAAAACACAGGCCTAAAGCAGAGAACCGAAACTCCTCTGCCTGGTCTATGAAGCCCTCCCTGGCACACTCCCTCCCTAACTAGTCATCTTATTTCTCACACAACCTGTCTCCTGCCCCGAGCTCACACTCTCTATGCTCTGAAAAGATAAACCCATAAACATATGCTCCTGACACTCTGACTCTATTTTACTGGTCTGAGTTTGGATAAAATAGCTAAATAAAGCAGTGAAGCACAGGGAACATTACAATACATACCTGTGGTTGTTTTAAAATATATCCACAAATTCTTGGACACTCCTTTCACTGGGAGATGAAGTCCAATTCCCCACCCCTTGGACACAGCTAGCCCTAGTGACTCCTATCTAACAAATAAAATGCATCACCAGAACAAATACTGATAGAGAACCTAGACTTGTTGCAGCTGCACAAAATTAACCACCACCTTCCTTTTTGATTTCCAACTCTCTTCTCAGAGAGTGAAACAATTTTGTATCAATGCTGTATCATGCAGGGCCAACCTACTTGCTTTTCCTATTCAGTAAGCTGAGGATACAAAGCACAGCTAATAAAAAATGCACGTATTCTTAACCTGAGAGTCAATAAGGAAAGTGAATGTGGTCTTCTACCATAAAAACAAGCATTTGTCCTCTTAACGTTTTAAAGAACTCCCTACACACACTTTAATATTCCCAGGATGAAAGATACTTGACTGCCTCATTCAATAGTAATTTAATAAGAATGTTTCTGGGGACAGCACTATCAAGCAGAAGCCACATTTCCTCAACCTGTGTCTCCTAAACTTGCAGAATCTGTTAGATCAAAAGACACAATGAACAGGAAATTGCATTTTCTTTGCAGAACAACACAGCAGGCAAGTTAGATCAGAAAGAAAAAAGATACACAAAGAGCATTAGGAAGAAAATAGAGTTTGAAGGCCCCTGGCAAAGCAATGCCCAGATGACTTTTGATATGAAAAAGGTTTTAACTGATGACTGGAAAACACTTAATTCTGTGTTTCACCCTCACTCTAAAACTTAACAAGACTTTTTCAAAAGTCTTTAAAAATAATAAAATTAAATTTTTTAGACTTCTGAGATAAGACAAAAAGAAATGATTGTACAATGGTAAGACAAAATAAACATCATTCCTTTAATTCACTCAAGTAGCTGTAAGCATCGATAGAATATCTACACAGCACTGCCTAAGAATTTCTGATCCTAAAGCATAGCTAGATTCTTAAATCCTGTGCATTTTACCTGCTTTCTTCCCTTTCCCTGGTATTTACTGCCCCCACTATATGTAGTAGAGGAATTCTGGTAGAGGTCTGGGAAGAGGCAATTTGTGTTTTAACCTGCTGTATTTGCCCAAAGGCAATAAAATTGAATTTGTACAAGTTTTCCAACTGAAAACTCAGAAGACTTGAAGATTTAACTCTTGGATCTAACAGGGGAGAAAAGCGTAATGTAATTGTAATATAGTTATCTTAAAATCCCCCAGCTCTAGGGGTAGCCAGACTGTGCCCCTAAGGTCAGAGTTCAGGAATTTAAATTCTTCTCAGTCCCCAGGGAACAATAACAGTAGTATGGGAGATTTCCTGATGTCCAGCTTCAATTCTCTTACATTCATCAAATCAGGTTGAAGACAAAGAAACAAATAAAAACAGGCAGAAGAACCATCACTACAAGATGTTAGGGCCTCGGGAAGGAAAAGAAATCCTAAAAGGGCAGCTTTAGGGACAGCTGGGACCATTTATAGCCTCAGTATGTTTACGAGCTTCTGGTCTTGATGTCCTCCCTGGTAAAAACACTCTTCCTCTTTACAAAGGCCTACTCCCCTGGTGAACATGCAACTTCCAGCCGGGAGAAGGGCCTGGTCACATTCAAATCTCCCTAAGTGCCACAGTTATTCATATGTTCTGTCTTTCAGCAAATAAATGGTGAGTATCTACTGCGTATGAGAAGTATTTCTAGGTGCTAAGAATACAATAATGAGTGTGACAGAATGCCTGTCTTCATTAATCAGGGGTGATGGACACGAAACAACAAATTAGACAACAAAGCATTTCATAATATTTGCCCTAAGTACCATGGAAAGGCACAGCAGGATATAAAGAGAAAGCAAATGACAGAGGACCTGGCACAGGCTTGGCTGTCAGAGAAGGCTTCTCAGTGGAGGTGGCTGATAATCTGAGCTCTGAGGTTGAGCAACCATCAGCCAGGGAAAAGCAGGGGCAGAGCCGGCCACAAGGCAGGACCAGCACTGCCAGAGTACTTTGTCAATGCCCAGGGAGGGGAGGCAGGGCCAATGACATAGGCCTCTTAGGCCATGCTAGGGATCTTGGTTTCCATCCTGAGAGCAACAAAAATCCACTGAAGGCTTTTAAGCAAGGAGGTAACCTGATGAGGCTGGCCTTTTGTAAAGGTTAGCCTGGCTGTGGCTTGGGGGACAGTCTGGAGGGCAAGAGGGAGGCTCAGAGGGCAATTCGAGAAACCCAGGCACACAAGGAGTGACTGAGACCAGGGCAATACTGAGATATGTAGGCTCATAATTTGGGCCCTGCTCAGCCAGTAACCATTAAATATCTCCTCAACATTGATTTAGACATACCTGAAGCTGCTAGAGGAAAGTGAGGCAAGGAAGCCCCTGGGCATCAACTCCAGCCTCTCCTCCACTGCCCTATATAATTCTGTTTTGGCCCTAAAATAATAACCTGACCAAGAAAACAAACCATGCTACTCAGCAGACCTTGTTCCCCTTAGAAGGAGGTCTAGGGACCATCTGGCGGGCATGTACCCTTCAGGCAGGGTGTGCACACCCCAACTAGCACCATGTAAAACCTATGCTACAGCTTGGAGCAGCCCTGCCATTGCAAGGGAGGGGTCTCACTTCTACATCTTATATTTCTAGTCATTTCAGTTCCTCCCATATCACACAGCACCCTGGGACAGGCAGCTGACTCATCTTTAATCTGACTCTGATTTGGACTGTGATCATGGTAGTGGGAATTGGAGAAAAAAAGAACCATTCAAAGCCCGTTAAGAAGTAGAATTAACAAGGCTGGGGGAGTCAGTGCTATAGGCACAGGGAGGCATGAGGGAGGAAAGCATCACACTTCTGCAACTTCCTGTGGTCTTCCACAAACAGCGCCCCCACCCCCCAAATAAATCACTCATGAAACTAATAAAAATGTGTACAGCTTTATAGCTTATACTGTTTTACTCTCATTATATCATGTGACTGTCACAACAGTCCTATGAGATGTGACAGGTATAATCCTTGTTTCAGAAGTAAAATTTCCAAAAATGACACAATTAGTACACATAGGAAAGTACCCAAACCAAGAACTTCTGAATCCACATCCCTGCCCTTGCTACTAAAATACATTATCTGTATATGATACAATAATCTAATAGTGTCGTAAACAAGCACCAGCAACTCGTATTACCCCTGAGAACAGGCCAGGAGAGATCATTACTGGTGGACCTAGTGGGAATAGCTATGGCCAGGGGGCCAGAGGCCTCTCAAAGAAAATGTTACTTGGGAGTCTAGAATTAGCCTCAAGTCACTGAACTGGAATAAGCCTTAAGTCACCTTTAAACCACAGAGAAAATGACAAAACACACCATGAATGAAGTAGGAAATTAAGAGAAAGTAGGTGAAGACATTCATAACATATGTGACACACATTATCCCTACCTCATATTCAATGAACTATTATGAATCAAGAAAAAAATCAGTATTAAAATGATTACAGGATACAGACTATGTATAGAAGGAGAAATTACCAATAAACATGAAAAGATGCTCAACAATGCTAGTGTTTAAAGAAATGCAGATTTATGGGAGGCCGAGGCAGGTGGATCACCTGAGGTCAAGAGTTTGAGACCAGCCTGGCCAACATGGCAAAACTCCGTCTCTACTAAAAATATAAAAATTAGCCATGCATGGTGGCAGGTGCCTGTAGTCCCAGCTACTAGGGAGGGTCAGGCAGGAGAATCACTTGAACCCAGAAGGTGGAGGTTGCAGTGAGTCGAGACCATACCACTGTATTCCAGCCTGGGTAACAGAGTGAGCCTCAGTCTAAAAAAAAAAAAAAAAAATGCAGATTGAAACAATGATATTCAATTGTTGGTTGAATTTAAAAGGCTGACATTACCCAGTGTTGGCTAGAACAAACAGGCTTTCTCATAGACTAGGGGGAAAAATGTAGCACCATCTGTGAAACTTTCCAATGTTCTTACTCCGAAAGTCTGCAACTTCAGCTCTTGAAGTTTACACACTGCACAAGGATTCAAAGGCATATGTAAATGAATGCCTGTTACAGCATTACTTGTAGAGCAAACAACTCAAATGTCCATCAGAACTAATTACTTAAAAAAAGTACAGTCATGGTATTATATTTAAAACTATGCAGTTGTTTAAAAGAGTAAGGCAGATATAAGTTAGGAAAGACATACACCAAACTGTCAATTGTAACATCTACAGAGGGGAATAGCAACTGGGGGGTTGGAGGGGGGTGGGGTGGAGGAATATGACTCAAAAGAGAACTTTTATATTTTATTTCACATACTTCTACAGTATTAAATTTTCCCAAGGACGGGCATAGATTAATATTACAATTTTTTAAAACCAGTAAGAATGTCGTATTATGAAAAAAACAAAACTCTGGAGCTTAATATTCCTGAGCAAATGAACTGCAATGTAAACATGCTCTACTCTTATTTACTTTGTTTCCAGATAACTTTCTCTTTCAATATGAAGTAATTACCACCTGATCCCTCATGAAACATTAATATAGGGGATCCCTAATTCCTTCTTCCAATTTTATTGATAGGCAAATTAGATGTTCCAATTATTTTCTCTGAAATACTATTTCTAAAATCAGTCCTCAGAGACAACAAGTTCTTACCTAGAATAAACTAAAAGAAAACCTGAATATCAATCAACTTCCATTTTTCAAGTCCTAACTTCCTAGCCTTTCTTCCATCCAGGAATCTGTAAAAATATGTAAGTTATGCCTCAGAGCCTTTGGACCCACGCCATTAGACATGCAGAACAAGCTTATTAATTTGACTTCCTTGGCGAACACACTGTTCGAATCCTCTGAAATGAGCAAGAGGACACAGCAAAGCCCTCGGCAAAGATTTTAGCATTTATTTGACTTTACACCTAACACTACCTCTCATTTTTCCAGGCGTTCCTGGAGTTTTGACAGTGGGAAGCCTGTTAACTTTAATCACTCATGCTACTGGACCCCTCAAACAGCTGTTAACATTATTTTAAGCACCATGTTAAACTTCTTAGATCTGATCATTTTGTAGCTTGTACTGTATTTGTACTGTATCATTTATCTAATGGACACGAAGAAGCCAGCATCACATAGATAGCCAGACTAAGATTATTATCCGTCAGAGTTCTGTAGAGTCAGTAGGACAAATCTGACTCAATCTGACAGCCAGTCACAGCAGGTCAGAATCCCCATTCAGGTTGGCAAAGGAAGAGCTTTCTGTTTTGTCTTTTTGTGTGGGACCCGGTTGAACACATTCTCATTTTATGAGCCCACTTTGAACATAGCACTACATTTTCAAGATCATTTATTCATCAAACACTTAGTACTAGGTTTCATCTACCATTTATAGAATGCTTATTACATGCAGGAAGAGTTTTAAATGCCTCATCTCATTTACTTGTTCTCCTCACTGCTGCTTTCAGACCACTGATTCCTCCCCACACCTACGAACAAAGCACAAGTCATTGGCTCTGACACCTGCTACCTTGCCTCAAAGGAGTCATAACCCACCCTCTCAGGCATTCACCCTCATCCGCTGATGATTTCTGCACCAAGCCCCACTTCTATTCTGCCATCTTCCCTGGCAACATGAACTTGAAATTGGCTGATACACCACGCTTTGGTAGTTTTATTCCTGGACCACTTTACTTGCAATAATCTGTCCTCCACCCACCTCAGCTTCCCACTTCAATAGTCCCACCCTAGACCTCTAATTATACAGCGCCACTAACTGCATAATTCCCAAAATCTCCACTTCCAGATTTCCACTAGACTACAAGACTACTGCCACCTGGGTGGGTGGGTCATTTACATGTATATTACATATATTGCTGGAAGATATATATATCATACATATCTTATATATATCATATATATCTTACATATATATATCTTTTATATATATGAGATGCAGTTTTACTGTGTTGCCCAGGCTGGTCTCAAACTCCTGGCCTCAAGCAATGTTCCAGCCTCAGCCTCCCATGGCTGGGATTACACACATTAGCCACTACACCTGGCCTGACCACCTAGTTTTTGTTTTGTTTTGCTTTCTTCTCTTCCTCTGGTGTCCCAATTATTTCACCCTATTGGGAGGTCCAAATCATTGGCTATATTTGAACTGTTCAAATGCCTTCCTTATGGCCCTCTTTACCCAGTGTTGGTTCCACAGTCTCACACATGCACTCAGTTCCTTCTCCCCGCATTCCCTTACCCAGATTAGTTCCTATTCTCCACATCCTTTGTGCCTGCACAAAACAAGGGAACAAGGCTTATTTTAAATTTATACCCTCACTTTTCAAATAGGCCCTCATTTCCTTTGTCAGTTCATTTCATCACATCTAAAATGCCTTCTACACAACTTTTCTCTTCAAATCTCCAATATCCTTCCCACTCTTCACTGGTAACTTTGCTTCTAATTTCACCAACAAAAGAAATAGGTAGAAAAATTCCTTATTCCAACTACCATCTTCACCTATGCCTGTATACTCCACTTCTTCACTCTCCTACATTATCAATTTGTTTTTCCTCTGCTGGATTATTCATAAGAATCTTCAAATATGCTATCAAAACTGCCTTTAAAAATTCTGTTCCCTGACCCTATATCCCTCCCTAGTGTCCACCCCATGTTTGTATATATCTTTAAGGAAAAACTCAGAAAGAATTGTCTCTCTCCATTTTTCTCCCTCCTCTCTCTTTTGAATCCATTCCAACCAGGCTTTTGTCTCCACATCTCCACTGAAACCAGGCTGATCTAGCATGCCCATGACCTCCATGTTGTCATATCCAATGGCCATTTCTCAGTGCTCATGTTACTTAACTCCACAGTAGCATTTCACCCGGCTGAACATACCCTTCTCCTTGAAACTCTTCCCTCCCATGGCTCCGGGGACATCATATTCCCTGATGTTTCTCATGTCATATTGTGCAATCCTCCTTGGTTTACTTTGCTGGATAATCCTCCTTTCCTCAGATAAATCTGGAGGAGCCCAGGACTCAGCCGGTGACCTTCTTTCTCTCACTCTTTAGTGATCCTAGCAAGTACCATGATTTTAAATACGTGATGATTCCCTAATGTATATCTACAAAGCTACAACCTCTCTCCTGAGGTCAAGAATTGAATATTCAAACTTCCTGTAAACATCTCTACCTGTAAGTCTAATCAACAGATCA
Organism: Chlorocebus sabaeus; assembly: GCF_047675955.1. Taxonomy (NCBI): domain Eukaryota; kingdom Metazoa; phylum Chordata; class Mammalia; order Primates; family Cercopithecidae; genus Chlorocebus; species Chlorocebus sabaeus. The sequence continues at coordinate 35,334,507 of NC_132918.1, read as the reverse complement.
GTCTTAACATATCAAAAGAAGAACTCTTGTCTCCCACTCATACACACATAAACCATTTTCTTCCTCTCTCAGGTCTCTCCATCTCAGAAATGTTGTCACCATCACCATTTATCCTGCAAGAATCTCTTTCACACTCCATATCTGACCAATCAGGAAGTCACATCAAGTCAACTCTCAAAACATATTCTAAGTTTGACCACTTCTCATAACCTCCCCAGCTTCTGCTCCAGTCCAGACCACCATCATTTCATGTAATAATATCATGACTGGTCTCCCTGTCTCCTCTCACCTCATAATAAGTCCATCCTCCATGGTGCAGTCTAAGAGGTCCCCTAAAGAGAATCCTACCATTGCCCCACTTAACATTTTACAATGGCTTCCAATTACCCTTAGGAAAAACTCTAAATCCCATAGTCTGACCACTGGCTACTTCTCTGACTCATCTTCTACCATTCCATTCTTTGTATCATTGACTTTGTTTCCACTGCCCTGGCCTCCTTGCTATTCCTTAAATACACCATTCCTGACCCTGTCACAAGGCCTTTGCACTTGCTGTTTCCTCTTCCTGAACACTCTTCCTTTAGATGTTATATGGTTCACTCCCTCACTTTATCCAGGCTTCTACCCAAATGTCACCTCTTATAAAGTTCTTCTTGGATTCTTCTACCTAAACTATTCCCAGCTAGGTGCGGTGGCTCATGCCTGTAATCCCAGCACTCTGGGAGGCCACGTCAAAAGGATCAATTGAGCCTAGGAGTTCAAGACCAGCCTGAGCAATATAGCAAAGCCCCGTCTCTACCAAAAATTTAAATTAGCCGAGCATGGTGGCACATGCCTGTAGTCCCAGTTACTCAGGAGGTTAGAATGATCACTCAAGCCTGGGAGGTCAAGGTTGCACAATTGCCATGATTGCCCCACTGCACTCTGGCCTGGGTGACAGAGCAAGACTTGTGTCAAAAAAAAGAGAAAATATTGCCCTTTAGTCGCTGTTTCTGTTTCACATCTTTATTTTATTGGATCAATCTTGCACTTTCGGAATTCTCGCAGATAATAGCAACTGCCTGAATCCAAATCTCTCCATACATTCACCATGGGAGCGCAAATAAAGCCTTCCATAATGCATAACTAGGGGGTCAGACAATACTACAAACTTCAATGTACATGAGAGTGATAAAATAAACAGCATAACCCAGCATAGCCAACCCTAGAATCAGACATCACCTGCATGGAAAAGAGAAGGGGTTACTGGGGACTTAGGAGTGGTAGAAAACAAAAATCTCTTCCAAAAAGAAAGGGTCCCACCCAAAAAGCTAGTAAACCAAAGAAAGCACTCAGAAAAGAATCGAAGATGAAATTTTCAAAGGAGTAAAATTACTAAATACATTTTAAAATGCAAATTCTTTGGCGAAAAATCAATAAAATAGTTTACAAAATACTAGCAAAACCACCCGAGGAAGAAAAGAATGAGAAGCACAAATAAATAAGAAACTCCAAAAGAGAAAGAACCATTGAAACAGAAGATATGTTTAAAAGACAATCTTCAACTGACTCAACCAAATAAATTTGAAAATCTAAATAAAAGGGATAATTTCCTAAAAAGATATATTTTCCCCCTACTTCACCCCAAAACAGATAGTAATAGTTCAATTTTCATGGATGAAATACAGAAAATTACCCCCCCCAATAAAAACTACCTCCACAAAGAAGCACCAGACCAGTGTGATTTAATATGTGAAATTCTACCAAAGCTTCAAAGAATACATCATCCTTATGCTGCTTATATTGTTCTAGAGCACAGAAAAAGAAGCATAAACTGCTAAATTCTTTTCATGAAGCAGATATAATACTGATATCTAAACTTTATTTCATAAAAGATTATACTCAAAAACTATATACAACCCTCACTTATGAATATTTACATACATATAAAACTAACAGCACATAAAATATTATTTCATTAACCAGTGAAATTCTTTCAGAAATGAGAAAATGTTTCCTTCTTAGACAATTCATTAAGGTACGTCACCATTTCACCAGATATAAGAAGAAAAATCACATGATTATCTTCAGAAATACTAACAGGCCTTTCAAATTCAATGCCACTCCTAATTTCCAAAAGCATTCAATAAAATAGAAATTAGCAGTTATTTCCTTGTGAGTATGTGTGTGCCTGTGCACGTTCCTCAGACATAAAGCCAGCATCTTCATGGAAAACCTAATGGAAAAACACTAGAGGCACTCAACTAAGGTCAGGAATAAGGCAAGGATGCCCACTGTCTCCATCTAACCTTGTATTAGAAGAGACATTAGACAATGTAATCGGATAAGAAAAAAAAATCAAAGGCATGAGAATTGAAAAGAAAATAAAATTATAACTATTTTTAGGTTATGTAACCATATAACCTGTAAAACCCAAGATAATCAAAGATAAAAATTTTTTTAATTTAGTAAGGTAAAAAGTTATAAAATTCACATACTAAAATAAATAGCCTTCATGTAATAACATAGTAACCAGCTAAAAATATAATGGGAGAGAAGATTCTCATAAATAAGTAAAAACAAGAACAAGTTTTTTTTTAAAAAAGTTTCTGCGGCCAGGCGCGGTGGCTCACGCCTGTAATCCCAGCACTTTGGGAGGCCAAGGCGGGCAGACCATGAGGTTAAGAGATCGAGACCATCCTGGCAAACATGGTGAAATCCCATCTCTATTAAAAATACAAAAAATTAGCCGGGTGTGGTGGCGGGCACCTGTGGTCCCAGCTACTTGGGAGGCTGAGGCAGGAGAATGGCGTAAACCCGGGAGGTGGAGCTTGCAGTGAGCCAGGATCATGCCACTGCACTCCAGCCTGGGTGACAGAGTGAGACTCCGTCTCAAAAAAAAAAAAAAAAAAAAAAAAACAGTTTCTGCAGCTAAATAAGTTGATTCTTAAGTTTAAAAAAAATGTAAGACTAGGTCAGAAAAGAGACTGCTGCTTCCAACCAAGATGGAGTAACCCACATGAAACAAACAAAAGACATGAACAACAGTTTTCAAGGCTTTGGAATCAAGCAATGAAGAACAGTGATCTCTGAGAGACAGGAACCAAATGAAGTAGGCCTATGGTTGCCTCAGCTTACCGCCTGGAGAGGTTTTCCAGACTGTAGAACAGAAAAGGGGAACCTAGGAAGAAATCAGTGGTCTCTGTGAGTTGAGAAGACAAGGCTGGGAGTCCAGGGAGGCCAAGACAACTACAGTTCACAAGACAGGTTACTGGAGAGCAAACAGCTGCCTAGAGAGGAGCTCCGGAGATAGATGCAGAGGGTCTCCCTGTAGCATTCGGCTGAGTACTGATTAGTGCATATATGTGAGAAAACCACCCACAGCCAGAATGGGACCACCACAATGAAGAAACAATAGTCGGAGGTGGCAGTTTAACTTTATAATAACAATCTATTATTTCCAAAATATGTATTGAATCAGAAAATCTGAAACTATGCTTACTGAGAAAGAGCTAAGATATTCCCAAACATTCCCCATTATTTACGCTTTAAACTTTACCAATAAAATACAAAATTATTCATATAGTAAAGAATGCCTTGCTTTCTTATGTTGCAGGATTGCAGGTGAAAACTTTAAAAGGCTGGATACTAAGAAGAGACTGGAAGCCAAGAAAGCTGATACTAGTGGCAAAGTAAAAAAGGGTAAGTCAAGGCGAAAAAGTCCAAGAAGAGGAAACCCCAATGCAGCCGAAATCCTGTCCTGATCAGAAGAACTGGCAGATATTCCCTGTCTACTGTGTATTCCAGAAAAGCCAGATACAAGAGGAGGTACTCGCCACTAAATTCAAGACTGAAAAGGAAAAGGTTCGTGCAACTGTTACAAAACCAGTTGGTGGTGACAAGGATGGAGGTACCCAGATGGTTAAACTCTGCAAAATGCATAGATACTATCCTACTGAAGATGTGCCTCCAAAGCTGCTGAGCCACAGCAAAAAAACCCTCAGTCAGCACAGAGGAAACTGCGAGGCAACATCACTCCTGGGACCGTTCTGATCATCCTCCCTGGGCGCCACAGAGGCAAGACGGTGGGTTTCCTGAAGCAGCTGGGCAGTGGCTTGTTACTTGTGACTGGATCTGTAGTTCTCAATCAAGTTCCTCTGTGAGGAACACACCAGAAATTTGTCATCACCACGTCCACAAAAATTGATTTCAACAATGTGAGAATCCCAAAACATCTCACTGATACCAACCTCAAGAGGCAGCAGCTGCGGAAGCCCAGACACTGGAAGGTGAGATCTCCAACACAGAAAAAGAAATACGAGATTACAGAATGGTGCAAGGTTGATTAGAAAGATGTGGACTTGCACATTTTACTACAATAATCAAAGCTGATCCATGTTTGCCCTGACGAATAGAGTTCATCCCCACAAATTGGTGCTCTAAATTTCTTACCGAAAACCTAATAACTGATTTTTTTAAAAAGAATATTCCTTAAAAAATAAAATTTACTTTTAAAAAAGTTTATTTCTCTAGTCAGTCTCTATTCACTTTTGATGCAACTACTTCAGTAACAGAAATAGCTGATGACAAGTTAACTCAATGGTCAAATATTCCTACTGACAACTATGCCTTTCACATTTGGAAAGAAGTAGTCACACATATAATTGTACTGTTTCTCCCTGGCTGCCTGCCGAAAGCAATCACAGTTCAATATTACAGCTTCTCCTTCACAAGTAATTAAGAAGGTAATCTTACTTAGAAAACATAATTATCCACCAGACCATAGCACCAACTTAACTGCTGGACATGAGTGAAATCTCAAAGACAAAGGAGCAATACCACATTCAAAGACAACACCAAAATGGTCTTCCTAGTTGTCACATCATCACTGTTTGAAGATGTGTGAGGCCCATCACAACCCATCCGTAACAGGGAACCAAGACATCTCAGCTTCTTTAAAACACCAAGAAGCAAGGGGGCTGAAGGACATTGGGCACAGTTAAATTCCCAGTTCGTCAAGACAAGAGATGATGTCTCAATAACAAGGAGCCTTCCCAAGCTCAAAACAGCTCAAAACTTCGGAATATTCCTTCACTGCTCTGACCACATGCCAGGAGTGAGATGTCTATTCACTTTTTTTTTTTTTTTTTTTTTTTTTTTTTTTTGAGACAGGGTTTCACTCTGTCACCCAGGCTGGAGCCCAGTGGCATGATCACGGCTCACTGCCTGAACCTCCTGGATTCAAGAAATCCTCCCTGCTCAGCCTCCAGAGCAGTTCAGAGTACAGACTAATGTCATCATATCTGGTTAATTTTTGTTTTCATTTTTGATTTTTTAATTTTTTGTTTTGAGATAGACGCTCGTTCTGTTGCCCAGGCTGGAGTGCAGTGGCATGATCTCGGCTCACTGCAACTCCGCCTCCTGGGTTCAAGTGATTCTCTTGCCTCAGCCTCCCAAGTAGCTGGGATTATAGGCGTGCATCACCATGCCCAGCTAATTTTTGTATTTTTAGTAGAGACGGGTTTTACCATATTGGTCCACCTGGTCTTAAACTCCTGATCTCAGGTGATCCAGCCACCTCGGCCTCCCAAAGGACTGGGATTACTACAGGTGTGAGCTACCGCGCTCAGCTAATATTTGTAATTTTTTAGAGACGGGGTCTCACTATGTTGGCCAGGATCGTCTCAAACTCCTGGGCTCAAGCAATCCACCAACTTCAGCCTCCAAAAGTGTTGGGATTACAAGCATGAGCCACCACGCCCAGCTGTCTATTCACTTCTAATCATTTCTTAACATCAGTCAATCATTAGAGAAAGGTAAGTTCTGCTTAATTTGACACTGGCATATCAAGTGTCTGCTATGTTGTATGTTATCTTGGAAAGAATCATTACCTATATTTATGAATGGGGGAGCCAGATGTCTTCTAGAATGGATGGATCTCCTGACAAGGCACCCACACATGAATTATGAAAGTGGCTGCCCACTCTCTGTAGCAGTCCTCCGTGCCTAACAGGCTGAACACCATCGAAACTCAGACCTTTCCTAATATTGCAGAGCCACGGCCCGCCTGGATATAACATCTTTTGGGGAACTATATTATTTTCAAAAGTCCACAGCCACTTTTACCAACCTATTCTCTCTCCAAGATGGCTCTCAGAGCGCATTCTGAAATTCTTAAGAATACTGCATATACTGAAGGCATTTGAAATTGAGATGGCAGCAACAGGCCAACTCCGAGGCTATTTCCAGTCAGCCCCTGTAGGTCTTATACAATAAAGACTTTTTAGTGGTTAGCATACCTTAGAAACTTGCTGTGTGCACAGTACCATTCTGGAGAATACAGAGATTTACAAAGGAAGACAGCACCATTTCTGCCCCTGAAAAACATATACTTCATCCTAATATCCTAATTTTAAAGTAATCTAACTACAGCTGCACCTGAACTTTAGCTTAATAATTTCAGTCACTACAGGAGTTGGGGGTAGGGGAGTTGCCCTAAAATAACTTTTCTATCCATCTCCCCATACCAGTCTCTAGAGTTTGCCTCATCTTCTGTGCATTTGGATTTTACATTATCAAAAGAAAATCAACATGCTCCTTTTAAAAAAAAAGAAAAATCCCTCGTTGAAAAAGAAATTGACAATTTTCCTTTTCCTATGTATCTTAGGATGAGTGACTCCCCTAGAGTGACTTCGTAGGTCATTGAATTTCATATGAAATTTACCAAATAACAAAGATCTGATATACTCTACAGATCATTCCATAGAGCTGAAATCCTTACCTGCCTGCCTGAGGCTTTTAAACAAAATGTCACATGAAGAACTGGCATATTTAGAATAGGGAAGTATTGTCCTCTGCAAAATGTGTCCGCATTGCCCATAGCAGAGGTGGAGGGGAGACATTTCAAATGCCATATATGATATCTTCCCTAGTGGTCTAGTGGCTAGGATTCAGCACTCTCATATACCATATAAGAGGCAAACAATCCAATTTTTCAACAACTTTGTAGTTCACATAGCACAACCTTATTGATTTTTAGCTAAGGCAATGAAGGGGCTCTGTGCTCAGACCAGAGAGATAGACAACAGGGAGAGAGAGAAAGGTTGAACAGAGCATTGAGTCCAGGGTTACTTACACTGGGTCACAGGGCAACCCTACCTAGGGGGTAACAAGGCATATTTTGATTAGCCCATCTATAAGCCAGGTTCTGAAGACACACTGAACCCAGGAGGGAGTCTCAAAGGCTACTGGCTGTTTATCAAAGCCAACTCATAGCTCAGATTCTAAGCCTTGGTTCTAATTGCTAGCATCCCATCCCCCCATACCTGAACCTCTCACTTGCCCTACCAAACCCTCCCTTCAGCACCTTCGTTTCCTTCTGTCACTCATACAAAGAACAAGCTTTGAAGCAGAAATATGTTTGGGGAAAAACAGCAACCTGTACCGGCTATAAAATAAACACATCTCCAGACCTCTGAATAAAGAAGGGAAAAGAAAGTATCTGGTAGGGTCTCTCCCCCTTTCCTCTCTGTTACTAGATTTTTATTTCCCACCTCATTCAAACAAAAAAGATAACCCACAGAGTTATGCACCAGACTGTGAGCAAAAATGAATATAGTTAGGGTTGTAGTCTGCTCTCTGTTCATTTTGGTAATTTCCATAAGCAAGCTAGGAGCACTCAAGTAGTTAGTTTTCTTTTCTAAAGCTAAGGAGCTAATCTTAAGCAAATAGGCACTTCCTACTTCTTCAAGCATTTGACTCAACTAGAGACAATACATAAACACAGTGTTTGGTGAGCTTGTAATGGTATCTGATAACACTCTAGAAACATCTCTTAATGAATCAGCAGAATCTACCTGAGTTAGGGCTGTCACCCTCCATATTCTGGTTAGGGGCCCATCACCCACATAGTTCAATGAAAGGCCTTGATGGTATTGCTTTAACAAGCTTATGATGAGGATACTCACTAGAACTAGAGAAGCTATTGTCATGGTCTGAAAACTGTATATGAGCAAGGCACTATGGCTCTTGCCTATAATCCAACACTTTGGGAGGCCACGGTGGGAGAATCCTTTGAGGCCAAGAGTTCAAGATCAGCCTTGGCAACAGAGTGAGACCCTGTCTGTACCAAAAAAAAAAAAAAAATTAATTAATTAAAAAATTAGCTAGTCAAGGTGGCACACACCTGTAGTCCCAGCTACTCAGGTGGCTGAAGTAGGAGAATAGCTTGAGCCCAGGAGCTGGAGGTAGCAGTGAGCTATAATCGCACCACTGCACTCCAGCCTAGGTGACAGAGTGACACCCTGTCTCTAAAAAAATTTAAAAATAAAAACTATATGTGTATATATACAAGTCTTTTTTTTTTTTTTTTTTAATCTTAAGCCAGAGACTAAAATAAGAGGCCAAAGATAATGGAGACACATTGCAACCAAATACCCCCAGCCCCAGTAGGATCTCTAAATTTTTCTTAGATTATTACTGCCTTTCAGGCTTACGTTTTTTGTTTGTTTGTTTGTTTTTGAGATGGAGTCTCACTCTGTCGCCCTGACTGGAGAGTGCAGTGGCATGATCTCAGCTCACTGCAAGCTCCACCTCCCAGGTTCAAGTGATTCTCATGCCTCAGCCTCCAAGTAGCTGGCATTACAGGCGACCACCACCACACCAGGCTACTTTTTGTATTTTTAGTAGAGATGGGGTTTCGCCATGTTGGCCAGGCTGGTCTTGAACTCCTGACCTCAGGTAATCCGCCCACCTTGGCCTCCCAAAATTCTGGGATTACAGACATGAGCCACCGTGCCCAGTTCAGGTTTATGTATTTCTTACCTTTCTTCTTCTTTCACAATAATTAAAAAAGGTATCAAATCTTTGCTTCTGATTGAAAAATCTCCAATGTTTTATGAATAAACAATCATGGTGTGCCAGTGCCATCGTAGGACACTAGTTTAGATTATAAGGATGCCAAGTGGAATGAGACACGGTCCCTGTTACATAGATTTCCTAGGAGAAACACACTCTGATATTTTCAATAGTTCAATTCTAGAAAGGTTTTCTGGCTAAGTACATACCTTGTGTTTTCTACATCCTTTTAAAATCTAACTATTTAAAATAAAAAGACAAAAGAGCAATCTACAAAAACGTATGTATATCTCTTTTGTAACCTGTGATTTAATCAATTTAGACAACTGCCTTTGGTTAGACTTGGGTAACTAAGAATATGCATGGAGAAGTAAATCCTGACCTAATTCTATCACTAACTAACTGCTGAAACCTTTTGCTCTCTTTCTTCTTTTGCTCCTTTCTCCCACTTTCCATAAGCCAGTCAAAGTATTCAACCTCCACATTATTCTAGCTGCAGAGACTTCTGCTCCAGATATTAATGTCTATAAAAATACTATCTCTCAGCAAAACCTTCCCTGTCTCTCAAAACTAGGAGGCATTTACCCATTCCTTTTGTATGTTCTCCCACTTAGTTGTGTGTGCCTCAGGCAGGGACTATGACTTATTTACCCTGCTATCCTTTGCAAGCAGTATAATGCATGATGCATAACAGCTACTAAGCAGTCAATAAACGTTAGCTCCATGAACTTCCCCTCCAACATTTAGCTTAATATCTCTACATGCTAAATGCTGAATCTGTACTGATTGGCTGATATAAACTCTTAATTTGCCAGTCATTAGAGGAAAAGCATTACTATCAAGTTTGCACCACTATTGTTTAGGCTATTATGTCTTCAAACTATTCTAGCAAAATTCAGGCTATGCAACAAGCAGAAGTAAACATTAATGAGACAGTGCACTTATGATACCAAAGCATTCCTCAGCCAACTGTCTTTTACTCCCTGCTATAATCATTCAGTTAATATTTGCCAACCAATGAATTGAATAGTAATGCATCATAAACAGTCTGATGACGGTACCAATTATAAAGATAAGAAAGGACATGTGCTTATGTTCAGAAAACAACCTGGCAAAGGCAGCATAGTAGAGGGGATTCAACTGGGGCTGAACTCAGGGTGCCTGATTATCTTGGCTAGTTCGCTATTCCACAAGTGTAAAGAAACCTATGATGCTCATCCACCCTAATGGAAAAGCATCTTTCCTACTGAAATTACCTTCCAGCTGCATAATGTCTGAACTATAGGGCTCTAAAAAGAGATTTCAACCCTTTGGTAAAGACTCCCTGAACACCTGCTGTTACTCAGGTTCTATACTAAATAACAAAAGAATAAAACCTCAGACACTCACAGTCTAGTCTAAATGTCGCGAAACATTTTCTGTAAAGAGCCAGATAGTAAATGTTTTAGGCTGTGTGGTCCATACAGCCTCTGTGGCAATCACTTTTGCAAGAAGAGCAAAAACAGCATTAGAAAATATGTACACTATTAAATATGGCTGTGTTTGGGTTGTAGTCTGCTTTATATACAAAATCAGGCAACTGACTGAATTTTGCCTACAGGGCGTAGTTTGCCAACTCTTGGTATTCAGGTACATTTTTTTAAATTGCAAAACAGTGAGCTGTATGTTAATGAAAGCTTCCCCCTGGATTTGTATAACATTTCATAATTTATGAAGCTATTTCATATATATTAGCTCAAAATTTAATCCCTCATACCAACCCTTTAAAATAGGTAGGTCCTATTATCTTCATTTTATAAATAAGAAAACTAAAGTTCAAATAAATTAATTTCCTTAAGTCATCACACAGGTCTAGATGGAGCTAAGATTTGAGCTTCCACCTTACAGGCACAGACTACTAAGTGCTCACCAAAACTTACTTCCTCCTCCTCCAGGGCACACAGCCAGACTGCATTTTCCAGACTCCCTTGCAGTTGGGTGTGGCCATGTGATTAGGTTCTGGTCAGTGGAATTTGGGCTTTGCCCTTTAAAAGTTCCTCATAAAAATTGGCTAACATGATCCTCCGCTTTCTTTTCTCCTTCCATTTGGCCAGAAGGAGGTACTCCTAGGGTAATCTTTTGGGTGACATGTTGACAACAGCAGAACCACAAGACAGAAGCAACCTGGGCCCCTGAATCACCTCTTGGAAGAGAGTCACTCAAGCAGGAACACTTGTATTAGGCTGGCAAAGCAGTAAGAAATGTGTATGAAGCCACTGACAGAGAGAGCTTTATCTGCATATTACTTTAGCTAATAGAGTCTGCACCCAGGTCCAATGTTGTTTGCATTCAACTATAGCCGAGATGCAAAGGATGACTTTACCAGGCCAATGAGACAGAAGAGATCATATTTCAGACAGGGGACATTCAGGCAAAGCAAAGAGTGCTTTCAAGAAAGAAGAAATTGTTCTAAATGGTTAAATAGTAAACTAGCAAGACAGTGGAAGGAGAGGCATCAAAGATAAGCACTGGGAAAGACCTGTGTCAACACCACAGTAAAAGGACTAGGAGAGAACAAGAGACAGCAATTAAATCTGCCTTTAGCACACTCAATCTAAGGAAGAAGAGGCTGGAGGCAGGGAGACCGCCTCTAGAGTCTGATTAGCACTGGCCTCATCAGAGCAGAGCTGTGAGCCAGCAAAATATTTTCTTTATGTACCCTGATTTTTAAATAAATCTGATTTTTTCTAATTATAAATGTAATATATCCTAATCATAAATGTATAAAGAAGTATGAAGAAGAAAATAAATCACAAATAATCTCATACTCAAAGATAACCAGTATTAATATTTCACAGCATAAACTTCTGAGCTTCTTTTACCTTTCTCTTTAGCAGATATGTTTAGGCATGAAGAAAAATGGAAATATAAGATAATATTTCCCATTAACTATAACCATCAGCATCTTCTCATGTCAATCACCATAGATATTCACATCACTATTAGTAGTCTTGTGCACATGGTATAGATGTGCTATCATTTTTTTAAATCATTTTTTTAAATCAACTGCTCCCTTTTTCTTGCTATTACAAAAACTATGCAATAAACTTTCTTATACATATATCTTTGTGCAAATGTACAAGTAATTTGACAGGACTAATTTCTGAGACAAAGAGTTGTTCTACTGTCAAATTGCCCTCCAGGGAGATGGTACTAATTCAGATTCCCACTAGTGGTGTATAAAAGTGCCAATTTTCTCACACCTTTGGTGACACTGGATGTTATCTTTTTTTTCTTTTAATTCTTTGGCAATCTTGTATGGCAAAAACATATATATCTATCTCATTCTCTTAATTTTTGAAAACACAGTTGTTCAATTTTTTAGTTCTCTTCTTTGTATTTTAAAATATTATCTCTGGTCTATGGATGATCCTAAACATATATTTATTATCTTTAAAGTTACAGTGTGCCTAATTTATACAACTGGGCTAAGTGAATGGAAGCAGAGTCACTTTTGGATTTGAAAGACTTAGTGTGGAAGAAGTAAACACAAATAATCAGATATTAATTCTCCTCAAGGGGTATCAAGGATGGTGAGTGAACTAGCAATGTGAGAATTTAGTAGATAATCTATTTCTGCATTTATGTGCTCTAAATAACAAGCCATATGCTTATTAAAATTAGCTAAGGATTTGTTTAAGTTATTGCTTCCTTGGTGTTTTTCACACCTTTATCATATGCTTGACTTATCTTTGGTTTTGGTTATATACTAGCTAGGGCAAAGGGTAAATATACATGGAAGCTTAGAGAAAAAATGCAAGTCGAAAACTGATATAGGTTGTCAGACCTGAGAAAAAGGAAAGGATGAGACACAGATGAGGAGTATATGTGTGTGTGTGTGTGTGTGTGTGTGTGTGTGTGTGTGTGTGTGTAAGACAGATAGTAAAACAAGCAGGCATGTATTATTAGGAGATGTATTTCAAGGTAATATTTATTAAAGGCCTATGTATCAAGCACTGGACAAGACTTGTTATCCACATTATTTCATCTTATCCTCACAACTTTTTGAAGTACACAGAATCCATATTTTTAAAATGATGTCCAAAATCCATATTTTTAAATTGTGTGCCAGAGAAATTGACCAAGGGATTAGCCAAACGCTCAGCCACTATTAGAACTTTAGCTTGTCTTTTGCTATAATTTTATTCCAAATTCCATACTCTCCCCCACTGTACACTAAAAAAAAATCCTGGATTAGAATTTCCAGTGCTCTCCCTGACACCAATGTTCCTCTTCTCCCATGCAGGGGCACAAAGAAACAAATCAATGATAAAGTAAAAAGGGGAATGGGTTGCATGTGAGAATGAGGGATGGTCCCGGCAACTTTAATAAAGGAATAAGAAAATAAATTATCTATTGAGTATATGAGAAATTAAATTGAAGGGAATGTAACTTTAGAATAGAGCCAGAAAGTCAGGAATAAATAAGTTCAGGATAAAGAAGTAGCACAATAAAATAATGGCATGAAAAAACATACATATTTGTAAAATGAAAATATTTCTAAAATGGAAAATAACTAGAAACCACATAATTATAAAACTGGCTCAACTGAGAAATATTATGTCCAGCCCCTTAAGCTTAACCTGCTGTTAAAGGAACACTTTCTCCATTGTGTTAATATTCTTAACAATCACACGCCAACTTCCCCACCACTTTTTAAATGCAGTAACCAAAACTGAACCCTGTCATCAAACAAGAGTCACACTGGCCGAGCACAGTGGCACATGCCTGTAATCCCAGCACTTTGGGACGCTGAGGCGGGTGGATCACCTGAGGTCAAGAGTTCAAGACCAGCCTGGCCAACATGGCAAAACCCCATCTCTACCTAAAAAAAAAAAAACAGCGAGGCGTGGTGGTGTGTGCCTGTAATCCCAGCTACTCAGGAGGCTAAGGCAGGATAATTGCTTGAACCCAGGAGGTGAAGGTTGCAGTGAGCCACACCACTGCACTCCAGCCTAGGCAACAGAGCAAGACTCCAGCTCAAAAAAAAAAGAGTCACATCACCCAGCAAATACAAAGAGAATGCTAGTCAGGAACTGCTAACACTATTTGCACTAACAATCAACAAGTTGAGAACTTTCATCAGTTTGTTGCTCTCTGTGAACCTCATCGGGGCTTCTGCCAGGCCTGCCAATATTTGCTTCACTTTGCTTTTTTTCTGTTCTTAATAACACTTATCTGAGCTTAGAACAAGAAAAATCACTGGACTTAGAAAGATCCCCTAGCCCAACACAACGGGTAGACAACTAACTCCAAGGTCTGGCAGCTAATAAAGGTCAGAGACATACAATCAACCCACTGATTCTTATCTTTGTGGGCATGCATGGGGTTTCATAAACCAAATACATTCTACATTGTATTTCTATGTAAAAAATAAGATGAATTGAGAAAACTGGGAAAAAGATGTCTGAAAACAGAAAGGACAACTGTGGAGAGATTACAACAAATAGGAGAGGGTGAGTGTTCAGAGGGGAAAATAAGAAACGTGAGCCTAGGCTCGGTGCGGTGGTTCACTCCTGTAATCCCAGCACCTTGGGAGGCCGAGACGGGCGGATTACCTGAGGTCGGGAGTTCAAGACCAGCCTGGCCAATATGGTGAAACCCTGTCTTTACTAAAAATAAAAAAATTTGCAGGGTGTGGTGGCACACGCCTGTAATTCCAGCTACTTAGGAGGCTGAGCAGGAGAATTGCCTGAGCACAGTAGGCAGAGGTTGCAGTGAGCCGAGATCACACCACTGCACTCCTGCCTGGACCTCAGAGAAAGACTCTGTCTAAAAGAAAAAGAAAAAAAGAAAAGGTGAGACTAAAGAGCAGAATGAGAAGGCTTCATTCTTCATCCATTGTATTCTTCCTTTGTCCCCTTGTGCATAACTGGGGACTGTTTACATGTGTGTGTGCATGTATATACTACATGCACTGACACCTCTGGAAAGACGCAAATCCACATGCCAAAATATCAATCATGGTGATGCCCGAGGAATGGGCATAGCCACTTGCTTTCATTCATCACTTCTTCAGGAAAAAAAAGGCATACATTTGTGGTCAAAAACAGTAAGTAGTAGTGAGAGAATATGAAATAAGTTGAGAATGACTATACACAAACATTAAATAGAGGACTGGCTAAGACTTTTTTTAAATAAAATAAGAATTAAGTAGCAAATAAAAAACTTGAAGGCCAGGCATGATGGCTTATGCCTGTAATCCCAGCATTCTGGGAGGCTAATGCAGGAAGATCACTTCAAGCCAGGAGTTCAAAACCAGCATGGGCAACATAGTGAGACCCCATCTCTACAAAAAATACAAAAATTAGCCAGACATGGGGGCATGCATCTGTAATCCCAGCTACTCAAGGGGCTGAGATGAGAGGTTCATTTGAGCCCAGGAGGTCAAGCCTACATTGAGCCAAGATTGTGCCACTGTACTCTAGCTTGGACAACAAAATTTGTATGTTCTTATTCTCTCATTTTCTTAGTTGATTTTCTGGCCTTCTCATTTTTAAAACCATCAGTGAGAACATGAGAAAATAAATTAGTAAATAAAAGGAATACAAAAATGAGAAAATAAGGAAGGTATAATATCATTGAAATTAAGATTAAAACCTCAAAATTAGAAGAATACTCATGATGTGAGAGGCACCTGTTTACTAAGTCCAACTGAAGACCTGCCTCCTGTTCACACTGTTCATATTTCAACAAGTAGAAATAGGAAGGTGGACATATGAAATGGCTCACATGATGTATAGTCCTCATTCTCTTTTGTTAACCACATAAAAGTTTCATTTCTTTATGAGACCTACATCAATGGCGTAACTCCTTTCTGTTTACATGCGTGTGTGCATGTATGTACTACACGTACCAACACCTCTGGAGAGACGCAAATCCACATGACAAAATATCAACTATGCTTATGTCCAAGGAGTGGGAAAGGCAAGGAGAAAGTTCATTTTAGCATTTGATATAAATCAAGATTGCTTGTTTTTTTTAAACCAGTCCTTGGGTATAACCTTAGACATTCCAAATAAAACAAAGAAAAAAGATTATAAAGGGCAAATGATGAACTTAGACATAAAGATGAAATGCAAAGAGAAATTATAAAAGAGGAATGAAATTGTCCTTTAAAGCTGCCTTTTATTTCATCTCTTCTTTTCTCATTTGGTTTTATTTCACCATCCTGAGTTAATCCATAAATGCAATGTAATTCCAATCAAAACCTCAACTGAGTGACTTCTGGAACTAGACAGGAAGTTCTAAAATTTATCTGGGGGAAGAGGGTTGCCTTAGAGCCCTGCTTGTATATTTTCTCAAGTTTTATCTTTATACACCCTCCCTGGTAAAACTGAAAATACTCACATGGATTTTAAAGAAAAGCAAGAAGCAAGAGGTCACTGGATGAGACAAAAACCTTATGTAACACACATCTACAACCATGACTTATTCTTTAAACAGATCGATAGAGACAATCATTCACCTTTCTTCGGAGAGACAGCTGAAGTAACTCTAGCTCACTCATGGTAGCTTCTGTTTTGCTGACAAGTAATTAGAGACAGTTACAGATCATTTGTCAAAATTTCAATGGGTAGGGTTCATGGCCCTGATCTGAACCAATCTCTCAAGCAGATGACAACGACCCTTTCCCTTGGGCTGTGTAATCTATCTTTCATAGCACTTCTAGACTCTTTTCCCCAAAATACCACTTTTACATCACACATGTACCCCAAAACTTACCATCTTCTCCCCTTGCTCTTTAGATCCAGCCCAAACTCCTCAGGGAGATATTAAAAACCTGGCTAACCATTCTTCCCCCACTGCTTCCCTGTGCCAAACCCTGTGTAACCTACCATACTGTTCCCCTTTCCATCTCGCACTCAGGAAGTACGTATTTGCAGGCCCATTCATTCCAAGGAACATCAGGCCAACCTGTCGGCTGGGGAAAGGCAAATGCACAAAGGAGGAGATGTTAAACTGAGATGTTTTCATAGAAGCAGAGAACCTTTTACAAAAACAAGCAATCGATTGCTTCCTGCCTATGTATCTTACCACCTCTAACAAAGTAATAACATTTCTAAGAGAGAGAACAGAGCTGCAAGTCCAGGTTCCAAAGTCAGCCAGCAGGATTCAAATGTCAGCTCTACCAGTTACAGCTGACCTAGAGCAAGTTCTTTTCTCTCTATGCACCTCAGATTCCTTGCCTTTAAAATGAAGATAACTATATGCACTTCACAGAGTTATGATGAAGATGGCTAGTTGTCAAAATTAGTGTTAGGTACTCGATTTTTTTCTAATGAATTTGATCTCGTCATTTGCTATAGAAAACTCTAGAATCTGTCCTTTTCCTCTGATGCTATGTTCTGAAGCAGTAACCCTAATTGAAATAACTTAGGTGGTTACTTTGCTCTGATGAGCATTTATATAGTCACAATAATGTAAATGTAAGTAGTCACAGTAATGTGAATCTTGTTTATTGATATTAAACTTTTAAAGTCAATCTATGATCAAAACATAGGAGGAGTAATTATGAGTACAGAAAAAGAATGAAAAAATGACTATACTAAGAGAAGTTAGGAGGGATAAAAGAGGCAAAGGTTTGGCAAAGGGAGAGTGATGGTCACCAGGTAGAGTAGTCCAGCTGGCAGAGCAGGAAACCAAAATGTAAGTGAATTGTTCAAGATACGGGGATAACCAATAGGGTAACCAAAGAGGACATGGGGCAATATAAGTGAGCTACTTCTCATCTATCATAGAAGAAAATCAATAATTAATATCAAAAGTTGAGAAATCAATAAGTGGCAATGTAAGTGCGTCAGTTGGAGATATAAAAGTAACACTAAAACCCTACAAAAAGGAAAGTAAAAGAGTTAAAAGTAATTTATTTGGAAAGAGGCAAAGAGGACTGAGGAAAAAAACTATATTTTTTGTTAATAGTTCTATAATACTGTGTTTAAATTTTTCAACTTTTTAAATTAAGAAGGTGTAATCGAAAAAAGTCTATTCACAATACCAACTAAAATCATAAAGATAAACCTACCAAGAAATGTGAACAACCTATATGAAGAAACCTCTAAATCTTGACTGACGTAAGAGAAGGACCTAAGAGAAAACCTAAAATATGATGAATCCTACTATGTTCCTGAAAGGAGGAATCAATGACTTAAAGTTGGCAGTTCTCCTGAGTTAATCTATAAATGCAATGTAATTTCAACTAAAACCACAACTAAGTGACTTCTGGAACTAGACAGGCAGTTCTAACATTTATCTGGAATACAAAATACATGAAAAGAGTCAAAAATTTTTGACTGAGAACAATAAGGGAGAACTTGCCCTCACAGATAGTTCAGAAACAAACTAACAGCTCTGTAGAACAGACTAAAGCACACAGCATTATGGGTATCACCTTCTTCATTAAATAGGGAAACAGCCATATTCCACAACGTGAAATACCAGGAAATGGCCACAGACCTTCCTGCCCTAATGTTATATTTGGACTGATTATGCAAGCAATATGACAACATTCAAACCAAATTCCTGCAACCTAGGAAAGGTTGAGGAGGGGTTCTCTAACTTCTTGGAGAAATGATTTTTTGTTTGCCATAAAAGAATAGGATACTCATAATTAGGCACAATTTTGTCTAGTGGACAAGAGGTCATGACCTTAGTAAGGACAGAAATGTTAAATTTCTTATCAGGCAATGACTTTCTTGTAACTAGTTTACCCCAAATACAAGGCAGTGACTGAATTAACAAGTGTATGCAGAAAAAGCAGCAGTTACGAATTCTACAGCAGCTTTGATCAGTGGCAAAGGACACTAATATGGACTTGAGAGTCTAATGTTTTCTTATGAAAGACCATCTTAGCTAAGAAATGTGAATAGAGACCATTGTTTCCTCAACTATTTACTGCAACAGCTTTCTGGTCTCCAGTGCTCCAGCCTCACCCGTTCCACCATCAGTCTCCAAACTGTTGTCAGAGAGATCTTTCTAAAACTCAAATCTGATTAATCTCTCCCCAGCTTAAAACTTTCTGTTGCTTTTTTTTTTTTTTTTTTTTGGTAATAATGTCTAAATGTCTTAACCTAGATTACCAGGTCCTTATTATAACACCTGGTGCTTGCTACTCCTTCAGCTTCAACCCTTGCTTATCCACCTGACATCATCCTCATCATATTTCAAGGCTCAGTTCAAATGTCACCTCCAGAAATCCTTTGCTGACTTCTCCATACTCAGGTACCACTGGAATGTTCCTCTATTACAGTATTACTGTTATTACAGTAATATAAGCATGTTTGTGCACTATACCAGAAGTTACTAGAAGAGAGGTAAGTTCTTTTATTCATCTTCATATCAATCCCCAGCCAGCACCTTGTAGATAAAGCACTCAGTCTATCTCTATTAACTGTACCCATTAATGATTAACAGTTGAGAATGCCACAAGAAGCTCTTGATTTTCCTTCCCAAAAAAAAAAAAAAAAAAAAAAAAATCAGCCTTGTACAAAGGATTCAAATGACATAGCATGAGCAACATCACAAATATCTAAATGTAGCAACTTCTAAAAGAAAAAAAAATCTGTATGATTGAGAAGGGTAGGTACAGCTCTCATGATATGGGAATTGGATGGCTCAATTCCAGCCACAGATCTGTTCCACATCTTCAAGAAAATTATGCAGACTCCCTAGGACTATTTTTTCTTCTTATAAAAGAGTGAGATTGCTATGGTTTCTTCCTGCTCTAGAAATCCAGGACTCGCTCTTATGATGACATCTGCCCTTCCATCAGGCATTCGTACACAGCATGCACACTGCTGGCATGTAGGCTATACTAGACCATGGGGGAAATTAGTAGCAGATGGTACCAAAGTTCTAGGTCAAAGTCATCCCAGAACAAATACAATTTCTTTTCATTAAAGTATATGAAATATACATTATCCTTATTTGTACAACTATACCATCTTACATTTCTGTGGTCCTTTTCTATCTTTCAAACGTTTTCAGAGACCAGTAATTCTTACAACTACCTTGTGACATAAGCAAGAAAGTAGTATTACCTCTTGTTACTAAAAAGGAAATTGAGGCTCAGAGACATAACAAGATTATAAAAACACCTTTCTTACATGCCTCAAGCTGGCTCCTGCTTCTGGTTTTATATTGCAATTCAGGTCCCTACATCTTCTCAGTGTTGTTCAGAATCACTGAGATGAGGTTTAGTACATTACATGAAATTCTAAGGTAAACAACAATAACAGTAATTTCCTAATTATATACATAAATACAAACCATAGGAGCAAACATGGGCTTTATACTTCATGGTCTTCCTGCCTCTGAATAAACATTCCTCAACTTTGTACTCCAGTCAATTGAAGCCACTCGTCTAATGTTACTGTTTAACAATGCAACTCAGATTTCATGATGTTTCAGAATCTATCAGTTTCACACACTCAGATATAGAGTTGATCTGCATAATTTAAGATGTTCCTCTTAAAATTGATCTGGAAATCAGAAGAAAGATTTTTTTGAAAAACAGTCTTGCTACCAACTGAAATGATTTTAATACCAAGATGGCCAGTCAGTAATGAAAATTTTTTCATTCAGCAGAACAAAATCACTAAAATAAATAATAGAAAATCTATTAATAAAATATGAAATATTTGCTCATTGAAAAATATCTGGTAAGACATCTGTATGTGAAAACATCTACCTTGAAACAATACACCTTACATTCATCAACTTTAAAAGCTTGTATGACTAGAAAAATTATTTCAAATTTCCACAGCGTTTAAGAATTAAAGCTCTATTTTAAATTTAAAGATCATCTTATGTGATTAAAGTAATAGAAGTCACTTTCATCATTACTTCCATAATGTGTAAAGCAAGATGACCCTGATAGTATGCTGTGCAGTTCAATTTACTCCTACATTCTGCATATATAAGAGTTTCCAAACATATAAGACAAAACTCTAAATGGAAATTCTTCTGACAAACTGCATATCAAGTGAGCCAAATCCTTCCCTATTTCTGTATAAAAGCTTCTTCCCATGCTTAGAAAACTCAGGTATACTCAAGAAAATCTCAACCATGGTACAATTTGTATTTCGAATAAAAAGCAAACATTGATGCTGGTACTAGGAACATGGAACATTAAAGTTGATACCGTAAACTAGCAACAATATCCAGACAGGCTTTCAGATCAGCATTGATGTGATAAAGTTACATTTGAGTAGACGCATATGAATAATCTGAAATGACAGACAAATTTCAGTTTGAAGGTAACTTTAGAAGACATTTCTTGACATGTCATTTATTCTGTCTGACCAGGAAGGAATAATTCTTACAATTCAAGAACAGTCTCCATAGATTTTCAATTTCTGATCTCCTAACTCATACTTTAAGATGTTTCTCTCATGCTCCTGGAGCTGATAGACAGGCTCTAAGAACATAATACATGGATCCTGCCTCCATTTTATCTGTGCTGAATACTTCTGCCATTCTATTTTATAGGGTTAATTATTTTTACTATCCCTGACTAGCTTGAATTGATACAAATTGGGAATCATTCTCTCCAGATTATTGTAGAAAGTTAAAATGTAGCTTTATTCATCATTATTCAAACTGAACAAGACTTGACAATGTTTCAGTTAAAACCTACTGTTTATAAATGTCAGACAAATTAAATTTTTAGGCATGTCTGTATCCTGACTTACAACCTAAGAATACAAATTATTTTCTCACTGACCATTTTAATATAATGATATACTTTCAGTTTGTCAGCATGCAAATTCTACTCTTATAAAAGTCTACATTTATAAGAAAAAAACACTTCTACCTAATCAAAAATACTTTGTTACCTCATTTCATACTGAAATATAATAAATATGTTCTGAAGAATTCAAATAAATATTTAACTTAACTAAACATGAAATAAAATAAATGTTTACCATCTTTTACTAGGACTATTACACTTACCTTAAAATTAATAGTATGAATCTTACCTTTTTCTGGACTTAAGTTTTTATATACTTCAAGGTCTGCCATTAAATTTAATACTCTTACACATTATTGGCAAGAGCAGTAAAATTTCTCTCTAAAGGCAAAGCCTTTTCCTGATACACATCTCCAGAAAGGGTGGGGAAAAAAAGGCAAAGAAATCCTTAGCAGCCCCCAGAACTTGGCTCATGCTGCCCTTTATGGCATGATGAGATCTTCACAATTCAGGCTTTACAGTGTGGAGAAAATAAATCCATGAGATATGATTATAGAACTTTGTCCCAAAGTGAAAAGCACAGCCAGATAAGCACACTGGAAGCATCTGCTCGGGGCTGCCGCTATTGTGGGAATGCAGGCGCTGTGGCTACTTTGGGTATGAGACATGCATGCTTCGTGCGGCCGCATTAAAGCCCTCAAGGCATTATGCACATTTAATGTCTGGGAAGTGTAGGTCTTTAGCCATCAAAGAAACCCTCCTCACCTTCAGAGGTCATTGAGAAACACTGATTACCGTGGGAGTGACGCAGACTGAATACAGAAAATGATCATGCACACACAGAGACACAGAAGCACACACACAGACACACACACACTCTCGGAAGCAAACATCACTCCATCGGAGGCAAACACAATCCATTAAGAAATAAGCTATGACTGCCCTATAGACTACTTTTGTGCCAGTCAGGTTAAGCGCATATTCAAAGCATTGAGGGTTTTCCTTGCTTTTTTTGTCTTGATTTTGTTCATACACAAACATAGCAATGATCACTGAAAAGACTGGAATGTTTCCAACTCAGAAGGAATGAGGTTACAGTTTCAAAACACTAGGTGAAGGCTATTTCTTAGGTTAAAAAAAAAAAAAAATCACATCCCTGTGGACGTGGACAAGGTAAACAGCATGAATGGGTCTAAAAAAGTCAGTTTTTAGTGAATGAAACCGCACAATGTTATAATGCAATTTTCCCTAAAGTCTATGTAAGCATTATTTGCAGCTTTATTCAACTTCTTTGAAGAGATAGGTAGACAAACATACACATAAGCAGGTATATTTCATAAGCAATTTACGGTAGTCTTGCCTTTAAGCATTGTAACTAAGCCTCTCATCCTGAGTATTAACTCTCTTACTCCAGCATTCCCTTTCTAACATCGACCCTATTGCCATTTTCTTCTCCCAGCTTCAGCTGTCCCTCCCCCACCTGTGGCCCTTAGGTCTCCCAGCATCTCCCATTCTGCATATGCCAGTGTCAGGCCCTTTAGGCAATTCCCACCAGGGCCACCCAGCCTAGATTGCTAACTCACTCCTCGATTCCAAGGTGCCAAGCTCTATCCCAGATCCAATTCACCTATTTCCCATTTTGCACATCCCCTGCCCCAAATTGCAAACCACACTATTTACTTTTAAATACTCTAGAGAGACTTGGATTTCAAAGGTATATGTGGGCACACACAATTAAATACATGATGAGAATATCCTTCTTGCAAGACTGAATCTGACACACATACATACATGACTGTACAAAATAGCCATTAAGAGTTTAGGAGCCTCTCTGCCTGGGTTCAAAGACTGACTCTGCCACCAACTAGCTGTGTGACTTTGGGCAATTTACTTAAATTCTCTGCTCCTCCATTTCCTTATTTGTACAGTGGGCATAACAATAGTTTCTACTTCAAAATGTTATTGCAGTAATTAATTTAATACACATAAAATGCTTAGAATCACAATTATATATTATTATTGTTTTACTATTATTAGTCTTGCAGTTATTTGCATCAGCCCAGACAAGGAGTGGACTTCATTGCTTAATCTGAATTAATCAGTGGTCCGAACACAAGATGGCACCCCAAAATGTGAGATATCTCAGAAATACCCATTCCTGCTAAATAATCCAAGTATTTAATACTCCCAGATAATTTTATACAAAAAGACAATGGTGTTTTCTTAACACAAAATTAGTAACACCAAATAATGAATGTCTCATTCCTTTGGCTGCCCAGAACCAAAGATGCCCAAAAAGCAAGAGGCATCTTGGGTTTATCTGTCACTCAGTCCTGAAAAGAAGTGAAGAGCAAAGTACTCCTGGCTGCCAAGAAGGTTTGGAAAGCCTTCCTTCCAATGATCCCCCCTCCCCACTCCAATCTGGGGTCAAGAAAGAGGAAGGGGACAAACTTTATGTTCTCCCTTTACCCACCGGGAGTCTTGCTCATAATAAGTTCTTCATCCCTCTCACCTCCTGCTCCTGAAGCCCCAGGCTCCTCCCTGAAAAGACTGACATGCAGGATTGGATATGGAGCCCAACCACACAAGCACATGGCAGGTTTATCCTGAGTGGCTCTGGGGCACCTTTGACGGCCAAGCCACTCACCCAGGAGAGCACATAGCAGCTTCATAGGGCAGGTGGGAAAGCTTTTAAAAAGCAATTATGGCCCATAAGTGTCTGTTTGACCACCAAGGAGCACTCACAGATATTTGAGAGCCTAGAAATATCTACTCCTTATTAAATATCCAATTCTTCAGCAGTAGCAAATAACCTCCTTGCAGCTCATTCAGCAGAATCATAAAACTTATAAACACCTATCCTGAGGTTGGCAGAGACATTGAATGAATAACCATAGCTCTGAAATCACTCCCCTGTATTCTCCCAACAGAAGGTCATGTACAATATCAAAGCTAGGCCAACAGACTCTGGGGGCAATGGTGCTTCCTCTGATGGATCACCTCAACAATCCTACAGCCTTAGAATCTTTCACTTCTTAACTGGCACCCTTATTTGGAAAGTTTGGGCCTTTTCCAGATTCATTCTAGCACCGTACTTGGCATACAGTAGGTACCTTGTAGACCCTCGTCAACTTTCTCCATTTTTAATCATTAGACCTAACATGGAATTACCTGCAACAATCAGGTGAAAAATAAAAAACAATATTTCTGAGTTCAACTTCTAAATTTACAGTCAGTGAAGGACTTTACACCTCATCTGACAGCATTTCCCTCATCTTTCACACCTGAGTTCTACTTCTGATTTCTTAAAGAAACATCATGGCCGGGCGTGGTGGCTCAAGCCTGTAATCCCAGCACTTTGGGAGGCCGAGACAGGCGGATCACGAGGTCAGGAGATGGAGACCATCCTGGCTAACCCAGTGAAACCCCGTCTCTACTAAAATACAAAAAACTAGCCGGGCGAGGTGGCGGGCACCTGTAGTCCCAGCTACTCGGGAGGCTGAGGCAGGAGAATGGCATGAACCCAGCAGGCAGAGCTTGCAGTGACCTGATATCCGGCCACCACCGCCTGGGCAACAGAGCAAGACTCCGTCTCAAAAAAAAAAAAAAAAAAAAAGAAAGAAACATCATAAAGTAATAGGCAAAAGCAATGGTTTCCATGGAAGATGGAGAAAGATGTAAGCCCCAGCCTTTTCCTTTACTCACTGCCTGGCCTTGGGTCAGTTATGGGTAGGGTTGTCAGATAAAACAAGACACCCAGTTAAATTCGGATTTCAGAGAAACACCAAATAATTTTCAGTTAAGTATATCCCATGACATACTGCATTTTTTCTTGCTAAATATTTTCTGTATTTTTTTTCCTGTATTTTCACTTGCTGTAATATTCCTGTATTTTTTCTTGCTAAATCTGACACCACCAAATGGGGCTCGGCGGGGCTGGTGCTCTCTAAACCTCTAAGCCTAAATATCCTCCTCTGGTGATGGCAGTACCTGCCTCACAGGATATTGCTGAAGAGTAAATGAGTGGTAGAGGCCAAGGGCCTAGCCCCAGTGACTGGAAAAATAAATACTCCATAAATAGAAGCTAATGCAGTAAGTGAATGGCCACGCCAATCACTGGCTTGATATAACTTCATTTAACCAAGTCTCATGTTTAAAATGTTCTACACAACACTTTCGCCACACCCCAACCTCACCAGTCATATAATTCTAAACTGAGATAAACTCGGAGTGAAAACATGGAGCATATCTGCCCTTAGGGCTCACAAGTCCAATCAGAAAACCTACTGACACAAACCTAGAAACCATGTCACTTAATGAAACATTATTATAAAAGCTACCATTTACCAGACACCACTATGCAAACATTATCTTCCCTAATCTTCAGGAAAATTCTGCAAGGAGATATATTAGTATCCATATTTTAAAGGTAAGAAAACTGAGATTCAAGTCTGACAAGACGTCCAAGATCACACAGCTGTGATGAACCAGAATTCAAACCCAAGCTGACTCCAGATCTGGGCCCTTTCCCCTGGCTCTGTGCTTTAGGTCCTGGAAACCATCTGTAAGGTTTTAGGCCTGATATTGAAACGCCTCATGTTTTTTTCCCAGCTAGAAAATATTCCCACACAATTCCAGAAGCTGTGTCTCTGGCATAGAAACACAGAAATGCTTTAAAAAAATATAAAAATAAAAAATACTCGGCCGGGCACGGTGGCTCACGCCTGTAATCCCAGCACTTTGGGAGGCTGAGACGGGCGGATCACGAGGCCAGGAGTTCGAGACCAGCCTGACCAACATGGTGAAATCCCATCTCTACTAAAAATACAAAAATTAGCCGGGTGTGGTGGCAGGCACCTGTAATCCCAGCTACTCGGGAGGCTGAGGCAGGAGAATTGCTTGAACCCAGGAGGCAGAGGTTGCAGTAAGCCAGGATTATGCCACTGCACTCTGGCCTGGGTGACAGAGCGAGATTCCATCTCAAAAAAAAAAAAAAAAAAAAAAAAGTCATTAAAGCCATAGTACCACTTTAACTCAAAGCATATTCACAGTTTTCATCACAAAATGGAAAGTAGGGGAAAAGCAAGTATAGGGTGCAGCTTCACCATTGAGAGCCTCCAGTCACACCCAGCTACCGCTTCCTAAGGCCTATCCTACATACAGGTGCCTCGATAAGGGGAGGATCTCACAGGAACTGTCATACTCTGCTGTTAAGTTGTACATTGAGAGCATAAACTATAACAAACTTAATGAAGTCATCAGGCAAGATGCAGCAAGATTTGTAAAAATGGTTATGCTTAGTCAATAATCATTGCTGCTAGAAAGCTACCATAAGGAAATCATTAGAAATATAAACATCTATATAGAAGGATGTATCCTTTGCTTAACATTGATTATAATAATGAATAACTCCCAACCGTCTAATCGTCTACCAAAAAGGGAATGATTGATTTAAATATACATTCACATTTTGGAATTCTGTCTAACCATTAACAATGTCTGTAAGACATTGCAATTACCTGGAGAATGTTTGACATACTAAGTGAAAAAAGGAGGATACAAACTACTCAATGTTACTTTAATTATGTAAAATATATGTGTATAGACATAAAGAATAAATCCTATAAAACTACATGAAAAAATGTTATCAGAGGTTATCCATGGCTATCTCTAGGTGTTTTACTTTCTTCTTTATATGCTACTATATTTTGATTATTTAGAACCAGCATTTATTTCTTTTATACTCAGAAAAAAATAACATTATTTTTTTAAAGTGTAGCCAGTTTAGTAACACTAAACTTAGAAAAAGAATATAATCTCTTCCCACTAGTATAATGATGGAGAACTTGCTTTGAGGCTTACTAACATTTATGAAGCACTTTGCTATGTTCCACATACTGTTTCTAGCATTGCACATGCCTTATTTAATCCTTACAATGCCCCTTTGAGTAGATTAGGTGCAATCATTTCTCTAGTTTCAAATGTGGAATCTGAGGCCAAAAGCAGTTCAATAACTTCCCCAAGATGACACAGCAAGTCTGTAATAGACCTGGGCTTTGAGTCTCCACAGAATGTCTCTAGAATCAGTGATCTTCACCAGATAAGGTAATATGGAGATCTTGAGTCACTTATTGCCTTCAGTCTCTCTTTTTTTCATCTGATTGTCTCACAGAACAATGAACAGAGCAACCAGAGTTTAATTCCTTTTAGGAAATTTCACTGTGCGCTCAACTACAGATGAAACCCAAAATCATTGCTATAAGTTACATATCAAAATTACCAATGTAGCTATGCAAACACATGAAACCTCAACAAGAATTTTCCAATCTACATACAACCCCAAAGAGCTAGATGCAGGGAAACTCCCAAGTGGATGGTCCAGGGAGATGTTCCCAGGATGAGCAAGTACATTTCCTTTCCATAAAATAGGGGGTTTTTTTTACTACCACTGAGACATTGTCCTGTCTGAACCCCTGCTTAGTCTTAAGCTGTTCCAGAGTATTCTGGAGACAATGGGCACTAATCTTTCATCAAAATCCCTTGACCACTCAGCCATCCTTACTCAACTAGCTGTCCTGAGCAATATCTGGTTCTGAAGCAGAGGGTAGCACTATCCATTATTTGGCCTGTGCAAATCACAGAAATAAAAAATGAGCTAACTGAAGGGTTAGACTTTAGCCTCTAAGTGTCTGCTAATAATCTATGGGATAGACTGGAAGTAAGCTTTCAGTTTTTATTTACAATGGACTCAACTCACTAAAGATGTAGTCATTGCAAACTTGGAGTTAAATGAATGAGAGAAGGTAGAGATCATTTATCAATTCAAACAAGCCCAGCATAGTTCATGCCTATGGTCTATTCATCATCAGTACATTTGAGGAAATTGCCATTATATGAAGCTCAGAAAGCCCCATCAGGACTGTTTCAGAAAATTGCTGCAACTTTTATATTAAACCCCAAGGAACAAAATGGAATGCTACTCTGAGTTCATATACCAAGGAAAAGGCACTTCACAAACAAAAGTGTATGCAATGTACCTAAATGCTCAATAATGGTAATAATTACAATCTCATCACTCCTGTATGATGCTTTATAAACTCTATGCCTTACGAAGTCCTCTAGGAACACATACCCCACATGAGCCTGACAGCAACTACAGGAAGGCAGACAGGCAGAATTATCATTCTGCATTCACAAAAGAGGAAGCTGAGCCTCGGCAGCTCCCTATGACTCGCCCAGGGCTATAAAATTAGTCAGTGGAGAAACTAGGCTTTCCAATCCAAACACAGTGCCTTTCCCCAAATCAGGCAAACATGTTTAAAATATTACTGCCAGCAAGAATTGCTAGACAACAGGATAACAGAGTATAACCAAACACTTAAGTTACAAACCCAGCATATTACAAAAATTTTAGCCAAGAACAGATGAAGACCTGTAGGGGTGCAGGTTTCCATCCAGTGCTTGCTAAATAAATGCTGAGAATAGCCTACACAGGGTTTTACTCAGAGAGCAGGCTTACTGTGAATGTTTATTCATCACTGGGGAGAGATAACTCTATAGTCTAATGAGACAGAACATGTCCTATAGATCACACACACTTGTCAAATAAACCAGTTTGGACTTTTCCTACATTAGAAACCTGACATGCATCAGTGGACAGTAATTACTACACATTTTTAAGCATCTGAATCCCAAAACAAACTGAGGATAACCCATATTTAATTTTGCTATCTTCCACAGGACAGAGATGAGCCACTCATTAGCCTGACTACCTCTTTGAATGCTGCCTGCTTGATGACTTATTGATCTCCCCTTTGAGACTCTTGGCTTTAAAATAAAATTTTTTCATTATTTTTTGAAAGACTTGATTGTTTATTGGTCATGTCACTTTAAATGTTATAGGTTAGCATAAAAATTTACAGGCACATCACTGTCAACTTGATGAAGATGTCAATATAATTGAAAACAAAATCTCTGGTAGGCTCAGAACTTGATTTCAACTTGAGCAATCCATGAAAATAACCAAGACCTCGTGGGCAAGATTTTACAGACAGGTGCTGTAAGAATCCCAGGATCTTGCAGCCAGAGAACACTAAAGCACACTGAACTATCTTTGGTAATGACTCAGAAAATATAAAATTCTGATTGACATTTGGGTGCCATGAACTCATATCCAGATATAAATAAAAGTACCCAGACTTTGTAAATCAGCATCAACTGTTTGAGCAGCTACTATCAGTGCTGATCAGTGTCCATTATAACATTAACAGAAGAGAATTAACTAGAGATAGGTAGTCACATGGGAATCTCTCATGGTTGTTGACAGTGACATATATTAAAACAAATATCTGTCCTGAGGGCTGAAGCTTTAATTAAATTCTCAAAACTTACGTAGTCATATATTCAAACTCCCCCACAGCACTTGCTATGCACTTTTCCCTGAGTAGAAGCCCCCTTACCTCCTCCCTTGCGAGGTGGAGCTGGATGACTAGAGTGGAAATGTCCAGAATAAATCCTAAGTGTTTGTATTCTCTAGCACTCCAGTTAAAAGAGGACTGTTGGTTATATAATAACCACACTTGGACATACCTGATATCTTAATACAGGATATTTTACTATGCCTTAATCTGCCATCTCTGAGTCTAATAAAAGGTAAATGATATTATCTGCCCAGGCATGGCTTGACTTACAGCCAATCAAATAGGGATTACAATACATGCATTCAAATAGGAGATATGGATGGTCATCATAACGCAAACCCCCTACCCCCTTATCCAGCAATACTGAGCCCTGGGATGCTACATATACAGACTGGTCCCATAAGGAAAGCAAACATAGAGATAACCATAAACTGGGGGGAGCGGAGAGAGCAGAGAAGATGATTCTAGATTATTGAACACAACAGCCGCATCTCTGGGAAGTCTCTACAGGCCACCCAAACCCAAAGGCCTGACTAAAGAGAATTCAAACTTCAAGGCTGCCTCAGAACCACCAGGTCACTTCAACCCCCACAGAATTCAGGGATGTTTGCTCTGTACAACCAGAGACACCCCTGAAAACAGGAAACAGGTCTCCAAGGGAGTGGGATGGCCATAAACTCCTGAAGGACTGGAAGGGGGATGCCTCCGCTGAAAATCTAATTCTGTAATGTCTGAGGAAGACATTTTATTAACAAAAGATGACCTTTAGGGAAAGGATGCCCTTAAATGATTGAGGCAGGGAGACCTCACTCCTCTTTCTAAAGGAAAATCAAGCAAAGAGATTGTACTGGCTCCTCTGGTAACCTGGTAACAATTTTCAATATGTTACAGCTCACAGTACTATCACAACAGTCTACATTCCTAAACTAAATTACTCTACAGAATGAAAAATCAACTCCTTTGTCTCTCCCTTGATGAAAGAGAAAGTAGCTCTTCTCCACAACTTCAGCAGTACAATTTTACACATACTAATACTTTTTGCAGTGTCTCCTTACCTCTTTAGCCTTTCTCCTCATATTATTTTCCCCTAACAGTACTGATTTATTAATAATTTTTTGTTCTGCCTAAGACATCTTAACAGAAAAATAGACACAGCAACAAGGAGGAACATAACGTAAACTCCTTGAGAGCTAGAACAATGAATGTCTTGCTCCCTGATGTAGCTCCAGGGCCTAGAACAGACCAGAAGAGTAGTGAGTACCAGGAGAAGTTCTGAGCATAGGAATACCCACCTAGACCCAAACTCAGATTCTGGATAGCTTTCTAATTGTTGGAAGACACTGGGCATAAAGCAAGATTCAGATCCCAAAGGATAACAGAGGGACTCCAAAAGTTGAGGACATGAAGAAAACCAGTTGCTCAATTGTGAGATATGGTAAGGGTAAGTGAGGGGATGACGGCATGTAGCCTTTTCTCTACAAATCAGGGAGAAGATTAAGGTGGAAGCTACTAATGGACAGTTCCCTTAGGATGAAAATTATCAACTTATTGAAATTTTCCAAATGGCCTTCTGGTTAACACTTCAGCCCAGGGATTTAGGATGAGAGACAGCAACTGTGGTACCAAGAAAAGAGAGTTCCTTAGGAGAAAAAGAGAAAGGACAAGTCAATTCCAAATCCTGAAGTAATTTAACTCAGTGGAAGAAGAGTTAAGGGGCATAAAGTAGTTGGAGACAATGTGATAGTCAACAGATAAGCAATCAAAAAGACTTCAGTTCAAATCCTGGTTCTACCAGTAACTTAACAACCCAAGCCAAGTTATTTTGAATCCCTCTAAGCCTCAGTTTCCCCATCCTTAGCAATATCTATAATAACAGATGCAAAAGTTCCTAGCCCAGTATGTAAGTGCTATAAGCAGGATGAGCTACATAATCTGTTGGCCCTGTATGAAATGAAAACATGGAGACTTTTTTCCCCCAATGATAAAGAATTTCAAGATGGCAACAGCAAAGCATTAAACCAAGCACAGGGCCCTTCTAAGTCACAAACACATGAGAAGCTTGGCTCTAACCCTAAGAACTTGGTAGGATTTATGAAAATATTTTTCTCCATGTTTTTTACCTTCCTCTCCTAGGTTCATTTCCCCATAGAGACCAGTTGAAAAAACATCTTTCAGAAATCAAGGACATTAAAGGGCCTTATCAATGTTAAATTTACTTAAGTTGATAATTATACCATAGGGCAAAGGGCCATGAGGTATGCAACTTATTCTCAAATTATTCAGAAAAAATAATTGTGTGTGTGTGTGTGCATGCATGTGTGTGTATAGAGAGTATACAAGTACACAATGATAAAGCAAACAGGATAAAAGTTAACATAAAGTCCCATGTGTGGTAGAGGGGAAGAAGAGGGAAGGAAGTAGGTAGCAGCAAAGAGGGGCAAGACTGTAAAGTAAGCTCCTTACAGACAGAGGCCATTTGTGGTTTGTCAACTGCTAGATCCCCAGCGTAGAATCTAAGTCAATAAATATTTAAAGCATGAAGGAGAAAAGGGAGCAATATTCCTTGTTCAAACTAGCTTGGGGAATAAGGACCCAGGGAAGGGACAAATGATTGATTGTTATGTCAGTGCTTGGGAATCAGCAAGCTGCTCTACTTAGAATGAGACCAAGGAATTTCTGAAGCTGTGGACATGAACACACGGTGTGGCATGGTAGGCACCTCACAATGCACCCATATTGCTCAGGGACTCAGTTCTCACCACTCCACTTTCTAATAGTTATTTAGGCTTAGACCCACCTTCGACCCATCATTGAACCTTCCCAGCCTCAGCATCCTCACTGATCAAAAGTGAGAGGTTACTGATACATCAATCAAATACTTACCAGGCATCTCCCATATGCAAGGCTCTAAAGTCACATTCCCTATTCTCTAGAGCTTTCATTCTAGAAGGGATCTCAGAAACTGGTGTCATTAAATATTTTATTGAGGTCCTTGAAGTCTTTCCTAGTCCTGAAAATTCTATACAAAAACTTGGGGCTTTCTATTTAAAAAAATAAACATGAATCTTACAGTGTAACCACTCTCTAAAATACTTGTAGTAAATATATAGTCTCTTAAAGGTGCAAGTATACTGGAAATGCCTCTTGTTTATTAACTTCAAAAAATCTGTACACATAAGGCAATAAAATGCTTGACAGCATATATGATAGTCAAATTTGTTTTGGCTGCCAAAATTCTTGCTCTTTGATAAGTCACTCAAATAGCAAGAATTTCAAAAATGTAACAAAGCTCTTTAGCTAGAAAAGACATTATGGAAGATAGAAATACTTTTAAAGCAATAAATTTACCAATGAGAGAAATAATGTTGAACTATAGATTAATGATTAGTATTAAAATTAAAATAACAAAAATATTTTAATTTTCTGCTTCAATAGTCCTCCTCATTCACAGTCGACTAGCACAAAAATGGTTTCAAAGGCTAATTTTGTTAAAGACCTTGGAGAAAAGAAAAAAGAATTGCTTCTTCATGAATACTAAAGATGATAAAATAGGAAACCAATAACATTTTATCAGTTTATATAAATTAATCTAATTTAGAAATAATTTAGTACTATGATTTATGCAGAACTTGTTCTCTAGCTAAGAGAAAATTTTACATTACTAGTATCAGAAACATGGTGCCTACAGTTGCTAGATATTAAATGTCTACACTGATTTATATAATTTAGGAGAAATGGTAAGGGATAAGGGATCAAAACTATATTTAGAGACCAAAATAAGAGACCTATGAGAATATTATTTCCCAGATGGGTTATGAGAAGTTCAAGCAAGAGGATGTATGTATTAAAAATGGTCTCAACAGGCTGCAAGTTGAGATACTGAGACTAAGTATTTGTCTTTAAAAAATAACCATCCTCCTGTCACTGACTGATATAATTCCCAAGGATCTGAACGCTATTATTTTTCTAGTAGACACACAGGACCACTACTTTAAAGAGTTAACTTCCACAACTAAAGGTCATTCACCTATGGTTTTGCAGAGCAGCAACTCTAAAACCTTTGTGCTAAGAAATGAAATATGTCTAAACATCCTTTGGATTCACAGAGTCAACACTACTACCTAGTAAATTACCATACAGTGAAATCATTACTGGATCTAAATGCTACTTGAATTATGTTACATTATTGGTGAAGTTCAGCACCTGGTTCCCCACAGAGAGTTAATAATCATTTATTACCTATGAAGACACAAAAAGAAGTCAGTTGGGTGCCACTAGGCAAGGAGAGCCCTGTCTCATAGAGTTCTGCTGCCATCAATGATGGGAAAACAGGACCTCAGCCCTTTGGCAGCTCCAAAGTGAATACTTCCAGACTCACCTGGCCAACACACAGAGGCTTTCAAATGCTTTCACCTAAAATTCCTTTTATGTCACAATATTCCAATGCCATAAATATCTAGCCATTTTTGATAATCAGAAAATGCAGCGATTTACAAGATTTATCCCATAGAAAATCCACTTAGCATTTCATAATACTTAGTTCAGATCATAAAGGCCAGTTGAGTTGGAATGACAGAATGCTGGCTTTTAGAATTAACCCCAGGAGCAAGATGGCAGAACAGAAGCCTGCACCATTCATCCCCACTGCTGGGACACTCAATTTTAACAGCTATCTGCACACAAAAAAAGCACCATCACAAGAACCAAAAATCACGTAACAGCTCGGCCACAGTGGGGTAGAGCAAAAAACAGGTGCTCAGGGTCCCTGAGTCCAGGCCTAGGCTTTTGGACAGCATTTCCAGACCTGCCCTGGGCCAGAATGGAGTCCACTGCCTTGAAGGGTGAGTCTCAGGCCTGTCCATATCCACCACAGCTGATGGAAGAGCCCTTGGACTCTAAGTGAACATGGGCAGGGGCCTAGCAGAAAGCCCTCATGGACCAGTGGTAGTGGTGGCCACAGAAAAAGGCTCCTCTGCCCGTGGAAAGGAGAGGGAAGAGCAGGAAGGACTTTGTATTGTGACCTGAGTGCCAGCTTAGCTGCTATAGAATAGAACATCAGATAAATTGCTAAAGTGTTTTACTCCTGTCCTTGGCTCCCAGACAGCATCGCTGGAAAGGCCCGGGGCCGGGGGATCTTGCCATCCTGAAGGGAATGGCCTAGGGCAAGGCCCAGTGCTGTGCTGGCTTCAGGTCTGACCCAGCACAGTCCCAGTGGTTGTGGTTACAGGGGTGCTTGCATCACCACCCTCCCAGCTCCCCAGTGGCTCAGCAAAGAAAAAGAGAGACTCCATATGTTTGGGGAAAGTAAGGGAAAAAGAACAGGAGTCTGCCTGGTAATCTAGAAAATTCTTCCAGATCTTATCTAAGACCACCAAGGTGATAACTCTATGAGTCTGAAAAAACCACAGCATTATTGGACTTGGGACCCAAGTCTTTTAATACCTGAAAGTCTTCCAAGACGAACACGCACAAATAAGTTTAGACTATGAAGACTACAATAAACACCTAACTCTTCAATGTCCAAACACCAAAGAACATCTACCAGCACCAGCACCATCCAGGAAAACATGGCCTTACCAAATAAACTAAATAAGTCACCAGAGACCAATTCTGGAGAAACAGAGAGATATGATATGACCTTTCAGACAGAGAATTCAAAATGGCTATTTTGAGAGAAAGTCAAAGAAATTCAAGATAACACAGAGAAGGATTTCAGAATTCTATCAGATATACTTTAAAAGGAGGTTGAAATAATTAAAAAGAACCAGCAGAAATTCTAGAGTTGAAAAATACAATTGGCATGATGAAGAATCTTTTAACAGCAGAACTGATCAAGCAGAAGAAAGGATTAATGAGCTTAAAGACAGGCTATTTGAAAATACATAGTCAAAGGAGAAAAACAGAAAAAAAGAATAAAAAACAATGAAGCACACCTACAGGATCTAAAAAATAGCCTCAGAAGGGCAAATCTAAAAGTTATTGGCCTTAGAGAGGAAGTAGAGAGAGAGACAGAAGTAGAAAGTTTATTCGAAGAGATAATATCAGAGAAATTCCCAAACCTAGGAAAAGATATCAACATTCAAGTACAAGAAGGTTAAAGAACACAAAGCAGATTTAACCCAAATAAGACTACCTCAAGGCATTTAATAATCAAACTCCCAAAGATCAAGGATGAAGAAAGGATCCTAAAAGCAGCAAGAGAAAAAAAAAAGAAAAAAAGAAAGAAAATAACATACAATGGAGCGCCAATACATCTGGCAGCAGACATTTCAGTGGGAACCTTACAAGCAGAGAGAGAGTGGCATGACATATTTAAAGTGTTGACAGAAAGAACTTTTACCTTAGAATTAACTTTGCCACTAGCTGGTTGCTATCAATATGTACTAGTCACTTACCTTCTCATCTATAAAAGGAAAGTGATTTTATTCAGGGGTTTATAATTCGCAAAAAGGGTAAGGAATAACATATTATTCTGAAATATAATGAAAGCTAAGGACTTTGTTCAAAGGAAGAGGATGCACAAATGTACATGCATATCTACATAGAGTATCTAGCATAATGTTTACAAAAATGTTATAAGTGTCCTGAAGCCTGGCTATGGGTTTTGTTCAGAATCCCTTAGTTAGAGGGCTCCCCAAGTCCTTGCTATCGTAGATCAGGGTATTACTTATATCCTTGACTATATCTTCATATGTTTTAGACACAGAGATTCAACTTTTTAAGCCCACTATACAAAGAAAATCACCTGCCGATTCATAGCCCTCATGTTTCCTCCTTGGGAGTCTGAGTATCAGGATACTACTGGGGGTCTTTTCATTAGCTGTGCTCCTTACACACAAGTTTCCAACCTCTCAATGCTTTGTGTGATGAAAACCAGTTCTCTTCTCCCTCACATCCATCCTTCTTCCAACTGCTCCTTGGAGAATAGGACAAATTCCTCACTCCAGAGGACTTATACCCAAGCCCAGTGGTCTCCTAAAGCAAAGCTGCTCATACTTAATCATCTGAGGACCTTGTTAAAATGCAGATTCCGGCTCAGAAGGTCCCTGGTGGGGTTGAGAGTCTGCATTTTTAACAAGCTCCCAGGGACCACTCCAGTAGACACCAACTCTTAGCCCTCACCCCTAGTTCCTCAGCTCCCTCCCCACACTCAGCCTAAGGGCAACTCACACAGTGTCTCTAGAAGTTCTCTAGTAGCCTCTAAAGAAAGGGTGTTACAGCTCTTGTAAAACACAAACCCACGCCCTCAGCAGCTTTAAAAGAAACAAGTTTGTGTAATGCATTGCTGTGTCACAATAGTGGAAAAACCCTGGATTTGAGAGTCTGACAAACCTGGGTTTGAACTCCATAATCTAACAATGTGATTTGGCAAATTGTGATTTCTACGAGTTTCATCTGTAAAACAGTCTTGTTGAGATACTTAAAAAAGGTAATGCTACTCCAATGACAACCTTGATTTAGCATCAACCCTAACATTTCCTAATGATCCCTCAGGAATATTCTAACATAGAGTCCACCAATTCCTCCAGACAAGGTCTAAACTCAGTTACAGTAACATCGGTATCAAATTCCTCTTTGTGTTCCCCTTAAGATCCTATGTGCAAAGCCGGAGATATCATGCAAAACAAGAGTGATCTGAGAAGGCAAGGTTTCTTCTTCACAACTCTGAGGCTTCTAGGAATAACATAGAGAACCTGAGGATCAGTTTTCTCACATGCAGCATAAGGGAGATAGAGCAGATATCTACAGGGACTGACACAGTTGCCTTCCACAGTAAAATGCACATGGGTCTCTAAGTCTCTGGATACCACTCGGTTTTCCAAAGTAGACAAATAAACACAATTCTAGTTAATACTCAAGGTTGCATCTGATATACTCCAAATGATGGCATTGTTCTCTCAATTCCTGTATTTCATATTTCTTTCTGTACCAGTTCTTCAAATTATACTACTGTGAACTGTGTACTTCTCATTACAGATTAATCAAAACAAAACACTATTAATATGTTATTTGTCATCTGTTTTTAAGGACCTTCCCAAAGTATTTCTACTTATCATCAGAAGACTGTGTACAACATTGTCAGGTCAATTAGTGCTCAAAGAATCACTTGAACTCAGGAGGTGGAGGTTGCAGTGAGCCGAGATCGTGCCACTGCACTCCAGCCTGGTGACAGAGCAAAACTCCAGCCTGGTGACAGAGCAAAACTCCATCTCAAAAAAGAAAAAAAAAATTAGTGCTCAAAGGTATATCTTTGTATCATGTAACAGATATATTGGTAGTAAAGACAAATCACATTTTAAGGACACTAAGAAAGCATATTAAAGGGAATATGAAATAAATTTGTTACAAAAGAGGAAAATAACCATATAAAGGTTAGCATATCACTTCCCCCTTCCTCTCTGCAAATAGTCTATAAAGATTTTCATGTACCACTTTTGCCCAAACTAGTGTACAATTATATGCTGTATTAAATCAGTAAACTCATACCCGACTGTGTGTACTGATCAAATCAATACTTTGGTCAACCAACAGCTTTAATGCAGTGATTTTTATCCCTCCCATGTCATCAAAATCACCTGAAGATAGATAAATATACAGATAAAGAATGAATGAATGAATGGATGGATGGATGGCAACATCTGAGTCCCATGTTCCAGAGATGATTTAACTGGGCTTGGGTTGAGTCCAACCATCATTGTTTTTGTTTTGTTTTAACTTGGTAGCTGGGTGCTTACCACAGCAACATCTTGTTCCGTGCTGTTGCCTGCTTCTTGGGAATACCTTGCCTTTCGTACTCTTTCCCATAGCTGCCTGTGGTTATCAGAGCCTCATTCTCCTCATTAGCAAAATGAGGATAATATTAGTCTCTTCAATCATCAGCACTTTTTAAAAAGCACCCTAGCAGATTCAAATGTATAACCAGATTTGAGAATCACTACTTAGTCAATGGTTTTTAAATCCCTTTAAGAAAGCACAGACTTAAAACACATTATTGAGATTATAGACTATTTTTTCCATCTTTACTCTTTTCTATGCTTTCCAAATTTTCTACAATGAACCTGTGTTGCTACCATCAGAAAAAATAAAGTGAAAAAATATTTTTAAAGAAAAACAGCAGAGGCCAGGTGTGGTGGCTCACGCCTGTAATCCCAACACTTTGGGAGGCCAAGGAGGGTGGATCACCTGGGGTCATGAGTTTGAGACCAACCTGGTCAATATGGTGAAACCCTGTCTCCACTAAAAATACAAAAATTAGTCAGGCATGGTGGTGTGCACCTGTAATCCCAGCTACTCGGGAGGCTGAGGCAGGGGAATCACTTAAACCCAGGAGGCAGGAGGCAGGGGTTGCAGTGAGCCACGATGGTACCATTGCGCTCCAGCTTGGGCCACAAAAGCGAAACTCTGTCTCAAAAAAAAAAAAAAGAAAAGAAAAGAAAAGAAAAACAGCAACTACAAATTCCCAAGCATAGATGACTCTTCTATATTTTCCTGCTTAATTTATATTCAAATACTGTATTTCTATCCATGTCCTTCTTTTTTAATGCTCCCCCTTCCCTACCCTTCAAGATTCAGTATAAAATAGACTATCATCACAAAAAATAACCATTATCAAATTCATGAATTCAGTAGTTCTGTGGAGAAAATATGTATTGGTCACCCTAAGTCTGGGGTTTTCAACCCACCAAAATCTAATTGGCTGCCCATTAGAATCACATGAAGAGTTCCAACAATTTCCCCATACCCTGGCCATACCCTAGACCAAAAAATCAGAGCTTCTGAGCTGACACCCAGGAAATAGTTTGTTTTTATTTTTGTTTGTGTTTTATCCCCAGGTGATTCCAATGCACAGCCAAGGCTGGGAACCATTGATTTAAAGCATTAATTAGTTACAAGTCTCCACATCTAGAGATGATGAGCTTCTACTTAGCTTAAAACACAATACCATGAAATTCTCACATTGGCACAATTTCAAAGAATGGTCATTTGTAGAAATGCATTGATGTTCAATTTCAAGTTGGCAGGGAGTAAAACTAGGACACTAAATAATAAATGTGCTCCCTGTTCTTCCTTTTAATTGAGCATAAGCCACCATCCTTTACATTTCAATGGGAGAAATTCTAAAAACACTTATATGTCAGTCACATATGCTGACAAACAGGCAAAAACATTTTCACAGATTCTATATTTATCCTACCCAGAGAGGTGTTTACTTCTCAGAGTGATCTTGCTACCTATAAGTCAGGAATGTACTCTCATAATGCCTGAGATTCTTAGAGGAAAGGCCTAGGTGCTGACCATTTTTCTTGTTTGTAAAGCTGAAATAAAAGTGCATCTTCTTAACTTTTAAAGAAGTCCTATACTGTTTGATTATTCTCCTCATGTATCCCTGCCCCAGGCCTCCTTTCCTCCTCTCTTACTGAGAAAACTAGTGCTTTTTTGTTCGTTTGTTTGTTTTGTTTTGTTGTTTTTTGATGCAGGTCTATTCCGTGCTCTCTGCAGTAACAATTACCCCACAGACAACACTTACTTCTGGACTGGAGATTTTCAGACACAAGCAGCAGAGAATTTTAATAGTATGCAAACAACTGCAATTAAACAACTTTACTGATAGTGCTATTTTAAAGACAGAAATCTTCAGTTTCAGAGTCAGGTAAAATACATATCTATGTATAACCAACATGGAACATCTACAATGAACTCTAAAAGCCTTTTGAAATTACTTTAAGAAATTCTTTTAAAGAAATGGCTTTGCTCTTGCCCATTTCAAGGCAGTATGCATTTGTAATATATAATCTTTTCTAAGGCACACTTGGATTCTCAATGGTCTTCTTTTCCTTCTTCATCTCAGCAAGGATGCTGTATATTTTTTTTTCTGGCTTTCCTATGTCAAAATTCTGAGTAAAGGCAAGGAGAGAGAACTGATGCATTTCACAGCACAAAGATTAAACACCAAACTCAACAGAGAGTGCAAAAATAGTGAAACTGCTCTTATCTCCCTTATTATTATTTCCCTTTTTTTTTTTTTTTTTTTTTTGAGACGGAGTCTCGCTCTGTTGCCCAGGCTGGAGTGCAGTGGCGCAATCTTGGCTCACTGTAAGCTCCACCTCCCGGGTTCACGCCATTCTCCTGCCTCAGCCTCCCGAGTAGCTGGGACTATAAGCGCCCACCACCACGCCTTTTTTGTTTGTTTGTTTGTTTGTTTTTAGTACAGACAGTGTTTCACCGCGTTAGCCAGGATGGTCTCGATCTCCTGACCTCGTGATCCGCCCACCTTGGCCTCCCAAAGTGCTGGGATTACAGGCGTGAGCCACCGCGCCCAGCCTTTCTCCCCTATTAAATAAAATACAGAAATTCATTCAGCAATATTTTATTGAGCACCTACTATATGCAATGCATTGCACTGTGTGCTGCAGATATAAGTCCGAACAGTCTCTGATCTCCTAGACCTCAGGTCGGAGAGACAGAAATGAAACTAGTAATCACACAATTAATAGTTTTATTACAGTAATGATAACACAATGAAGCAGCAAAATGAAGCAGCAATGCACAATGACAGGAAATCATAAAGCAGGGTCCGACCTGGTCTGAGAAATCAAAAAAGTCTTCTCTGCTGAGGAGACTTTTACTCTGGGATTGAAAGGATGTGTTCGAAATTGGCTAAGTGAAGAAGCAGTGAGTTATGTGGGCAAGGAATGCAAAGGTCAGTGTTGCTGGGGAGTAGAGAAGGGGAAGGGTGAGATAAGGTTGGCAAGGCAGATGGGTACCAGGGCAGGAAGGAATTCTGCTCCACACATGTTAAGTCTGAGGACCTGAAGAGCATCTGTGGAACCATCAGGTAGGCAGATGGACATCTGAGTATTCAGCATAGAGGGAAGGTCAAAGCCATGAACACACTTTTGGAGTTAGCAAAGACATGGGAACTGAAGCTGTGGGAGTAGGTGAAGCCACTCCACACTAGGCTAGAGGCTTTAAATTAAAAATCTGAATATTCCTTTGAAACCAACAATTTGCACTTGAAATAACCCCAAACATATTTGCTGAAAGGAATGAGCCCTAAGAAAATATAAAACATGTCACAGATCTCTATGGGGATGACTTCATCCACATGGTAAGAAGGAACGAACTGCAGTTTTTCAACTTTCTTTTGATAGATGGGAGACTGGAGGGTTTCATGATTACAAATACAGTCACTAATTATTACTGGATCCAAGAAAAAAAATCTAGATCTTTTGTATAACTAAATTAAACAATTATGTTGCCCTAGAAGAACTCTGAATCTACTCATGGAAAGATTTTTCATCCTCCCATCAATTTCTGTGCATACATTAGAAACAGAGTGGGACAGACAATTGGGAAAATGAGAGAGCAGAGGAAAACTAATTCTAATTATGGAAATGCAGCTTCAAGAACAAAGGCTTAAATTTGTAACACAGGTCTAAGGGGAAATAATTCTCATAAGTAACCACTTAAAACATGAAAAGTCTGCAAATCTGAAGGAAAAAATGACGGTTTACTATACACATTATTTCTTCTTTCTAATTGAGTAATTAGAAAATTACCAATTCCAATTGCCAATTAGAAAATTGGTATTCCCAAGCATACAGGAATAAAACAATCAAGGGTCTTTCTGCCTGGCTGGACTCTCAATGGCCAAAGGTTTAAGAGAGAGTTTGAGAGTCTCATGGAAAAGGCCATCCAAGACGTTAACTTGGCAGCAACAGGCTTGTTTCAGAAAATTGAAAGCTAAAGCTTCGAAGAAAGAACACTGTCATTTCTCATCCACCTGGGCTTCCCATACATCCAGATCTCCAATTTGCCACTTAAAGAGCACCTTTTCATCCCCTTCATCGTTGCAGAACATAAATGACCTTGCATAGAAAGCATGACAGAGAGATCACAGTGGGTTCAGTTACCCAGAAAAATTCCTTCACTGAATTAGATTCCCGATGAGGAATAGAGGTTGATACACCTCAACATGGATTTTTATACATATAGATCATTGCTTGGGTCTGATTAATCCAGCTACATAATGTTTCAAAGAGCAAACAAAATAAAGAACACCAGTAGCTTTAGGGAAATTAAGTCGCCCTAATATAAAATGTTAGTGAACAAGGACGTGCCCAGAGTGGCTCTAGGAGTCCAAGGAGAGCTGTCAGTGGTTGGGGGGGCTGGGATTTCATCCATCAAAATCACATTACCTGAGCCACTGTTAGGTGTATAATATCCTCAATGCCCAGGGTGGCAGAGATGGCACTCTGAGGAGTGAAACTGGAGGAAACACCCCTCACCCCCAGAAACAAGCAGGGGAAGAGCTATGAAAGAATGACTTAGAGATTGCCTAAGTTGGTAACGTATGGGAGCAGCCCCCACAGTGTGAGAAGAGGCTGTCGTCAGTAGGTCTGAGAAGAGCAAGGGGCAACTTCACACCCCGTTCCATCTTTCAAGCCCTTGCAGTCTGTAGAGCTCCACGTGAAGAAATATGGAGAGAAGAGAAAGGGCAGGAGCCAGACAGTTGCCCCAGTGTCCTCAGGGGCACAGGAAGCTGTGCTCTAGCCAGAGGAAATTGACAGCAGAGAAGGCATGAGGCTGAAGCAAGATGGCAGGTCCTCTCTGGAGGGTCCTTGGTAACAGAGGGAGCCAGGATAAAACTGAGAATCTACAGATGATGGAAGCAGAGGGAGTCTGGATCACCTCACTGCTGCTGACATACAACAGGGACATGTGGGACAAAAGGCCCCTGCTCTCTTCCTTGCACCAAAATCTGTGGAACAGG
Organism: Chlorocebus sabaeus; assembly: GCF_047675955.1. Classification (NCBI taxonomy): domain Eukaryota; kingdom Metazoa; phylum Chordata; class Mammalia; order Primates; family Cercopithecidae; genus Chlorocebus; species Chlorocebus sabaeus. Next base: position 35,290,748 of record NC_132918.1, on the reverse strand, counting down.
GCCTTGAATTCTCCTTCAAGGGGAAGGAGTATAGCAGAGACAGAGGAACCCCCACCTTCAACCACCAGCCAGGTCAGGGGGTAAGGGGGCTTAATGAATCTGAGATTGAAATTTTAAAATGGAGTGGACACTTAATTGCCAAAATTAGCCAGAAAGTAATAGAATCTACCCAAGATGCTACAATGGGACAAAGTATTTTCTGAAGCATTCACTGAAGCATATATGCTGCACTAAGTTGAAAATGCTCAATAAACCAGTTACAAATAGAATGCTCATCATAAAGAAAGACCAAAAAAAGGAAAGAACTTTAGATTTTAAAATATAAATAAGTAGCATTCACTGAGAGGCTTTCATTGAGAATTTTTATATCTCCAAGACATCAAAGAAGAGCATATGTTCCCATATAGAACAAATATATTTCATACCAGCTCACATTAAAGGTTGTTTCCTTTGTGTTCTAAACTAGACATAAATATCCTCTTTTGTAAGGCCTAAATGGATGGCTGTGATTTCCTTCAGACAGGGGAAGAAGAAAAGGAGATAAATCAATGTGGTCAGTTAACTCATAGCAAATTCTCCAATTAGCCTCTGTTTAAAAGTAGGGTGAGTAGGGGAGGTAGAATATCTCGCATTTCTTAAAATTTTAGCACTTAGAAACTTAGAGGTCATTTTCCCTAAATGCCAGCATTTTGCTGATATGGAAAACTTAGTCCCAAAGAGAACAACTCACCCAGAGTAACTCAGCCAGTGGGAGCTCCTACAAAGTGTCACACCTGGGTCAGGCCATGCCGCCCTCTGTCTAAATCTTCACCACCTGCAAGATGCACCTGAACATCATAGGCCTGAAAGGATACCCGCCCTGATGCTTTCTGCTTCGGTGGCCATCACTGGAAAGTGGAGAGCCTTGTGGGTGGGGCCAATAAAAGAAATCTACTGGGCAACGCTGCTTCCAGAATTCGTTCTATTATAATTTATAAAACTTAAATGATTCAAATATATTTTCTCCCTTAAGGCCTATCTTCTTTTTTTTTTTTTTTTTTAAACTCTTCCTCTTCAATTTGTCTTTGAAATTTCTCCCTGGTCCTCTCTAATAATGTAATGATAATACTTTTAATCTTTTATCTTTTTTTTTTTTTTTTTGAGACAGAGTTTTGCTCTTGTTGCCCAGGTTGGAGTGCAATGGTGCCATCTCAGCTCACTGCAACCTCCACCTCCCAGGTACAAGTGATTCTCCTGCCTCGGCCTCCCAAGTAGCCAGGATTACAGGCACCCACCCCCACGCCCAGCTAATTTTTTGTATTTTTAGTAGAGACAGGGTTTTGCCATGTTGGCCAGGCTGGTCTCGAACTCCTGACCTCAGGTAATCCACCTGCCTTGGCCTCCCAGAGTCCTGGGATTACAGGCGTGAACCACTGCGCCCAGCCTGATACTTTTAATCTTAATGATGTTCATGAAATCTTGACTGTCATTGCATTAATAGGAATTCTATGTGCACAAGTATTTTCTGGACCTAGTAAAGGATGCTTATAAAGTTATGGCTGGAAAAGCTAGGCTTTGGTTCAGTAAAGAAATGCCACTCTAACATAAAATCTAGTGATGCCCCACAAACCGAAAGCAGGCAGGCTGCCAAAGTCTAATAAACTGGCTGAAATCAATTGGAACCCTAATTCACTTTTGCATAATTTCATTCTCCTTGCATATTTACCAGTCAGAATCTGGCATTCTTCTCTTTTCTTCCAGTGCAGATGGAACTCCAGTGAGGGAGAGCTTTTCACTCTTCATTTTTTAATATAATCACATTTGTCCTGAAAGCTTGTGTGTCAGTCCTAGATATTGGTCTCTCCATGGTCAGAAGAAACCTGTGACCATTTACTCTCTCTCTCTCACACACACACACACACACACACACACACCCCACCTCTCTTCCCTAAAGGGAAATGCAACATTTTGCCAGTGCAACACTAACTACAAATTTTACAGTCCAAAAAGAAATCTTATCTTCTCTTCAATGCCATCTTGCCAGCCTTTCATTCTCATACCCTAGGTCTGAAAAACACTTCCATCTATCATACACCTATCTTGATGTTTGACTACACAGAGACCTCACACTTTGCTGCTATAAGGGAACTTTACAATCTGGCACAATCTGCACTTGAAAGACAAGGAAACTGACAGCCCCAGAAGTGACATGAGGCTACACAAGACAGTTGTTAAACTTGGATTAGTACTAGTCTTCAGGATCCCATTTCAGCCTACTTTCCATTACAGACTAGCGGTCAAGTTTCTACCCTCACATCACCAACTAGGTCTGTGGCCAGGAAGGGGAGGCTGGATAAAAAGTAATCATTTAATTAATTAACTAAGTCAATTAGTTTTCTTAAAATGTAGTTCTGAGGCAAAGTAAAAGTATTAACATATATATAGGGCAACTTCTTGAAAAGGCATACTGTATAAATATTTAATAAGAGAATAACCCTTAATTTTATCCCCAGATAGTAAGAGATACTCCTAATTCAGTCCAAAATGTTTCTAGTCTAGATTTGTAATGGTTATTCAGAAATATTCATTTAACAACATGATGGCAACAAAAGTAAATTTTCCTATAAGAAGTTGAGATGATACCCTAATAACTTACAGTAAAGCAATTAATACTTTTTCCAATAGTACAATTACAACTAGCAGTACATGAAAACAAACATCAAGTCACTTATTAAGGAGCTCAAATGTTTGGAAAGGCTTATGTGCATAAGAAATTGCACGTGCATATTAATTGCAATTACACTGATCACTGGTTAAGAATCAAGACTGCATCCCAGGTTGGAAAAAAAAATACTGCAATTCACTGAAAGCAAGAGAAGCAACTGAAGATACAGGCAATTTTCAAATCAGGATAAATCATGAAGGTATAAGCCATTAAGGCAAGGTTCATATGGCACCAAACATTCTTTGATCAAGATTTTTTTCTATTGCAAACATACCAGAAGAATAAAAGTCAAGTAGGGGAAGATCCCGGAGATTAGTTTCTCTAACAGGTGCAAATTCCTTTGGGTTTTTCCTAAAAATCCAGGCAAAAGACAGACAAGAGGGAAATAGAAAAATTCATCATTCCTAACAAGGTTTCGCTCATCATTGGGCATAGAAGTCAATTCAACCAACCAGTTCATTTTCGTTAAGCACTATTTCCCAACCTTTCCAATATTTCATTTCTGCCTCAGAAATGTGAAGATGAAATAGTAAGTAGATAAAAGACCAGACATAAGCGAACTCTTAACAGTAGGTTTAATAGTCTCTTTCTCTTTGGGTTCTGGGATTGTGGGTAGTATTCTAAATTGTTTCCAGTGAGAATATACCACCTCTATAATCAGAAAATGAGGCTATGAATATGCTTTATGAACTGTGAAACTACACAAATGTTGCATTTTTATTTTTGCTGCTATTGACCATTTTAGAGTTCTCATTTTAATGTAGCTCTTTTATCCTGGCAACATTGCTGAAGTCTGTCTGTAGAAAAAGAACCTGGCTGGCATAATTTGCACATCCAAGTATGCTTATTCCAAAAGTCTATTATTCTACACGGGAAATGGTTCTTTCCTGTTTAGGGAAGAAGTTTTGTTTCTTTTTGTTTTGGTTGATTTGGTTATGTAAGGAGCATTATCAACAAAAACAAGGAGAAGCCAAAGTGAATAAGCAAAAGTGTGGTCAGTAAATGTTCAAGAAGCCCAAGAGAAATCTGATATTTCCTACTCAACATGTCCTGTCCCCTTTCTTTTCTCAGAAATGTTCTGAAATCCTCTACAAAGACATTATCACCAGAGCTCCCTTGGTTTAAAATATCCCAAGACTTCTCACAATTCTTCCTTAAGTTAAGTAAGTTCCTATGTTAACAGATTCTTTTTCAGCAGAGATAGAAGAAGAGCAAAAGGCATCTTTATTTCCTGAATTACAACATATCCTGAGGCAAGGAAATCCAAAATGATATTTTACACTATCAGAAATAAAGTTATTGCTGTATTATCAATGAATAGAATCATTGTTCTAATTGGCTTTGATTCTTTTAATCTTGGGAGGATTTAATATCTCTTAAACCCTTTTGAAAGAGTAATTCTTGAATGTAAGAAGTAACCAATTCATATTTTAAGTATTATACTGCCCCCTTGTGTATCTTGTGTTTAGTGAAAAGGGAGCTCAGACAATACAGTAATTATAATTCTCAGAAATACTTCAGTGGAATCTGAGTTTAGAACTTCTATAGAAACAGTCTCAAAAATCATTGAGACCGACATGCTCATTTCACAGAAAAGAGAACTGAGTTCCTGAAAGATTATATAACTTGTCCAAGACCATACACTGCTAGTCAGTAACACAGCAAATACTGTTATATAGAACTTAAGCCTCAGAATGTTAAATTTTTTTATTAAAATGGTGATGGCAGCCTGAAAGAAGAAAAAATAGTGAGGTGTTGGAATTAGGCAGATCAGGATGTGAACTTTAGGTCACCATGTCACAATCTCCAAAAGCTTTAGTTCCCCCATTCATAAAATTGGTTGAATAATAGCTATGGCAAGGTCCTTGAAAGGATCCAGTATGACAATGTTAATGTTCATCAAGCCCTTAGCATAAATATCTGCAATATAGTAATAAACTAATTGGTAATATGACTATAAAAATACATAGAAAAATTTTTAAATGATCATAGTCTTTGAGATCTCTGAATAAAGGCATTCTAAAATAATGAAAATAATAATGAGTTTAAGGCGCTTAAATCTAAACTCTTTAAAAATTGGCACAAAATAAAGCTTGAAAAAAATAAACCTAGTTCTTCTAACTCCCGTGATTCTTCTATGATCATATTTACCCTTTTTTAATACAAATAAATTTGCAACAGAAAAATACATAAATCAAACACTGCATGAGAGATAAAGCAATAAACAGGACCCTTGGCTAAGGCTCAGAGAAAAGCAACGCAAAACCTCAGTGCCACAGTGTCAGGTCGCCATTGCCACGTCTCCTCTGCTAAGGGCATTTCCCCACTGGAATGTCAAGAGAATCAACCTGGAAAGGTGGAGGCAGAAAGTTTCATGCTGACCTTGCTAATACCTAATTAGTTACATCAACTTGGGCAGTTATTTCATCTGTTTCTCTTTCTTCATCTGTAAAATGAAGTCATTCTCTACTTTATAAGGCCTTTTACTGAGGTGGTATAATGAATGTTGAAAAAACACTATAAACACTAAAGTGCTTAATAAAGTAAGGTTAAATGTGTTATCTTAAACTTAGTTTAAAGCAATAATAAACGTTAAGTCTGTCGTCAAATTGGGGAAGACATTAGAACAACCAATCTTAGAAAGGTGAAAGCAGCTTAGATTACAGGATTCTGTTAAAGAGCACTCCACCGCCCCTGAAATCTGTCTCTTCCCTCTACAGTTCCACAGGCCTCTGATGGAGATTACTCCAAAAATTCTGGCACCACATAAGTCTTTGGCTTTTAAACCGGTTTCACCCTAGGGTATCTTGACAGCAGGATTGACAGAGCTTATCCCTGACTGTATACCACAAACAAACAGATACCAGCAGGGTAAAGGCAATTTGTCTTAGTTTGGCATGAAAATGACTCATATTGATTCCTCTCTGATTCACAGCGGCAGTCCTCTACCCTGATAATAATGGTTTAGTGCTGCAAACTGTTCTGTTCTGTTTTTATATGGGACATAATATACAGATAAGTCTTAAAGCCCTAAAGGACAGCAATAAAAGTGGGTGGACTTCTCTTCAATAAGTGTCTAAAGCAGGTGACCACAAGCACCCTCTAACATCTCAGTTTGGAAGTCCACGCTCTGCTAGTAATAAGCATTGACTGGTGATCCAGAAATATTAACTGAACAATATATGGTCCTCGCCCAAAATAATTACAAACATCAGAAAGGGATATCACTGGAGTTGACAGTTACAGTTGTTGAGGTGGGGCCCATTGCTTACAACTGGAGATAGTAAGTGCAATGGGACTTCTTGGGTAATTATTCATAAACAAGTTAACTCAAGCTCTTGGTTCCATCCAACAATTATACCATATTTGCATCTAGAGTGCTAGAATAAAAGGCCTGTCAGAAACAAAATAAAAGATCCAACTATATAAATACAAGAGACAGCTTACCATGAAACACACTGTTGTCCACCAGAAAATGCCTGCGGTACTGCACACAGTTCTTTTTTTCCAAGTTCCAGTAACTCATTGTCAGAAGATTTCTGGCACAGCATCAAAACCAAATTGCCCTGTCAAGGGAAACAGAATGAGACAAAAATGAAGAAAACGGCAGCCGCACGCTCACGCTGGTAGCATAATGCCATCGGTTGCCCAGCATTACAGGGCAACACATACGGCATACAACTTCTCCCCACATGGAGCTGGAATCCCCCAGGCCCTAAGACATTTCCCACAAGTCTTCCCAGGGTCTAGAATGTCATTCAGCATATCAAAACAGTAACTTTTTCAAACCACCTTTCAGGGCTCAATGTTACCTGTCTCCAGGGGAAATAAACCTACCGTCAGGGAGCCGGTTTCAGGACTGGTTTATGTGCTCCCAGCCTCACTCCTAGTAGTCCAAGATCCAAACTAGTCAACACTGGTAACATCTCAGGAAATTTCAGTTGCAGGTGGGGAGGCAACTGACAAGAATGAAGCTATCATTCCCAATTCCTGAATTTTGTGTCAGTACAGCATCCACGTGGCCATGAATGAGCCAAGCACATTAACAATACGTGCCTTCCTCTTTTTGGTTCATTGCTGGTGTCCATTTAGGACCACTAGGGCCTGGATCTGCCCAGGCTGAACTCAGTGGTGTAACTAGAGCTGGGCACAGGCCTCGGCAAGGTAAACTAGCAGTGCCTGCTCCTACATAAGACTTGCTCCATCACAGATACAGGGAAACACAATGCTAGCTAGAGCAACAACTTGAAAAGCAGAGATCTGAGTTGATGAATTAAATTCCTCCAAAAGCTGACGTGCATAACCCTGAACAAGGCCTCCTTTGTTCACAGGATTTGGCTAAAGCAACTTTTCAGAATTCCAACCTCCTTTCTGTTCACAGAATAAAGCCAGGCAAAATCAAGCAAGGCTGGCATGCAGCAAAACCCACAGGTGGGAAGCAATTTGTCGTCTCTCCTACTAAAACAACCTAGAATTTCGTAAATATACCCCAGGATGAAATCAGTCCCTTAGTGAAAAATATATATATATATATATATATATATATAATCAGAGTGTTGTCTATTCATTAATGGAACAATTGGTGAAGGCTCCTGAAGCTTTCGTCAGAGCTTCTCCTTGGCTCCCTATGACCCAACCTTAACCCACCCCATCAGGGATCTTACCTAATTCTCGTCTATCCTGCCTTTTCTCTGGCTCCATGCTGGACTCGCCACTTCTTCTTGCCTCATACCCACCTGGTTAATCTGACTGCTTATCCTACTCTCTCAGGCTGAGGGAGTCTTACTACTGTATGGAACTGACTACAAAATACAACAGAATATAGCTAATGATGAAAGCAACCCAACCTCTGCCCTCTCGCCTGCCAATACTATATACTACAAAGGTCTCTTCTTTAAAAAGTATTTTTAGTTATACAAATAATGCAGTTATATATGTTCATTAATTTTAATAATGTGCATTTGTTTATAGTTAGCAAAATATATTCACATACATGACTCTCATTTGCCCCTTATTAATCTTCTGAGGTGAGTACTGTTTTCTCCTTCTACATTAAAGAAGATGACAAGGTGTTAGAGATTAACTGATTCACCCAACACTGCTAGGAAAAAATAGTAATGAGACTTGAAGTCATATCTTCATATTCCAAAGTCAAGCCATAATAGGAACTAGGACTTTACAAAATGAGGTGGTTTAAAAAATACAATCTGGACTGGGCACGGTGGCTCACTCCTGTAATCCCAGCACTTTGGGAGGCCAAGGAGGGCGGATCACGAGGTCAAGAGATCAAGCCCGGCCTGACCAACACAGTGAAACCCCATCTCTACTAAACATACAAAAATTAGCTCGGCGTGGTGGCACACACCTGTAGTCCCAGCTATTCGGGAGGCTGAGGCAGGAGAATCACTTGAACCCGGGAAGCGGAGGTTGCAGTGAGGTGAGACAGCGCCACTGAACTCCAGCCTGGTGACACAGCAAGACTCCATCTCAAAAAAAAAAAAAAAAAAAAAAAAAAATCTGCTGGCCAGGCGCGGTAGTTCACGCCTGTAATCCCAGCACTTTGGGAGGCCGAGGTGAGTGGATCATGAGGTCAGGAGTTTGAAACCAGCCTGGCCAATTGGTGAAACCCTGTCTCTACTAAAAACACAAAAAATAGGCCAGGAGCGGTGGCTCAAGTCTGTAATCCCAGCACTTTGGGAGGCTGAGACGGGCGGATCATGAGGTCAGGAGATCAAGACCATCCTGGCTAACACGGTGAAACCCCGTCTCTAATAAAAAATACAAAAAACTAGCCAGGCGAGGTGGCGGACGCCTGTAGTCCCAGCTACTCGGGAGGCTGAGGCAGGAGAATGGCGTGAACCCAGAAGGGGGAGTTTGCAGTGAGCTGAGATCCGGCCACTGCACTCCTGCCTGGGCGACAGAGAGAGACTCCATCTCAAAAAAAAAAAAAAAAAAAAATACAAAAAATTAGGCCGGGTACAGTGGCTCACGCCTGTAATCCCAGCACATTGGGAGGCCAAGGCAGGCAGATCACAAAGTCAGGAGTTTGAGACCAGCCTGACCAACATGGTGAAACCCCATCTCTACTGAAAACACAAAAATTAGCTGGGTGTGGTGGCATGTGCCTATAATTCCAGCTACTCAGAAGGCTGGGGCAGGAGAATCACTTGAACCCGGGAGGCAGAGGTTGCAGTGAGCTGAAATTCTGTCACTGCACTCCGGCCTGGGAGACAAAGACTCCATCTCAAAAAAACAAACAAACAACAACAAAAAAAAAATCTGCAAATTATTATACATTCCTCCCCTCAAAAGGTAGAATCTAAATGCACCTTCCCTTGAATATGAGCTGGACTCAGTGACTCGTTTCTCACAATAAAATCAGCTGGGAATTATGCTATGAGTCTTCCAACATGAGGTCATAAAAAGGATACCACTTCTACCTAGTTCCCTATTTCTCAAGATGCTTGCATTGGAACCCAGCTACCACAATATAAGGAAGTCCAGATTTAAGTGTTCTAGCTCACATGCCCAGCTAGCCCCTCATCCAACAGCAGCATCAGCCACAGACATGTGTTATGCTGAATGTTTGTGTCTGCCCCAAATTCATATGGTGAAATCTAATGCTCCCCAATGTGATAGTATTAGGAGGTGGGACCGTGAGTCTCCACCCTTATGATTAGGATTAGTGTCCTTATAAAAGAGACCCTAGAGAGCTAGCTCTACCCTGTCACCATATGGGGACACAGCAAGAAGTCAGCAGTCTGCAACCCAGGAAAGGGCCCTCACCAGACATCAAATCTGCCAACACCTTGATCTGCGACTTCCCAGACTCCAGAATCGTGAGAAATAAATTTGTGTTATTTATAAGCTACCCAGTTTATGGTATTGTTATAGCAGCCCAAAATGAACAAAGACAACATAAGAATAAATGAATCTACAGATGATTCTAACCCCAAGTATTTCAGATGAGGCCACAGATACTGATGAGAAGAAGCAAGACATCCCTCTGTGCCTCATATGTATTTCTGACCTGTAGAAACAGTGAAAGATAAGGCCAGGCGCAGTGGCTCACGCCTGTAATCCCAACACTTTGGGAGGCCAAAGTGGGTGGACTACCTGAGGTCAAGAGTTCGAGACCAGCCTGGCCAATAAGGCAAAACTCCCATCTCTACTAAAGATACAAAAATTAGCCAGGCGTGGTGTCACGGCAGGTGCCTGTAATCCAAGCTACTCGGGAGGCTGAGACAGGAGAATCACTTGAACCCAGGAGACAGAGGTTGCAGTGAGCCGAGACCATGCCACTGCACTCCAGCCTGGGCAACAAGAACAAAACTCCATCTCAAAAAAAAAAAAAAGAAAGAAAAAAGTGAAAGATAATAAATAATTATTATTTTAAAACATACCCCAAAAAGATTTGGGGTAATTTGTTACACAGCAATAAATAATGTAACATATAATACATGTAACATCTTCTTAGAGGATGATCATCCAATCAGAGTTGAGACCTTCAACTCTTTTGTGACAGAAGCACAAACCTACAGATATGTATGTAATATTCATATACTTCGGCGCTAGCTCACATCAATGGCCCAGGCTTTCCAGCTTCCAGATCTTTTTGCTTTTCTTTAAGGGCCGGGTAAAATGCCACTGCCTTCGTGAAATGCCCCCAGGAATCTCTCCCTCCAGTTTACCTACAATACTTTCATGCACTGAACTCCCATAATCCTGTTTCCCAGTTATTGAGAACCTACTATGCATCAGGGACTGTGATAAGGCTATACATCAGTGAGTCTCAACCTTGACTACACATTGGAATCACCTGGGAAGCTTAAGACTCCTGACTCCCAAGCTATACCCAGGCCAATTACATCAGAATCTCTAGGGGTGGGATTCGGGCATCAGCAGGAGACTGATGAAAAGATGCTCTCCGTCTGGCCTTCAGATTTAGAGATAATGGAGGTGGAGATAATTAATAGAGTGAGTAGGCCTGGGGCAAGGGAACAGTGCTCTGCGATAAGTCTCATTTTAGCTTCCACCAGATTCAGAAGAGCCAGGCCCTAGGGCTCACTAAAGGGATTCAGGTGAAAGGGATGTTAGACATCAACTAAGACAAACCTCTCATGCTGTAGCCAGAAGGAAACCCAGGCCCAGAAAGGATGTGTGGCTTGCAAGATAACACCTCTAGCTGGAAGATGGTAAACTGGTGGGAAACCCAGCCTCAGCAGTTCCAAAGCAGGTTGAGTCTTTCATGGCCCCGTTTGTGTGAACACAGTAGGTAAAAACAACTACTAAAGTATGCTACAAGGCCGGGCGCGGTGGCTCAAGCCTGTAATCCCAGCACTTTGGGAGGCTGAGACGGGCGGATCATGAGGTCAGGAGATCAAGACCATCCTGGCTAACACGGTGAAACCCCGTCTCTACTAAAAAATACAAAAAACTAGCCGGGCGAGGTGGCGGGCGCCTGTAGTCCCAGCTACTCGGGAGGCTGAGGCAGGAGAATGGCGTGAACCCGGGAGGCGGAGCTTGCAGTGAGCCGAGATCCGGCCACTGTCCTCCAGCCTGGGAGACAGAGCGAGACTCCGTCTCAAAAAAATAAATAAATAAATAAAATAATAAAGTACACTACATTCATTTATTTTTTAGACACTTTATATTACATTAAAGATGTATTTCCCCTGCATCTTATATCCAATTTGAAGTTGTTTGGTCAGTATTCAGGCAAGGATGATTTTAAATTGATCACCTTGTTTTTTCTTTTCAACTTGCTTTTAAGACTTACAAAATACTCCACTTCCTAAGAGGTCTAGGTAATATAACCAGTTACACATTCAGAACTCTACCAGCATCTACATCTTATAAATAGAACATGCAGATTTATGCTCTTTTTTAAACCTACAGATTAATTATGGTACCATACAAAATAGTCTCATTGCCCTAAAGTCCGCTATGCTCTGCATTCTCCCTCCCTCCCCCTTAGCCCCTGACGAGCACTGATATTTTTTACTGTCTCTATAGTTTTGCCTTTTCCGGGATGTCTTATGGTTGGAATCACACAGTATATAGCCTTTTCCAATTGGCTTCTCTCACTTGGTAATATGCATTTAATGTTCTACATCTTTTCATGGCTTGAGAGCTCATTTCATCCTAGCACGAAATACCATTCCATTGTCTGGATGTACCACAGTTTATTTATCCATTGAGCTACTGATGAACATCTTAGTTGCTTCCAAATTTTGAAACGTATACAGATGCTGCAAACATCCATGTGCAAGTTTTTGTGTTGATACAAGTTTTCAACTCATTTGGGTAATACCAAGGAGGGTGACTGCTGGACTGTGTGGTAAGAGTATGTTTACTTTGTAAGAAACAGCCAAGCTATCTTCTAAAGTATAAGATATTTTGTGGCCGGGCGCGGTGGCTCAAGCCTGTAATCCCAGCACTTTGGGAGGCCGAGACGGGCGGATCACGAGGTCAGGAGATCGAGACCATCCTGGCTAACACGGTGAAACCCCGTCTCTACTGAAAAACAATACAAAAAAACTAGCCGGGCGAGGTGGCGGGCGCCTGTAGTCCCAGCTACTCGGGAGGCTGAGGCAGGAGAATGGCGTAAACCCGGGAGGCGGAGCTTGCAGTGAGCAGAGATCCGGCCACCGCACTCCAGCCTGGGTGACAGAGCGAGACTCCCTCTCAAAAAAAAAATAAAATAAAATAAAAAAATAAGATATTTTGTATCCGTTATGCACATGTACCCTAGAACTTAAAGTATAATAATAATAATAAATAAATAAATAAGATATTTTGTATCATTTTGCATTGCTACCAGCAATAAATGATAGTTCCTGTTGCTCTACGTCTTTGCCAGCATTTGGTGTTACAAGCGTTCTGGATTTTGGCCTTTCTAATAGCTGTGTAGTGGTACTCATTGCTGTTTTAATTTCCATTTTGCTAATGATCTATGATGTGAAGCACCTTTTCATATGCTTACTTGCCACTAGTACATCTTCTTTGGTGAGGTGTCATTCATTCACCCATTCATTCATTCATGTATTTATTTTGAGACAGGGTCACCCTCTGTCACCCAGACTGAAGTCCAGTGGCATAATCAAGGCTCAACTGCAGCCTCAACCTCCAGGGCTCAAGCAATCCTCCCACCTCAGCCTCCTGAGTAGCTGGGACCACAAGCATGAACCACCATGTCTGGCTAATTTTTTAACATTTTGCGGAGACAGGGTTATGTTATGTTATTATGTTGCCCAGGCTGGTCTCAAACTTCTGGGTTCAAGGGATCTTCCTGCCTCAGCCTCCCAAAGTACTGGGATTAAAAATGCCAGCCATCATTCCTGGCCTTTGAAAAAATTTTTAATCAGGTTGTTTACTTACTGGCAAGTTTTAAGAAGTGTGTGTTTGGTTGGTTGGTTTCGTTTTTGTTTTGAGATGCAGTCTCACTCTGTCACCCAGGCTGGAGTGCACTAGCGCCATCTTGGCTCACAGTAGCCTCTGCCTCCCAGGTTCAAGCAATTCTTATGCCTCAGCCTCTGGACTAGCAGGGACTACAGGCACACGCCACGAGGCCTGGCGAATTTTTGTGGCTTTTTAGTAGAGACAGGGTTTCACTATGTTGATCAGGCTGGTCTCAAACTCCTGGCCTCACGTGATCCGCCCACCGCAGCCTCCCAAAGTTCTGGGATTATAGGCGTGAAGCATTGCACCCGGCCTAAGTTTTAAGAGTTTTTTTAAAATGTATGTTGGACAAGAGTCTTTTATCAGATACATCTCTTGCAAATATCTTCTCCCAAACTGTGATTTGTCACTAATAGTGTCTTTTGAGGAGCAAAAACTTTTAATTTTCATGAAGTCTAGCTTATCAATGAAAAAAAAATTAGATTCTGAATCCTTACAATGATTCACAAAATAACTGACAGTGAGTAAGGAGCACCATGTAAGGAAATAACTGATTGTTATTAAAACTAGTTTTACAGCCAGGTGCAGTGGCTCATGCCTGTAATCCCAGCACTTTGGGAGGCTGAGGTGGGCAGATCACTTGAGGTCAGGAGTTTGAGACCAGCCTGGTCCACATGGTGAAACCCCATCTCTACTAAAAATATAAAAATTAGCCACCCATATTAGCATGCACCTGTAATCCCAGCTACTCAGGAGGCTGAGGAAGGAGAATGGCTTGAACCTGGTAGGCAGAGGTTGCAGTGAGCTGAGATCGCATCACTACACGCCAGCCTGGGCAACAGAGCAAAAAACTCTGTCTCAAAAAAACAAACAAAACTAGTTTTAAAATATGGCTCCATGTTTACAAGCTTGAAAAGCACAGAAAAACTCAAAAAAAATGTTCAATGTGATATTACTTATCCCCTAGAGACAATGACCATGGGCACAGTGGTCTTTTTTTTTTTAACACAAGTTAGATATTATAAGTCTACTTCTTTTGCTTAATAACTACTAATATGTTGCAACCCTCTAGATATATCAACAAATATACTTCTGCAGAACATAAATGTGATTTGAAAAAAATTGTAATGAACTCTACTCAAAGACACCAAACACAAAAAATCCTAATGCAAAAATAATAAATAAACAGAGCCATGTAAGCATGTAGAGGACTCATGCCCCCAATGGACTAAAACAAATTCCTTAAAAGTTAAAAATGCTCCTGAGCTCATTTTACAAGTGATAAGCAACTTTTGTAATTATGTAAAATCATGTAAAAATCATGTAAGATTTCTTTATTTCTGACATTTTTAGTTGTAGTTAACATGACCAAAATTGCCAATACCAAACAAGTCATATGTGGCAGTAGGGACACCACCAACAAAGAATATTAGAAATTCAAGGATGGCACTTTTAACTAAGAAAAGTGGGAAGTACTTTGAGTAATAATCATTTGTCAATACTTTTAAAACTCAACAATGAAAAATAAAATCCTTCACACCCACACCCACTTACTAGAATTAAAGCTCCCTTTAAGAAAGCTCTACCATGGTGAACATCTGCTGATTTTTCACTCTTCTAGAAATTGCACCCCAGTTTTCCTCTGGGAAACTCCTCCCACTCTCCGTTCAAAAGATTCAGGTGCTGTCAGCTTCATCCCCTGATTCAGGTAGGCATATGGCTTAGGCTGCAAATCAGAGAATTGCATCCACCTGGCCTGTTTCAGATCCCTGAGAGTCAGGCACAGATTTCTGTTTGAACTCTTGCGGGGGGGGGGGGGGGGAACAAAAAAACTTCCTTTTCAGTTTTACTTGAAGTTGCAAGGTCTAAGCCTGAAGACCTAAAGTTCCTGGCCACCATCTTGTCAATATAAGGGAAAGATTTGTGGAGATTGGGGCCAACCCAGAGAAATGGAAACAAACCAAGTCCTGGTAATATCATCTGCCACGCCTGAAGCTAGATCTATCCTTGCACCTTCTAGTTAAATAAGCCAGTACATTCCCTGTTTCGTTTTGTTTAGTTTTGTGTAAGCCACATGGAGTTGGGTTTTCTGTCACTGGCACCTAGAGTCCTGACTGATGAAATAGGTCAGCATAGCAAAATGGAAAGAGGACCCATCTGGCCATCGTGAGCTCTCTATTCTGGTTTCACTTCTAACAACCAACTCACAGGGGACCTTGGGCAAGTTTTTAACAAGTCCTCTCTGAGTTCAAAAATATGACTCAGTATTTCCTTTCTTGGGCTTTCCCTAGGGATATGACGCATTCAAGCCCTTTGTCCTGGCTGAAAAGGATTCCCCCATACTATCCGAAGGTGTATTTAAGCAAAGCAAAACACAAAAATCTTTTCTTCAGCTTTAGAATTCCTTTAGCTATTTTCAGATGTGAGGCAAATCGATATTGCTGCTTTAACCTGAGTTGTATGAAACACTACCGATTTGTTCAAGCCACTTGAATGGCTTAAAAGACAAATTATCCCAGTTCGTATGTGGCAATCAGAATTATAATACTATGCTAAAAAGAAAAAAAAAAGTAAATCTTTAAAAGATAACTTAATTAGCCGGGCGAGGTAGCGGACGCCTGTAATCCCAGCTCCTCGGGAGGCTGAGGCAGGAGAATTTCATGACCCCAGGAGATGCAGGTAGCAGTAAGCTGAGGTCGCACCATTGCACTCCAGCCTGGGTGAGAGAGTGACACACTGTCACTAAATAAATAAATAAATAAATAAATAAATAAATAAATAAATAAATGATAATTTTACGGGAGGAAGGGGGCTCTTTTTTTTTTCCCGTCTAAGTTGAGGAATTTGTCTATTACACCCTGACTGCTGTCTCCACCTCTTTCTCTCTACTCTATCACCACCAGAGCCCAAACCTCCCCCTTTTCCATAAAAACCAATACTCCCTTTACATTCCTTATTAATAATATATTATTTGTAAATCACTTCATGATTTACACAATTTTCCATTTATATCTTGTCTTTAAAAAAAAAAAAAAATGGCCTTTACAATAGCCCTGTGAGTTCCACATTATTAACAAATAAGACTAACTGGAAACAGCAGTTTCCTGACTCCAAATCCACTGTCCCCAGTCCAGAGCAACACTCCACGGCCAGCACCATTTCCTCCCTGACATTCTGCTTCCCTATAAAAAGAACCTAGAGTTGCATTACTCAGAACAGACAGGACTCTAATTCTTCCCACATCCACCATTCACCCCAACTCTACTATGAACCAAGGAGAAGAGACAGGAGGAGACAACTAAATGAAACATTACTTATTCAAAAAATGCATACCTTGTCCCTCCAGCAGGAGCCTCTGGAGTGTATAGATTAGAGATGATCAGAGCAAAGTGTCAGTCCTTTGGGTATAAGATGGTGGATGGCTCCTTTGAAATGAAATTTGAGTGAGCTACTTGGACCAAGTTCGGAAACACCAAGACCAAGTTTACTCGCAAGATATGGTAAAAACTGTCTGAGAGGTGTGTGTGTTTTCCAAATTGCTAACAGCATTTGGAGAATGTTGGAATAGAAAGAAGATCTGGCCAAAAATTAAAACATAATGCAAACGCCTGTCTCCTTGTTGGAAAAAGAATTACTAGTTCTTGGGATGTAGTAAGGTATCAAGGGACAATAGACAAACATGTAACTGGAAGTCAAAAACCCAGAGCTGCAGCCCAATCCTGCCTCTTACTAACACTGTGTTTCAGAGTCAATCTCTTCACAACCCTGTGCTTCAGCTGCCTCATCTATGTCACAAAAAAGGGATGGCAGTGAGTGAGATGCTCTTCAAAGCATTTCCAATTTTAATAGTCAATATTCCATTAATAAGGATTATGGAAAACTCCTCCCTAATATCACAATCCATTCATCTTTTTTTATAAATTAAAATAATCCTGAGAAACCACAAAATTAACTCTCAGGTATCGGTTGTGTAGCATTTAACTTATATGGAGAAGTGTTCATTTCTTTTTCCTTAAGCCTTGCTGAGAGATAAAAGGCAAAATTAATAAGCTCTGACAATAGTATTCATAAAACGACAAGCACTTAGGAACAGGAAGGCATAGAAAAACAGGTCTCAAAACTATATCCTGTACTTCAGCCTCTGACACAACATATGTTTGGGAATTTTGCACCCAGGTATCCCTAAAATTTGAGAATTTAAACTAAATCCACTTAAAAATCTAAGATTTCAAACAAAGTTGCTCCTTTCTCATTTTTCCATTAATTTTAAGACAAAGTAAGACAATTACACAGGGCAGGGATGGGGTGGGAGGGGCCAGAGATCCTCTTCTCTGGCCCAGCCCCAAACTGACATCTTCTAAAGCAGTTCAGAAGCCTCGGTCAGGTCCAGAGGGCTCCCCCGTCACCCACCACCCAGCAGATGGCTTCCCCCACCATAGGCCCCTCCCCGACTTCCCGCAGGTTTCTAAGCACCACCAAACTGGTTGTTAAAGGCCTCTGCAAACAGCCTAATTCCACAGCCTAGCCCCGTCCCAGCTATGTACACAAAGGGAAAGAAATAAAAGGGTACTTTGTTCATTTTTTAAGGCTCACAGGAGACACCACTAAATCCCAAGTTCCTGGTGTGTTTTCTTTTCTCTAACGCAATCAGGAGCTGAAAATGCTCTGATCTAGTTAAGCAATGAGGTGCAATCGACCCTCCAAAGACAGCCGGGCTGCTGCATTTGAAAGGGCTGGTTTAGAGTATATAATATGTATCCAGAGCTTGAAGGAGTCCTCTTCCCTTTTTTATGCACTGCTGGACTTGAATTGTTCATGTTTTATGATTTTTACATGTATGTTTCCAAGTAAGGCTGGCCTATAATTTCCATTTCTCATATTGCTCTCAAAAGGTTTTTACACTGAAAGTATTATAGCTTTACAAAATGAGTTTCTATTTCCTGGAAGAATTAAGTAGAATTTGCTAGTAAAACCAGTTGAGCCTGAACTTTCCTTTAAGAAGAAATATTTGACTACTGGTTTATTTTATTTATAAATTATAGCATTATTCAGGCTTTCTATTTTTTCAAAGTCAGTTTTGGTAAGTTACATTTGTCTAGACATTCATTTATTTTCTCTAAGCTTTCAAACGTTTTAGCATGAAGTTGCTCATAGTATTCATATAATTTTAATATCTACAACATCTGTTCTCTGATTCCTAATATTGCTTATTTGTACCTCTCTTGTTTTTAAATCAATCTCACCAGGTATTTGTCAACATTGCTAGCTTTTACAGTAATCTCCATTGAATAACACAGAATTATTACTATCATTTCCTTCCATCTGCTTTCTTTCTTTTTTTTTTTTTTTTGAGACAGAGTCTCACTCTGTCATCCAAGCTGGTGGGCAGTGGCTCAATCACAGCTCACGGCAACCTCTGCTTCCCAGGGCCAAGCGATGATTGTCCCACCTCAGCCTCCTGAGTAGCTGGGACCACAGGCATGCGCCACCACACCCAACTAATTTTTGTATTTTTTGTAGACAGGATTTCATCAGGTTGTCCAGCCTGGTCTGGAACTCCTGAGCTCAAGCAATCTGCCTGCCTCAGTCTCCCAAGGTGCTGTGATTACAGGAATGAGCCACCACATCCAGCCTCTTTTTTTTTTTTTTTTTTTTTTTTTGAGACAGAGTAGCACTCTGTTGTCCAGGCTGGAGTGCAATGGCATGATCATGGCTCACTGCAGCCTCAACTTCCTAGGGAGGCATAAGGGATCCTCATGCCTCAGCCTTCCAAGTAGCTAGAACCACAGGTGTACACCACCATGCCCAGCTAATTTTTTGTGGAAACAGGGTGTCACTGTGTTGCCCAGGCTAGTCTAGAACTCCTGGCCTAAGCGATCCTCCTACCTCAGCTTCCCAAACTGCCAGGATTATAGGCATGAGCCACTGCACCTAGCCTTCCCTTTGTTTTCTTTGGGCCTATTTTGCATCTTTTTCTAAACTTCTAATTTCAACATTTAATTGTTTTCAGGTTTTCATCTTTTTTAATAAAAGTAATTAAGGTTAAGCATGTGTTAGCTACTTCCCCAACCCCCAAGTTTTGACTCATAGTATTTTTGTTATCATACAGTTAAAAATATTTTCTGAATACTATTACAGCTTCTTTTTAAACCCAAGGTGATTCTGAAACACATTTCTACAACTATTCATAGTAATCTTTTGGTCATAGTTTCTAGTTTAATTCCACTGTGGTCAGAGGATTAGTCTGTATGACACTAATCCTTTGATAATTACAACTTGCTTGATGACATAGTTTGAGGTCACTTTTCATAAATGTTCTATGTGTGTTTGAAAAGAATGTGTATTCTGAAGTTGGGAGGTGTGATCTTCATGTCTATCTGCTCAAACTTATTAGTTACTTCATTCAAATCTTGTGTGTTAGGCCATTTTTGCATTGGCATAAATACCTGAGACTGGGTAATTTATAAGAAAAGAGGTTTGATTAGCTCATGGTTCTGCAGGCTGTACAGGAAGTATGGCACCAGCATCTGCTTCTGGGTAGGCCCCAGGAAGCTTTTACTAATGGTGGAAGGTAAAGTGGGAGCAGGCATCTCACATGGCAGGAGCAGGAGCAAGACAGTACGATGGGGGCTGCCACACTTTTCAACAACCAGATTTCACAAGAACTCACTTACTGTCATGAAGACAGCACCAAGGCATGACAGTACCATGTCATCCTTCCCCATGACGCACACACCTCCCACCAGGCCCCACCTCCAACATTGCAAATTACAATCGAACATGAGATTTGGCCAGGACATATATTCAAACTATATCATTCTGCCCTTGGCGCCACAAATCTCATGCCCTCCTTATATTGCAAAATACAATCATGTCTTCCCAACAGTCTCCCAAAGTCTTAACTCATTCCAGCATCAACCTAGTCAAAAGTCCCAAGTCCAAAGTCTCATCTGGAAATGAGTTCCTTCCACCTATGGGCCTGTAAAATCAAAACAAGTTCTCTACTTCCAAGATACAGAGGTGGTACCAGCATTAAGAAAAAAATTCTTCTTCCAAAAGGCAGAAGTTGGCCAAAAGAAAGGGGCTACAGGCCCCATGCAAGCTCAAAACCCAGCAGGGCAGTCATCAAATCTTAAAGCTCTAACGTAATCTCCTTTGACTCCATGACCCACATTCAGGGAACACTGGTGCAAGAGGTGGACTCCCAAGACCTTGGGCAGCACTGCCCCTATGGCTTTGCAGTGTTCAGCCTCCACAGCTGCTATTACAGGTTGTTGGGAGTCTGTGGCTTTTCCTGGAGCAGTGTACAAGCTGCCAGTGGCTTCACCATTCTGGGGTCTGGAAGGCAGTTGGCCTCCTTCCTACAGTTCCGCTAGGCAGTGCCCTGGTGGGGACACTGTGTGGGAGCTCCATCCCCACATTTCCCTTCCATACTGCCTTAGTAGAGGTTCTCTGTGAGGGCTCTGTCCCTGCAGCAGGCTTCTGCCTGGGCATCCAGACTTTCTTGTAAATCCTGTGATATCTAAGTGGAGGCTACCATGCCTCATTCACTCTTGCACTCTGCACACCTACAGGCTTAATGCCACATGGAAGCCACCAAAGCTTATGGCTTGAAATCTCTGAAGCAGCAGTCCAAGCTATATCTGAGGTTCTTTGAGCAGAGGCTAATGCCAGAGCAGCCGGGATGCAGGGAGCAGTGTCCCAAGCTTGCACAGAGCAGCAGGGCCCTGGACCTGGACCACAAAACTGTCTGGTCCTCCTAGGTCTCAGGGTATGTGATGAGAGGGCCTGCAGTCTTAGATATCTGAAATGCTTCAAGGCTCTTTTACCTTTGTCTTGGCAATTAGCACTTGGCTCCCTTTCAGTTATGAAAATATCTCCAGCAAGGTGTTGCACCACACCCTGCTTGAATTCCTCTCCCAAAAAAAAAGTATTTTCTTTCTCTACCACAAGGCCAGGCTGTGACTTTTCCATACTCCTTTTTTTTTTTTTTTTTTTTGAGACGGAGTCTCACTCTGTCGCCCAGGCTGGAGTGCAGTGGCGCGATCTCGGCTCACTGCAAGCTCCGCCTCCCGGGCCCACGCCATTCTCCCGCCTCAGCCTCCGAGTAGCTGGGACTACAGGCGCCCGCCACCGCGCCCGGCTAGTTTTTTGTATTTTTAGTAGAGACAGGGTTTCACCATGTTAGCCAGGATGGTCTTGATCTCCTGACCTCGTGATCCACCCGCCTCGGCCTCCCAAGAATTTTCCATACTCTTAAGCTCTGCTTGCTATTTAAATATAAATTCTAACTTTAAGTCATTTATTTGCTCCCACTTCTGAGCATAGGCTGTTAGAAGCAGCCAGGTCACAACTTGAACACTGCCACTCGGACATTCCTTCCACCAAATACCCTAGATCATCACTCTGAAGTTAAAATGTCTATAGATCCCTAGGGCATAAACAGAATGTAGCCAAATTTTTTGCCAAGGCATAACACACATAACCTTTGCTCCAGCTCCCGGTAAGTTCCTCATTTCCATCTGAGACCTCTTTAGCTTGAACTTCACTATCACCATTTTGGTCACAACAATTTAACCAGTCTCTAAGAAGTTCCAAATTTTCCTTCATCTTCCTTTCTTCTTCTGAGCCCTCTAAACTCTTTCAACCTCTACCTGTTACCCAGTTCCTAAGCTGTTTCCACATTTTCAGGTGAAATACCCCAGACTGCTATTAGCAATACTGCACTCTCAGAACCAATTTTCTGTTAGGCCATTCTTGCATTGCTATAAAGAAATACCTCCGATTGGGTAATTTATAAAAGGTTTGATTGGCTATGGTTCTGAAGGATGTACAGGAAGCATGGCACCAGCATCTGCATCTAGGGAGGTCACAAGAAACTTTTACTTATGGTGGAAGGTGACGCAAAAGCAGGGGTCTCACATGGCAGAAACAGGAGCAAGAGAGTGAGTGCGGGGGAAGGTGCCACAATTTACAACAACTAGATCTTGCGAGAACTCACTTACTATTGCAAGGACATCACCAAGCCATGAGGGATGACCCAAATACCTCCCACCAGACCTTAACTCTAACATTGGGAATTACAATTCAACATTATATTTGGCAGGGACATATATTCAAACTATATCATCTTGTATGTTAGCAGATATTTTCCCCATTTTACCAAGTACTGAGGAAGTATATTAAAATCTTACCAAAATATATGTATTTATCATTGTAGTTCTCTCAATTTTTGCTGAATATATTTTGAAGTCATGTTATTAGATGCACGGAAGTTTTTATTTTTTTCAAAAGCTTTTCGGAAAACAAGTGGTGTTTTCCGAAAGTTGCACGAATCAGTTCTTTAGTGGTGATTTCTGAGATTTTGGTGCACCCATCACCCAAGCAGAGTACACTGTACCCAATGTGTAGTCTTTTTTCCCTCACTCTCCTTCCACTTTTTCCCGAGTCCCCAAAGTCCATGGTATCATTCTTATGCTTTTGAATCCTCATAGCTTAGCTCGCACTGTGAGTGAGAACATTTTCTAGGTGTACAATCATATCATCAGCAAACAACCACAGTTAGACTTCCTCTTTACCAATATGGATACCTTTTCTTTCTTTCTCTTATCTGATTGCTCTGGCTGGGATTTCCAGCACTACATTGAATAAAAGTGGTAAAAGTGGGACAGGCACAGTAGCTCATGCCTGTAATCCCAGCACTTTGGGAGACTGAGGCGGGCTGATCACCTGAGGTCAGGAGTTCCAGACCAGCCTGGCCAACATGGTGAAACCTTATCTTTATTAAAAATACAAAATTAGCCGGGCATGGTGGCGCATGCCTGTAAGTTCAGCTCCTTGGGAGGCTGAAGCAGGAGAACTGCTTGAACCTGGAAGACGGAGGTTGCATTGAGCTGAGATCATGGCACTGCCCTGCAGCCTGGGCAAAAGAGTGAAACTCTCTCTCAAAAATAATAAAGAAGTGGTGAAAGTGGGCATCCTTGTCTTGTTCCAGTTCTCAGGAGGAAGGCTTTTGACTTTTCTCCATTCAGTATAATGGTGGCTGTGGGTTTGTCATAGATGTCTTCTTTTGTGAGACAGAGTTTCACTCCCATTGCCCAGGCTGGAGTGCAATGACATGATCTCGGCTCACCGCAACCTCTGCCTCCTGGGTTCAAGCAATTCTCCTGCCTTGGCCTCCTGAGTAGCTGGGATTACAGGCATGCACCATCACGCCCTGCTAATTTTGTATTTTCAGTACAGATGGTATTTCTCCATGTTGGTCAGGCTGGTCTCGAACTCCCGACCTCAGGTGATCCGCCCACCTCGGCCTCCCAAAGTGCTGGGATTACAGGCGTGAGCCACTGTACCCAGTCTAGATGTCTTTTATTATCTTAATGTATGTCCCTTGTATGGCAATTTTGCTGAGGGTCTTAATCATAAAAGAATGCTGAATTTTGTCAAATGCTTTTTCTGAGTCTATTGAGATAATCATGTGATTTTCTGTTTTTAATTATGTTTATGTGGTTTATCACATTTATTGATTTGCACATGTGAAACCATCCCTGCATCCCTGGTATGAAACCCACTTGATCATGGTGGATTATCTTTTTGATATGCTCTTGGATTCGGTTAGCTAGTATTTTGTTGAGGAATTTTGCGTCTATGTTCATCAAGGATATTGGTCTGTGGTTTTCTTTTTTTGGTATGTCTTTTCCTGGTTTGGGTATTAGGGTGATACTGGCTTCATAGAATGATTTAGGGAGGATTCCCTCTTTCTCTTTCTTTTGGAATGGTGTCAATAACATTGGTGCCAATTCTTTTTTGAATCTCTGATAGAATTCAGCTGTGAATCCATCTGGTCCTGGAATTTTTTTGTTGGCAATTTTTTTACTGCCATTTCAATCTTGCTGTTTGTTATTGGTCTGTTCAGAGTTTCTATATCTTCCTGGTTTAATCTAGGAGGATTGTATATTTCCAGGAATTTATCCATCTTCTCTCAGTTTTCTAGTTTATGCACATCAAGGTGTTCATAGTAGCCTTGAATGATCTTTTGTATTTCTGTGGTATCAGTTGTAATATCTCCCATTTCATCTCTAATTGAGCTTATTTGAATCATCTCTCTTCTTTTCTTGGTTAATCTCACTATTGGTCTATCAACTTTGTTTATCTTTTCAAAGACACAGCTTTTTGTTTCATTTACCTTTTTTATTGTTTTTTGTTTTCCATTTCATTTCACTCTGCTCTGATCTTCATTATTAGTTTTTTTCTTCTGGGTTTGGGTTTGGTTTGTTCTTGTTTCTCTAGTTCCTTGAGGTGTGACCTTAGATTGTCTATTTGTGCTCTTTCAGACTTTTTGATTTAGGTATTTAATGCTATGAACTTTCCTCTTAGCATTGCCTTTGTTGTATCCCAAAGGTTTTTGATAGGTTGTGTCACTATTATTCAGTTCAAATAATTTTTTAATTTCCATCTTGGGCCGGACATGGTGGCTCATGCTTGTAATCCCAGCACTTTGGGAGTCCAAGGCAGGTGGATCACAAGGTCAGAAGTTTGAGACCAGCCAGGACAACATGGTGAAACCCTGTCTCTACTAAAAATACAAAAATTAGCTGGACATGGTGGCAGGTGCCTGTAATCCCAGCTACTCAGGAGGCTGAGGCAGGAGAATCACTTGAACCCGGGAGGTGGAGGGTGCAGTGAGCAGAAATCTTGCCACTGCACTCCAGCCTGGGCAATAGAGTTAGACGCCATCTCAAAAAAAAAAAAAAAAAAATCCATCTTGATTTCATTGTTGACCCAACCATCATTCAGGAGCAGGTTATTTAATTTCCATGTATTTGCATGGTTTTGAGGCTTGCTTTTGGAGTGAATATCCAATTTTATTCCACTGTGTGAGAGACTACTTGCTATAATTTCAATTTTCTTAAATTTGTTGAGACTTATTTTGTGGCCTATCATATGATTTATCTTAAAGAATGTCCCATGTGCTGAGTATATTCTGTAGTTATTGGGAAGAATATTCTGTAAGTATCTGTTAAGTCTGTTTGTTCTAGGGTATGGTTTAAGTCCATTTTGTTGTTGTTGACTTTCTGTCTTAATGACCTGTCTAGGTGCTGTCAGTGGAGTATTACAGTCCTCCATTATTATTGTGTTGCCATCTATCTTATTTCTTAGGTCTAGTAGTAATTGTTTTATAAATTTGGGATCTCCAGTGTTAGATGCATATATATTTAGAATTGTGACATTTTCCTGTTGGACCAATTATCTTATCATTGTATAATATCCCTCTTTGTCTTTTTTAATTGCTGTTGCTTTAGTTTTTTTAATCTGGTATAAGAATAACTACTCTTGCTTGCTTTTGATGTCCATTTGCATGGAATATCTTTTTACACCCCTTTACCTTAAGTTTATGTGACTCCTTATGTGTTAGGTGAGTCTCTTGAAAGCAGCGGATAGTTAGTTGGTGAATTCTTATCCATTCTGCCATTCTGTATATTTTAAGTAGAGCATTTAGGCCATTTACATTCAATGTTAATATTGAGATGTGAGGTACTATTCTATTCATCATGGTATTTGTTGCCTGAATACCTAGGTTTTTTTTTTTAATTGTGTAATTGTTATATATATCCTGTGAGATTTATGCTTTAAGGAGGTTCTGTTTTGCTGTATTTCAAGGATTTGTTTCAAAATTTAGAGCTCCTTTTAGCAGTTCTTACTGTGCTGGCTTGGTAGTGGTGAATTTTCTCAGCATTTGTTTGTCTGAAAAAGACTATATCTTTCCTCCATTTATGAAGTTTAGTTTTGCTGGATACAAAATTCTTGCCTGATAATTGTTTGTTTAAGGAGGCTAAAGATAGGACCCCAATCCCTTCTAGCTTATAGGGTTTCTGCTGAGAAAACTGCTGTTAATCTGATAAGTTTTTCTTTATAGGCTACCTGAAGATGCATATAAGTATGTTATCTTTCTGATAAGTTGAGACTTTTTAACCAATTGGCCCTCTTTATCTCTAAAAATGCTTTTTGCAATTTAAAGACTATTTTGTCTTATGTCAAAATTGCCAGCTTCTTTTGGTTTTTAGTCACCTATTTCCCTATTATTTTACTTTTAAACATTCTGTATCCTTATATTTTAGACACTCTTTTTTTTTTTTTTTTTTTTTTTTTTGGAGAGAGAGTCTCACTCTGTTGCCCAGGCTGGAGTGCGATAGTGTGATCTCAGCTCACTGCAAACTCTGCCTCCCAGGTTCAAGCAATTCTCCTACTTCATCCTCCCGAGTATCTGGGATTACAGATGCATGCCCGGCTAATTTTTGTATTTTTAATAGAGACGGGGTTTCACCATGTTGGCCAGGCTGGTCTTGAACTCCTGACCTCAGGTGATCTGCCCACCTTGACCACCCAAAGTGCAGGGATTACAGGCGTGAGACACCACGCCCAACCTGGACATTTCTGTTATAAGTGGTATATATAGCTGAATTCTTCATCCACTCTAACAATCTTTGGTTCCTTCAGATTATGATTAGTGATACAATGGAATTTATTTCAACATCGTATTTTCTGCTTGCTATTTTTCTTGCCTATTCTCTACTTTTTTCTCAGCTCCCTTGATTTCATTGAGATTATTTTTCTCATTTAATTTTTCTCCATTAGCTAGGACGTTATCCATTCTTTTCCTAATTTTTAGTAGTTGCCCTAAACATTTTAACATGCATACTTTGCTTATCAAAGTCTCAATAATCATTATCTCTAATCTCTTCCCAAACTATACAAGAATTTTGGAGCACATTAACTCTTTTTGCTTCTCTAACATATGTTACTAGTTCCCACTGAATATATCATTATTACCTTATATAGTCAATATGTGTTTTAACTTAAACTTTCTATGCTCTTCCTTATTTCTTGTTTTTAAGATCCTTTATCTGGGAATAATTTTCTTCTCACCTGAAGTGTTACTCTTTTAGTGAGGATCTGCTGGAACAAATTCTCTAGGTTTTTGTACATCTGAAAGGCCTTTATTGTGTCCTTGTTTTTTAAAGATTGTTTTTTAATGAAAATAGAATCCTAGGGCAACAGTTAATTTCCCACAGTACATGAAAGATAATATTCTATTGTCTTCTGGCTTCTATTGTTACATTGTCAGGATAATTTGTCATGTCTTTGAAGATAAGCTTAAGATCCTCTCTTTATCTTTTGTGTTCTGCAGTGTAATTATGTTTTGTCTATGTGTGAATTTCTTTCCACTTATTCTGACTGGAATTCATATGACTTCATCAATATGTCAAGTGATGCTTTTTATTGATCCGTGAAAATTCTCAGCCATTATCTCTTTAAATGTTGCCTTTGCCAATTTTCTTTCTCTCTCCTTTTTCTGTAACTATAATTACAATTTTGTTCAGATTCTTTTTTGGGGGGGGGGGGAACGGGGTCTTCACTCTGTTGCCCAGGCTGGAGTGCAGTGGCACGATCTTGGCTCACTGCAACGTCTGCCTCCCAAGTTCAAGTGATTCTTCTGCCTCAGCCTCCTGAGTAGCTGAGATTACAGGTGCGCACCATCACGCCCGGAATTTTTTTTTTTTCTTTTTTTTGTATATTTAGTAGAGACAGGGTTTCACCATGTTGGCCAGGCTGGTCTCAAACTCCTGACCTCGTAAGCCGCCTGCCTCGGCCTCTCAAAGTGTTGAGATTACAGGCGTGAGCCACAACACCCGGCCCAAATTCTTTTGACTAACTTCCTATGCAGCTTGGATTTACCTATTCGTAAATTCATTCACTGACTTCTTTTTAATTATTACATTTTTATATTTTCAAGTTGTATTTGGTTATTTTTTAAATGAGCTTGGAAAAATAAAAATAAAAAAATAAAATGAGCTTGGTTAGTCCTTATAGTTTTTTATCTTCAGCTCATAGCTTGTGTTTAGGGGAGGTTTTTTGCTCTGTTTTTGGTTTTACAGAGATGTTCATTTGCCTTTTAATTTCATTGGCAGAAATTCTCTGTAGTCTGAGATAAAAAATAGATTTCACCAAAAAAGGGAAAAAAATGGGTTCTGCTCAGTACCAGCAACACTTCCAATGCATGAAATCCTTTTTTGTTTTGTTTTGTTTTGTTTTGTTCTGAGATAGAGTCTCATTCTGTTGTCCAGGCTGGAGTGCACTGGCACAATCTCGGCTCACTGCAACCTCCATCTCCCTGGCTCAAGCGATTCTCCTGCCTCAGCCTCCTGCGTAGCTGAAATTACAGGCGTGTGCCACCACACCCACCTAATTTTTGCGTTTTTAGTAGAGACAGGGTTTCACCATGTTGGCCAGGCTGGTCTCAAACTCCTCACCTCAAGTGATCCACCTGCCTCGGCCTCCCAAAGTGCTGGGATCACAGGCGTGAGCCACTGTGCCTGGCCCAATGTATGAAATCTTTAAACCAAATCTTCATCTGGAGGTTGTCTTGACTTCATAGGTATTGTGAATTCCAGATGTATACCTGTATTAGAGCTAGTTTACAATCACAGATTCTCAGGACCAAGAAATCAGGCACCTGCTCAGGACCAGTAATAGGTGATCTTCCTTACAGACTTCTTAAGTTGGAAATAAAATATGGTGATTTTGTTTCTTTTTTTTCTAATTCACACTTACATTGAAAGAGAAGACTTTTGAAATCCCAGCTTTATAACCAAAAGGCCCCTTCTCAGATGTCTCACCCTCTCTTGTCCCTTATGCCTTCTGGCAATGAAAACTGAAATTCAAGTTAACCAGGTTTGGCAAATGTCCTCAAGGCAAATCCGGCTTCGGTGCTCAACTGAACCCTCTTCACTGAGCTTTTGGCATGAGTATTCATTACTTTCTTACTGGTCCATTGCATTTAAGAAAATGACTTTTCTATTGATAAAATAGAATTTTTAAATGATATCAGTGGGGGGTGAGGGTGTGTTGCTAAAAAGAGAGCTGAACCCTGGTAATTCACATTCAAAGCCACAGATCCATGCCGTTTGACAGCCAAATCAGGACCTGAGCTAGCACAAAAAATATTAACTCAGGGCCTGCCACTTTGTAATAACTGCTGATTTTTTTTTTTTCACACTTCCTATGGCCAAGTATCATGGTAAGCATTTTGCAAGTATTATTTTACTTAGTCCTTTCAACTATCCAAAGGGCTAGGTATAATTTTTATCCTTTTTTTACTGATAGAGAAACTGCAGCACACAGAAAGGTTAAATAATTACCCAAGGTCCCACAACCATCAAGCAACAGCACAAGGATTTGAACTCAAAAAATCTACCTCGGCCGGGCGCGGTGGCTCAAGCCTGTAATCCCAGCACTTTGGGAGGCTGAGATGGGTGGATCACGAGGTCAGGAGATCGAGACCATCTGGCTAACATGGTGAAACCCCGTCTCTACTAAAAAATACAAAAAACTAGCCGGGCGAGGTGGCGGGTGCCTGTAGTCCCAGCTACTCGGGAGGCTGAGGCAGGAGAATGGCGTGAACCTGGGAGGCAGAGCTTGCAGTGAGCTGAGATCCGGCCACTGCACTCCAGCCTGGGCGACAGAGCGAGACTCCGTCTCAAAAAAAAAAAAAAAAAAAAAAAAAAAAAAAAAAAAAATCTAACTCTAAAGATTTCCTTCTTAAGATCTGTGTGATTTTGCTTCCTAACAAATCATGAATAAAACAGAGGGAGAGAGAGAGAAAGACAACAAGACAGACCCCTGCTAAGTATGGCAGAGCCAGGAGTGGACCCAGACTTCCCAACCTCAGTCCTTTCCACCTCTCTATGCTCGTATCAGGATGGGCATATTCCCATTTTTATAGATATATATCCCTTCATTTTAAAAGTGGGCACACAGTACTGATTGGAAATTAAGACCATATTTTAAAACATCTAAAGGAATGAGTATTTGGTAATTAGATTTCAACTCTCAGTGGCCATCAATCTGGAACTCTAGCCCAATATTAACATATTTTATTGCATCTGAAGATGTTTCTTGATGACATACAAACAGCAGATTTATTTTACAATTCTTATTTAATCAACTTATGTGTAGGTCTAATATCCAAAAATTCCTTGGCTTATGCTAATTGTCTCTAAACCAGTGATTTCCACACTTTTTAAATAGTGGAAATGGATTTCAAAATATGTCTGCTCACAATTCCTTCATACATAAGGATGTCCAAAATTCAGTCTAAGAAAGGGCATCCCCCAAAGAAGGGCAGATCTGCCAGCCTCCCCGATTCATCTTATTCTGTCTTCTGTCTTCTTCGCACCCACCAGTGAGTGAAGGGAGCTTATAGCAGGGAATGTGTCCAATTTTCATGCTTGCCTGCCCTCCCTACCCCTTCTGCCCAGCAATAAGGAGTGCAGCTCCAAGAGATCTGCCTTGTGCTGCCAATTCAAACTCCAAACATCATCTCTCCTCCTTTCAACCACACAGCAGGGTAAGTGGGGGATCTGTGCCCAAAAGTACAGAAAAAAGTTCCTGGAGAGTGGGATGTTACAGCCAGATGTCAAAGGATTGGTAGGTTTAAAAGAGGGAGGAGAATATGGGAGGGTTGCATGGGAAGGACATTTTAGTAGGAAGGAAGAGTAGATGCTCAAATCTCTGTTCCTGGTTATAAAAGAAAAATTACTAAGGAATATTGTTAATATGCTATCTAAATATAATGTGATATAATAAAGAACATATAAGGAAATTAGGCCAGGCATGGTGGCTCACGCCTGTAACTCCAACACTTTAGGAGGCTGAGGTGGCGGATGGCTTGAGCCCAGGAGTTCAAGACCAGTCTAAGCATCATGGTCAAACCCCATCGCCTCTACTAAAAATTCAAATGTTATCTGGGCAAGGTGGTGCACACCTGTAGTTCTAGCTACTCAGGAGGCTGGAGTGGGAGGATCACTTGAGCCCAGGAGGCAGAGGTTGCAGTGAGCATGAGATCATGTCCCTGCACTCCAGCCTGGGTGACACAGCAAGACTCCATCTAAAAAAAAAAAAAAAAAAAAAATTCAGAATATAAGTCCTGAGAAAGGCCTCTCTTTAGAAGGACTATAGTCATAATAAAAAATTATAGCTTTATAAAGATTTTAACCTAAGATACTGGTGGTAAAATTAAGAATTAAAGTTTTATTTCTCTAAAGGCAACAGATATGGGTTCTTAATCCTCAAACAGGTCAATAGAGAGCCTCTATTATATGAAGATATAAGAATATCAGAAATTACAAGACAGGAATTCAAAAGGTCCTCAAGGAAAGAGAGAAGGAGATGGGATATTAAACCTGATTTGTTCATAAGAATTCTCAAGCTCAAAAGAGCATCAAAAAATGATTTTAAAAATTTTTTTCTTTTTTGAGACAGAGTCTCACTCTGTCACCCAGGCGGGAGTGCAATGGGGTAATCTTGGCTCACTACAACCTCTGCCTCCTGGGTTCAAGCAATTCTTGTGCCTCAGCCTCCCAAGTGGCTGGGACTACAGGCACCCACCACCACGCCTGGCTAATTTTTGTATTTTTAGTAGCGACAGGGTTTCACCATGTTGGCCAGGCTGGTCTCGAACTCCTGGCATCAGGTGATCCACCCACCTTGGCCTCCCAAAGTGCTGGGATTACAGGCATGAACCACCATGCCCAGCTGCAACCTAATTGTTGATTCATCTGCTCAATTTATAGTATATCCATACAGTGGGAAATATGCAGCCATTAAATAAGTAAACAAGAGCAAGATGGCAAAATAAATAACTTCAAAAGAGCTAAGGAAATGAGGTAAGAGATCATGAGATCATAGCACCTAAGTATAGCACAGAAATATGAAACCACATTGAAAAGGGTAGGAAGGACAGTTTTACATTACCCAAGTCACCCATGCTTTAACCACAGGCAGCACAGTGTGGAGCGATACCCTCTGCTTGGGGGAAGAAGATGGAGGTGAATAATGGACATTGCCTCAGACCCTAATGCCAGGCCCAACCCAGTAAAATCCAGAACCAAGAGGGCCTGCACGGTTCCAGAATCCAGATCGGTAACCATGGACTGAGCCTCCAGGCCTACCCTGGCACCATGCCAGATCGCACAGCCCTAGGCTCCAGACCTGCCCGATGGACTTGTTCTCCAGGTTTGTTCTATTGCCAGGTTTATCTCAGAGGCCACAGACTCCAGACTAGCCCAGTGGCACCAAGATAAGGATTTGCTTCAGTTCCAGGCCAGCCTCTGTAGACTTTGGCTCTAGGCCAACCCTAGGGCATTGCCAGCCCCCATATACTTAGGCTCCAGGCCCATACCCGTGGACCTAGGTACCAGACTCATCACAGTGGCTAGCCAGCACCTGCAGACTCAGGCTCAAGGCCTACTCTAGTGACAGGTTTGCCTCTGTGGATCCAGGCTCAAGTCCAATTCCCACAAATAACAAACTCCAAGGCCACCCTCATGCACCTAGGCAACAGGCTCACCCTCATGGACCCAATCAACAGGTCCACGCTAGTGGATCCAAGCTCCTGGCTCAACCCTGAAGATTCAGATGCAAGGTCTGCCCACTTACTGACCCAGGCATCAAGCCAGCCTGCCCATGAACCCCAACAGCAAGACCACCCACACAGCACACCAGATGGCCTGCCCAGAATCTCTGGAAGGGCTGACTGATAAAAGGCTTTCCCACACAAAGTCAGTCTGCAAAGACTGGAATAAATCCCTACTCCTTCAAAAGCACAGGCACCAGCCCACAGCAACAAACATCAAGAATAGTCAGGGCAGCCAGGTGGTGTCACTAATGTCTGTAATCCTAGCACTTTAGAAAGTCAAGGTAGGCATATAACTTGAATTCAGGAGTTTGACAGCAGCCTGGTCAACATGGCAAGACCCCATTTCTACAAAAAATACAAAAATTAGCCAAGCATGGTGGCATGAGCCTATAGTCCCAGCTACTTGGAGGGCTGAGGTGGGAGGATCACTTATCACTTGAAGTTAAGGCTTCAATGAGCCAAGATTGTGCCACTGCACTCTATCCAGCATGGGTGACAAAGAGAGACCCTGTCTCAGATGCCCTCTCTCACCACTCCTATTAAACATAGTGTTGGAAGTTCTGGCCAGGGCAATCAGGCAGGAGAAAGAAATAAAGGGTATTCAATTAGGAAAAGAGGAAGTCAAATTGTCCCTGTTTGTAGATGACATGATTGTATATTTAGAAAACCCCATCATCTCAGCCCAAAATCTCCTTAAGCTGATAAGCAACTTCAGCAAAGTCTCAGGATACAAAGTCAATGTGCAAAAATCACAAGTATTCTTAAACACTAATAACAGACAAACAGAGAGCCAAATCATGAGTGAACTCCCATTCACAATTGCTTCCAATAAAATACCTAGGAATCCAACTTACAAGGGATGTGAAGGACCTCTTCAAGGAGAACTACAAACCGCTGCTCAATGAAATAAAAGAGGACACAAACAAATGGAAGAACATTCCATACTCATGGATAGGAAGAATCAATATTATGAAAATGGCCATACTGCCCAAGGTAATTTATAGATTCAATGCCATCCCCATCAAGCTACCAATGACTTTCTTCACAGAATTGGAAAAAACTACTTTAAAGTTCATATGGAACCAAAAAAGAGCCCGCATTGCCAAGACAATCCTAAGTCAAAAGAACAAAGCTGGAGGCATCATGCTACCTGACTTCAAACTATACTACAAGGCTACAGTAACCAAAACAGCATAGTACTGATACCAAAACAGAGATATAGACCAATGGAACAGAACAGAGGCCTCAGAAATAACACCACACATCTACAACCATCTGATCTTTGACAAACCTGACAAAAACAAGAAATGGGGAAAGGATTCCCTATTTAATAAGTGGTGCTGGGGAAACTAGCTAGCCATATGTAGAAAGCTGAAACTGGATCCCTTCCTTACACCTTATATGAAAACTAATTCAAGATGGATTAAACACTTAAATGTTAGACCTAAAACCATAAAAACCCTAGAAGAAAACCTAGGCAATACCATTCAGGACATAGGCATGGGCAAGGACTTCATGTCTAAAACACCAAAAGCAATGGCAACAAAAGCAAAAATTGACAAATGGCATGTAATTAAACTAAAGAGTTTCTGCACAGCAAAAGAAACTACCATCAGAGTGAAAAGGCAACCTACAGAATGGGAGAAAATTTTTGCAATCTACTCATCTGACAAACGGCTAATATCCAGAGTCTACAAAGAACTCAAACAAATTTACAAGAAAAAATGAAAAAAACCCATCAAAAAGTGAGCAAAGGATATGAACAGTCACTTCTCAAAAGAAGAAATTTATGCAGCCAACAGACACATGAAAAAATGCTCATCATCACTGGCCATCAGAGAAATGCAAATCAAAACCATCATTAAAAAGTCAGGAAACAACAGGTGCTGGAGAGGATGTGGAGAAATAGGCACACTTTTACACTGTTGGTGGGACTGTAAACTAGTTCAACCATTGTGGAAGACAGTGTGGCAATTCCTCAAGGATCTAGAACCAGAAATACCATTTGACCCAGCCATCCCATTACTGGGTATACACCCAAAGGATTATAAATCATGCCGCTATAAAGACACATGCACACGTATGTTTATTGCGGCACTATTCACAATAGCAAAGACTTGGAATCAACCCAAATGTCCATCAATGATAGACCAGATTAAGAAAATGTGTCACATATACACCATGGAATACTATGCAGCCATAAAAAAAGATGAGTTCATGTCCTTTATAGGTACATGGATGAAGGTGGAAACCATCATTCTTAGCAAACTATCGCAAGGACAAAAAACCAAACACCACATGTTCCTACTCATAGGCAGGAATTGAACAATGAACACCTGGACACAGGAAGGGAAGCATCACACACCGGGGCCTGTCATGGGTTGGGGGGAGGTTGTAGGGGGAAGGGATAGCATTAGGAGATACACCTAATGTAAATGACGAGTTAACGGGTGCAGGACACCAACATGGCACATGTATACATATGTAACAAACCTGCACGCTGTGCACATGTACCTTAGAACTTAAAGTATAATTAAAAAAAGACAACATACAAATGGTCAACAGGTGTGTGTGTATGTGTGTGTGTGTATATATATATATGCTCAACATCACTAGTCATCAGGAAAGTGCAAATTAAAATCACAATGAGCTATCACTTCATGTCAGTTAGAATGGCTATTATCAAAAAGACAAAAAGTAAGTGCTGGCAAGGATATGGAGAAAAGGAAATCCTTGTGCACTACTGGTGAGAATGTAAATTAATACAGCATGGAGGTTCCTCAGAAAATCAAAAATAGGCAAGACACAGTGTCTCATGCTTGTAATCCCAACACTTGGGGAGGCCAAGGTGGGAGGATCACTTGAGCCCAGGAGTTCAAGAACAGCCCAGGCAACATAGTGAGACCTGGTCTCTATTAAAAATAAAAATAAACAGTCCTAACAGCATGTGCCTATAGTCCCAGCTACTCAGGAGGCTGAGGTGGGAGGATTGCTTGAGCCTGAGAAGTCAAGACTACAGTGAGCCATGATCATGCCATTGTACTCCAGACTGGGCAACAGAGTGAGACCCTGTCTCAAAATAAAATTAAATTAAATTTTAAAAAGTTAAAAATAGAACTACTATATGATCTAGCAATTTCACTACTGGGTATGTATCCAGAGAAAATGAAATCAGTATGTCAAAGAATTATCTGCATTCATATGTTCACTACAGCATTGTTCAGAATAGCCAAGTTATGGAATCTGACCTAAGTGTCCATCAGTAGATGAAGGGATAAAGAAAATATGGTATACATACACAATAGAATTCTATTCACCCTTTAAAAAGAAGGAAATCCTATCATTTGCCACATGGATGAAACTGGAGGACATTATGTTAAATGAAGTAAGTTGGACACAGAAAGACAAATACCATATGATCTCACATGTAAAATCTAAAAAGGTTGAAGTCACAGAAGGAAAGAGTAGAATGGTAGTTACCAGGGACTGGGATGTGACTGGGTGACAGGGTAGGGAAGATGTTGGTAAAAGGATACAAGATTTTGGTTAGATAGAGGAAACAAGTTCAAGAATCTATTGTACAACGTGATGACTATCATTAATAAAAATGTATTTTATTCTTAAAAAATTGATAAGGAGCCCGGTGCAGTGGCTCACGCCTGTAATCTCAACACTTTGGGAGGCCGAGGCAGGCGGATCACCTGAAGTCAGGAGTTCGAGACCAGCCTGGCCAACATAGTGAAACCCCGTCTCTACTAAACATATAAAAGTTAGCTGGGCATGGTGGTGGACACCTGTAATCCCAGCTACTTGGGAGACTGAGGCAGGAGAATCACTTGAACCCAGGAGGCGAAGGTTGCAGTGAGCTAAGATCACACCACTGCACTCCAGCCTGGGCAACAGAGCTAGACTCCGTCTCAAAAAAAAAAAAAAAAAATTGATAAGGGTAGATTTTCAGTGTTCTTACAGCAAAAAAAAAAAAAGTATGTGAGGTATTACACACATAAATTAGCTCAATTTAGCCATTCTGCAATGTATCATATTTCAAAACATGTATACAATTTTTATTTGTCAAAGAAAATAAATTGTTTAAATAAGGAAGCTCTTATATGCTGGTATATGACACACAAAATATGCTACCAAAAAATGCAAAATGCAAAATCATGCACATGGTACACTACCGTTTGATTTTTAGAAGGAAGAAAAAGCAAAAATATATATTTGCATATGTGTATATATAGATATTTTACATCTGGAAAAATACACAAGAAACTAATAACACTGTTTTCTATGGGAGGAAAAACTGAATGGCTGAGGAACAGAGATGTGAGGGGAATTTTTCCCTAAATGCCCTTGTAAGCTTTTAAAATGTGTAATCATAAGAATATAATATCTATCCAGTTGTTCTTTCCCAAAGAATAAAATGAATATACTAATGAGAAGAATTCTGTGAGAAAATGTATACATTTCATTTAGCTCACCAGATTGAAAGTGAGGACTTTTCAACAAATATGTTGGGAATTGGTCCTGATTTGGGTTTTTGCTTTTGACTGAAACTTGGACACTAAATAACAGATTTCACAATACTCTCTTTTGACAAAAGAAAAAGAAGTTAGTAAACAGTTTATGTTCTCTCTTTTCTAAGACTGCATTTTAATGATTTGCCCAGTAAATAGAAAAATACTTTCAATCCAAAACCTATTTAAAAGAAGAAAATATGTGGTTTAGAGTAGAACATTTGTGTACAAGCCTTTTCTCTTTTTCTATTTAAGAAGAAAAGATTCCTGTGACATTAACATTCAGACAAGGCTCAGGAAAATTCAGGAATAATCACACTACAATGATTTCTCTTTGGGGAACAAAAGCAATCGGCAAAAAAATAAGAAAAAGAAACTTTCCAGCCTTCACTCCATAAACACACTGCATGCAAAAGATAGGTTCAGCTGCTCAGGAGTCAGACGAGTCTGATTCCCATTGGTCCCCTGAGCCAGGTTGCAGCCAATAGTGATGCTTTATGAGAGGAAAGAAAACTATTAAAATTGCAAAACCTCTCCCGTCCTGTTATCGAAATCCAGAAGACCTTAGAGAACACTAGCTTTAAAAATTATAGAATGCAATGAGACTTATGAAGAAAGTAAGACAGATAATTGCTTTTCTTTTCTTTAAAATTGCTTCCCAGTCTCCTATTTCTACCAGTTAGGAGCTAAGAGACAGTCATTTATTTATTCATTTATGATTGAAACCCATGTATTCTTTTTCTTTTTCTTTTTTTTTTTCTTTCACTTTATTTATTAAGTTGAAAGCTTCAAAATTAAAAAGGCACAAAAGAGTATACGGGCCGGGCGCTATGGCTGACGCCTATAACCTCAGCACTTTGGGAGGCCGAAGCGGGTGGATTGCCTGAGCTCAGGTGTTCGAGACCAGCCTGGGCAACACGGTGAAACCACGTCTCCACTAAAATACAAAAGAAATTAGCCGGGCGTGGTGGCCCACGCCTGTAGTCCCAGTTACTCCTGAGGCTGAGGCAGGAGAATCGCATGAATCCGGAAAGCAGAGATTGCAGCGAGCCAAGATCACCCCACTGCACTCCAGCCTGGGCAACAGAGCAAGACCCTGCCTCAAAAAAAAAGAGTATACAGTGACTAGTTTACCTCTGACTTCTGTCCCTTAGTAATCAACTTCTTAATTCTTGTGTATCCTTCTGGAGATTTTTTTCTTTTTCTTTGTTGAGACAGGGTCTCAATCTCTCACCCAGGCTGCAGTGCAGTGGCAGGATCACAGCTCACTGCAACATCAACCTCCTGGGTTCAAGCAATCCTCCCACCTCGGCCTCCCAAAGTGCTGGGATTACAAGCACGAGCCACCATGCCCTGCCTCCTAGAGATATTATGTATGGGTAAAAGAAAAGGTGGCTCCCCCCTCAAATATAAATTTAAAAATCAGAGGATCGTCACATAACCCTTATATTAACACGTTACTGTTCTATGAAGCAATCTCTTCTTTAAAAAATAAATTTTCAATACCTCCTATATAACTCAAAGATAAGAAAGAGCTATTTGGCAAAAAGAAATAGGATGTCTAGAGAACTAAATTGCATATGATTTTATAGCAAATCAACTCACTGAATTTCTGGTCCAGGATTCTGACCTGAAAAACCTGTATAGATCTTCCAAGTTCCCAGCAGGAATAATTTTGCAGAAGTTTTATTAGCACTCCATGGAGATCTAAGGTCCAGAAGCCTCTTCAACTTAATTGAACAGGGAGAGAAGAGGAAAGCAGGAAGTTGAATTCAAATGTTTGGTTCTTGTGGACTAGCAACAAGGAAGTGAAGACAGATGAAAGAGAAACCTTGAGTGCCTTGGATCAGTTAATCAGTAACTCACTTACGCTGGCACTAAACTAGATCCCTCTGACATCCAGTGGCAATCGACCGGGTAAGGCTAGACAAGTTTGTAAGTCTCTTGTTCAGTGCAAAAGAACCAGCCACAGAGAAAAGAGGCTGCTTGGAGAATAAGCTACAGAAAACAACTAAAGATCAAAACCAAGAGAGCCCTCCAGGGACCCGTGTGGTGTCTGAGGCAGAGGCTGAGTTTCAAGACAGAGTCCAGCACCCACTTTTTTTGAAGCCCTCAGCCTTTTCTTCAAGCCTGGAATCAGGTACTAGGGAAGAAAGAAGACTCAGAAGAAGGGTGTGCTTTTTAAGGTGTGGTGCACTATTAAGAATGCTAGACTGCCAGGAGTAGTGGCTCATGCCTGTAGTCTCAACACTTTGGGAGGTAGAGGTGGGAGGATTGCTTGAGCGCAGGAGTTCGAGACCAACCTGGCAATATAGTGAGACCCTGTCTCTACAAAATTTCTTCTAAAAATTAGCAGAGCGGGGCCGGGCGCAGTGGCTCATGCCTGCAATCCCAGCACTGTGGGAGGTCGAGGCAGGCGGATCACGAGGTCAGGAGATCGAGACCAGCCTGGCTAACACAGTGAAACCCCGTCTTTACTAAAAATACAAAAAATTAGATGGGCGTGCTGGCGGGCCCTGTAATGCCAGCTACTCAGGAGGCTGGGGCAGGAGAATCGCTTGAAACCAGGAGGCACACGTTGCAGTGAGCCGAGATCGCGCCACCGCACTCCAGTCTGGGCAACAGAGCGAGGCTCCGCCTCAAAAAAAAAAAAAAAAATTAGCAGAGCATGGTGGCACACGCCCATATTCCCAGCTACTCGGGAGGCTGAGGGGGAAGGACCTCTTGAGCCCTGGAGGTGGAGGCTGCAGTGAATCAAGATCCCACTGGTGACAGAGCGAGACCCTGTCTCAAAAAAATATACAAAAATAAAAGAATGCTAGACTTAGATGACTTAGGTATCCATCGCAACTCAGCCACCAACTGACTGTGTGAATGATGACATTCCTGAGCCCAGTTTCTTTATGTGTAAACCAGCTCAAAAATACTGCAAATCTAAAACCAGCTCAGTACAAGCCAGTTGCAATTTCCCAGTACCACAGCAGTTTTAGGAGCACCAAAACTCCAGCTTCTGGAATAACTTAAGACATTTTCAGCAACTGTCCAAGGCAATTCTGATCTCCAGTTTGAAAAACATTACAAAACACTACCCGGTCCACTCTAGCAGTAAATCTATCAATACTACCTCAAGAAAAATAATCAGGCAACGTTTAGATAAAACCAATATCCAAATCTTAGGATGTCAGAAAGCACATATTAAAATCATGAGGGATCCTCTTAGACCCACCACAAGATGGCAACAATCCAGAAGTGGTAAGTGAGCACTTCGATGTGGAAAAATCTCTACAGAACAGAACCTAAACACCGCTTTCAAAAACACAGCCAACATCGTTTATAAACAAAGCCGTGAATGTTTTCTGGAACCAGACTTGAATTTACAACCTCCTAAACTCCACGTAGGGAATGCAGTTTCTTTACTCACCAGACAGCTTATCAGAAACTCTACCTGTCTGTACTTTGCATAAATGGTGAATTTGAAAATAAAAATAACCCAGTGTTTGTCACAAATTTCCCGCCTATTACCACTGCATTCCTGAGTGGTAACAGGTTTAAATTCCAAGTCTGTTCCATGTTCGTCTGTCCCATGTTCCATCTTAGGCAAGAAACTAACCTGTCTGAAGCTCATCAGTAACATAGGATGAGAATTCCTGCCTCTCTTGATTATTTTGAATTATAAAAAGACATAAAGTAAGTGCCATCACATGTTAGGAATACATTAATGTTCATTTCCTCCTTTTCTTCCAGAACCCTGTAAGATATTTACAGAACAATAAATAACCAGAAAAGCTACTCCCTTATGGTAAATCCCAATCATGCCAAAATTCCTCAGACCAAAATAGATACTAACTGAAAAAGGGCTTTTTTGCATTTGTACATAGTATGTGTACCATATGTGCTGTCATGATACACACATGATTATAAAAAGATATCATCAGAAGGTAACCACTGTTGGCCGGGCACGGTGACTCAGGCCTGTAATCCCAGCACTTTGGGAGGCCAAGGCAAGCGGATCACTCTGAGGTCAGGAGTTCAAGACCAGCCTGGCCAACATGGTGAAACCCCATCTCTACTAAAAACATAAAAATTAGCCAGGCGCGGTGGCACGCGCCTGTAATCCCAGTTACTCCAGAGGCTGAGGCAGGAGAATCGCTTGAACCCAGAAGGTAGAGGTTGCAGTGAGCCAAGATTGCCCCACTATACTCCAGCCTGGGTGACAGAGAGACTCCATCTCAAAATAAAAAAAAGGTAACCACTGTTAATTCTACTCAACAATATTAGGTTAAATCATATGACATTGCTGATGCTTGACCACTTTATATTTACAACTATAGCAGTTTCATATAGTTGGAAATAGCAAATCTAGGGCAAGGATTCGAGGTCAGGAGCAGTGGTTCACAACTATAATCCCAGCACCTTGGGAGGCCAAGGAGGGAGGATCACTTGAGCCCAGGAGTTCAAAACTAGCCTGAGCAACATAGTGAGACCTCATCTTTAAAATTAAAAATTGTTTTTAAAAAATAAAGCAAGGATTCAATATCTGTCTGCCCTCCCTAGATTTCCTGAAAACAACAAGATCATTAGAAATCAGTAACTCTGCGTTGTCATCTCCGTTCTGCCATTTATTAGTTGTGTACCTTTAAGAAAATCATTTAGCAACTTTGGGCCCTGGTTTCCAGATGTATACGATAAATATGGTAGATTTATCTTTTTCTGCTCTGTAATTTAATGACTATAATAAGGCATAGGCACTTAGGTTAGTGCCACCAAAATGCAGAGCTGGTAAGAACATTTTAAACTTAGCTATCCAAATTCTCTTGGTTGTCCCTTCTGCATCCATCCTGCCCTCTTCCACTACGAAGCACAGAAGACAGAGACCTTGATGATAATAAAATAAAGCTGTGTAAACTTCTTCACAGGCTTCTTAAAATGCACTTCTAATTTGGCACACCCTACCACAGCAGTACTGAATTTCTCCTTAAACAAAAATGGTCACGGGTGTCAAAGAGATGTGAGTGAGTGTCCACTGAACTGTGTCTAAATGATTTTCCTTGTGACCAAAGCCAGCCTGGAATAAGCCCCTGCTAGTGAGAAGAGGGAACATGCTTCCCAGGCCGAAGAGGCATTGTTCAAAGTAATGAGTTCTGCACCACTTGGTCCACAATTCACAGCTGAGTCTGATTTTCCTAGACAAAGAGCAATAACCAAATGGAGGGTGCTCTTCAGCAAGCTTCCCTGGGTTTATCATTGTTTTTAGACTCACGAGGTGGTGAAGGAAAGACGAGAGTCTCCCTAACCGTCTATGTCCTAGGAATGACAAGAGGAAATGTTTGTCAACCCTGGTCAACATTATACCAGGATTTTGTCATGGCTGTAATGGATTTCAAGAGTCTAAATTCACTAAAAATGCCTAGAAATTATTCCATCTCAAAAGGTAAAATGTTTAATACTCTATTGTATTCCTTTTATCCTTCTATCATAATTTTATATCCCCTCTCATTTTTTGTTTTTTGGTTTTTTTGTTTGTTTGTTTGTTTTGTTCAGGGAAAAATAGTTATGATCCTTCGGGCATGCAGACCAACATTCTTAGAAGGGAGCTGCAGAAGGTTCATTATGTCATGAAACACAGAGCCAGAACAAAGGATTACTGAATCATTCACCTTATCTTCATCTAAGAAACTTGAGAATTACAGGGTTTCTGTTTCTTCTGAACTAAGTGCTGCACTTGCCAAGAGTACAAGTTTTAGAGTAGAGTTTGTACTACAAAAATGTAAGCAAATAGGTGCACATAATGCTTCCTATCCTAGATATAGAGCCTTATCTAAATTACTCAAAGTTTCAGCTTTTACTTCTGAATCTGCAAGTCTGAGTGATTAGCACCAAATCAATCATTCTCCTTAAGAGTACCAAAGGTAGTATCTTCACCCTGAACATCTGAAGTGGTGTTAGAATTATTTCAGGACTCACAGCTCTTAGTTCATTCAGAACAGAAATCTGGATTTATTCATCTTGCCTTATATATAACATGTTCTCAATAAACATTTGTTGACTACATGAATAAATTAAGTAAAAAACATTTCATTAAGAATTTTCTCAGTATTTTACATTATAGCACTCTAACAAGAAGCACTTTTATCATATTCTGTGTTTATAATACTATCCCTTTATCTGGAAGACTGATTTTTAAAATAAATTTAATTGAAGTTGATGATATGGGAAAATATATCAAACGGAAGCAATAACTTTAAACAGATTTTATTACGAATCTGGTGCCACTATAAATCCTCGCTCTGCCCATTAATCTTCCCTCTCTTTGTCTCCTTCCCATTGCCTCTCCCCTGCCTCCCCCAGGTACTCCCAGTCTCATTATCCCATGATCTGTTAAAACTGCAGTTTACCTCCTGGAACCAGCAGAAACACATGTCACTGAGAATTAGGGAATTGGAGCCAGTTACAAGCCACCACATAGGGTCACAAAGTATCTGAACCTGAAAATTAAGAGTTTTTCTATTTTTCTAAACAAGAGAAAAGGGGAGAAACTCAGTTGGTCTTATTTTTAAACATTTAAGCTAGATGGATTACACAATGTTAAGCATTTATGACAAATGAGATGGGAGAGAACTTTAACAGCATGTTACTCGCTAATCATTTGAAAAGCGGTACGTTGATTTCATTTGCTGATGGTGAGAGTATATTATCTTAAAACATCTACCACAAATAAACACTTGCTATTGTTGAAAACAAATTGCTTGAAACTGGTATGTAGCAAGAAAGTACTCACGTATTACTTCACCCAGGGTATTTTATGCCACACTTTATGCCAAGAAGAGTTAACTCCATTTTAAATTTGTATTAGCAGTTATATTAATTCTAACCAATGTTTAACAGCAACTAGGTACCAATCATACTGCCACATATTGATGCAGTTTAAGAAAGATAAGCAAGAAGCTACCGCTCCTTCTACATACCCCCTTAAGACGTGTACTTTTGCCAAATGCTAGGCTGTATGTAAACAAATGGGATTTAAAAGAGGGGAGAGGGCTGTCAAGAGTCACAGTTTTATGAAAATAAAAATTATTCTTGTCTTCTGGGCACGGTGGCTCAGGCCTGTAATCCCAGCACTTTTGGGAGGAGGAGGTGGGTGGATCACCTGAGGTCAGGAGTTCAAGACCAGCCTGGCCAATGTGGTGAAACCCCGTCTTTACTAAAAATACAAAAATTAGCTGGGCATGGTGGTGCATGCCTGTAATCCCAGCTATTCGAGAAGCTGAGGCAGGAGAATCGCTTGAACCCAGGAGGCGGAGGTTGCAGTGAGCCGAGGTTGCACTGCACTCTAGCCTGGGTGACAGAGCCAGACTCTGTCTCAAAAAAGAAAAAAAGAAAAAGAAAATGACTCAACAGACAGCTTGAGAAAACTGGCTTCTGTTAAGGCTTCTTGAAGCATTCTCTACAGAAGATTTTAACCCCAAAGGTGACCAAAACGCTGAGGCAACTGAAAAAAACAACCGCCTCTTCTGGGAAAGCCTTTGTTTCTTTTCATTGGCATTATACTCTGGTCCCTTTCGCAGTGCATCTCCTTGTAATAAACATGCCAATAACAGGACATGGGTGCTGCTGGGTTGTACAAGCCCTGCTCTTCACTTGGGTTAGGAGGCACAGATTTGCCCGTGTAACGCTCGAGAACAATCACTTCACTAAATTTTTTAACTCCTTACCAGGAAGTAAATGTTTTATTCGTCTCCACTTTTCGGGATAGAGGGGGATTTCAATTGCTGCCCTAATAACTAATCTCTCACCATTTTCTTCTGTCCGTGATCAGAACGGTAACAAGGGAAGGGAAAAGTTGGTTTTTGTTTTTGTTTTTTAGTTGGTTATTGCTTTAATGCTGAAC
Organism: Chlorocebus sabaeus; assembly: GCF_047675955.1. Taxonomy (NCBI): domain Eukaryota; kingdom Metazoa; phylum Chordata; class Mammalia; order Primates; family Cercopithecidae; genus Chlorocebus; species Chlorocebus sabaeus. The sequence continues at coordinate 35,245,764 of NC_132918.1, read as the reverse complement.
TCTCAACGTCATAATGTGATCACAAATTGATTCGCAGACGGTAACAAATAGAAAACGCCTCGGGAAGGAGGGGAGAGGACGTCGCAGATGCTCAACAGGGAACTGGGCTTAGGGGCGCGCGGGGTGGCGTCTCGGACCCACTGCTCAGTCGCCAAGGAAACGCCGCGCAGGCGCAGAGCGCGCCGCCGTGGGCCGGGGTTTGCCTCCATCACCCTGCGCCGCTCGGGCGCTCCTCGTTCTTCCCAGGAAAGGGCAATGGAGTATATCCTCCTCGCGCTGAGCACACCTAGTCTTCTCTAAGAGGGTCCTGAGCAGGGTCACCGCGCGCAGGAAAAGCTGTGCGACTCCCCGAGTGTAACGGACGCTGCACTTCCCTTGCTGGGAAACACGGACCTGCTCTCCTGGCTGCGTCTGGCGATCAGAGAGAGGGTCCCGGGACCCCGCATGAGGGTGAAGCATCCTGCAACGATGCTGGACGTTCCACCAGACGAAATGCCACCCACCACCACCGCAAGGGACCCGAGAGTTACATTATTTAGCGGACACACACACACCCCCACATCCTTCTGAATTATGGGACCTCTAAGAGCAGCCGTGGCCAGTTCCCCGCACGGGGGTTTGGAGGATCCCCACGCACAGCACTCACACAGTCCTAAAGAGGCGTGTCCAGGCTGTGGCTGCCGAGAGAGGAACTCGGGCCACCTGCTCACTCGCTCATCGGACTGGCGTACCAGTCCTCTTTTTCCTGCACACCCTCTTCTCTCCCGCGCCCCCCTCCCCTTCCCCTGAAAGCACTGACCTCCTCAGCTTTGAGTGTTCAGTAGATGGACTCCTCGGAGTCCGTGGCACAGGGCGCCACCTCCGAAGTGCTGGGGTGATGAGTTATTGGCCCCTGTGACTCCAACTCCAAAGCCCTGCCAAGGGCCAGAAAAGACCCCCTAGAAGAGCACTTCTCCCCACTAGCCAGCAGAAACCCCAGAAGAGCGGGGAAGAGCAGGGCGCCGCCGCCACAACCTGCTTTCTCATTCAAATCCTCACACTCACACAGGAGCCCCACTCCCTCTCGGCCCCGCAGCTTCCGAGGAAATCAGGAACTGGAGTTGGGAAGAGCGGACTGGAGCGCCCGCTGCCTCCGCTGGCCCGGGCGGGATAGGTGTACGGAATCCCAGGGCTGCACCTGGAATCCTTGGCTTACACTCTCCTGCGGGGCTCCCCGCTTGGCAAGGGCCAGAAGATTAGAAATGAAGTCCTTTTACCTACCCCCCAACCCCTGCAAGTTTCAAAAGTTTCCAAACCCAGGGTAACCCCTTGATACTCAGTTTGGGGCTGTAGCTGGAAGGCCTCGGTGGTGGGCGGGTAAAGGAGTTGGAGAAACAAAGTTGGAGGTGAAGGGCGCCGGGAATGGGAACTGCGTGCAACTTGCACCAAAGTAAAAGGTGTTCTGAAATGCCCGTCTTACCTCCTTTAAAAAAAAAAAAAAAAAGAAAGAAAAAAAAATTCTAAGAATATAGCATCTGTCAATGCTGCAAATAAAGAGATCCACTTTGAGTGAAGTGCAACTAAAATTGAGTGTAGATGATAACACTTTGCTTTTACTCATTCCCATTCCCAGTCTCTTCATTTGGAAATGCTACTCCTTGGCATTAACAGCCCACTTATTCACTTAGATCCGTTTAGTAGCTGGTTGACTCAAGCGGGCAACCTGCCGGGAGTAAGAAGACGGCGGTGGCAGAGGAAAGCTTGCACAGAGCAGGCACTCAAGTGTAGATGAAACGGTGAAATCTACTGAACGCACTGACAGGATGAGTGACCAGCTTGGGGCGGATGCGGGAACCGCCACTGGTCTAGACTGCCGCGGTGTGATCCGGCTTCTGGATTCCAGGATTTACATTTATCAGCCTTTATTCAACCTGCCCTATTGTTAGTTCAAAGCCTGGCTGGGAAGGAGTGGGGACGCAGCTCTTCACTCACCTTTCAGTTTAAAATAATCCTCCAATAAGAATGTCCTAGGAAAGCTGGCAGCATGGGGTTGGCAGGGATTTTCTGGGCTTAGTGACAACATAAACTAAAGTCATTTTCTTTTTTCATGCGTGAATTTGCCCAGGAAGTTACAAATGAGTAAGTTACAAATGAGTGCCTGAGATTGGAGCTCCGAGCCTTGGCTGCCTGTCCGCTTTGACAGACAGTTAGTGTGGAGGGTGGTAGCACTGTGACCTCTCAGCACAAGATCTAGGGTTTCACCTTTTCATCCCACTTAGCCGATACCATAGAAACAACCCATTTGTATTATTCAATTCAACAGAGGCAATTACAATGTCACAGCAAAGCACCATGGGCAAGAAGAAACTTTATCCTGAAAACAATCCTAGACTCTTAGAAAAAAGAAAAAAGCCACCAGAATACCCACTTGAATTTCTTCCTCCCAATAGTACCAGGAAGAAATCAATTTGGAAAAAAATATAGGTAAAACGTCCTTTGCCTCTATAGAAAGAAACCTCCCCAAATTTACTTGTTTTTGTTTTTGTTTTTGTTTTACATGCCCATACATAAGCCTCAATTTATAAGAAATTAAGTCATTAACCCTCTGCCTCCAAACTGCTTTTTATTTTGTAAACATGCTTGTTGGAGATTTGTTTTGCTGGTAATCTCCATGGTGAATAGAAAAGCCGAAGGAAAAAAAAAAAAAAAACCACCAAGATAATCCCTCAACAGCAGCAGTTCACCCCCTAACCTCCGGTGTTTGTCTTTCTTGAGTCTGAAAAAATGCAGATGCACATGTTGAAATAAACTCAGACACAAAGTTTCTAATAAGAGCACTTGTTTGCTATGTACTTTATTTGATAGTTTTAATCAACTCCCATAATTTTGTAAACTTTCAAATTTTTTAATTGTATGGTATTTCAAACCTACCAAAAACAAGACATCCACCATGTAATACTCCTGCTCCCCCAACCCCTTCTTTTTAAAATAAAGTATTACAGATACAGCTAAACCCCAACTCCTGACTCGTTACCCCCACCCCTCTCCAAAGGTAATAATTCTGAAGTTGATATGAATCATAATTATGCATGTTCTTAAATGTTTAGGATGTTTATACATCCATAATCTTTTAATGTAGCTTTTCTCTCCAAGTCTTTTTAACATTATTTATCAGAGAAAAATCACTAAAACAATTAATTAATTAATTGGAGAAAATCACTAAAAACAAGAAAATGTGTTACATTGCTAAGTTTTTAGAAGCAGGACAGAACTATTTTTCCTGCTTGTGACAATCAGAGTATGGAATAATAACACAGGGATTAGAAAGTGGGTAATAAGCAGCCTCTCTAGGTTACACAAACTCTTCCATGGTTACCGAAGAATAAATAGAAAAACAAAACAAATAATGCCCTCCTCTTTCACTGGTTAAAGGGGAACTGGAGAAAGTGAGACCTACATGAAAACTTCTTTGGGCAGGTAAGACAAACATCCTACATGGTAATAAAGTACCTTTTCTAGATGATCTCTTGGTCGTGCAAGCCATGATCTTTTAGTAAGGATTTACCACTTTTCCAAGTATAAAGAACTCCTGCTGGTAGCTCAATACAAGGTTGAAATCCGCCTGGCTGAAAAGTCTGGGGTTGAATTAGCTCTGCTTCTTCAAGCACAGGGACATCCATCTGTACAGTAGTTACAAAAAATCCTTTGCTGTGATCCTTTGACTTAATGTCCTCCCAGCATTAAAAGGGCTAAGAAAGCATCAATTTTTCTTAAATGCCATTGAATGGTGAAAGGCATACTTCCCAACCCCCACCCTCCTCATTTCCTGAGTGATGACTCTCATTAATTATACTGGCACACCACTGCCCAGCCTCCCTTCTAAATAGCTGCCAGATTTCTACATATCATCTCTGCCTTGATACAGAATGTGCACTGACACCAGGATCACAGAAAATCCTGTAAGAGGTGCCTGATACACGGTAAAATGATTGATATGCCTTGTGGTGAGCCCACTGTGCTGCATATCACGGGGGGTTTCTTAGAAAACTGCACTGGAAATTTCTGTGTTGGAAAAAGATTTTTCTAGCTGCACAAAAATTGCGCTTCCAGTTGCAAAAAGAGCCATTTATCTAAGGTGTTCAAATTTAAACAGCAACCATCTTGAGTTATATCCATGAGCAAGAGAGGAAAGGAGATAAATATTCCCTATTTTAATCAATGCACCAAGTTAAGAAAACCATTGACCAAAAAAGCTTATCAAGAAGGAGGCATTCCTCTTTCAACACATATTTCTTTAGTACTTGCCATGTACCAGGCACTGCTCTAGGTAGATAGCCTTAGCTGGAATATAGATAGCACTCCTGAAGTAGAGCGTAGTACCTGTCTTTATGGCCCTACTCTATGAATTGGTCACAGTTTTAGGTACAAATAACGAAACCCCTTATCAAACCAGCTTGAGTAAAAAGCTGATGTATTGACTCCCACTTTACAATAGGGGGAAGGATAACGACTTCAGAAACGATGGGAGTATAGCAATTCAGAATCAGCATTTCTCTTGTTAAAGAAAAAATTATTCAATGTTAAAGCATGGTAAGGAAGGCTTTATTCAGGACCACTGAAATCGACACAGGGACTACTGCAGGGAATACAGCATAGGCAGCTGGGAATTTATAGACAAAGAGCAGATGGGGTTGCTGGATGAAAAATCACTAAGAGGAAACATCAGGGATATGAGGGACTCCAGCTAAACCGACCTAACTGGATTCTTGCTGAAGACAGGCCAGGGTGATCAGACATGACCTGGGGGACAGTGGAGGATGAAGGCTCTATTGAGGGTGATCAGATATGGAGACTGGGGGTTCTTGCTAAACTGACTTAGCAGAACTCTTTACTAAAACTGAGTTTTACAAGAAAATGCATATATGGGCCCAGGAGAAGGCTCAGAAGCATGACTAATGTTTGGCCAAGCAAGCAATTTTTGTCACTCTCACACTTTCAACTTTGCACCTACTATTTCCCTCTCTCTGCTTTTCTCAGTATTTTGATCCTATTCTCTCCTATTCCATATGAGCTTTCTGTACAACCTGGGGGTGGGGAGAACATGGCTAGAGACAGCTCCAGGTTTCAATCGTCTCAGCTAGAGAGGCCTTTTTGCTTTTACCATCTGTAAATAAGAGGGTAGGAAAGGATTTGAACTGACCTGACTTAGGTCATGTATCCATCCATAGGTCAATTACTGTGCACAACAATAAGTAGAGTGTATGTGTGGCCAGACCCTGATTATACACACACCCTTATAGCCAGGAAGGTGGGATATTATAAATAGCGGCCCATCAGAACTACTTGGAACCAGAGAGGATTTGTTCCCAAGATGAAAGGGGCTGGTTCTACCAAGTGAAGGCAGGAAGAGATTCTAGCAAATAAAAAGAATAGATGTGGGCTGGGCACGATGGCTCACACCTGTAATACCAGCACTCTGGGAGGCTGAGGCGGGTGGATCACGAGGTCAGGAGTTCGAGATCAGCCTGGCCAACATGGTAAAACCCTGTCTCTACTAAAAATACAAAAATTAGCCAGGTGTGGTGGCAGCCACCTGTAATCCCAGCTACTCGGGAGGCTGCGGCAGAGAATTGCTTGAACCCAGGAGGTGGAGGTTGCAGTGAGCAAAGATCGTGCCGCTGCACTCCAGCCTGGGTGACAGAGCGAGACTCCGTCTCAAAAAAAAAAAAAGAAGAATAGATGTTCCCTAGGGCGCCCTCTCTTAAACCTGCTGCCAAAGGAAGAAACACCTTTATGCTGATTTATATGTATATTACTTAATCTACAGAGTAGATCAGAAGCGAAATGTCCTAAATCCATCACGGGAGACTGAGGGGAGAGGAGTAGTAATGGCCAACTGTAAGGGCTGCCAATCTTTCCCTCCCCAGCTGAAGAAGCATGTGTCCCCATGTGGGGCCAACTGGCAGGAGCTGGAGTTGGGGTGGAAGGAACACAACCAGGATAGCTGATCTCTGAAAGAATTGTTTTCTTTTGTGTTTTTCACTTTTTATCATGGAAGTGTTTATACATACACAAAAGTAGAATAGTATAGTAAAACCCTATGTACTAGTCACTGTGTTTCAACAATTATTAATATTTTGGCAACTTTATCCAGGAATATGGAGATTCTCTGAAATACTTGAATTCATAAACTAACACATTTTTGCAGTACTATGATGTTGGTTACTGAAAGAAATACATGCCTCTTATGGTAAATTATATAAGACTAGTGCATGCAAAGCCCTTAGCAAAATGCCTGGTACAAAATGAGCTCTCAAATATGTCTTTACTGTTAATATTTGAAACCTATTTAAACTTTTTATTTATTGACATATTATTGTGTGTGTGTGTGTGTGTGACGGAGTTTCACTCTTGTTGCTGAGGCTGGAGTGCAGTTGCACGATCTCAGCTCACTGCAACCTCGCCCTCCTGGGTTCAAGTGATTCTCCTGCCTCAGCCTCCCAAGTAGCTGGGATTACAGGCAGGCGCCATCACACCTGGCTAATTTTGTATTTTTCGTAGAAATGGGGTTTCACCATGTTGGCCAGGTGAACTCCTGACCTCAGGTGATGTGCTCACCTTGACCTCCCAAAGTGCTGGGATTACAGGCCTGAGCCACTGTGCCCGGCTGAAAGTTTTTAAATATGAATGAAGTCTACAAATGGAAATGATTTGGCATACAGAGGAAAATAATGTTTTTTTGTTTTGTTTTTTGTTTGTTTATTTTTGAGACAGAGTCTTGCTCTGTCGCCCAGGCTGGAGTGCAGTGGCATGATCTCAGTTCACTGCAACCTCTGCCTCCCAGGCTCAAGTGATTCTCCTGCCTCAGCCTCCAGAGTAGCTGGGATTACAGGTGCCTGCCACCATGCCCAGCTAATATTTGTGTTTTTTAGTAGAGACAGAGTTTCGCCATGTTGGTCAGGCTGGTCTCAAACTCCTGACCTCAGGTGATCCACCCGCCTTGGCCTTCCAAAGTGCTGGGATTACAGGCATGAGCATCCAACCGAAAATAATGTTTTTTTTTAAATAACGTTTTTTTAAAGAGACTGGGGTCTCACTATGTTGCCCAGGCTGGACTCTAACTGCTCTAACTGCTGGGCTCAAGGGATCCTCCTGCTTCAGCTTCCTGCGTAGCCGGAACTACAGGTGTTCTGCTGGAAAATAACTTTTTAAGGCTAAACTCTGATTCTTCATTTACCAACAGACTATAACATTTTTTAACGATTTATTTTTAAATGGCAGCTATTTATACTTTTTTTATAACAAGCCTATATAACTATTTTCCCATTTGATCTGGAAAGGTCAAAAATATTATAAGCAAATGCACATTTCACCATACAAATAAGGAGAAAACATGATTTAAATTGTTAAATTCAGGAATGAGTCTGGACTACATATCAGAATTCTAAATACTAGGTCCCCACTTCACTACCTTGGCAAAATACTTCATCCTGTGAATGCTGGGTGAAGGTAAAGTAGCATAGCTGCGCCTAAGTTAATTTTATTCAACTAAGATTTTCTTAACCTCAGTTATAATTCTTGGGAGATTTTAGTTCTCAAGATAGGGTGAACACTTTTTAAAAGGCAGTAAGTGTGCTAAAGTGAACTTTCCCCATTTTCTATTTTTCTCCAACCTGATTGTTTATTTCTCCTGCGGTGGGAAGGGGAATGAAGTAGTTGGAGGAAACAATAGTGTCAGAGAAGGAAAGTGCCCCCTTTTCCTCCTTCCTAAGAGCTTCACAACTCAGCTCTGTGCATGTTGTTTCCAGAAAGACCTCCCACAGAGCCAATATCTGCAACTTTCAAGATGGTCAAAGCTTGCTCACCAAGACAGACCTTTAATTGAAGTTTCTTTATTCAGCCTTAGAAGTAATACTGAAACTTTGAGGCTACAAATTTCCCTCATGGAATATACTGGGCTGCCCCTCCAATACTATCATTAAAAGATTCTGTAGAATTCAACAATATAATTAAAAGAATCTGAAGTACCATTTTTATCGACATTGAACAAATGCTTAGAAAGACAAGCAAACTGAATTGTAAAGAGAAAATGAGGAAAGACACTGGTGAAAGAGTTACAGTACAAATTCTAAAGTTTTGAAAGATGGGGGCGTTGGAGGGGGGAGGCAATTTACACCACAAGGAAAACTCTTCTTCCCTACCATTTGGAGTTCTAGTGAGGTGTGCAGTCTCTTTTACTAACATCTGTTTATTTTTAAGCAGAAAACAAATGGTTAGATTTTTCTGTATAAACAGAGCAGAAGGAAAAACTACACCTTAAAATTTGTATTTAGTTTTTGTTTCACTTATTTGCATCATTAAACTGGCTACATATTAAGATGGCTTGCTTTGTCCAAAATAAATGTCTCCCTTTTCAAACTTGACAAGTTTACAAAATGTTCTCTCAGATCACTTCAGCAAATTAATCTTCATGGTGTAGGCTCATGGGATGCATGGGGGAAATTCTGACTAAAAAAAAAAAAAGGTCCTGGTCAAAATGACAAGGCAACACTGTGATGGTCCACTCATTTATTCTTTCATTCATGTATTTAACAAATATTTACGGAGTTCCCTATATGAGCAAGAAACAGGGCCAAATCCTGCTGTGGAAGGAGCAGAAATGATCCAAAATTCAGTATTTGAATTATAAAGTCTACTGTACCTTGGACTAGAGAGGCATGTAAATAAATATTTACAATATAAATAACGAGTGCTAAAATAGATATATGTACAGTGCTGCAGAACAGAAGAGGGTGCTAATTCCTCAATGTCATTGCTAGTTACACAGAAATAAAGTGTTTTGATAACCAAAACGAAGCAGAAAATAGAAGTAATGATCCTAATGCCTCAATTTTTAAAAAACCTTATTTCTGTCTGAATTACTCACTGTCTTCACTTGAGTTATAGAAATAATCAGGCTGGCCGGGTGTGGTTGCTCATGCCTGTAATCCCAGTACTTTGGGAACCCGAGGTAGGCAAATGAGGTCAGGAGTTCGAGACAAGCCTGGCCAACATGATGAAACCCTGTCTCTATTAAAAATTTAAAAATTAGCTGGGTATGGTGGCGTGTACCTGTGGTTCCAGCTACTAGGAAGGCTGAGGGAAGAGAATGGCTTGAACCCAGGAGGCAGAGGTTGCAGTGAGTTAAGACTGCACCACTGCACTCCAGCCTGGGTGACAGAGCAAGATTCTGTCTAAAAAAAGAAGAAAGAGAAAACAAAGAAAGAAAAGAAAGAAAGGAAGGAAAGGAAGGAAAGGAAGAAAAGGAAAGGAAGGAAAGGAAGGAAAGGATAATCAGGTTTCTTCCAAAGAGTGTGCTAGAAAATGAGATCCTTGGTACTGACTTTTAGTAACCAATAATGTCATATTTTTGCATTGCAAACCAGTGCATACATTCAAATATATTTATAACAAAAAATTAACAATACTTACCTTTGCTATTTTCAATGCACTCTGATATATTTTATCCTGTTCTGTTCCTTTATCTTTTTCTTTTTTAATTGATTTCACATCACTAATAGGCAGAGCCTACAAATGAAAAACAGTGTTTAGGCCGGGTGCAGTGGCTCATGCCTGTAATTCCCAGCACTTTGGGAGGCTGAGGCGGGCAGACCATGAGGACAGGGGTTCAAGACCAGCCTGGCCAATATGTTGAAACCCTGTCTCTACTAAAAATACAGAAAAAAATTAGCCAGGCGTGGTGGTGTGCGTCTGTAGTACCAGCTACTCGGGAGGCTGAGGCAGGAACCCAGAAGGCGGAGGTTGCAGTGAGCTGAGATCATGCCACTGTACTCCAGCCTGGGCATCAGAGCAAGACTCTGTCTCAAAAAAAAAAAAAGAAAAGAAAAGAAAAACAGTGGTTGGCCAGGTACGGTAGCTCACCCCTGTAATCCCAACATTTTAGGAGGCCAAGGCCAGCAGATCACTCAAGCCCAAGAGTTCAAATTCAGCCTGGACAACATGGTGAAACCCGTGTCTACAAAAAACACAAAAAAATTAGCTGGACATAGTGGTGCTGGTGCGCACCTGTAGTCTCAGCTATTCAGGAGGCTGAGGTGGGAGGATCACTTGAGCCCTGGAGGCAGAGGTTGCAGTTCATTGAGATCATGCCACTGTACTCCAGCTTGGGCAACAGAGCAAGACCCTGTCTCAAAAAAAAAGAAAAACAATGTTCCAACGTGTTCATTAAAAATGAACAAGAAGCAAAGCAGTAATACTCAGAACAGAACCAAGTGAGATCAAAAGATCCCCAAAGACCTCCATCCTGCCTAGTAAATTGGTAAATCTCATAACCATATAAGATTAAGTCTCTGGAAGAATAAAGTCCTGTGATTCTCAACCCTTTAGCCATCCCTGGGCTTCTCAAACCGGATCAATAGAAAGAGGTGTCCAGATCTCAAAAGGTGGATCTGCTCCAATGGCTATTTTTTTTTTTTTTTTTTTTTTTTTTTTTTTTTTTTGAGACAGAGTCTGACTCTGTCGCCCAGGCTGGAGTGCAGTGGCACGATCTCGGCTTACTGCAAGCTCTGCCTCCCAGGTTCATGCCATTCTCCTGCCTCAGCCTCCAGAGTAGCTGGGACTACAGGTGCCCACCACCACTCCCAGCTAATTTTTGTATTTTCAGTAGAGACAGGGTTTCACCACGTTAGCCAGGATGGTCTCGATCTCCTGACCTCGTGATCCGCCCACCTCAGCCTCCCAAAGTGCTGGGATTACAGGCGTGAGCCACCGCGCCTGGCCTTCAATGGCTATTTTTGAAGAGGCCATGGAGGATAAGGATGATCTTACAGAGAACAGAACTGAGGCACCCAGATGATATGACCAAGAAATACACACAACTAGAACCAGGAGCTATCATTATTCCTCTCCGGCAGGACAAGACATAGTTGTGGACCACTGAATTCTGTTTTCCCTCACATTATATAGTGGATGCAGTGACATTTGAACTAAGGCTTCCAGATCATGAGGAACTACCTCTAGACCTGACCAAAAGGGAATAACTCTCAGAGATCCCAAACAAGGGGGTGGGCTTTTTGGATTGTAATTGGGTAATCCTACCCACTTACTTACTAGATAAAGCCTACCTTTTTTCTTTAAGTATAATAATGAACTCAAGTCATCAGTATCTCAGTACAATACCACCTCATCATAATTTGCAAAATATTAAAATATCTAGCTAATTAATGATACCTTTCCTGATTTTCCATCATTAATATCATTTTCAAATTATAATATTTAATAGTTTGATGTAATTTTAATGGGAGGAATGCAAGTTAAAAGAATGAGTTCAAATTGCCACCTTGGAAAAGAAAGTATAGTTTGTTCATTTAAAAAGCATTTTTACGATTTTACTGTTAAATTTCTGTTCTTAACCTATTTTCTTTTATTTTTTTAATACAAAGTCTCGCTCTATCGCCCAGGCTGGAGTGCAGTGGCACAACAATCAGCTCACTGCGACCTCCGCCTCCCAGGTTCAAGCAATTCTCCTGTCTCAGCCTCACGAGTAATTGGGATTGCAGGTGCCCACCACCACGCCCGGGTCATTTTTGTATTTTTAGTAGAGACAAGGTTTTGCCATGTTGGCCAGGCTGGTCTCGAACTCCTGACCTTAGGTGATCTGCCCACCTCAGCTTCCCAGAGTGCTGGGATTACAGCTGTGAACCACCTCTCCTGGCAGGTGTTTTAAAATTTTAAAACAAAAAATTTTAATTTTTTATTTGTTTAGTTGTTTTTAAACAGAGTCTTACCCTTTCACCCAGGCTGGAGTACAGTGGCATGATTTCGGCTCACTACAACCTCCACCTCCCCAGTTCAAGCGATTTTCCTGCCTCAGTTTCCTGAGTAGCTGGGATTACAGGTGCCCACTACCACATCTGGCTAATTTTTGTATTTTTAGTAGAGACAGAGTTTCACCATGTTGGTCAGACTGGTCTCAAACTCCTGACCTCAGGTGATCCACCCACCTTGACCTCCCAAAGTGTTAGGATTACAGGCATGAGCCACTGCGCCTGGCCTTAACCATTTTAATATTAATCTTGAGTTTTTTATTTTCTTCAGCTTTTTCATATTAATAAATTTGTATTACTTTCTCCCTGTGATTTGCCTTCATAGAAATAGCTGCCTCGGTGGCTGGGTGCAGTGGCTTATGCCTGTAATCCCAGGACTTCAGGAAGCCAAGGTAGGTGGATCACCTGAGGTTCGGAGTTAGAGACCAGCCTGACCAACATGAAGAAACCCCTTCTCTGAAACTAAAAATGCCAAATTAGCTGGGCATGGTGGCACATGCCTGTAATCCCAGCTACTCGGGAGGCTGAGGCAGGAGAATTGCTTGAACCCGGGAGGCAGAGGTTGAGGTGAGCTGAGATCGTGCCATTGCACTCCAGCCTGGACAACAAGAGTGAAACTCCATCTCAAAAAAAAAAAAAAGAAAAAGAAAAAGAAAAGAAAAAGAAATAGCTGCCTTGGTAGTGACTTTAAAGAAGCTCCAGATCATGAAGAAGCATCTCCTAGGAAACCAGCTCCTCCTCAACTATCCCAGCAGTGTAGCCACTCCCTTAGTATAGCTGTCATTTCTTTTTTCTTTTTTGAGAAGGAGTCTCACTCTGTCACCAGGCTGGAGAGCAGTGGCGCAATCTCAGCTCACCGCAACCTCCACCTCCTGGGTTCAAGCAATTCTCCTGCCTCAGCCTCTGGAGTAGCTGGGACTACAGGCGCCCACCACCATACCCAATTAATTTTTTTATTTTTAGTAGATATGGGGTTTCATCATGTTGGCCAGGCTGGTCTGGAACTCCTGACCTCAAGTGATCTGCCCACCTCGGCCTCCCAAAGTGCTGCCATTACAGGCGTGAGCCACTGCGCCTAGCCCTGTCATATCTTTTAATGACGGCTAAGCAATACTGTTTCTGTTGGTACCCTGAACATCTAGAACACTGCTGTTTCTTGGCTTCTTGAACCACATAGCCTCTTTATGTCAATGTGTTATCAGGAAGTGCAGGAATTCTCAGTTCTAGTCTAACTTGGAAGAAATAATTCAGCCAAGAGATGCACAGCAAGGGTTAAGTAGCAGAGTTTATTGAAGGAAGATAAAGTACATTCCTAGAGAGGAGTGAAAAACAGCTCTAGGTTGCTCCAGCTGGAAAAACAGTAGTAGTAACATTTAAGTAAAGAGACAGTACATGCTGAAATAAGAAACCAGCAGCAGGCCAGGTGCGGTGGCTTATACCTGTAATCCCAGCACTTTGGGAGGCCAAGGCAGGTGGATCACTTGAGGTCAGGAGTTCAACACCAGCCTGGCAAACATGGTGAAACCCTGTCTCTACTAAAAATGCAAAAATGTAGCTAGGTGTGATGGTGTGTGCCTGTGGTCCCAGGTACTCGGGAGGCTGATGCAGGAGAATCACTTGAACCCAGCAGGCAGAGTTTGCAGGGAACCAAGATCGCACCACCGCACTCCAGCCTGAGCGACAGAGGCAAGACTCTGTCTCAAAAAAAAAACCAGCAGCAGCTAGTGCTGGAGGATTCTCTTTATGAGAATATTGCATGATTATTCAGAAAGGGGCGTGAGGGGAATGTTACTCACAAGCATGTTTCAGGAAGTCTCTTTGGGCGTGCACGCTCTGTGGTTGTACATGCCAGTACACATGTCACATGTCTCATTAGCATTTAAAATCTCCACCCAGGGGAGTGTTTTTTACTATTATAATGAGCAAAAGGCTACTCTAGGGTGAATTTCTGGAGGAGTGCACATGCTCATCAGCAGGGAAAGTTTCTACCATGGTATCTCTGGCTTGGACCTTATATGTACCCTTTAGGAATGCAGGAGACCAACCATAAGGCCAGAAGTAGCCAGTGTAGCCGCTGGGTTTTGTTTTTTTGTTGTTTTGTTTTGTTTCTGCTGACTGTGAGTGGGCAGTGCTGATTATTAGTGGGCAGCATCTCCAGGACTTTTCTCAGAGGAGCTCCCTTGTCTGCTCATTTCTGGCTATCTGCCTACTTTAACAAATGGTAGCTAGCACATGTAACACTGGACTGGGGACAAACTGTGTCAACAACATGCCCCTTGACAGCACATAGAGTTTAATTACCCAAGGGAGGGTCTTATAGCTCAAAGATGCAGTCCTTACATTGTTGAGGAGCCAAATGATGCTGGAGCAATTCAGAAGAAGATAAAACTCTTGCATAACATTATCTGCCTGCCTCAAGTGCAGTTAATTCTTTTTTTGAGATGGAGTCTCGCTCCGTCACCCAGGCTGGAGTGCAGTGGCACGATCTCAGCTCATTGCCACCTCCGCCTCCTGGGTCTAAGCAATTCTCTGCCTCAGCCTCCCAAGTAGCTGGGACTACAGGCACCTGCCACCACACCTGGCTAATTTTTGTATTTTTATTACAGACAGGGTTTTACCATGTTGGCGAGGCTGGTCTCGAACTCCTAGCCTCAAGTGATCTGCCTGCCTCGGCCTCCCAAAGTGCTGGGATTACAGGCATGAGCCACCGTGCCCGGTGCAGTTAATTCTCTAAAAGCAGGTTTGCAAGCGTATTAGGTTGGTGTGAGGTACTGACTGGGATCTCTACCGGACTCCAGGAGTTACCAGATATAGCAGGCATAACAGCAGCACTGTTGGGATCCATGGCTCTAATTTTCCTTTGAGTCAAGTTTTAAGAAGACGGTATTTCAGGCAGCAGTATCCCCAGACTTCCCAGTGGTGGGAGAAGTCGAGTTGATTTAGGTTTTACCAGCTAAGAGAAGAGGTCTGGGAGTAAGGAGGAGTGGAAAAGTTAGAGTCTACAGAGCAGCAACCATCCTTTCCCTTTCCCGTTCAAATGGGGGAGGAGATTTGACATTAACACTTCCCTTCTCTTTTTACAAGGCTGAGGGTATTACATATCCCGCTATCCTGGGAAATCATGATTGTCTCTCCTGAAATTTGCTAAGCTACTGGACCTGCCAGCATTTCATTTTTCTGAGACAAGAAGAAAGAGGCATGATTTAAGAAGTGAGGCAAGAGAGAGGAAGTGCCTGGATAAGAGCTGACATTCCCATCACTTAGTGGAAGAGTACATGTGTTTCCGGCTAGGCACAGTGGCTCATGCCTGTAATCACAGCATTTTGGGAGGCTGAGGTGGGCAGATTGCCTGAGATTAGGAGTTCAAGACCAGCCTGGCCAACATGGTGAAACCCCATCTCTGCTAAAAATAAAAAAATTAGCCAGGTGTGGTGGCACACACCTGTAATCCCAGCTGCTCAGGAGGTTGAGGCAGGAGAATCACTTGAACCGAGGAGATGGAGGTTGCAGTGAGCCAAGATCATGCCACTGCACTCCTGCATGGGTGACAGAGCGAGACTACACCTCAAGAAAAAAAGAAAAAGTATGCCGAGCGTGGTGGCTCATGCCTGTAATCCCAGCACTTTGGGAGGCCGAGGTAGGTGGATCATGAGGTCAGGAGATCGAGACCATCCTGGCTAACACAGTGAAACCCTGTCTCTACTAAAGAATACAAAAAATTAGCCGGGCGTAGTGGCGAGCACCTATAGTCCCAGCTACTCGGGAGGCTGAGGCAGGAGAATGGAGTGAACCCAGGAGGCGGAGGTTGCAGTGATCCAAGATTGTGCCACTGCACTCCAGTCTGGGCAACAGAGCAAGACTCCATCTCAAAAAAAAAAAAAAAAGAAAAGAAAAAGTATGAATAGAAAATGAAAAACCCCAAAAAAGGAAACATAAATTAAGAAGAGACTGAAAAGAACCAAAAAATCCAATCCTTTAGAAACAAAGAACCAAATTCATTTGATAGAAAAATATTTTAAAAGCAAGGAAGTCTAGGTACCCAAGGTACCAAAAGAAAAGAAGGCCAAAAGGAAAACAGAGTGGCCATGATCGTGTTTTTTTAAAGACAAGATTGTAGGGGAAAATCATAATATCTTTTCCTCACTCATTGCAAGATTCAGACTGACATCCCTCATAAAAGACAGATTAACAAGAGAAAAACCTATAAAAATTTATTTAATATAAATTTTATATCACATAAGAGCCATCAGAAATGAAGACTCAAAAACCCAGGGAAAACTATGTATATTTATGGACAATCATGCAGAGGACAAATGGGTACGACCTAATGGTATTAAACTCAGGGGAGCCGGCTGGGCACAGTGGCTCACAGCTGTAATCCCAGCACTTTGGGAGGCAGAGGCAGGTGGATCACCTGAGATTAGGAGTTCGAGACCAGCCTGGCCAACATGGCAAAACCCTGTCTCTACTAAAAATACAAAAATTAGCCGGGTGTGGTGGTACACGCCTGTAATCCCAGTTATTTGGGATGCTGAGGCAGGAGAATCACTCGAACCCAGGACGCAGAGGTTGCAGTGAGCCAAGATCAGGCCATTGCACTCCAGCCTGGGTGACAGAGCAATACCCCATCTCAAAAACAAAAATAAATAAACTTGGGGGAGTAAGGCCGATTTGATCAGATTTTTCTTGGCCTCTGGGGATAGAGAAGACTCCCTCTGATATAAGGGTCTTCTGACCTACTTTCAAGAGAGGCAGGTCAGATAATTATTTTATGGCCTGCTTCACGAAAGAAAGGTGGCAGAAGGTCAGAGAGTGACCTTCCTGCTTCTGCAGTGTTCTCAATTTCCTTCAACTTAAAATACTCAGTATGCCAAGGTGCCACATTTTGGGGTGTCATGTTCTGAGCCCCAACAAGACCAAAAGGTAGTAAATCCTCTATGTAAGAAAGGCAGAGTATGGGCTTTGGTCTGATATCCAGCCTAATAGGGACTTTTTACTTTTTCAGATGGCCCTGTTATAACCATCCCAGTGACAAAAGATCTAACTTTTCTAAAATTACCCGGTTCAGCTTGTGCTTGGGTTATCCAACAAGCTGCTCTATAATACTGACTAGAGACAGGCTGAAAACGTGAATGCAGGCCCAGAAAAAAGCTGTCAGTCAATGGAAATTCTCCACCCAAGAACCATATGATTTTCACGTAAGTGTGAATACTGCCACCGTCTAAGTGGAGAACAAGAATAGACAGCAACAGTGACTGCACATGAGAGGAGACCCCTTGATCTGCATTTCTCATTGCTCATCTTGTCCATAAAATCAGGGTTCCCTACTACATCATCAAGGAAAAGGTTAGATCAAGTCACAGGATGACCTACATCAGTCTCACTTTCATACGGCTTAACTGGAAAGATAGTTGTATGCTGGCTGAGCTGGTAGAGGCCATCAGAACTAACTACCGTGATAACTATGATACGATCTGACATCTCTAGAAGACAATGACTTAGGTCCAAATTCTGTAATTCACAATGTCAAGTTGGAAAAGAAAAAGGCTCAAGAGCTTGCCACAAAACTAGTTTAAACATACTCCGTTAACTTCCCTGTAAATAAAAATAAAACATCCCCTTAAAACAAAAAGCTATTGAGGCATAGAAACCAGGAAATAAAAACTAGGATGTGACTTCCTATCCTATCCCAAAGAAAGGTTATGAAATAAAACACATTCACACATAAAATCTTTGGAATATTTGGGACCTCACTGAAAATGAATGTTTAATTTCTAAAGGTTGCAAAATCCATTTTCTTATGTTCTAAGAAGGAGTCAGGGCCAGGCGCAGTGGCTCACACCTGTAATCCCAGCACTTTGGGAGGCTGAGGCGGCAGATCACAAGGTCAAGAGATCGAGACCATCCTGACTAACATGGCGAAACCCTATCTCTACTAAAAATATAAAAATTAGCTGGGCGTGGTGGTGTGTGCCTGTAGTCCCAGCTACTCGGGAGACTGAGGCAGGAGAATTGCTTGAACCTGGGAAGGCAGAGGTTGCAGTGAACCCTGCACTCCAGTCTGGCGACAGGGCAAGACTCCACCTCAAAAAAAAAAGGAGTCAGGCAGCAGCAGCAGTATACCTCTCATTCTGTGCTATTAATTCTAACAGGAGTCAACTATTTGGACTAGATGATAAGTCTGACTTTTCTTGGTATCATAAACCATTAAAAAAAAAAACCTTGTATAGACTTTGTGGATGTGAGTGGATTACTGCTGGCCTGGCGAAAGAAGCTTACACTGTCAAGATGATTTTATCAGCAAGTTTTTTAATTGCTATCTCAACTAACAAGAAATTGGGAAGCAGGGCAGTTCAAGCATTGGCTACTTCAAGGGCTCAACAATGTCAGGCATCTCAGTTTTTTCTATCCTCTGTGCTGCCATCCTCAGTACATTGTTTTTTTGTTTGTTTTGTTTTTGAAACAGAGTCTCGCTCTGTCACCGAGGCAGGAGTGCAGTGGTGCGATCTGGGCTCACTGCAACCTCCACCTCCCAGGTTGAAGCGATTCTCCTGCCTCAGCCTCCCAAGTACGTGGGATTACAGGGGTGAGCCACCACATCTGGCTAATTTTGTATTTTTAGTAGAGACGGGGGTTTCACCATATTAGCCAGGCTGGTCGTTGGTCTCGAACTCCTGACCTCAAGTGATCCGCCCACCTCAGCCTCCCAAAGTGCTGGGATTACAGGCTTGAGCCACCATGCCCAGCTAGTACATTGTTTTTGTCCTCTGGATTAGCCCCCTCATCTAACAACAGTTAGAAATTAGCCATTCTTTATTACAAGGAATGATCTAAGAGACCCTGCCCCCAAATTCACAAGCAATTAGAAAGCAGTTAGGAGAAAAAAGCTACTTTGCACATAAAGCATAAAGAATTCTTTTATTATAAATAGTGAAAGGTAATAAAACTGGAAAAATAAACATGTATCTTCTTTAAACAAAAATTCAATATGGCAATACAAAAATTAGCCAGGCTTCGTGGTGAGCTCCTGTAATCCCAGGTACTTGGGTGGCTGAGGCAGAAGAATCACTTGAACCCAGGAGGCAGAGGTTGCAGTGAGCCAAGATCACGCCACTGCAGCCTGGGTGACAAGAGCGAAACTCCGTGTTAAAACAAAAAAAGCTGGGCTTGGTAGTTCACGCCTGTAATCCAGCACTTTGGGAGGCCGAGGTGGGCAGATCATCTGAGGTCGGGAGTTCGAGACCAGCCTGACCAACATGGAGAAACCCCGTCTCTACTAAAAATACAAAATTAGCTGGGCATGGTGGCACATGCCTGTAATCCCAGCTACTTGGGAGGCTGAGGCAGGAGAATCGCTTGAACCCGGGAAACAGGAGGTTGCAGTGAGCCGAGATCATGCCACTGTACTCCGGCCTGGGCAACAAGAGCGAAACCTCGTCTCAAAACAAAGAAACAAAAAATTCAATATGGCTGCCCAAAATAACTAAAAACAACATAGTGGTGAAGAGTTAAACTTTCTCTTCACACGGCAGCGCTATATATATAAATCATTCAGCTTGGTAACTTCTCATAAAGTGTTTCATCTTTCCTAAAATCATATTACATTAATTATAATTTGTTTAAATTAATTCTGACATTATAATAATCATCTCTTTTTAATATTTAAATACCATTAGAATAACACTTTGATCATTTGGCAAAACTTCCATTTTGAGTCAATGAAAAATGTCCATATATTTACATATTTACTCTTTGGAGAAGGTTACCTCTAGATCTCTTGACTGTTTCACCCTTTTCTACGAAAGTATATGCGACTTATAAGTTCTTTGAACTTCAGTATTAAGGAGTAGTTGTTCATGTTGTCTTTCCATATTTCATAAGTCCTTCTAAGTTTGTCATAATAACTTTCTTTTTTCAAGCTGAAATCTGATCCTGTTGTTTTTAGAAAACTGTCCTTTTTCCATATTCTCCAGGAATCTTTGAATTTTTCCAAATAACTTTCTTTTTCAGAATCTTCCTTCCATATTCCTTCTCCTTTTTTTAAGGCTGTTAATTCAGCTTTAAGTAAGTTTCTGTGAACTGTCCAATAGATTTTAGAATCATATTTAAGCCCTTTAACAAGAACAGTTTTGCCAAGACCTCTTCTCAAAATTTCTTCATTCAGATTCACGCTGAAATATCCACCCTTGAATTTAAAAATAATACAAACCAATTATTTAAGATAATTGTTGTTAAACCCATCACATCTTATTTACCTTAAAAATCAGTCATTCAACAATTTTAGTCCTCCAAAGAAAAGGCAAAAATGGTCCCCAAGGCTCCCCCAAAACAGCTCTTGCTAAATCCAAGGATTTTTATTACTAGAAGAGACCCTTTCTCAAAATCAGTTAACTCTTTTATAACATGGAATTCTCCACAGACTCACTGTTCTCCTCACCCAAAGAGGTGAGGAAGCAATAAAGTATGAAAAATGTGTTTTTGGTCTATCGGTGGTTCTATGGAGGGGAGGTGGGACGCATAAGATAGGCAGAGTGACTGTAGGACCAGCAAAAGAAACTAAGAGACGAAGAGAAACTAAACTGAAAGTAGTAGTCAAATGCAAAATGAACTGAATCATCACTGAACTGTTAAATGAGGTTCAGAATTCCAGTGTTTTGGACAGCACTGGCAAGTAAATACACTTTTAAAAAACTTCCCTCAAAATTATTAACATAAAAATAGTTTTGGCCATTGAGTCTTCCTCCTACAGGAAATTTCATTCATGGAATACCTCACCTCCTAATGAAACTGGATAAATGGGATTTTTTTTTTTCATTAATTTACTGTATAAAGGAGATCCTGGCGGGGCGCAGTGGCTCATGCCTGTTAATCTCAACACTTCAGGAGGCCGAGGCAGGTGGATCACGAGGTCAGGAGTTCGAGACCAGCCTGGCCAAAAAGCTGAAACCCTGCCTCTACTAAAAAAACACAAAAATTAGCCAGGTGTGGTGGCAGGCGCTGTAATCCAAGCCACTCAGGAGGCTGAGGCAGGAGAATTGCTTGAACGCAGGAGGCGGAGGTTGCAGTGAGCTGAGATTGCGCCACTGCACTCCAGCCTGGGTGACAGAGCAAGGCTCCATCTCGGGAAAATAAATAAATAAATAAAAGGAGATCCTGCCTAGATATTTCTACAATCCTTGTGGGATTTTAATCTTAACAAAGTGTTAATAAAATTTTGTTCCTTCAAATTCAGAAATTTTTAGTACATGATAACAGTTATAAAGCAATTATATTTTTCTAAATCTTTCAAATCTTATAAGCTCATTCCCTTGAACCAAACTCAGAATAATTAAAATTCCACCTCACACATTAGCAAAATTCAAACAGGAGAAGTAAATTATCACTCTATGTGTATAGCGTAGTTTGGTCACCTAGGAAGCGAGATAAAATAAAGATATGCTTATAAGATGAAATGTAGGCTCAGGAACCAGGAAGAGTTGGGTTTGGATACAGGCTCTTCTTCTGGGTTACCCTGATCAAGACAATCAGTTTCCCTAAAAGTCTCACCTGAAAGTGGGAATAAAAACAACAACCCTGTAGAGTGGTTTTGAAGATAAGTGACATAATATAAGCATGGCACCTTAGCTCAGCGTCTGGCACATGTTAACCCTCAAAATACACATCATTGCTATCTTTATCATCATCATAATTATCTCCTTTTTTTGGTAATTATACTCTTTAATTTAAAAGCTAATATTTTTGTAAGGCCTTTGGGATGTTTTATACAACTTTGTATTATTAACTTACTTTTTTTTGTTTCTGTTTTTGTTTTTTTTGAAGCGGAGTCTCACTCTGTCACCCAGGCTGGAGTGCAGTGGCACAATCTTGGCTCACTGTAACCTCCGCCTCTAGGGTTCAAGCGATTCTCTTGCTTCAGCCTCCTGAGTAGCTGGGATTCCAGGCACCCAGCACCATGCCTAGCTAATTTTTGTATTTTTAGTAGTGACAGGGTTTCACCAAGTTGGCCAGGGTGGTCTCGAACTCCTCACCTCAAGTGAACTGCCGGCCTCGGCCTCC
This sequence comes from Chlorocebus sabaeus, assembly GCF_047675955.1. Lineage (NCBI taxonomy): Eukaryota > Metazoa > Chordata > Mammalia > Primates > Cercopithecidae > Chlorocebus > Chlorocebus sabaeus. The sequence continues at coordinate 35,223,904 of NC_132918.1, read as the reverse complement.
CAAAGTGCTGGGATTACAGGCATGAGTCACCATGCCCAGCCTTTATTAACTTACTTTTAAACTTACTTTTAAAATATAAGATACTTCAATTAATTAGTTTTAGATAATTCTTATTTTGAAAGTACTGAATATCATCTGGACATGCAAAAATTAAGGAATTTCATTAAGCTTTCTATTAATAATTTAAAAAGCTTTTAAGAATTAAAATGGTCAAAATTCTAATCATCCTATTTTATTTAAAAGAAGGGGTCTGTCTCTGTTGCCCAGGTTGAAGTATAGTGGCGCGATCACAGCTCACTGCAGTCTCGACTGCGTAGGCTGAAGCATTCCTCCCACCTCAGCCTCCTGAGTTGCTGGGATTACAGGCACAAGTGACTGTACCTAGCTCATAATTATAATTTTAAGAGTTGAATATCATAGAAGTGATCAAGGTATGAAAACCTATCTGATGGCCCACCAAAAAAATCTGGAGTAAGACACATCCAGGGATTCGGGACAGTGATTCAGCAACAAAGATGAAACTGTCATTTCCAGTTATACAATGGCTATGGCCAATTATAAAGGTAAGAAAACTCTGAGGCAATATCTTTAAATGACTCATCACTGATCAGAACTAGTACTTAAGAATGTTCAACTTTATGGTTGAAAGATTTATACACTTAGACAGACCTATCAACAACATATTGGACCAGACTAAGCAAACCCTCAGGAAACACCCTGGCTGTTTGTAGTTTCCAGCTGACAAGCCTCACTCAACAAGTGGTTTATAGTAACAAGCATGATGTAATATACCCATACATAAACAAACATATAATGATACTTCCTAAATTAGCAATGCCCAGAGTCATTAATAATTTGAAGTTTATGGCCATGGTGGCTCATGCCTGTAATGCCAGCACTTTGGGAGGCTGAAGCAGGCGGATCACCTGAGGTCAGGAGTTCGAGACGCGCCTGGCCAACATGGCGAAACTTCATTCTACTAAAAATACAAAAAATTAGCCAGGCGTGGTGGTGTGCACCTCTAGTCCCAGCTACTTGGGAGGCTGAGGCAGCAGAATTGCTTAAACCTGGGAGGTAGAGGTTGCAGTGAACCAAGATCATGACACTGCACTCCAGCCTGGGCAACAGAGTGAGACTCTGTTTCAAAAAATAATAATAATAAATAATAGGCCAGGCGCAGTGGCTCATGCCTGTAATCCCAGCACTTTGGGAGGCCGAGGTGGGTGGATCACAAGGTCAAGATATTAAGACCATCCTGGTCAGCATGGTGAAACCCCATCTCAACTAAAAATACAAAAATTAGCTGGGCATGGTGGCGGGCCCCTGTAGTCCCAACTACTCGGGAGGCTGAGGCAGGAGAATCACTTGAACCCGGGAGGTGGAGGTTACAGTGAGCCAAGATCGTGCCACTGCACTGCAGCCTGGCAACAGAGTAAGACTCCATCTAAAAATAAATAAATAAATAATAATAATAAATAATAATTTGAAGTTTTTCTTTTTTCCTAATTTTATTTTTTCTATAATAAACATATATTACATATATAACTAAAATAAAATTTGTATATAAGACACCTAGTTCTCTATGCATAATCACTATCCGTAGCAGTTTAAAAAAGCAAAAAAAAAGTCAGTCCCATTATATATCCAAAGTTCTAGTTAAATAAGTGTTTACACATAAGCAATAAGAAGAATAAGATATTGCTAGTTGTTTCTTCACACTGCTTACCTTATTCACTAAAAGATAGCAAAAGAGTGCTGAATTCTCCTTTCCAAGAAGTTGGAACCATAGTAATTGGGAAGGTTTTAGCTCTTTTTGTAACCATGCCTTCCCAGTTTCAGTGAGTTCTACTCCAGCCAGCTTAACCAGCAAAGCACCACATGGCTCCTCTAAAAAGGTGAGGTAGAAAAGAGTTCAGCTTTCACAGCATGTTGTAAAAGCAAATTCCAGTCATTTGGCCTCCAAAACACAAACAAATATATTATTTATAAATACCCAGTCTCTCTAAATGGAGACCCAATTATTTCTATATTCAAGTTTTCTTTTAAAACAATACAAGTATACATAACAGAGTAATTTCAAAAACCCATTTCTTTCTTTTCTTTTTTTTTTTTTTCTTTTTTTTTTTCTTGAAACAGGCTCTCACTCTGTCACCCAGGTTGGAGTAAGGTGGCACATTCTTGATTCACTGCAATCTCTGCCTCCCAGGTTCAAGTGATTCTCGTGCCTCAGCCTCCTGAGTAGCCGGGATTACAGGCATGCACCATCATGCCCGGCTGATTGTTGCATTTTTAGTAGAGACAGGGTCTCGTTATGTTGGCCAAGCTGGTCTCAAAACCCCTGGCTTCAAGTGATCCACCCACCTCGGCCTCCCAAAGTGCTGGGATTACAGGCATGAGCCACTGCACCCAGGCTTCAAAAATCCATTTCAGTAAGCTTCAGAACAGGAAGTGAGATTTAACTAATTTAACCTTCTTTTTTCAACCTCCCATGCTTATTTTTACATATACACACATAAAGCTATAGACCTTCAGTTTAATAATATGGGCTATTACCACCAAAAGAACCACAGAAACTGCTTTTTCACTTAACTTATTGAAGATATCATCCCTTCTCAACAAATATTGATATACATCAACACTGTTATGCTTATACATTTTGCAAAACTGACTTCTAGACAGGATTTTATCCATTGATATTCTAAGAAGCATAATATGAAGAAGACCTATTTACCCAAACCCTTGATAGAATTTTAACCAATGTAACTTTAATAACAAGATTTTACTTTAGAAAAAGTTTATAACTTTCCAAAAATGGATAACAGCTGACAAAAACAAACTTAGTGTCTTAAAAAAATTATACATTTAACATACATTAAGCTCTTACATAATGGTTGAAAATATAAAGTTAAATCCATCTATTCTCCAGGAAAGAAGTAAAACTTTAGTTCAAGAAGATAGCCTAGAACACTGTTATAGTATTTGACAAAAAAAAAAAAAAAAAGTGTTTAGGATACAGGCTTCTTAAAACGTGTCCTAGAATTTTAGTTTGAGAAGCATCAAAAGGTATAAGCAATTGCACTCCTGCACTCCAGCCTAGGCGACAGGGCAAGAACTTATCTCAAAATAAAGAAGGCCAGGTGCAGTGCCTCACGCCTGTAATCCCAGCCCTTTGGGAGGCCGAGGAGGGCGGATCACCTGAGGTCAGGAGTTCAAGATCAGTCTGGCCAACATGGTAAAACCCCATCTCTACTAAAAATACAAAATTTAAGGCCAGGCGTGGTGGCTCACACCTGTAATCCCAGCACTTTGTGAGGCTGAGGCAGGTAGATCACCTGAGGTTAGGAATTCAAGACCAGCCTGACCAACATGGTGAAACCCCGTCTCTACTAAAAATACAAAATTAGCCAGGCATGGTGGCACAAGCCTGTAATTACAGCTGCTTTGGAGGCTGAGGCAGGAGAATTGCTTGAACTTGGGAGGCAAAGTTTGCAGTGAGCCGAGATCATGCCATTGCACTCCAGCCTGGGCAACAAGAGCGAACCTCCCTCTCAAAAACAAACACACAAAAAAACACAAAAATTAGTGGGCATGGTGGTGCGTGCCTGTAATCCCAGCTACTCAGGAGGCTGAGGCACGAGAATCACTTGAATCTGGGAGGCAGAGGCTGAAGTGAGCCAAGATTGAGCCACTGCACTCCAGCCTGGGCGATAGAGTGAGACTGTCTCAAAAAAAAAAAAAAAAAAAAAAAAAAAGAAGAAGAAGAAAAAATAAGGTATTTGTAGAATGATCATACTTTTACAAAAACTTTGTGTTACAATAAGTAAATACACAGGCTGGGCGCGGTGGCTCAAGCCTGTAATCCCAGCACTTTGGGAGGCCGAAACGGGTGGATCACGAGGTCAGGAGATCAAGACCATCCTGGCTAACACGGTGAAACCCCGTCTCTACTAAACAATACAAAAAACTAGCCGGGCGAGGTGGCGGGCGCCTGTAGTCCCAGCTACTCGGGAGGCTGAGGCAGGAGAACGGCGTGAACCCGGGAGGTGGAGCTTGCAGTGAGCTGAGATCCGGCCACTGCACTGCGGCCTGGGCCACAGAGCGAGACTCCGTATCAAAAAAAAAAAATTTTAAAAAATAAAAAAAAAAAAAGTAAATACACAAATTAGATTAAGGTAGTACATACAACAAAGATTAAATGGTATCAAATCTTAGTACATAATGAGTTACAGAAAGCCTGAAAATTCTGAGGTCTCTCTCCAACCCTTTAATGTTGCCAACACCATCAATCCTCTTGCAGTAAGACATCCTGATAGCGGCAGGAGACAGTCAAATTCCCAGGCAGATGGGGCAGGTGCCCAGTGAAACCTGACCTTCAAACCAAAAACAGTTTAAAGCCTGAAAAACAAGCTACAAGTCTCAGATAAATCCATGGACTGGATAGAGAACCTCTTTTCTTTTTTTTTTTTTTTTTTTTTTTTTTTTTGAGACAGAGTCTTGCTCTGTAGCCTGGGCTGGAGTGCAGTGGCCGGATCTCAGCTCACTGCAAGCTCCGCCTCCCGGAGAACCTCTTTTCTTGTTTGGTGCTCTTTCCTGTGATTGATCCCCACCCTTCACCTATTTTACATATAGCTACCCTTCCCTAATTGGTTTTTGCACTGTCATGCTCATCTTTTAGTGGTGCCCTTTTTTTTAGCCTTTTTTGCATACTCGCAAACCAATTAGCATGCACTCACCCATTCTGAGCCTAAAAAGCCCCAAACTCAGCCACACTTTGAGACTGCCTGTCTTCGGGCAGGGGACTACCTGACTTCAGGTGCTGGGGGTGGGGTTACACAACTCAGGTACCCTCTCTGCTGACAGTTGTTTTGTTCACTCAACAAAACTTTGCCTTGCTCACCCACCAGCGGTCAGCTAACCTCATTCTTGGATGTGGGACAAGAATCATGACCCACTAAATGGCAAGTGCAAATGAGCATAGGGTCCAGACCAGGATGCAAGCCAAGTGCAGCCCACCGGGCCAAGGGGGCAGAATACCTCCTGTGGCAAGCCCAGGGCCAAGCAAGGTCCAGGCAGGGGCATCACCAGCTGTGGAGGTCTCTGGCAAAGCAGAGCCAAAAAATCCTGTGTCAACCCCATAGTCTTTGAGACCAAAGCTTTTGGGACCAAAACCTTGAAGTGGATGGTCCGTTAATCTAATAAAACACTATCAACCTAAGTATTAATATCCTAATTATTTACTTGACAAAGGTCATTCCATTCCTTTAAATTAGCAAATTCCCCATTGAGTATTTAAAATATAATGTGATCAATAAGAATTTAAAAATAAATCTTCCAGAAACAAATTACTTTTTTGAAAAAGCAAATGTTACTTTTATTTTTTATTTTTTTGAGATGCAGTTTCTTTGTCACCCAGGAAGGAGTGCAGTGGTGCAATCTTGGCTCACTACAACCTCTGCCTCAAGTGATTCTCCTGCCTCAGCTTCCTGAGTAGCTGGAATTACCAGCGCATGCCACCACACCCCCACCACCACCCCCAGCTAATTTTGTATTTTTAGTAGAAAGGCGGTTTTACCATATTTGCCAGACTGGCCTTGAACTCCTGACCTCAAGTTATCTGCCCATCTCAGCCTCCCAAAGTGCTGGGATTACAGGCGTGAACCACTGTGTGTGTGTGTGTGTGTGTGTGTGTGTGTGTGTGGTGTGGAGATATGGTTTTGCTCTGCCACCCAGGCTGGAGTGCAGCGGCATGATCATGGCTCACTGTAGCCTCAACCTCCCAGGCTCAAGCAATCCTCCCATATCAGCCTCCCAAGTAACCAGGACAACAGGCACATGCCATCAGGCCCAGCTAATTTTTTTGTTTATTTGTTTGTTTTTTGAAATCAGCTCTCATTCTGTTACCCAGGCTGGAGTGCAGTGGCATGATCTTGACTCAGTGCAACCTCTGCTTCCTGGGTTCACGCAATCCTCTTGTCTCAGCCTCCCAAGTATCTGGGACTACAGACCTGCACCACCACACTCTGCTAATCTTTGTATTTTTTGTAGAGACAGGGTTTCACCATGTAGCCCAGGCTGGTCTCAAACTCCTGGACTCAAGCGATCCACCCGCTTCAGCCTCCCAAAGTGCTGGATTACAGGTATGAGCCATCGCTAATTTTTAAAATTTTTTTGTAGAGACAGGGTTTCACAATGTTGCCAGGGCTGGTCTCAAATTCTTGGGCTCAAGGGATCCTCCTGCTTCAGCCTCTCAAAGTGCTGGAAATACTGGCAAAAGCCACCACCACCTGGTCTTTGATTTCTAACCTATGAATTTTTTAGTTCTGTGTTACTGTGACATGAATCCCTCTATATTCTCAGCCCTTCAATAAATCGTTTATACAAACATCAAAAATAAATAAGTAAATAAAGCCCAATTCATAATAGATGGGATGACACAGTAGGTGCTGGTTAGGAGGGGAGAACTTAGGCTCCAGTGGAGTAGGCCAAGAGAACTCATATCAAAAAGGTAGAACTTGGTCAGATGCAGTGGCTCAGCCTGTAATCTCAGCACTTTAGGAGGTAGAGGTGGGCCAGTGTCTTGAACCCAGAAGTTCAAGAAGGGCCTAGGAAACACAGCAAGACCCCATTTCTACAAAAAATAAACTTAAAAATTAGTGGACATGATGGTGCACTCCTGCAGTCCTAGCTGCTTAGGAAGCTGAGGTAAGAGAATTGCTTTGGCTTGAAAGGAGGAGGCTGCAGTGAGCCGTGATCGCACCACTGCACTCCAGCCTGGGGGACAGAGCAAGACCCAGTCTCAAAATCAATCAATAAATATAAGGTTGGGGGCTGGGCGCGGTGGCTCAAGCCTGTAATCCCAGCACTTTGGGAGGCCGAGACGGGCGGATCACGAAGTCAGGAGATCGAGACCATCCTGGCTAACACGGTGAAACCCCGTCTCTACTGAAAAAAAAAAATACAAAAACTAGCCGGGCATGATGGCGGGTGCCTGTAGTCCCAGCTACCTGGGAGGCTGAGGCAGAAGAATGGCGTGAACCCGGGAGGCGGAGCTTGCAGTGAGCTGAGATCTGGCCACTGCACTCCAGCCTGGGTGACAGAGCGAGACTCCGTCTCAAAAAAAAATAAAAATAAATAAATAAATAAATAAATATAAGGTGGGACTTGGGTGTTTCAAATACACAGAGAAGCAGAAGGGAGTAGATAGTGACTATGTCAAGTAAGGGAAGGATCATGATTATCTAGAAAAACTATAGACATAAGATGAAAACTGAAGCAAACCCCAACTAGGGAGTCTGTTATATTTCTGCCTCATGAGATGAGTGGGAAACTTTGTGGCTAAATATTTTTAAGGTTTTTAGAGAGATAGGACATAATACAAAAACTGATTTTTTTAAAATAACTCTAGATCTATAAAATACTATAAGTGGATTCATGACAATGTACAACTTCATGAGACACAGGAAGTTGTATGACAGCAGAATCATCTACACCTATGTCAAAAACATTTTTTTTTTTTAACCATCAGGGATAAGAGAACCTTTGAATAATTTCCTCACTAGACTGCAGGTTTTATGACTACTGTAAGTGTGTGCCCATTTTCTTTGCCGCTGTACTGAGACTGTAGCAACAGTGCAGGCATTCAGTAATAATTGGAGGAATTAAGTATTCTAAATGTTTCACTTCATAAAATGTTTAGGCTGTGTGTGTGTGTGTGTGTGTGTGTGTGTGCCTCCTCATTCACACACACCAAGAAGGGATAGGTGGCACAGAATTGCCATTAGAAAGGAGTCTTAGAAATCTTATAACTCTCTTGTTTGATGGTGGTGGGAACCACAGACCAAAAGCAGAAACAGAGCACAGCTTCACACACCAATCTGTGTTCTACTACACCATGCAGCCTCTACTACTCTGTTGAGTCATTTGAACCAAACCTTCTTGGTAAGAATGATCTCCATTTTTAGGACCTGGATCTTAGCCCTCCTCAGAAATAGAATAAACACCTATTTCTATTACATAAATCAAGAAGTAAAAATAGTGAGAGGAACATAAGGAGCTTTTAATTAACTATTTTAAAATGAAGACTATGCTCTAGCAACTTATCGTATCATTCAAAATGGTGTTTGGGTAACAACTTTCTAGCTCTAAAACAATTTTACAGGTAAATAGGTTTCATGTCTGAAAGTGCAAAATAATCTTTTTCACATAAGCAGTTTATGTTAGTCACAAAACAGGCATTAGCACTATCATGACATTTGTAGTGGTTAATATCTGTTGAGAGGTATAAGACATTTATCATCTGTTTCTTTAACTTCTACATGTCTATAGAACATGCAGTTCTGAACTGAGTGATGGAAAATCTGTTTTCTAGCTTTGATTTCAACATTATTAGCTAGATGGCATTTAATCTCTGTAGAAAATATTAAAATAAGTGGAGGAGAAAAGTGGGAATTTAAGGAACTTCTAAGGCTCCCTTAGACTCTAAAATTCAGATTCTATGTACCAAATTACATAATCACTTTATTATTTGTTGTGAGACCCATTAATAATAAAAATCATATATGGCAATTACAGTGCTGTGGCATTGCATGATTTCAGGAGGCAGATTTCTGTTGACTATCACCCCTGTAGACATGCAATGCATAGCCTGGATAACCACAAGTGATGATCTGGCTGGCTAAGCTCTGATGAGTCATTACTATCAGATAGGGGAGATTTAAATTATTACAACAACTGAGAAGCTAAAGGACTTGCGAAGTGTAAATCCTACTTAGAGCTGAGATGGTCAAAAAAGGCCATCCTTGGTAATCTCTCTTCAGAGAGCAACACTCATTAAAACTGTGTAAGTTCTCTTTGGTTTACTAAAAGAATTAATTGTATCAAGTATGTTTGGTGGGGAAAAATCAATCTTGTTCCTTTACAGTTGTACGTTATTGAAGAGAGTGATATTCGTTCACCTTGGGATTTTAAAAAGGAACTCCTTTCTTCATAAAATCAGAATATTAAGAAGAGCCATAAATAGAACTAAATTAATCCATTTGACAAATTTTACCAAGTCTCTATTGGCTAGTAAGTATTTTTCTAGGGACTTTGAATACCAAAATGAAAAGGAAAAAATCCTTGCCCATCAGGGGCTCACAGTTCAGTGAGGAATATAAACCTAAATACATAACAATAGCAGAAAAAGGTGAATAAGTACTATAATTGCAGTGTATGTATCATAAATTGTTGTGGGGTATAGTAAAGAAAGAGGCTAATTCAGCCTGGCAGTTAAGGAGGCTTCACAAAAGAACTGACAGTTGAGCCAGATCCTAAAGAATCAATTGATGTTCAACACAGGCCAAGACACTCCAAGCAAAGAGCCAGGCACAGGGTTATGAGAATGCATATAAGCAGCAGGAAGGTCTGTGTGTACCTGCGGGCTTTGATGTGAAGCAAGGAGAAATGGGAATTGCAGCAGGAAAGTGGTATCTTATACCAAACTTGTCCAATCTGCAGCCTGTGGGCCACATGTAGCCTAGAACGGCTTTGAATATGTCCCAACACAAATTTGTAAACTTTCTTAAAGCATTATGATCAGCTATCATTAGTGTATTTAATGTGTGGCCCAAGAAAATTTTTCTTCTTCCAGTATGGCCCAGGGAAGCCAAAAGATTGGATACCCCTGTCTTACACCATTCCTCCCTGTGTCTCAAACACAGGAGTCTTGGTATGTCTTGTCAAAAGCATCATGCTCTTTCTCACCTATGCTCTTCCTAGCTAACCTCCTCTTAATTCTTCAGGTACCTGATTAAACAACAATTCCTCAATGTGGCCTTCTCTGACTACTCTATATGTATAGATTCCATTACTGCCACGCCCAAGACCACCCTGAATTATCCTAGTATCCTGCTCCTTTTCTTCGTAGCTCTTAGGACAACTTTTCATTTGTCTGTTGTCTATCTTCCACCTAGACTGTAAGCTTCAAGGGTTAAAGGAACTTTGTTTTACCCAACATTGTACAATTAGCTTAGGTCCTAGACCATAATAGGTGCTCAACATTTGTGAAATGAATGACTGAATGATTGAATAGTTGAATTTAAAAAGGAACGAAGGGGCCAGGTGTGGTGGCTCACGCCTGTAATCCCAGCACTTTTGGAGGCCAAGGCGGGAGGATCACCTGAGGCCAGGAGTCCAACACCAGCCTGGCCAACATGGAAAAACCCCGTCTCTACTAAAAATAGAAAATTAGCAGGGCATGGTGGCACATGCCTGTAATTCCAGTTACTCAGGAGGCTGAGGCAGGAGAATTACTTGGACCTGGGAGGTGGAGGTTGCGGTGAGCCGAGGCCATGCCATTGCACTCCAGCCTGGGCAACAAGAGTGAAACTCTGTCTCAAAAAAAAAAAAAAAAGGAAAAAGAAAAAAAAGGAGCAAAAGAAGAAAGGAAATCTGAGCCAAATTAAGCACCTCTTTATATATAAGGCCAAAAATTGAGACTTTCTCATGATGGAGAGTTATTAGGAATTAAAATGACTTTTTTTTTTTTGCTATTTTATAAATAACGTCTAATAAAAGAAGACCACAATAGTTATTTAGTTTCATTAATCTTGTACCTTACTTACTTCTCAACGAACCTATAATAGGTAAAGTAATAGGTATATGTTCAATTTCTAAACCATTCTCAGTTATTCGGCGTAATCGTCCACGTAGTTTAACATTTCTTCTTATAAATTCTACTGGAATATCTGAAGCGCTTGTAAATTTTGATGTCTATGGATTTACAAGGAGAAAAATATAACCACTTATTATTATTGTCATTTCAAAATTTAAAATGTCAAATTATCAAAACATTTCACAATTAGACATAACCATCAACATTTTAAAATTTAGTTCCTAATTTTATATTACTGTAATACGATTTAATCAAATGTGTTTATGGAAACATTATTTACAAATCCTTATTCACTATTTTCAAGCCACTACATAAAGAACATTAGGCCGGGCGCGGTGGCTCAAGCCTGTAATCCCAGCACTTTGGGAGGCCGAGACGGGCGGATCACGAGGTCAGGAGATCGAGACCATCCTGGCTAACACGGTGAAACCCCGTCTCTACTAAAAAATACAAAAAAACTAGCCGGGCGAGATGGCGGGCGCCTGTAGTCCCAGCTACTCGGGAGGCTGAGGCAGGAGAATGGCGTAAACCCGGGAGGCGGAGCTTGCAGTGAGCTGAGATCCGGCCACTGCACTCCAGCCTGGGTGACAGAGCAAGACTCCGTCTCAAAAAAAAAAAAAAAAAAAAAAAAAAAAAGAACATTAAACAGACTCCTAACTTCGAAAAGCTTGTAACCTCAAAATATGACACAATTCGTCAAAAGACATTGAGTATCTATCTGTGCCTGGCACCACACAAATCTGGTTAAACAGTCTCCAGCTTATTCCACGTAAGTACAATCTATTCATGCATATACTGATGGGAAAACTTAAACAAAGCTCAGTCAAATTAAATTAGAACCTTAACCAACGAGATTTTTTTTCTTATCATTTTTTTATCTTGTAGGAGAAAAGGCACATTTAAAAAAGAAAAAAGAAAAAAAGGCCAACATTAGGAATGTACTACAATCCCTAACACTTAGGTGATATCTTGGGATCAATCAACACTTTATGCCTACTTTTTTCCACATTGACAATATTACAAGCTTTGATCATAATTATGGCTAGCTAAGAGGCTCACGTAACAGAAGGAAAAGCCAGGCACGATGGCTTATCCTATAATTCCAGCATTCTGGGAGGCTCAGTTGGAGGGTTACTTGAGGCCAGAAGTTTGAGACCAGCCTGGGCAACATAGTGAGACACCATCTCCAGAAAAAAATGTAAAAATCAGCTGGGCATGGTAACATAGAACAGGAGGGTCACTTGAGCCCAGGAGTTTAAGGTTACAGAGAGCCATGATAGTGCCACTAAACTCCAGCCTGGGTGACAGAGCGAGAACCTGACTCTGTCAAAAAATAAATAAATAAATTAGTACCCAACTTCCTATGACAGTAAAGTTGAACTGAAGATTTTTATAAACAAGAATAATGTAGGAGACAAACCCAGAATGTGGAATATACTATAGAATAAATCACTTCGTTTTCCCAACAAAACAATGGCATTGGAAAAAAAGGGTGGGAACGTATTACAAAATAAATGAGATTTAAGAAATATAACATATAATGTATATAGACTATTTGAATAATCATCTATTTTTAAAAATCATAGTGACAATCAAGATCTTCTGACTATAGACTGGGTATTAGATGATTCTAAGAGATTATTGTTAATTTTATTAGGTATGATAATATTAAAGGACAAACTAACATTACAGATCTGTTTTTTTAGACAGGGTCTCGCTCTGTGGCCCAGGCTGCAGCTCAGCAGCATAATCCTGGCTCAACTGTAGCCTCGACCTCCTGGGCTCAAGTAATCCTCCTGCCACAGCCCCCCAAGTAGGACTACAAGTGTGCACCACTACACCTGGTTAATTTTTAAATTTTTTGTAGAGATGGTGTCTTCACTTGTCACCCAGGCTGATCTCAAACTCCTGGGCTCAAACAATCCTCCTGCCTCAAACAATCCTGCTGCCTCATGAATTCTGATGTCATAAACTAGGAAGTACATATCATCACCTTCTTGCCAAAATGCTTAGGTTGAATCTCACAAGGAAAGAAACAAATTCAGATTATGGAACATATTAAAAGACAACTGGCTTGGACTCTAAAAATGTCAGCATCATGAAAGACAAAAATTGTTTTTAAGTAGGAGTAATGGCTGGACGTGGTGGTTCATATCTGTAATCCCAGCACTTTGGGAGGCCGAGGGGGATGGATCACGAGGTCAATAGATGGAGACCATCCTGGCCAACATGGTGAAACCCCATCTCTACTAAAAATACAAAAATTAGCTGGGTGTGGTGGTGCATACCTGTAGTCCCAGCCACTCAGGAGGCTGAGGCAGGAGAATCGCTTGAACTTGGGAGGTGGAGGTTGCAGTGAACTGAGATTGTGCCACTGCACTCCAGCTTGGTGACAGAGCGAGACTATGTCTCAAAAAAAAAAAAAGGAGTAATATTCTAGATTAAAGGAGTCTAATGAGACATAACAACTAAATATAATGCATGATCCTTGACTGAATGTTGGATTGGGAAAAAAAACAATAAAGGACATTTTTTAGAAAATACATCTGAATATGAACTTTATTGTATGTAAGATTGCTGCAGAAATGTTAAATGTATTAGATGTGCTAATATTAATGTGGGTATGTAGGAGAACCTCCTTGCTCTTAGGAAGCACACTATGAAGTATTTATGGATGATGTCTCATGATGTCTGCAACTTGCTTTGAATTGGTTTCACAGAGGGAGAGAGAATACAACTGTAGCAAAATGTTAACAACTGGTGAATTTAGGTGAAAGGAAAATGAAAGTGACAAAATTTTTTAGGAGAAAAAGTTGGGAGGAAAAAGCTTCTGGATCTACTTTCAATATTCATTCAAGAATGTGAAATATGCAGAATATAAACGAAAGAGAGGAGAAATGCTAAATCAAACCACAAAGAATTTGAATCATGGGACAAAGTTGCTTATGACAAGTTTATGAGAAAAACAGAGAAATACAGATTAAATATCCACATAGTCAGATGGTTCCCAACATGGTTTAGTGAAAACACTAAGGGAATACCAATGAATTAATCAATGTCAATGGAAAGCGGTACTCTAGGGGTAATCTATGGAACTCTGACCACCAGTTTAATATGCTCACGAATGACTTGAAAGATAGCATAAGGAACAAACATCAGGAGGGCTGGTTGTCTGGAAGGATATGACTGCTGGAAGTCAGGATAAGTATTCAAAAAGATTCTGACAACCAAAATCATGAACTAAATTGTAAAGACTCTTCATGTACTCCCCAAAACTAATGAAGGATGGGAGAGAACAAATTAATACCTATAGTGCTTATATGGGAGATATTTAGAGATTTTAGGGAACTGTGAACTAAAATGAGTAAAAGTATAACACTGCTGCTAAAACAAACACACAAAAACAGAAAAAGTGCAACCTGGTCTCCTCACCACCAAGAAAAAAAAAAAAGATCAAACTAAGGTAACATTTTTAGGAACAAAATCTAGAGCAAGAGAAGTGAGGGACAGATTGTCCTAAAGCAGGCCCTAAGGAGAATATATTGCGCTACTCTGGAGAGAGATATATATATATATATTTTTTTTTTTTGAGACAGAGTCTCGCTCTGTTGCCCAGGCTGGAGTGCAGTGGTGTGATCTCGGCTCACTGCAATCTCTGTCTCCCGGGTTCAAGCGATTCTCCTGCTGCAGCCTCCTGAGTAGCTGGGATTACAGCCATGCATCATCACACCCAGCTGGTCTCAAACTCCTGACCTCAGGTGAGCCGCCTGCCTCAGCCTCCCAAAGTGCTGGAATTACAGGCGTGAGCCACCATGCCTGGCTATGAGATCATATTTCATAAAAGGCTTTAACAAACTGGAACAAAGCCAGAAGAAAAGAAAAAAAAAATAGTAAGGTGCCTGGAAACCTTAGCGCCCAGGAGAACTAACAGTACTTTGCCCAGGGAAAGAAGGAATTAAAAGAAGTAGAATGGCCATTAAAGATGTCTTCAACTACTAAAAGTGCATCCCTTTTAATTCTGGTGTGTTTTCTTACAATATACGTAAAAAGGTCAAAGAGTGCCTTAATGTTCAGAGTTTTATAAATTATTAAGAAGCTGAGGGAGGAAACCGAAGGAGCATCAGTGTTCCTGCTCTCAAGGAGCTCATGTGAGAAAGATCCCATTGCATCCCATTGCATCCATTTATTTTACATCCCACAACAACAGAAAGCTCAAAGCTGTGCTTCTGTAACACAGCAGGGACTATTTGAAAGATGAACAAAAAATATACATAAAACAACCAGAATATAACCGTACAGAAATACATGAATAGGTTTAAGATAAAGCATATATCAAAGGGGACAAAAAGGGATAGATCCAAAACATAAGAACAGATAAGGAGGCTGTCTTCACAGGAAGTAAATCCTGAGCTTGCGACAAACACAACCTACTCTCTAGGAGAGGCAGAAAGATGCTGCTGCTACAAGGATGCTGTGTCTAAGCTTCGGACAGTGAAGAAGATGTCCCAAAGGCAAAAAGATAAATGCTGGAAGCATCCTGGGGAAGACAAAGAAAATAAGGGTTTTGAATTCAAGACATAAATTTGAAATCCAGCTGTGCCACTTACTAGCTGGATGATCTTGTGAAAATTGTTTACCTCCTTTAAGTATCTACTGCCTCATCTATAAAAATCAACCTTGATCAGAAGATTATTATAAGCATTAAATGAAATTATGTTTATAAAGTGCTGGCACAATGCCAAACTCAATAATCTTTTTTATTTCTTAAATATAAAATTGGCAATTATCAACCAGTAACTGAAGGAATATAAGAACTTGATAAATAATCTCTCAGAGGGAAGAAAATCAGCAATACAAAAAGGACACTGAAGCATGACTAACACAACATCCATTGCTAAATCCCTTCTCCCTTGCCACCATGAATTTTAGGGATGGGAAAGCTAAATGGTCACTCTCCCCACATCCTTTCCAGCTAGAGGTGGCTATGTGACAGAGGATATAAACAAAAGTCTGCTGAAGGCTTCTAGGAAAAACGCTTTCCTGACAAAAGGAAAAGTTGTGGTTGGCACTGTCCTTTTCCTCCATTTCCTGCCTTGATCATGAATATGATACTTGGAGCTACAAAAGGCATCCTATGTAATGAGAAAAGGCCAAAAAGTAACATGGACCTAAGCCCTTATGTCACTGAGGCCGGGAACTACTGCCAGCAGCCTACCTCTAGACTTCTTATGACTTGAGAAAAATAAACCCCTTGCATGGTGAAGCTGCTGTTGCTTGGGGTTTCTCTTACTTGCAGCCAAACTCATCTGTAATACAACAGAAGTTTTTGTTCGTTTGTTTGTTTTTGTTTTAATCACTTAATGTTTCAATGTTCTCTTCCTACTTGCTCTTCTCATCACTAGTAAGTCACCATTACTTAAAAATAGCGGGCCGGGGCTGGGCGCGGTGGCTCACACCTGTAATCCCAGCACTTTGGGAGGCCAAGGTGGGCAGATCATGAGATCAGGAGATCAAGACCATCCTGGCTAACATGGTGAAATCCCATCTCTACTAAAAATACAAAAAATTAGCCGGGTGTGGTGGCACACACCTGTAGTCCCAGCTACTTGGGGGGCTGAGGCAGGAGAATCGCTTGAACACAGGAGGCGGAGTTTGCAGTGAGCCGAAATTGCACCACTGCACTCCAGCCTGGGCGACAGAGTGAGACTCCATCTTAAAAAAAAAAAAAAAAAAAAAAAAAGTGGGCCAGGTGCAGTGGCTCATGCCTGTAATCACAGCACTTTGGGAGGCTGAGGCAGGCAGATGATGAGGTCAGGAGATCAAGACCATCCTGGCTAACATGGTGAAATCCCGTCTCTACTAAAAATACAAAAAAATTAGCCATGTGTGGTGGCACATGCCTGTACTCCCAGCTACTCAGGAGGCTGAGGAAGGAGAACTGCTTGAACCCAGGAGCTGGAGGTTGCAGTGAGCCAACATGGCAAAACCCCATCTCTACTAAAAATACAAAATTAGCCAGGTGTGGTGGTGGGCACATGTAGTCCCAGCTACTCAGCATGCTGAGCCGAGATCATGCCAATGCACTCCAGACTGGGCAACAGAGCAAAACTCTGCCTGAAAAAAAAAAAAAAAAAAAAAAAAAAAATCAAGATAAATTATTGAGTCTGGGGAACAGAAAGAAAAAAAGATTGAAGAAAAGTGAACAGGGCCTAAAGAATCTATAGAACACCTAAATGAACCAACACGTGTACCAGAGAAGTCCCAGAAGAAGAGAAAGAAGGGGGAAAGAGACTATTTGAAAAAAAAAAAAAAAACCACGACTGAAAACTTCCCAAGTTTGATGAAACAGACAGATACAAACATCCAAAAAGCTCAACAAGTCACATAAAAGGATCCTTAATAAGATGATCAGCAGATCTCTCATCAGAAACTTTGGAGGCTATAAGGTAGTGGACTGATATCTTCAAAATGCTAAAAGCAAAAAAACTATAAACCAAGAATATCATATCCAGCAAAACTGACCTTCAGAAGTGAAGAATTTAAGACATTTCCAGATAAATACAAGCTGAGAAAGTTTGTTACCACAGACTTGCCCTGCAAGAAATGCTAAAACGAGTGCTACATGTTGCAATAAAAGGACACTAGACAGTAACTTGAAGCCATATGAAGAAATAAAGATCTTGGTAAAAGTAAATACATGAGCAATTATAAACATAATATTATTGTAACAACAGTTTGTGACTCCACTTTTTGTTTCCTACATAATTTAAGAGACTACAGGTTGAGCATCCCTAATCCAAAAATCTGAAATCTGAACTGCTCCAAAATCTGAAACTTTTTTAGTGCCAATCTAACACCAAAAGTGGAAAATTCCACACCTGAAAAATAGAAAAATCTCCCATTATTTGTTATTGTTCTTGTTTAACAGTCAATACAGGTATCCTGATGATGCTACTGTTCTGCTCAGTTAAATGTTTTTGGTCCCAAGCATCCTGGATAAGGGATACTCAACCCATTCTACTTTTTTTGTTTCTTTGTTTTTATTTTTTGAGGTAGAGTCTCGTTCTGTCACCCAGGCTGGAGTGCAATGGCACAGTCTCAGCTCACTAAAACCTCCGTCTCCTGGGTTCAAGCAGTTCTCCTGCCTCAGCTTCCCAAGTAGATGGGATTACAGGCATATGCCAGCACATCCAGCTAATTTTTGTATTTTTAGTAGACACAGGTTTTTGCCATGTTGGCCAGGCTGGTCTTGAACTCCTGACCTCAGGTGATCTGCCCACCTAAGCCACTCAAAGGGTTGGGATTACAGGCGTGAGCCACCGCACCCAGGAAACCTGTACTATGTTGTTTTTTGTGTGTGTGTGCGTGTGTGTGTGACAGAGTGTCGCTCCGTCACCCAGGCTGGAGTGCAGGGGCACGGTCTCGGCTCACTGAAATTTCTGCTTCCCGGGTTCAAGGAATTCTCTGCCTCAGCTTACCAAGTAACTGGAACTATAGGCACACGCCGCCACTCCCGGCTAAGTTTTTGTATTTTAGTAGAGACGGGGTTTCACTGTGTTGCCCAGGCTGGTCTCAAACTCCTGAGCTCAGGCGATCTGCTCGCCTTGGGCTCCCAAAGTGCTAGCATTACAGGCATAAGCCACCTCACCCAGCCTGTACTACCTTTTTTTTTTTTTTTTTTTTTTTTTGAGGCGGAGTTTCACTCTTGTTGCCCAGGCTGGAGTGCAATGGCACGATCTCGGCTCACCACAACCTCCGCCTCCCAGGCTCAAGCAATTCTCCTGCCTCAGCCTCCCTAGTAGCTGGAATTATAGGCATGCGCCACCACGCCCAGCTAATTTTGTATTTTTAGTAGAGACGAGGTTTCTCCATGTTGGTCAGGCTGGTCTCGAACTCCTGACCTCAGGTGATCCACCCGCCTCGGCCTCCCAAAGTGCTGGGATTACAGGCGTGAGCCACTGCGCCCGGCCTGTACTACATTTTTAAAAGAGACAATAATTAGTTTAA
The DNA here is from genome assembly GCF_047675955.1 of Chlorocebus sabaeus. NCBI lineage: Eukaryota > Metazoa > Chordata > Mammalia > Primates > Cercopithecidae > Chlorocebus > Chlorocebus sabaeus. Next base: position 35,205,246 of record NC_132918.1, on the reverse strand, counting down.
AACTTAGTATTATTGTAACTTTGGTTTGTAAGTCCATATTTTGTTTTCTACATAATTTTAAAGACTCGGATATTTTTTAAATGATTAGTTTACGTTTCTCTTGTTTTTTTTTTTGTTTTGTTTTTGTTTTTTTGTTTTTAAGACAGAGTTTCACTCTTGTTGCTCAAGCTGGAGGGCAACGGCACAGTCTCCGCTCACCACAACCTCCACCTCCTAGGTTCAAGTGATTCTCCTGCCTCAGCCTCACAAGTAGCTGGGATTATAGGCATGTGCCATCAGGCCCTGCTAATTTTGTATTTTTAGTAGAGACGGGTTTATTCATGTTGGTCAGGCTGGTCACGAACTCTCAACCTCAGGTGATCCTCCCGCCTCAGCCTCCCAAAGTGCTGGGATTACAGGCATAAGCCACTGCGCCTGGCCTAGTTTATGTTTTTTTATATCCACAATGTACAAAGATGCAATTTTGTGACATCTAGAACTGAAAGGAGTGGGAATAATGTTCAAAAGGAGTAGTTTTTGTATTTTATTGAGGTTAAGTTGTTATGAATTTAGAGTGTTATAAGTTTAGGATGTTAATGGTAACCTAGAACAAATAGTTACACAATACACAGAAAAGGAAATAATATAAAATTAAAACACTTCGGCCGGGCTGGTGGCTCACGTCTGTAATCCCAGCACTTTGGCAGGCCAAGGCAGATGGATCACTTGAGGCCAGGAGTGCGAGATCAGCCTGGCTAACATGGTGAAATCCTGTCTCTACTAATAAAACAAAAATTAGCCAGGCGTGGCAGTGAGTGCCTGTAATCCCACCTACTTGGGAGGCTGAGGTAGGAGAACCGCCTGAACCGGGAGGTGGAGGTTGCAGTGAGCCGAGATGGCACCATTGCACTCCAGCCTGGGCGAGAAAGACTCTCTCAAAAAAACAAAAATAAATAAATAAATTAATTAATTAAATAAAATAAAATAAAGAAATTCTACAAAATACAAAAGAACACAGTAATGCAGGAAATGAGGGACAAAAAAACCTATAAGGCACACAGAAAACAGATGGCAAAATTACAGAAGTCCCTCCTTACCATTTAATTACTTTAAATGGTAATGAATTAAAATCTCCAATAAAAAGCGAGAGATCAGCATAATTTATTTAAAAATTATTCAACCATATGCAGTCTACAAGGGATACACTTTAAATCCAAATAAATAGGTTGAAAGTGAAAGGATAGAAAAAACTATTCCATGCAAATAATAACCAAACAAGATCGGGGTACCTAAACCAATATCAGAAAAACTAGACTTTAAATCAAAAAAAGTTACAATAGAAAAAAATAGGACATTATTTATTAATAAAATATTCAAAAAAGCAAGAAGGCATAATAATTATAAATATTTATGTACCAAATAACAGACCAGCAAAAATGGTAAGAGTTGAAGGAAGAAACAGATAATTTTGCAATAACAGATACAACACCCCACTCTCATAATGAATAGAACAGCCAGACAGAAGATAAGTAAGGAAAAAGAGGACTTAAATAATAAAATAAATCACTAAGATCTAACAAACATATAGAGTACTCTACCCAATGACAACAGAATATATATTATTCTCAAATGTACATGGAACATTCGCCAACACAGACTATTTGTTAGGCCACAAATTGAGTCTTAGTAAATTATAAAAGACAGATGTAATACAAAGTATCTTCTCTGAACACAACAGGATGAAGTTATAAATAACAGAAGAAAAAATTTGCCCATCTGTGGAAATTAAATGCACTCAAACAGCCAATATATCAAAAAACAATCACAAGGAAAATGTATAAATGCTTAACTAAGAAAGAAGAAAAAGAAAGAAAAAGAAAAATAGGCCAGATGTAGTGGCTTATGCCTGTAATCCCAGCACTTCGGGAGGTATAGGTGGGAAGATCACTTGAGCTCAGGAGTTTGAGATAATCCTGGGCAACATGCCAAAACCCTGTCTACTAAAAAAATACAAAACATTAGGTAGGTGTGGTGGCACACACCTGTAGTCCTAGCTACTCAGGAGGCTGAGGTGGGAGAATCACCTGAGACAGAGAAGTCAATACTGCAGTAAGCCATGGTAGTGCCACTGCACTCCAGCCTGTCTCAGAAAGGAAAAGGGAAAGGACAGGAAAAAGAAAGGAAAAGGAAAGGAAAAAGGGAAGGGGAAAGGGAAGGGGAAGGAAAGGGAAAGAAAGGAAGGAGGAAAGATTGATCTCAAATCAAAAACCAAACTATATAATTTAAGGAAATGGGGGAGAAAGGCCACACTAAACCCAAAGCTAGCAGAAGAAAGGAAATACTAAATATGAGAGTACAGACAGGAAAGAGAAAAAAAAACAGAGAAAAATTAATGAAACCAAAAGTTGGTTCTTCAAAAAGAACAATAAAACTGACAAATCTTTAGCTAAATGGACTTAAAAAAGAAAGGAAGGACTAAAATTCCTAAGTCGGAAATAAAAGAGGGGACATTAGTACAAATTCTACAGAAATGAAAAGAACTATAAAAGACTACTGTGAACCACTGTACACTAACAAATTGGATAACATAGAAGAAATGGATAAACTTGTAGAAACAAAAAACCAGGTCAGGAACACAGTGGCTCACGTCTGTAATCCCAGCACTTTGGAAGGCTGAGGCGGGCGGATCATCTGAGGTCAGGAGTTTGAGACCAACCTGACCAATGTGGCAAAACCCCGTCTCTACTAAAAACACAAAAAAATTAGCTGCACATGGTGGTGGGCACCTGTAATCCCAGCTACTTGAGAGGCTGAGGCAGGAGAATCACTTGAACCTGGGAGGCAGAGGTTGCAGTGAGCTGAGATCATGCCACTGCACTGCAGCCTGGGCAACAGAGCAAGACTCTGTCTCCAAAAAAAAAAAAAAAAAAAAAAAAAAAAAAACCTTCCAGGATGGAATCATGAAGAAAGTAAAAATCCAAGTAGACCTAAAACTACTGAGGAAGTTAAATAATTAATCAAAAATCTCCCAACATAAGGAAGCCCTGGATCTGACAGCATCACTGGTCAATTCTACCACGGATTTAAAAGGGGACTAACACCAATCCTTCTCAAACTTTTCCCAAAAATTAAAGAGGATAGAATAGTTCTTAACTCAGTCTATGAGGCCAGTGTTACCCTGATACCAAAGCCAGACAAAGATACTGCAAGAAAACTATAGACCAATATCTATTATAAACATTGATGAAAAAATTCTCTACTAAATCACAGAAAAGCAAATTCAGCCACTCTTTTCTTTCTTGAAACAGGGTCTCACTCTGTTACCCAGGCTGGAGTGTGGTGGCTTGATCACGGCTCACTGTAGCCTTGACCTGCTGGGCTCAATCAATCCTCCCACCTCAGCCTCCTGAGCAGCTGAGACCACAGGTATGCTCCACTATGCGCACTTAATTTTTTTTTTTTTTTTTTTTTTTTTTGAGACAGAGTCTCACTCTGTCACCCAGGCTGGAGTGCAGTGGCATGATCTGCCGTCCAGGTTCAAGTAATTCTCCTGCCTCAGCCTCCCAAGTAGCTGCGACAACAGGCACACATCACCATGCCTGGCTAAGTTTTTGTATTTTAGTAGAGATGAGGTTTCACTGTGTTGCCAAGGCTGGTCTTGAACTCCTGAGCTCAGGCAATCTGCCTGCCTCAGCCTCCCAAAGTGCTAGGATTACAGGCATGAGCCATTGTGCCCAGCCGTATGCCCAGCTAATTTGTTTTATCTATCTATTTATTTTTTTGTAGAGATGGGGGTCTCTTTATGTTGCCCAAGCTGGTCTTGAACTCCTGGGTTCAAGCGATCCTCCCACCTCAGTCTTCCAAAGTGCTGGGATTACAAGTTTAAGCCACCACACCCAGTCTTTCAGCCACATATTTAAAGGATTATACATTATAACCTAGCGGGATTTATTTCTGAAATGCAAGAATGATCCAACATATAAAAATCAACCAGTATAATACACTGCATTAATAGAATAAATTGCAAAAACACATGGTTACCTCAACTGATATAGAAAAAAACCTTTGTTATCCTTCATGATAACACTTAACAAACTAAGAATAGAAGGCAATTACTTCAACATACTAAGGTCACATATTAAAAAAACCATATTCAGCTGGGTGCAGTGGCTCACACCTGTAATCCTAGCACTTTGGGAGGCCAAGGCAGGTGGATCATGAGGTCAAGAGATTGAGATCATCCTGGCCAACGTGGTGAAACCCTGTACTAAAAATACAAAAAGTAGCCGGGCGTGGTGGCACACGCCTATAATCTCAGCTACTCAGGAGGCTGAGGCAGGAGAATCGCTTGAACCCAGGATGTGGAGGTTGCAGTGAGCCGAGATCGCAGCCACTGCATTCCAGCCTGGGCAACAGAGTGAGACTCCATCAAAAAAAAAGAAAAGAAAAGAAAAAAGAAAAAACCATAGTGAACATTATACTCAATGATCAAAAACTGAAAGCTTTTCCTCTAAGATCAGGAACAAGTCCAGGATGTCCATTCTCACCACTTCTATTCAACAGAGTGTTACTGGATGTCTTAGCCAGAGCACCAGAGCACATAGACAAGAGAAAAAATAAAAGGCATCTAAAATAGAATAGAAGAATTTAAACACCTCTGTTCACAGATTATATGATCTTATATGTAGAAAACTCTTTAGAAAAACTATTAGAACACACAAATTCAACCAAGTAAAAGAATACAAGGTCAACACACAAAAACCAGTTGCATTTCTAACATTAACAACAAACAATCTGAAAAGGACATTATGAAAGCAATTCCATTTATAATAGCATCACAAAGAATAAAATAATTAGGAATTAACCAAGACAGTGAAAGATGCATACAATAAAACTACAAAACATTGCTAAAAGAAATTAGAGAAGACATAAATGAAAAGACATCCCATGTTTATGGACTGGAAAACTTAATATTGTTTAAATGTCAATATTACACAAAGTTATCTATAGATTCAATACAATCCCTATCAAAACCCTAATGACTTTTTTTTTTTCCAGAACTAGGAAAATCCATCCTCAAATTCATGTGGAATCACAAGGGATCTCACATAGCCAAAATAATTTTGAGAAAGAAGAACAAAATTAGAAGACTCACACTTCCTGATTTCAAAACATATTTAGAAGCTACAGTAATCAAAACAGGGTAGTACTGGCATAAAGACAGACATACAGATCAATGGAACAGAAAGGCCAGGAATAAATGCTCACATATACAATTAAATGATTTTCAACAAGGGTGCCAACACCACTCAATGGGGAAAAGACAGGCTTTTCAAAAATGGTGCTGGGAGGCTGGGCCTGTAATCCCAGCACTTTGGGAGGCCAAGGTGGGTGGATCACTTGAGACCAGGAATTTGACACCAGCCTGGCCAACACAGTGAAACCCCATCTGTACCAAAAAATACAAACATCAGCCGAATGTAGTGGCACATGCCTGTAGTCACAGCTACTGGGGAGGCAGAGGCATGAGAATCACTTGAACCCGGGAGACAGAGGTTGCAATGAGCCGAGATCACACAACTGCACTCCAGTCTGGGTGACAGAGTAAAACTCTGTCTCAAAGAAAAAAAAAAAAAAAATATGGTGCTAGGAAAACTGAATATTCACATGCAAAAAAAAAAAAAAAAAAAAAAAAAAAGGTTGGGCCTTTATCTAGCACTATATAAAAAAATTAACTTGATAGAGCAAAGACCTAACCTCAAAAGCTAAAACTATAAAACTCTTTAGAAAAAAATATAGGGCAAAAGCTTCACGACAGTGGATTTGCCCATGATTTCTTGGCTGTGACACCAAAGGCACAGGCAACAATAAAAAAAGAAAAATAGGGCAGAGAAAAATGGCTGAATCATGGATCATCCCCCCCACAGGAATACCAAATTGAACAACGATCCACACAAGAAAGTACCTTCATAAGAACCAAAAATCAGGTGAGCAATCACAGTACCTGGTTTTAATTTCATGACACTGAAGAGAATAGAAAAGACAGTCTTGAACTGCTGATGCCACCCCTCCCCCATTCCTTTGCAGCAGCTGCGTGGCAAGGAGAGAGAATCTATGCACTCAGAGGAGGGGAGAGCACATTGATTATGGGATTTTGCATTAGAACTCAGAGCTGCCTGTTATAGCAGAAAGCAACACCAGACAACACTGAGCCGAGGCCCATAGAGGAAGTATTTAGACCAGCCCTAGCCAGAAGAGAATCATCCATGCCAGCAGTCGGAACCTGAGGTCCTTCAAGCCTCACCACCACGGGATCATGTACTCTGGGCTCCTAAATAAACTTGAAAGGCAGTCTAGACCACAAGGCCTGCAATTCCTAGGCAAATCCTGGTGCCGTGTTGGCTCGAAGCCAGAGAACTTGGGGAACACATGACCCAGGGAGACACCAATGAGGGTGGCCAAGTGAATACTTGTGCCGCACCTCTCTCCTAACCCCAGGTAGCACGGCTCACAGCTCCAGGAGAGATTCCTTCCTTCTACCTGAGAAGAGGAAAAGGAAGAGTAAACAGAATTCTGTCTTGCAACTTGGAAACCAGCTCAGCTACAGCAGGATAAAAAAAAAAACCAGGCAGAGGATGAAGACTCCCATTCCAGGCCCTAGCTCATAGACGACATTTCTAGATACGCCCTGGGCCACAAAGCAACCCACTGCCTTGAAGAGAAGAACCCAGTCCTGGCAGGATTCATCACTGGCTGACTCAAGAGCCCCTGGGACCTGAATAACCAACAGCAATACTCAGACAACACGCGCTATGGGCCTTGGGTAAGACTGAGAGACGCACTGATTCAGGTGTGACTCAGCACACCTGTGATGGCCGTGGTGAGGGACTCCTTCTACTTGAGAAAAGGAGGGGTAAGACTAAGGGGACACTGTTATGCAGCTTAGGTATCAGCTTTGCCACAGTGGAGTAAAGCACCACATGGCCTCTTGGGGTCCCCAAGTCCAAGCTTAGGCTCTTGGATACCATTTCTGGATCTGCCCTGGGCCAGTGGGGAGCCCACTTCCCTGATGGGAGAGTCCCAATACCGGCAACATTCACTGCAAGCTGACTGAAGAAACCTCAGGCCTTGAATGAATATCGGTGCTAGCCAGGCAGTATTTGCCGCAGGCCTGGGATGGTGGGGGCCCCAGGGAGAGACTCTTCTGCTTGTGGAAAGGGGAGGGGAGCGTGGGAAGGACTGTCTTGTGGCTTGGGTCCCAGCTCAGCCACAGTGGCATATAGCAGCACCAGGTAGATTTTGAAGATTTACTAGTCCAGGCCCTGGCTCCCAGATGACATCTCTGGACCTATCTGAGACTGGGAGAACTCACCACCCGAAGGGAAGGACACAAGCCTGGTTGGCTTCACCACCTACTGATTCTGGAGCCCTAGGGTCTTCAGTAAACATAGGTAGTAACAAGGCAGCACTTACCACAGGCCCTGGGAGAGACCCAGTGCTGTGCTGGCTTCAGGTCTGACCAAGTGCAATCCCAGTGGTAGTGGCCACAAGGGTGACTGTGTCACCCCTCCTCCAGCTCCAGGCACCTCGACACACAGACAGAGAGATTCCACTTGTTTGGGAGAAAGAAAGGGGAAAAACAAGAGTCTCTGCCTGGTAATCCAGAGAATTTTTGCAGATCTTATCCAAGACGGTGCATCTATTAGACTGTAAGAGCCACAGCGTTACAGGGCTTGGGATGCTCCCTAATACAAATATGGCTGCAGTGACCAAAAACTTAGATGACAACACCCAAGTGCATTCAAATACCTGGAAATCCTTCCAAAGAAGGACAGGTCCACACAAATCCAGACTGTGAAGACTATAATAAATACCAAAATCTTCAATACCCAGACATCAATATCCATAAGCATCAAGAATATACATGAAAACGTGACCTCACCAAAAAGAACTAAATAAGGTACCAGTCACCAATCCTGCAGAGACAGAGATATGTGACCTTTTGAACAGAAAATTCAAAATAACTATTTTGAGGAAACCTAACAAAATTCAAGACAACACAGTGAAAGAATTCAAAATCCTATCAGATAAATTTAACAAAGAGATAGAAACAGTCAAAAAGAATCAAGCAGAAACTCTGGAGCTGAAAAATGCAATTGACATATTGAAGAATGCATCAGAGTCTCTAAACAGCAGAATTGATCAAGCAGAAGAAAGAATTAGCAAGCATACAAGAATACACAGTCATAGAAAGTCAAGGAATAGTCATAAAAAGTCAAAGAATACACATACATAGAAAGAATACACAGTCAGAGGAGAAAAAATTAAAAAAGAATCAAACACTCTTACAAGATCTAGAAAATAGCCTTAAAGGGGCTAATCTAAGAGTTATTGGCCTTGAAAAAGAGGCAGAGAGATAGGGGTAGAAAGTTTATTCAAAGGGATAATAACAGAGAACATCCAAAACCTAGAGAAAGATACTGATATTCAAGTACAAGAAGGTTACAGAACACCAAGCAGATTCAACCAAAAGAAGATCACCACAACACAGTTAATAATCAAACTCCTAAAGGTCAAGGATAAAAACAATGCTAAAAGCAGCAAGAGAAAAGAAACAAATAGCATACAATGGTGCTCCAGTACATCTGGCAGCAGACTTTTCACTGAAATCCTTACAAGCCAGGAGAGAGTGACATGGCATAAACTGCTGAAGAAAAGAAAATATATATGTGGCAAAAAAAAAAAAAAACAACCGCAATTACTTTTGCACCAACCTAACAAAGTAGTATAGCCAGTCAAACACAAAGGAGAAATAAAGACTCTCCTAGACAAACAAAAGCTGGGGGACTTCCTCAACATCAGACATGTCCTATAAGAAATGCTAGCCGGGCGCGGTGGCTCAAGCCTGTAATCCCAGCACTTTGGGAGGCCGAGACGGGCGGATCACGAGGTCAGGAGATCGAGACCATCCTGGCGAACACGGTGAAACCCCGTCTCTACTAAAAATACAAAAAAAAAAACTAGCCGGGCGAGGTGGCGGGCGCCTGTAGTCCCAGCTACTCGGGAGGCTGAGGCAGGAGAATGGCGTAAACCCGGGAGGCGGAGCTTGCAGTGAGCTGAGATCCGGCCACTGCACTCCAGCCTGGGCGACAGAGCCAGACTCCGTCTCAAAAAAAAAAAAAAAAAAAAAAGAAATGCTAAAGTGAGTTCTTCAATCTGATGAAAAAAAAAAAGGAAGTTAATGAGCAATAAGAAATCACCTGAAGGTACAAAACTCACTGGTAATAGAAAATACAGCCGGGCACGGTGGCTCAAGCCTGTAATCCCAGCACTTTGGGAGGCCGAGACGGGTGGATCACGAGGTCAAGAGATCGAGACCATCCTGGCTAACACGGTGAAACCCCGTCTCTACTAAAAAAAAAAAATACAAAAAAACTAGCTGGGCGAGGTGGCGGACGCCTGTAGTCCCAGTTACTCGGGAGGCTGAGGCAGGAGAATGGCGTAAACCCGGGAGGCGGAGCTTGCAGTGAGCTGAGATCCGGCTACTGCACTCCAGCCTGGGCGACAGAGCGAGACTCCGTCTCAAAAAAAAAAAAAAAAAAAAAGAAAATACAAAGAAAAACATGGAATATTGTAACACTGTAATTGTGGTATGTAAACTACTGTATCTTGAGTAGAAAGGCCAGGCGCAGTGGCTCACACCTGTAATCTCAGCACTCTGGGAGGCCGAAGAAGGCAGATAACTGAAGGTTAGGGGTTCAAGACCAGCCTGGCCAACATAGTGAAACCCTGTCTCTACTAAAAATACAAAAATTAGCATGGTAGTGTGCGCCTGTAGTCCCAGCTACTCGGGAGGCTGAGGCAGGAGAATCTCTTGAACCTGAGAGGCAGAGTTTGCAGTGGGCCGAGATCGCACCACTGCACTCCAGCCTGGGAGACAGACTGAGACTCTGACTCAAAAAAAAAAACAAAAAAAGCTAAAACAGCTTTTTTAGACATAGACAGTATAATAATATATAGAGAGACATAAAGTTTAAAAGTCAGAGACAAAGTATAGAGTTATTAAATTTGTCTTTGCTTCACTGTTAGCTTGCTTGTTGTTGTTTTTGTTGTTTTTGAGACAGTTTCACTCAGTCTGGCCCAGGCTGGAGTGCAGTGGTGCGATCTCAGCTCACTGCAGCATCTGCCTTCTGGGTTCAAGTGATTCTCCTGTCTCAGCCTCCCAAGTCGCTGGGATTACTGGTGTGCCCCATCACACCTAGCTAATTCTGTATTTTTAGAAGAGACAGAGTTTCACCATGTTGGCCAGTCTGGTCTCAAACTCCTGACCTCAGGTGATCCACTTGCCTCGGCTTCCCAAAGTGTTGGGATTATAGGCGTGAGCCACTGCACCCGGCCTAGTTTGCTTGTTTATGCAATCAGTGTTGTCATCAATTTAAAATAACAGGTGATAAGATACTATTTGCAAGCCTCAGGGTAACCTCCAATCAAAGAACATATAACTGATATACAAAAAATAAAAAGCAAAAAATTGAAACACACCACAAGAGAAAATCATCTTTAGTAAAAGGAAGATGGGAAGGTCAGAAAGAAGGAAGAGAAGACCACAAAACAAACAAACAAACAAAATTTTTAACGACAGGAGTAAGTCCTTACTTATCAATAATAACATTGTAAATGAACTAAACTCTCCAAAAGACATAGAGTAGCTAAATGGATTTAAAAAAACAAAATCCAACAATCTTTTGCCTACAAGAAACATACTTCTCTTAAGATACACATAGATTGAAAATAAAGAAATAGAAAGATATTCCATGCAAACAGAAACTACAAAAGAGCAGCAGTAGCTATATTTATGGCAGATTTACAGACAAAATAGATTTTAAGATAAAATAGATTTCAAGACAAAAATTATAAAAAGAGACAATGAAGGTCATTATATAATGATAAAGAGATCAATTCAGCAAGAGGATACAACAATTATAAATATATATGCAGCCAACACTGGAGCACCAAGATATACAGTGCAATTAATATTAGAGCTAGAGCTAAAGAGAGAGGTCCAAATATAATAATAGCTGGAGACGTCAACACCCCACTTTCATCTTCCAGACAGAAAATCAACAAAGAAACATCAAACTTAATCTGCACTATAGACCAAATGGACACAAGATATTCATAGAACATTTCATCCAATGGCTGAAGAATATACATTCTTCTCCTTATAGCACTTTATAGCACTTACAGTGTTTTCAAGGATAGACCATGTCAGGTCAAAAAACAAGTCTTAAAAAATTTCAAGCCAAGTGTGGCGGCTCACACCTGTAATCCCAGCACTTTGGGAGGCCAAGGCGGGTAGACCACCTGAGTTTGGGAATTCAAGACCAGCCTGGCCAACACAACGAACCCTGTTTCTACCAAAAATACAAAAATTAGCCAGACGTGGTGGTGCATGCCTGTAATCCCAGCTAATCAGGAGGCTGAGGCAGGAGAATTGATTGAACCCAGGAAGCAGAGGTTGGAGTGAGCCGAGATCATGCCACTGCACTCCAGCCTGGGCAACAGAGCAAGACTCCATCTCAACAAATAAATAAAAATAAAAATTTCAAAAAAATCAAAATTGTATCAAACATCTTCTCTAACTACAATGGAATACAACTAGAAATCAATAACAAGAAGAATCTTGGAAACTATACAAACACATGGAAATTAAACAATGTGGTCCTGAATGACCAATGAGACAACAAAAAAATTAAGAAAGAAATTTTAAAATTTCTTGAATCAAATTATAATGAAGGCCGGGCACGAGGGCTCACACCTGTAATTCTAGCACTTTGGGAGGCCGAGGTGGGCAGACCACCTAAGTTCAGGAATTCAAGACCAGCCTGGCCAACATGGTGAAACCCTGTCTCTACTAAAAATACAAAAATTAGCTAGATGTGGTGGTACACGCCTGTAATCCCAGCTAATCAGGAAGCTGAGGCAGGAGAATTGCTTGAACCCAGGAGGCGGAAGTTGCAGTGAGTCAAGATTGTGCCACTGCACTCCAGCCTGGGCAACACAGCAAGACTCCAACTAAAAAAAAAAAAAGATAATGAAAACACAACATATCAACACCCATGGGATACAGCAAAAGCAGTATTAAAACGAAATTTTATAGCTATAAGCACCTACATCAAAAAAGCAGAAAAAAAAACAATGATCTGTTTAAAAGAACTAGAAAAGCAAGAGCAAACCAAACCCCAAATTAGTAGAAGAAAAGAAATAATAAAGATCAGAGCAAAAATAAATGAAATTACAATGAAGGAATACAGAAGATTAGGGATATGAAAAGTTGTCTTTTTGAAAAGATAAACAAAGTCAATAAACCTTTAGCCAAACTAAGAAAAAAAGAGAGGAGACTCAAATAAATAAAATCAGAAATGAAAAAGGAGACATTACAACCAATACCACAAAAATTCAAAAAATTATCAGAGGCTACTATGAACAACTCAACTATATGCCAATAAGTTGGAAAACCTAGAAGAAATAGATAATTCCTAGACATGTACAACCTACCAATATTGTAACATGAAGAAATCCAAAACCTGAACAGATCGATAACAAATAATGGAAACAAAGCCCTAATAAAAAGTAATGATATCAAAGCTGTAATAAAAACTGCCAGCAATGAAGAGCCCAGGACTCAATGACTTCATTGCTGAATTTTACCAAACGTTTAAGAAAAAAATAAATACCAATCCTACTCAAACGATTCAAAAAATAAAGGAAGAGGGAATACTTCTGAACTCATTCTACAAGGCCCATATTACCCTGATACCAAAACCAGACAAAGACACATCAAAAAAGAAAACTACAAGTCAATACCCCTGATGAACATTAATGCAAACATCCTCAAAGAAATACCTGCAAATCAAATTCAACGACATATTAAAAAGATCATTCATCTTTGACCAAGTGGGATTTATCCCAGGGATGCAAGGATGGTTCAACATACATAAATCAATCGATGTGATACATCGTATCAACAAAATGAAGGACAGGCCTGGCATGGTGGCTCATGCCTGTAATCCCAGTACTTTGGGAGGCCAAGGCAGGCAGGTCACCTGAAGTCAGGAGTTCGAGACTGGCCTGGTCAACATGGCAAAACCTCGCCTCTACTAAAAATACAAAAATTAGCCAGGCGTGGTGGCGAGTGCCTGTAATTCCAGCTACTTGGGAGGCTGAAGAGGAGAATTGCTTGAACCTGGGAGGTGGAGGTTGCAGTAGCCGAGATCACACCACTGCTCTCCAGCCTGGGTGACAGAGAGAGAATCCATCTCAAAGAAAAGACAAAAACCATACAAACATGAACATTTCAATAGATGCTAAAAAAGCATTGGATAAAATCAATATTCCTTCATGATAAAACTCTCACAAAATGCTACAGAAGGAACATACATCAACACAATAAAAGCTATGTACAACAGACCCACAGCCCTAGTATCATACTGAATGGGAAAAAACTTAAAGCCTTTCCTCCATGATCTAGAATATGACAAGGATGCCCACTCACCACTGTTATTCAATATAGTACTAGAAGTCCTAGCTAAAGCACTCAGACAAGAGATAGAAATTAAGAGCATCTGAATTGGAAAAAAAGAAGTCAAATTTTTCTTGTTTGCAGATGATATGATCCTGTATTTGAAAAAAATCTAAAGACTCCACCAAAAGACTATTGGAACTGATAAACAAATTCAGTACAGTTGCAGGATACAATATCAATATATAAAAATCAGTGGCATTTCTATATGCCAACAGTGAACAATATGAAAAAGAAATCAAGAAAGTAATCCCATTTATAATATCTGGAAATAAAATTAAATACCTAGGAATTAATTTACCCAAAGAAGTGAAAGATTTCTACAATGAAAACTGTAATACACTGGCTGGGCGCGGTAGCTCATGCCTGTAATCCCAGCACTTTGGGAGGCCAAGGTGGGCAGATCACTTGAGACCAGGAGTTCAAGACCAGCCTGGCCAATATGGTGAAACCCTGTCTCTACTAAAAATACAAAACTTAGCCAGGCGTGGTGGCACATGCTTGTAATCCCAGCTACTTGGGAGGCTGAGGCATGAGAATCGGTTGAACCCAGGAGATGGAGGTTTCAGTGAGCCAAGATTGTACCACTGCACTCCAGCCTGAGTGACAGGGTGAGACTCTGTCTCAAAGGAAAAAGAAAAAAAAAAAAGCTATAAAACACCAGTGAAATAAATTGAAAAGGGTATAAACAATTAGAAAATTTTCCATGTTCATGGATGGATTGGAAGAATCAATATTGTTAAAATGCCCTTATTACCCAAAGCAAGCTACAGATTCAATGCAATCCCTATCAAAATACCAATGGCATTCTTCACAGAAACAGAAAAACAATCCTCAAATTTACATGGAGCCACAAAAGACCCAGAATAGCCAAAGCTATCCTGAGTATAATGAACAAAACTGGAACAATCACATTACTTGACTTCAAATTATAAGAGCTATAGTAACTAAAATGGCATGGCACTGGCATAAAAACAGACACATAGACCAACGGAACAGAATTGAGAACCCAGAAACAAATCCATGCATCTACACTGAACTCATTTTCAACAAAGGGCCAAGAACATAAATTGGAGAAAGGGCAGTCTCTTCGATAGATGGTGCTGGGAACACTGAATGTCCATATGCAAAAGAATGAAGCTAGACTTCTCTCTCATCATATACAAAAATAAAATCAAAATGCATTAAAGACTTAAATCTAAGACCTCAAACTATAACTCTACTACAAGAAAACATTGGGGAAACTCCAGGACACTGGACTGAGCAAAGATTTCTTGAAAAATACCCTGTAAGCACAGGCAACCAAAGAAAAAACAGACAAATGGGATAACATCAAATTAAAAAGCTTCTGCACCTCAAAGGAAACAATAACCAAAGTGAAGAGACAACCCACAGAACGGGAGAAAATATGTGCAAACTATCCATCTGACAAGGAATTAATAACCAGATTATATAAAGAGCTCAAGCAACTCTACAGGAAAAAAAAAAATCTAACAATCCCATTTAAAAATGGTCGTGAGATATGAATAGGCATTTCTCAAAAGAAGACATACAAATGGCAAACAGGTATATGAAAAGGTGCTCAACATCACTGATCACCAGAGAAATGAAAATCAAAATTACAATAGGATATCATCTCACTCCAGTTAAAGTGGCTTTTATCCAAAAGATAGGCAATAACAAATGCTGGCAAGGATGAAAAGGAAACCCTCGTACACTGTTGGTGAAAATGTAAATTGTTACAACCATTATGGAGAACAGTTTGGAGGCTCCTCAAAAAACTAAAGATAGAAGTACCATATGATCAAGCAATTCCACTGTTAGATATATACCAAAAGAAAGGAAATCAGTATATCACAGAGATACCTTTAATCCCGTGCTTATCGCAGCACTATTCACAATAGCCACGATTTGGAAGCAACCTAAGTGTCCATCACCAGATGAATGGATAAAGAAAATGTGGGCTGGGTGCAGTGGATCATGTCTATAATCCCAGCACTTTGGGAGGCCAAGGCAGGCATATCACTTGAGTGCAGGAGCTGGAGATCAGCCTGGGTAACATGGCAAAAAACCTGTCTCTCCAAAAAGTACAAAAATTAGCCAGGCATGCTGGCTCACACCTGTGGTCCCAGCTACTCAGCAGGCTGACATGGGAGGATCACTTGAGCCCTGAAGATCGAGGCTGCAATGAGTCATGATCACACTACTGCACTCAACCTGGGTGACACAGTGAGACCTTGTCTCAAAAAAGAAAAGAGAAAATATGGTACATATACATGGTAGAATACTATTCAGCCTTAAATAGAACTGTTGTTTGCAACACCATGGATAGAATGGAGGTCATCATGTTAAGTGAAGTAAGCCAAGCAGAGAAAGACAAACTTTGCATTGTTCTTACTTATTTGAGGGAACTAAAAAATGTAAAAGTTGAATTCACGGAGACAGAGAGTAGAATAATGGTCACCAGAACCTGGGTAGCTGGGGATGAGCAAGAAGTGGGGTTGGTTAATGAATATGACCATATAATTAAATAGAATGAATAAGATCTAGTATTTGGTAGCACAACAGGGTAACTACAGTCAACAATAATTTATTGTACATTTTTAAATAACTAAAAGAGCAAAATTGGATTGTTTGCAACACGAAAAAAGAATAAATGCTTGAGGTGATGAATAGCCTATTTACTCTGATGTGATTATTATGGACTGTATGCCTGTATCAAAATATCGCACGTACCTCATGAATATATACACCTCGTATGTACCCACAAAAATTAAAATGAAAAAAGGAAAAAGCAGACAAATTGGACTTCATAAAAATTAAAAACTTGCACATCAATGAGCACTGTCAACAGAGGTTAGAAAAAGTAAACAGGTGGGGTGCAGTGGCTCATGTCTGTAATCCCAGCACTTTGGGAGGCTAAGATGGGAGAACTGCTTGAGGACAAGAGTTCAAGACCAGCCTGGGCAGCATAGAGAGCTGCCATTGCTACAGAAAAATTAAAAATTAGCCAGGCATGGTGGCAGGTGCCTTTAGTCCTAGCTACTCAGGAAGCTGAGACAGGAGGATCACTTGAGGCCAAGAGGTTGAGGCTGCAGTGAGCCATGATCATGCTGGTGTGCTCTAGCCTGGTCAACAGAGTGAGACCTTGTCTCCAAAAAAAAAAAAAAAAAAAGGCAACATACAGAATGGATGTGAGAAAAAATTTGCAAATCATTTATCTAATTAGGGACTCAGAATGTAGAGAACTCCTAAAATTCAACAACAACAACAAAAAAACAAACAACCCCATTCAAAAAGGAGCAAAAGAACTGAATAGACATTTATACAAAAAACACATATGAAAGGTCAATAACGACATGAAAAGATGCTCAATATCACTAATCATTAGAGAAATGCAAATCAAAACAACAATGAGATACTACCTCAAGCCCATTAGGATAACTACTAACAAAAAAACAGAAAATAATAATTGTTGGTAAGGATGTGGTAAAATTGAAACTCTTGTGCATTGTTAGTGGTAATATAAAATAGTATAGTCACTGTAAAAAACAGTATAGCAGTTACTCAAAAAATTAAAAATAGGCCAGGTGCAGTGGCTCACGCCTGTTATCCCAGCACCTTGGGAGGCCGAGGCAGGTGGATCACTTGAGATCAAGAGTTCGAGACCAGCCTGACCAACATGGTAAAACTGTGTCTCTACCAAAAATACAAAACAATTAGGTGTGGTGGCAGGTGCCTGTAATCCCAGCTCCTCGGGAGGCTGAGGCAGGAGAATCGCTTGAACCCGGGAGGCAGAAGTTACAGTGTGCTGAGATCACACCACTTCACTCCTTCCTGGGCAACAGAGTGAGACTCTGCCTAAAAAAAAAAAAAAAAAAAAAAAAATTAAAAACACAATGACCATCTAATCCACTTCTGGGTATGTAACTGAAACTCAAAATAACTGAAAGCAGGATCTCGAAGAGATATTTATACATTCATGTTCATAGCAGGATTATTCACGACAGCTCAAACATGGAAGCAACCGAAGTGTCCATCAACAAATGAACAGAGAAACAAAATGTGATATACACTTACAATGGGATATTGTCCATCTTAAAAAGGACAAAAATTATGATATATGCAACAACGTGGATGAATCTTAGTAATACCAGGCTAAGTGAAAAAAGCCAGTCACAAAAGAATACGATATGACGCCACTTATATGAGGTATCTGGAATTGTCAAAATCATAGAGACAGAAATGGAATGATGGGTACCAGGGGATGAAGGGAAAAGGAAGTTGGAGTTATTGGTTTTTTTTTTTGTTTTGTTGTTTGAGACAGAGTTTCACTCTTGTTGCCCAGGCTGGAGTGCACTGACACAGTTTCAGCTCACTGCAACCTCTGCTCCCGGGTTCAAGTTATTCTCCTGCCTCAGTCTCCTGAGTAGCTGGGATTACAGGCACCTGCCACCACACCTGGCTAATTGTTCGTATTTTTTAGTAGAGACAGGGTTTCATCATGTTGGCCAGGCTGGTCTCGATCTCCTGACCTCAGGTGATCCACCCGCCTCAGCCTCCCGAAGTGCTGGGATTACAGGCATAAGCCACCGCACCGTCCCCTAGAGTTGTTTAATGGGCATGGAAAAAATATTATGTCTATTATGCTACCGATAAAACGTTATTGAAAGAGCTAAGACAATGTGCTAACTGGAAGCATAAATTATTGAGTGCTAAGGGATATAATCCAACTGTGGTCTAAATCAAAAAGCACCACACACACACACACAAAAACACTTTTAAGATATTCTACAGTGTTTAAAATGCAAATATAGTGATTATAACATTCTAGCAAACTAAATCCTTTTCAGATTCCTTTTTAAGCACAAAAAAAAAAGTGATTATGGAAATACAGACCATGCAATTACTTTCTGTAAAATCCTGTGGATGTGTTAGGTTTAAACCAACACCTTAAAATACATTCACCGTTCTAAAATACTATTTAAAAGCTACTAATACGAGTAACAATATGATACACTGTTTGAGATAAAAATTGTCTGAAATGGGAATAAACTACCTACCGCTTGTTGTAAAGTCTTTTTCATTTTTTAACTTACCAGTCGAATGCTTCTTAGAAGTAACATTATTCCAACTATGGCCATTCCAGTGCTGATGTTCTACAGAAAGAGATTTAAGCGTTAACCCTCACTAACTATTATTCACAATAATGAAAGTACTAATTAGAAAGTGGAAAAAAAGAGGACTGTGCTCTCTATATCTAATTGTACAAACAATGTATGTCCTTCAAATAAAGGCCCACTTCTTCAAAAACTGTCCACTCATTCATTAATCTTTCCTTCTTTTAACTTTTATAGTACTCAAATTCTTTCCCAAACTAGCACACAGAGAAATTTATATATATGTAAACATATACACACACATATACACACCCACCCACCCCGATACACACATACATATATGTATATAGTATTGGATTGTTCTCTACTGATATTATTTAACTATCAGTTCCATGAATAGATTAACTGGTCTAGTACTTCCTATACAGTACCCATAGTAATTAGTATAACCTTGCATCCATGGTAGGAATTTAAGTATTTGGTAGAAAATTTTATCACTAAAACCTTAAAATACAGTACCTTGGCAGATGTGGGTAAATGGCTGGGGAATACTCAGTGATGTTTTTAAAGTGTTTCATTTAAACTAGAGTAGGCCTAAAGAAGTTAATGAAAAGTTGAGAATCCTGCAACTCTCTCAAAAACAGAGATAATCTAACACACTTTCCTTCAACCAATACAATTAGGTATATAAGAAATGAGATTGGCCAGGCGTGGTAGCTCAAGCCTGTAATCCCAGCACTTTGGGAGGCCGAGGCGGGCGGATCACGAGATCAGGAGATCGAGACTATCCTGGCTAACCCGGTGAAACCCCATCTCTACTAAAAAATACAAAAAACTAGCCGGGCGAGGTGGTGGGTGCCTGTAGTCCCAGCTATTCGAGAGGCTGAGGCAGGAGAATGGCATAAACCCGAGAGGCTGAGCTTGCAGTGAGCTGAGATCCTGCCACTGCACTCCAACCTGGGCGACAGAGCAAGACTCCATCTCAAAAAAAAAAAAAAAAAAAAAGAAATGAGATTGAGACCAGGTGCGGTACCTCACACCTGCAATCCCAGCACTTGGGGAGGCTGAGGCAAGTGGATCACTTGAGGCCAGGAGTTTGAGACCAGCCTGGCCAAAATGGTGAAACCACATCTCTACTAAAAATACAAAAAACTAGCCGGATGTGGTAGCACACATCTGTAAATCCAGCCACTCAGGAGGCTAAGGCACGAGAATTGCTAGAACCCAGGAGGTGGAGGTTGCAGTGAGCCGAGATTGTGCCACTGCACTCCAGCCTGGGCGACAGAGCCAGACTGTCTCAAAATAAAAAAGAGGCTGGGTGCGGTGGCTCATGCTTGTAATCCCAGCATTTTGGGAGGCCGAGGCGGGCGGATCACCTGAGGTCAGGAGTTCGAGACCAGCCTGGCCAACATGGCGAAACCCCATCTCTACTAAAAATTTAAAAATTAGCTGGGCATGGTGGCAGGCACCTGTAATCCCAGCTACTCGGGAGGCTGAGGCAGGAGAATCGCTTGAACCCAGGAGGCAGAGGTTGCAGTGAGCCGAGATCGCACCATTGCACTCCAGCCTGGGGGACAAGTGTGAGACTTCGTCTAAAAAGAAAAAGAAAAAGAAAAATGAGATTGAAAAAATGCACAAAGGTACATACTCTGGGTTCTATGACCGGATTATATGTAATATTATAACCATGTTCTAATTTAAACAACTTCCTTCCATAATCCTTCTGAAGTCATTTTTTAATTTGAAATAACCCATGCATCTATTGCTGCTTAACTGGAAGAAATGAGTTTTCACCAATTAACACATATATTATTTACCATTCGATGATGCCACAAATATTTATCTAGCACTTACTAAGTGACAGGCATTACTCTAAGAACTAGGGCTACAATGGTGAGTGAAAACAGGCGTGGCTTTGGACTTTGTGCTGCTTGGCTGCAGAGCATTTGCAAAGTTATCTTACTCAATTTTTCAGTATTATTTTTTAAAGGTAATGGTTCCTTCTGAAAACATTTTCTTCACTTGGCTTCTAGAACACCAGGCTGTCCTGACTGTCTTACGACCTTACTGTCTGCTTCCTCTTGGTCTTTGCTGACTTCCTCTTTACTCCCCAGATTCTCAATGTTATAATCCCCCAAATTCTAGGGCTTCTTCAGTAGCTTTTCTCACTTGCTCTGAGATGTTACTCAAGTCCACAGCTTTAAATGCTACTTAAGGTTTATGCAGGTCATTCCCAGTGTTCTATGTCAGGTTCTGATCTCCCTTCAACACCAGACTCCATATCCAGTTGCCAAGAACAGCATCTACAATTCTGCTCAGAAGTCTAATAACCATCTTCAAGTTTGCACATCTCCATGTACATGTCCAAAAAGTTATCTAGATTTTCCCCAACAAATAATTTACTCCAACTCCTTCTCCTTATCAGCAACTATTACCAGCCTCCTTAGACCTCTTTCTTTGTACCTCCCACCCAAACAATTCATATCACCACAATTCTGTGTCTTAGCCACAACCCTCTCTCGCCTGGTGGCCAAAATGTCCCCATCTTGCTTCAACTCCAGAGGCTTAGTGCTTCAGAAAAAAAAAAAAAAAAAAAGGCAGGGCACCAGTGACTGATGCCTATAATCCCAGTGCTTTGGGAGGCTGAGGCGCGCAGATCCCTTGAGGCCAGGAGTTCAAGGCCAGCCTGGACAACACAGGGAGACCTTGTCTCTACAAACAAAAAACAAATTGGACTGGTGTGGTGACAAGTGCCTTGTAGCCCCAGTTACTCGAGAGCCTGAGGTGGGAGGATTGCTTAAGCACAGGGAGTGGAGGCTGCAATGAGACACAATGGTGCCACTGCACTCCAGGCGTGACAACAGTGAGACTCTGTCTCAAAAAAAAGAAATCTATTTGGGAGGCTGAGGTGGGAGATCACTTGAGGCCAGGAGTTGGAGGCCACCTGAGCAACATAGCAAGATTCCCAGTCTCTAATTCTAAAAGAAAGTAGTCGATGGGGGTAGCGCACGCCTGTGGTTCCAGCTACTCAGGAGGCTGAAGTGGGAAGATTTTTTCAGCCCAGGAGGTGGAGCGGCAGCAGTGAGCTATGATCGTGCCACTGCACTCCAGCTTGGGCCAGAGAGGAATACCCCGTCCCTAAAAAATAAAATTAAAAATAAATAAAAATTAGAAATGCTCTCTCCCAAGGCGTACAGGACTTCCCTGCTCTTCCTCGGTCTCCTCTCTGGGCTCTCCCCAAACGCTCTAATGGAACAAGTGGCATCCCGGAGCTGGACTGCGTCTCACCCTTTGAGGTGCCCGCCCCCCACAGCCCAGCAAGGATCCTGCACAGTCCTTGCAATAATGAGGCCGAACTGGCCCCCTGGCCCGCCCCTGGCCCTCTGCAGCGCTGCACACACGTCACTCGCGATGTCGCCCCCTCGAGCTCACTCCCCTGCAGTTTTCTGTGGCTCCCCGGCCCCGGCAAGATCCTCGCCTGAGGCCTCACGTTCTTCTCAGGGTCGCTCTGTGCCGCCCCGCGCCCACCGCCCGCCCAGACCGCGTGGCTGCAGTACCCGGACTAGGCGCAGGTGGTCGTCTGCCCACTGCGAGATCCGAGCCACGACGTTGGGCTCCATTCCGTCCCTGTCGGGAGACTGCGAGCCTGAGGCCACTGGCTGCCCCGCCATGTTCCCGGCCTCCTGAGAGCGGGCCCTGCGCTCCTCCGGCTGGCGGCAGGGGGCGCCGCGCACCTCCGGAAGGCGGCGGGGTCCCCTTCCCCGCCGACCGGGGTGGCCCCGCGACCTGCAGTCGCCAGTGGGCGGGCCCCAGATATCAGATGTCTTAACAGTGCCTCAACCACTTTTATGCAGGGTGATTCCACGATGCAGGCGATCTCTGAACGGCACTGCAGGGGTTGAAGCATTCCCGACCAAGCTAGTAGGGTGATTTTCAATTGGTGACTTTAATTCACCCTGCTGCAGTGTGGTTTCCGCAGGTGCCACACAAGGAAGGAAATTGAAGTAATTCATTCCTTCCACCTGCTCCCAAACAAAAACATGCATTTTTTTTTAACCAAATACGGCCTGTCCTTGAAACCTATGCATATTTCTTATATTCGAATTGTGCTTTAAAGTTTTAAGAGCTGCTCTGAAAGCCTAATATCACATGGCATGCTGTAAATCTTTGAGCTGTTAGGAAACAATAGTAATATATTTTAAATAAAGAAAATTAGAAACAGAGCAGTGCAAATAATATGGTAACATTTGTGTAATAAAAATACATATTGAGGCCGGGTGTGGTGGCTTATGCCTGTAATACCAACACTTTGGGAGGCCGAGGCGGGCGAATTACTTGAGGTCAGGGGTTCGAGACCAGCCTGGCCAACATGGCGAAATTCCGTCTGTACTAAAAATACAAAAATTAGCCGAACGTGGTGGTACTCGCCTATAATCCCAGCTACTCAAGAGGCTGAGGCAAGAGAATCGCCTGAACCTGGGAAGCGGAGGTTGCAGTGAGCCAAGATTATGCCACTACGCTCCAGCCTGGGTAACAGAGCGAAACTCCATATTAAATAAATAAATAAATAAATAAATACTAAATACTA
The DNA here is from genome assembly GCF_047675955.1 of Chlorocebus sabaeus. Taxonomy (NCBI): domain Eukaryota; kingdom Metazoa; phylum Chordata; class Mammalia; order Primates; family Cercopithecidae; genus Chlorocebus; species Chlorocebus sabaeus. Next base: position 35,181,977 of record NC_132918.1, on the reverse strand, counting down.
TACAAGAAGCTAGTAACAGTGACTACCCCTGGGAGAGGGATTGCAGGTAGGAAAGGGCAAGAAGTTTCACAGTCTGCCAGCTGTAATAAACATTTTTCAGTGATAGAAATGTCCTGTAGCTTTCTGTGGCTATTGCCTTCGTCAAATGTGGCTACTGAAATCAAGGAACTGAATTTTTAACTTTATTAATTTTAATTAATTTAGTCACATACGGCTAGTGGCTACCATATCGGAGAGTGCAATTATACTATTGGAATTTTTTTTCTTTATGCAAATATTACCTTTAAAAGTCAAAACAGACTATATTGTATTCCTAACAATACATATTGTGAGTGGTGGCTTCAAGGAGTGTATTGTCTCCGTGTTATAGCCAATAGAAAGTAAATAACAACCAAGACTGGTGGCTCACGCCTGTAATCCCAGCACTTTGGGAGGCCAAGGAGGATGAATCATGAGATCAGGAGATCGAGACCATCCTGGCTAACACAGTGAAACCCCATCTCTACTAAAAATACAAAAAATTATCCAAGTGTGGTGGCACGTGCTTGTAGTCCCAGCTACTCAGGAGGGTGAGGCAGGAGAATCGCTTGAACCTGGGAGGCAGAGGTTGCAGTGAACTGAGATTGCACCACTGCACTCCAGCCTGGACAACGGAGCAAGATTCTGTCAAAAAAAAAGAAGAAAGGAAAGGAAAGTAAGAAAATAAATAACAATCATTGACACTTGGGTCTTGCTTGTTATGTGCCAGGTATTGTTCTAGGTGCTTTTCAGACATTAACTCCCTTCATCCTCCCAGCAACCTTATAAGGTAGGTACTATTATTAATCCCACTTTTACAGAGGAAGTATGCACAGAATGATTAAGGCAGTAGCTAAGGTCACCTAGCCAAGAAGTGATAAACTGGGATATTCTGCAGGCATTCAACTCAGCCATTTGGCTCACTCTGGTGCAGTTAACTACAACACTATGTCTTATACAGGCAATTGGCCAAATCACAAAAATACCTATAAATTTCCATCAAGGGGGGAACACAAATGATATTGGGGAAAATCCATCTACAAAGATACACTATTAATCCATAATCACTATTTCAAATAAAAATATCTGTGTGTTAATAGATTTGAAATAAATCTAGTTAATAAAAGGAAAAAATGTGTGGATTTCTTTATGGGCAATCATTTGCCTAACCTTTTAGTTTTCCAATGTCCCCTACCTCTTATCTCCTACCTGCTAGCATTCTCACTGTCCTAGTTGAAGACGGATTAGTCCATTCTCCCTACTTTCCATCCTAAAGTCTTTCTTAATATTTCAGATGTCAGCCACCTGGACGTCTCTAAGTCCTCTAAATGTCTTTAACTGTCCTTCCATAATGTTTCAGTGTCACCTCACTAAGCATTGATGTGAGAAATGTAGTGCCTGTTCCAGGACTTCTGCAGATTACTCAGAGACTTATGCTCCCGAGTTAGCTCCACCAAGGAACACTGTTCCTTTTCCTGCTGGTAATTTCTGAGAATTCACTGAATAAGATGATTACATGACCTCAACAGAGAGATACACATGAAAAGCCACACTTAGATTCACTGTCTCATCCCTTAATTTCCTACAATACCATGAACATATCTGTTATAGACTCTTACTGAACGTTTGAAATTAATGAGGTGGAATTATCATTTAAAAAATTGATTGGAGGGCCGGGCACGGTGGCTTACATCTGTAATCCCAGCACTTTGGTAGTCCGAGGCTGGCAGATCACCTGAGGTCGGGAGTTCAAGACCAGCCTGACCAATATGGAGAAATCCCATCTCTACTAAAAAATACAAAAAAAAAAAAATTAGCCAAGCGTGGTGGCGCATGCCTGTAATCCCAGCTACTCAGGAGGCTGAGGCAGGATAATTGCTTGAACCCAGGAGGCGGAGGTTGCAGTGAGCTGAGATCACGCCATTGCATTCCAACCTGGGCAACAAGAGCGAAACTCCATCTCAAAAAAAAAAAAAAAAAAATTCGATTGGATGCTAATATAAGTGTTCCCAGAGACCAGAGAAAATTGACTATTTCATGAGAATCTCACCCCAGTTTCTAGCCTTGGTTCCCAGTTTCAAAGTCAACCATTCTATTTTTCTTACACGCCATACCTCAGGAACAGATGAGGTCATAATTTCCTTGCTCTTCAAACTATTATCTCTTTTTATCCTCTTCAGGATTTTAGGAGTGATTGGGGCTGTGATGTTGTGGTTTCCCATGACTCCCTCTTATTCACTGAAGATTTTACATCTGACTTCAAGACTTTATCTTCATCTCAATTCCTCTCATTATTCTGATCTCTTAGTTGTTTGACTGTCACGCCCAGTGACCTTCTCTTCCATCCCACTTCAGCCATCCACTTCTATAGTCACACCTTGGAACTTTTCTTCACCAGAAATTACCACATCCACAATCACAGTGCTAACACCTCACTCTCGAGACAACTTTCAGTTCTTCTGGCTCACTTGCAAACATACCCCTTATAAATAATCCTGTGAGTTAATTGAGATGCCAGTCCACTGAACCACCATGATCTATCATCACCTCCCTCTAGAATTCAGTTGCCATATTACCCAGCTTAGACTCAATAGTTTATCCTTACAATCATTCCCTTGAAAGTATTCTGACCTCCCATCTTCCTCTGCCTCTTTTGCACTTGCCTGGCAAAACCCCAACATGGGATTATACCCAACTTCCACCAGTTGGATTAACATGTGGTGAGATCTTCAGCTTTTTTTTTTTTTTTTTTTTTTGAGACGGAGTCTGGCTCTGTTGCCCAGGCTGGAGTGCAGTGGCCGGATCTCAGCTCACTGCAAGCCCTGCCTCCCGGGTTCACGCCATTCTCCTGCCTCAGCCTCCCGAGTAGCTGGGAGTACAGGCACCTGCCACCTCGCATGGCTAATTTTTTTTTTTTTGTATTTTAGTAGAGACGGGGTTTCACCGTGTTAGCCAGGATGGTCTCGATCTCCTGACCTCGTGATCCGCCCATCTCGGCCTCCCAAAGTGCTGGGATTACAGGCTTGAGCCACCGCGCCTGGCCCAGTCTGGTCTGTTCTTATGCCCCAAATTGCAATTCTATTTTTATCTATATTCCCAAATGAAACCTTTTGCTTAGAGATTCATTTCGATATTTTATTTTATGTTGACACTATGATTGGTCTAGTCATTGTCATCCCTATCAAGCAAAATTATCATGCCAGACCACCTAATGGACTGCTAGCTGATCTGTAAACTGGCTATCATCTGTCAGGGGATCACCCCTCCAGCTCAATCAGCTTGGATCACTATGACAAGGCTAAGTGGCCAAGAACATGGCCACTTAATCTTTTTTTTTTTTTTTTTTTTTTTCAGATAGAGTTTCCCTCTTGTTGCCCAAGCTGGAGTGCAATGGCACGATCTCAGCTCACTGCATCCTCCACCTCCTGGGTTCAAGCGATTCTCCTGCCTCAGCCTCCTGAGTAGCTAAGATTATAGGCGCACACCACCACACCCGGCTACTTTTTTGTATTTTTAGTAGAAACAGGGTTTCACCATGTTAACCAGTTAGCCAGGCTGGTCTTGAGCTCCTGACCTCAGCTGATCTGACTGTCTCGGCCTCCCAAAGTGTTGGGATTACAGGTATGAGCCACCACGCCCAGCCAGCCACTTAATCTTAAGAAAAAGTTAAGAGGTGCTTTGCTCAGCCTGGGGCTCTCAGCATGTCATTTGTCCTCAGAAGTGAGTGTGACACATATATAGAAGACACAACCTCCTCTCCAAGGCATTCTAGACAAAATTAATTGGTCTTCTTAGTTCTCTCATTGCCCTTTCTTTGCTCAGCAAATTATGAACCTCGAAAGGGCGAAGATATGTGAAGAAATTTCTGTGCTTTATACAAGGTGCACTTTACAGAAAAGATAGTCAATAAATGTGTTGAATCAAAGTAAGATACAAAGACTATAAGACATTCACCAACATAATAAGGACAATGTATAGGCATATTTCTGTAATGTAACTTGTAATCTTTGTTATCATAAAATTCAGAGTTAGATATTCTTACAGCATTTGTCCTATTTAGATCCGTTCTCTGCCATGCTACTCTATCATGTAACGAGCCTAATTTGGAAAACTGAAATGTTTACCCCCTGGGTTTTTCTCTTCAGAATTTAGCACTTATTAAGTTTACATGCAGTTTGCTTTCACAGCAATAATCTGGCAATTAAATCTGTGTAAGGAATGGTATTTCTAACATCGTTGCAAATTATATACAGACAACGTTTGAAATGTATTAACTTATATCCCTTATTTTAGCCTATATAATAGGACAATATTTATTCCAGTTGAGTTCTCATTGAACATGAATAGAGATTTGCTTTGTTTATTTCAAATAACAGAAGCAGTACTACCAGTGTTAATGCATGGGGTAGAAGTAAGAGAGAAAGAAACTTCACAAAATTCTCATACTAGGAACTTTAGCACAGCAGGGATTCAGTTATGGGGAAATGGCCTCAGAGAAACTCTAGGAATCACACCATCAGGGATTTGTGACCCTTTATGCTAATATTTCACTATCCACATGACTTTGCTTTTCTCTTCCTCCATTTAGACTTTCCTTCTTTTCTTCCTACTGTGAAATTGACTTCCTTACCTTCTTCTCTATCACCAGTGTGACCTTCGTGGCCTATTTACCTCTTAAAGGTTCCACCTCTTAATTCTGTTACAACAGCAACTAAATTTTAATGTGAGTTTTGGTGGGGACATTCAAACCATAGCACATAGAATGTTGAGCATCTTTTCATATACTTATGCCATCTATCTTCTTTGGTAAAGGACCTGTTCAGGTCTTTTGCCCATTTTTAATCAGGTTGTTCTTTTTTTATAGTTTTGAGATTTAAGCATTCTTGGTATATTTTGGATAGCAGTTCTTTATAAGATTTTACAAATATTTTCTTCTGGTCTGTGTCTCATTCCTTTGAAAATGTCTTTCACAGGGCATTTTTTTTATGAGGTCTCACTCTGTCACCTAGGCTGGAGGGCAGTGGCACAACCATGACTCACTGCAACCTTGAATGTCTGGGCTCAAGAGATCCTCCTGTCTCAGCCTTCTGAGTAGCTAGGACTACAGGCTCACAATACCACACCGAGTTAATGTTTTATTTATTTATTTTTTGGTAGAAATGGGGTCTGCTATGTTGCCCTGGTTAGTCTCAAACTCCCTGGCTTCAAGCAATCCTCCTGCTTTGACCTCCCAAAGTACTGGAATTACAGGTATGAGCCACTGCCTTCAGCCAGAAGTTTTGAGTGCAGTACAGCTTATCTCCTATGGTCTGCATGGCCTCCCAAATTCATGTATTGAAACAATCCCCATTGTGGTATTAAGTGGGAACTTTGGGGAAAGGCATTAAGAGATAAATCCTGTTGGGTGGCACCCTTGTTGATGACTTATAAATCAGTTAGAGGGAACTACTTGAGGATGTTTTTGCCCTTCCACCTTTCACCATGTGAGGACACATTTATACCTTTCTGCCATGTGAAGATGCAGCAAGAAGGCTCTCACCAGATACTAAATACCAATGTCCTGATTTTGGATTTTCCAGCCTTCAGAACTGTAAGAAACAATTTTTTTTTTTTTTTTTTTTTTTTTTTTTTTTTTGAGACGGAGTCTGGCTCTGTCTCCCAGGCTGGAGCTCAGTAGTGCAATCTCGTCTCACTGCAACCTCCATCTCCCAGGTTCAAGCAATTCTCCTGCCTCAGCCTCCCAAGTACCTGGGACTACAGGTGCGAACCACCACAGCCAGCTAATTTTTTTTTTTTTTTAGACGAAGTTTTACTCTTGTCACCCAGACTGGAGTGCAAAGGCATGATCTCAGCTCATTGCAACCTCCACCTCCCGGGTTCAAGCGATTCTCCTGCCTCAGCCTCCCAGGTAACTGGGATTACAGGCACATGCCACCACTCCCAGCTAATGTTTTTGTATTTAGTAGAGATGGGGTTTCACCATGTTGATCAGGCTAGTCTCAAACTCCTAACCTCAGGTGATCCACCTACTTTGGTCTCCCAAAGTGCTAGGATTATAGGTGTGAGCAACCATGTGCTGCCTAATTTTTGTATGTTTAGTAGAGATGAGGTTTCTCCATGTTGGTCAGGGTGGTCTCGAACTTCTGGCCTCAAGTGATCCACTTGCCTCAGTGTCCCAAAGTGCTGGGATTATAGGCATGAGCCACCATGCCTGGCCAGATAAACAAATATTTATTGCTTATAAATTACCCAGTCTGTGGTATTTTGTTATAGCAGCACAAAAACAATAAGACATTAACAGTTATTCCTTTCATGGATTGTGTTCTGTGTTATATCTAGAGTCATCACCAGTCTGGGCATGGTGGCTCATGCCTGTAATCCCAGCACTTTGGAAGGCCGAGGTGGGTGGGTCACTTGAGGTCAGGAGTTTGAGACCAGCCTGCCCAACATGGCAAAACCCTCTCTCTACTAAAAATACAAAAATTAGTGGGGTGTGGTGGGATGCACCTGTTATCCCAGTTACTCAGGAGGGTGAGGCAGAAGATCGTTTGAACCCCAGAGGCAAAGGTTGCAGTGAACCGAGATTGTACCACTGTACTCTAACCTGAGTGACAGAGTAAGAGTCTGTCTCAACAAAAATAAAAGAGCCATCACCAAACCCAAGGTCATCTAAATCTTCTCCTATGTTATCTTCTAGGAGTTTTATAACTTTGCATTTGACATTTAGGTCTATGATCCATTTTGAATTAGTTTTTGTGAAGGGTATAAGAACTATGTCTAGAATTAATTTTATTATAGATGGAAGTCTAGACATTCCAGCAACTTTTGTTTAAAAGACTATTTTTTTTCTCCATTAGATTGCCTTTCTTCCTTTGTCAAAGATCAATTGACTAGGCCAGGCATGGTGGCTCATGCCTGTAATCCCAGCACTTTGAGAGGCCAAGGTGGGTGGATCACTTGAGGCCAGGAGTTCAAGACGAGCCTGGCCAACATGGTGAAACCCCATCTCCACTAAAAACACAAAAATTAGCTGGCTCTGGTGGCCTATGCCTGTAAGACCAGCTACTCAGGAAGTCTGAAGCACAAGAATTGCTTGAACCTAGGAGGCAGTGAGCCAAGATTGTGCCACTGCACTCCAGCCTGGGCAACAGAGCGAGACTCTGTCTCCAAAAAAAAAAAAAAGAAAAAAAATTAATTGACTATATGTAAGTCTATTTCTGGGTCCTCTATTCTGTTCACTTGATCCTATTTGTCTATTATTTTCTCAATACTAACCTGTATTGATTAGTTAGATTTATAGCAAGTCTTGAAGTCAGACAGCATCTGTTCTCTGAATGTGTTCTTCTTCTTCAATGTTACATGGCTATTCTTATAAACTTTAGAATCAGTTTGTTGCTATCTACAAAATAAGTTGCTGGGATTTTGACTGAGATCGCATTGAATCTATAGATCACATTGGGAAGAACAGATATCTTGACAATATTGAGTTTTTCTATCCATGAACATGGAATATCTTTCCATTTATCTAGTCCACTTGGATTTCTTTCATCAGAGTTTTGTAGTTTTCCTCATCTAGATCTTATATATATTTTGCTAGATTTATACCTAAGTATTTCATTTTTATAGGTTGATAATACAAATTGTTTTGTTTTTAATTGTGAATTCTACTTGTTCATTGCTGGTATATAGGAAAGTGATTACCTTTTGTGTGTTAACCTTGTACCTGCAACTTTACTGTAACTGCTTATGAGTTCCAAGAGGTTTTTTAGTGGGTTGCCTCTTTTGCTTTGTTTTGGTTTTGGTTTTTGCCAATTCTTTTGCACCCTCTCTCATTTTGAAATTGTGATAACCTTCTCTTAGTACAGAAGTGAATTTAAGGAGGATCCCAGTAGAGTAAGGAATGGACTGCAGCTGACTCTATTCATGCTCCACCCATTATGTCTCTGACCTTTCAGCATGCATCAACTGAATCCAAATACCAGTATTTGCATATATGTGCCTAAGTGTTACCTCCACCATAAACTTTTGAAAACTGCAACTCACATGTGTAGAAGGCCAGATGTGCCAAGGAGGTAACATCCACTGAAAGTAGCCTTGAAATGCTGATGTTAGAAAGTTGGTTTGGGGTGAAATAGTAATTATAAGGTATGTACTTTGTACCATATCCCAGTGGAATTTCTCTTTGACAGCTCACTGTGGCAACTGGCTTAGTAGTACACACTTTATTGGCTACCATCCTATCTTTGAACTACCTCTCCACTTCCCTACCAGCCTGCCTTGCTCTTGTTTGTCTCAGGGTCTGCTTTTGGGAAAACCCAAACAAGACAACAAAAACAACACAAGGATACTGTTGGAGGATACCGTGAACTCATCACTTTGAAAATAGGAAGAATCTAGCATTTATCTTACCTTTTTTGTGCAAATTATATCACAGAGTAACCACACAGAAGAGGAAATACTTCTCTTTATAGAAGTACTTGAGTTCATTAGAAATGAATAATAGTATTAGAATAACACCATTGTAATTCCTCAAGAATTAATAGATGTGGGTAATGAGCACTTGCAGCTACTAGTGTATCAAAATTAAGAAGAATCAGACATTTTATGTCTCCTGATATAAGAACACACCACTACCTAAAAAAAAGTCAGGCTAGGTCAAGTCTCCAAACCAGTGCTACAGAAAGTGTGAACTCCAGGCCAGCACCTCATCAGCATCACTTGGAAATTTGTTAAAAGTGTAAAGTCTTGACCAGGTGTGGTCACGCCTGTAATCCCAGCACTTTGGGAGGCTGAGGGTGGATCATGAGGTCAAGAGTTCAAGACCAGTCTGGCCAACATAGTGAAACCCCCGTCTCTACTAAAAATACAAAAAATTAGCTGGGTGTGGTGCAGGCACCTGTAATCCCAGCTACTCATGAGGCTGAGGCATGAGAATCGCTTGAACCCAGGAGGCAGAGGTTGCAGCGATCCGAGATTGTGCCACTGCACACCAGCCCCTGTGACAGTGCGAGACTCCACAAAAAGAAAAAAAAAAAGTCAAGTCTTAGGCCTAGCTCAGATATACTAAATCAGAATCTTTTGAGTGGGACTCAGGAATCAGGGGTTTTAAAGCTCTGCAGGTGATTCTTATGCACATTAGTGTCTGAAAAGTATTGCGTTATATTCTATCAATTTAGAGAAAACTCAGAGAACAGAGGAACACATAAAATACACCGTGGTGATACAATCAGAAAATGGTCTGACTCTATTTCTTTTTTTCCTTTTCCTTTCTTTCTTTCTTTTTTTTATTTTTAGAGATTGAGTTTCACTTTGTCACCCAGGCTGCCAGGCTGGAGTGCCGTGGTGCAATCATAGCTCACTGTCACCTTGAACTCTTGAGCTCAAAGGATCCTCCTGCTTCAGCCTTCTGAGTAGCTGGTACTACAGGGGCTTGCCACCACACCTAGCAATTTAAAAAAATTCTTTTTCATAGAGAAAGGATCTTGCCATCTTGCCCAGGCTAGTGTTGCTGCTGTGCTCAAGTGATCTCCCCACCATGGCTTTGCAATGTGTTGAGATTATAGGTGTGAGCCACCATGCCCAGACTCTATTTCTTCAAGAGATAAATTGCGCAGGGTGCGGTAGCTCACACCTGTAATCCCAGCACTTTGGGAGGCCGAGGTGGGCTGATCACGAGGTCTAGAGATCGAGACCATCCTGGCTAACATAGTGAAACCCCATCTCTACTAAAAATACAAAAAATTAGCCAGGCATGGTGGGGGGCGCCTGTAGTCCCAGCTACTCGGGAGGCTGAAGCAGGAGAATGGCGTGAACCCAGGAGGGGGAGGTTGTAGTGAGCCGAGATCGCACCACTGCACTCCAGCCTGGGCGACAGAGTGAGTGAGACTCCATCTCAAAAAAAAAAAAAAAAAAAAAAAAAAAAAAAAGAGATAAATTGCAAGAAAAAAAAATAAAAAAGATAATGGGAGTAGCTATAGATTATAAGACTTAGCACCAACCAAAACATATATGAATCATGATTCAAACAATGTGTTAATATATATGCATAAATCATGAGGAGACATCCAACAAACCAAATTGAGAGACATTTTTCAGGTTTCAAGAGCATCAAATACCAAGAATGACTGGGAAATTCCAAGATTAAGGAAAACTAAAGAAACACAAAAACTAAATATAATTTGTAATCTTAGATTCGATTCTATGCTGAGCAAGAATCTAATTGGGTCTATCATCAAAATGTGAATGTGGTTTGTAAATTAAATGATAAAAATGTGTGAATATGAATTTCCTAAGTCTGGGGGTTGTACTGTGGTTACATAGGACAGTGTTCTTGTTTTTTGAAAATGCACAGAGTATTAAGGGATAATTAAGAGATTACAGGAGCCTCATTGGTACAATGTATTCTAAATAATTGTGAAAAATAGTTCTGAAAAAATTATGTGTTTATAGGTATGGCTGGATAAAGACAAAAAGAGGATAAGGAATATGGGGTAAAATACAAAAATTAGAATATCTACATGTGATCTTGATAGTATTTTTGCCATTTTACTATGTTTCTAAATTTTTGTTTGTTTGTTTGGAAACAGGGTCTGGCTCTGTCAGTCAGGCTGGAGTGCAGTGTGGTGCCATCACAGCTCACTGCAGTCAACCTTTGGGCTCAAGTGATCCTCCTGCCTCCATTTCTCCAGTAGCTAGGACTACAGGGGTGTGCCACCATACCCAGCTAATTTTTTAATATTTTGCACAGACAATGTCCTGCCATGTTGCTCAGGCTGGTCTCAAATTCCTGGGCTCAAGGAATCTTCCCACATCGGCCTCCCAAAATGCCGGCATTATAGGCGTGAGCCATGGCACCTGGCCTCCACATATTTTTAATGGAAAACAATATGGAAAGGGAAGGTGGTTGGAGATATACTTGTTATTGAAGCTGAGTAATGGGTTATATAATATAGATTTTAAGTCAGGGTTGGCCTTTGCTCTTTCTTTGCCCCTGGTAATCTCTAAACCCTCAGCATATCCTGCCTGATAAGAATGTCCTTTATCTTGGGAATTTGGATCACACAAACTCATTTACAGTGGCAACTTTGAGTCTTGCGGTATCAGTTTGACCTCCAGAGGAGCTAGAGACTGAGGTCAGCTGTATGGTCAGTCAAGCATGATGTCCCAATAAAAACTGTGGACACCAAGGCTTGGGGGAGCTTTCCTGGTTGGCACTGCTCCATGTTTCTTTTCACACATCATTGCTGGGAGAGGTCAGTGTTGTCCATGACTCTACAGGGAGAGGACAACTGGAATCTCCACCTTTAGAACCCTTCTGGCCTCTGCCCTATGCGTAGATCAAGTCTCCAAATCAGTGCTAGATCCTTTGCAGATTTTACTCTGTATCCTTTTCCTGTAACCCACCATTACCATGAGTATAACAGCTTTAAGTGAGTTCTGAGTCATTTTAACAAATTACCACACCTGAGGGTGGTCTTAGGCTCTCCTGAACTCTGCAGTTTGCGTCAGAAGTATTGGCGGTCTTGTGGACTGCTCTATTTAACTCTGCATGGGTTCATTGTTACCCTGTCTACCTTTATATGTTCAAAGTTTTCCATAATAAAGTGTTAACAGGCCAGGCGTGGTGGCTCGCACCTGTAATCCCAGCACTTTGGGAGGCGGAGGCAGGCAGATCACCTTAGGTCAGGAGTTCAAGACCAGCCTGGCCAACATGGTGAAACCCCCTTCACTAAAAATACAAAAATTAGCTGGGTGTGGTGGCAGGTGCCTGTAATCCCTGCTACTCGGCAGGCTGAGGCAGAAGAATCACTTGAACCTGGGAGGTGGAGGTTGCAGTGAGCCGAGATCATGCCCAACCTGGGCGACGAGTGAAACACCGTCTCAAAAAAAAAAAAAAAGTGTTAACAAATAATTTTAAAAAATGTTCCTTATCCTACAGAAGTCAATTCAAAACGCAGTATTGTAGCTCAGTGGTATTCTTACTGATATGAATGAGATTGGTGTATTAGACTCACTTGAGAAGTTTAATTTTGTTCTCCAAAATTACACATCCAAATAATGTGCATATGTGTGTGGATGCACATAAGCATACATATGTGTTAAGGGCATCAAATACAAAGAATGTCTTGGAAACTGTTCTAGAGAGAAGTAAGTTATATGAAGTAACTTTTTTTTTTTTTTTTTTTTTTGAGACGGAGTCTTGCTCTGTCTCCCAGGCTGGACTGCAGTGGCCAGATCGCAGCTCACTGCAAGCCCCGCCTCCCGGGTTTACGCCATTCTCCTGCCTCAGCCTCCCGAGTGGCTAGAACTACAGGCGCCCGCCACCTCGCCCGGCTAGTTTTTTGTATTTTTTAGTAGAGACGGGGTTTCACCGTGTTAGCCAGGATGGTCTCGATCTCCTGACCTCGTGATCCGCCCGTCTCGGCCTCCCAAAGTGCTGGGATTACAGACTTGAGCCACCGTGCCCGGCCATATGAAGTAACTTTTATAGCCTATTATGTTTTCTTGAGTGGTAAACAGACAGTGAAACAGCTAGTCCTTCAAGGATTACACATAATTAGGTAGTATGCTCTCAGGAGTGAATGTCTTATCTTGTCTCGTCACCACCGAAGTACCTTTGAGATCAATCGTTCTAGAATCTCTTGCTCCCATACTCCCAGCCTCAAGTGATCCACCCGCCTTGGCCTCCCAAAGTGCTGGGATTACAGGCATGAGCCATCTCGCCCAGCCCCCTTGTGCCATATCTAGAGGGTCAAGTACCATGGCTAAATCTTTCTAACACTAAGACTTCCCTCGTGGAATTTTTTTTTTATATGGAGTTTCGCTTTTGTTGCCCAGGCTGGAGTGCAATGGCGTGATCTTGGCTCACTGCAATCTCCACCTCCTGGGTTCAAGCGATTCTCCTGCCTCAGCTTCCTGAATAGCTGGGATTATAGGCATGCGCCACCACTCCCAGCTAATTTTTTTTGTATTTTTAGTAGAGATGGGGTTTCTCCATGTTGGTCAGGTTGATCTCGAACTCCTGACCTCAGGTGATCTGCCTGCCTGGCCTCTCAAAGTGCAGGGATTACAGGCGTGAGCCACTGCGCCCGGCCCCCTCTTGGAAATTCTAAGAATTGCTGGAAAAGTCAGAAAACTAGGCTGCCTAGTTCTACCTCCAGATCTCCAGATTATACTACCTAAACTCTAAACTTAGGCTTGATTCATTTCCAGTTGATTCCTTCCCAGTTCTCCGTATCTCAAGCCTCTTCTGTCTTTTCAGTTGAATCTTATCCTTCAGTTTCTTTTTGACCTTATATTTACTTATATCAAAATACCTACCCAATTTTTTTTTCTTTTTGTTTTTTAGATGAAGTCTTGCTCTGTCGCCAGGCTGGAGTACAGTGGCACAATCTCAGTTCAAGCAACCTCTGCCTCCTGGATTCAAGCAATTCTCCTGCTTCAGCCCACTGAGTAGCGGGGATTACAGGCACACACCACCAGGCCGGCTAATTTTTGTATTTTTAGACGGGGTTTCACTACAGCCTCTGACTCCCGACTTCAAGTGATTCTTGTGCCTCAGCCTCCCGAGTAGCTGGGACTACAGGCACACACCACCTCACCCAGCTAATTTTTTGTATTTCAGTAGAGACAAGGTTTCACCATGTTGCCCAGGCTGGTCTCGAACTCCTGACCTCAGGTAGTCACCTGCCTTGGCCTCCCAAAGTGCTAGGATTACAGGCGTGAGCCACCACGCCCAGCCTATAGTTTAAATAAACAGTTTAAATTGTGGTGCTGTGGATAAGGGAGTGAATAAAAGCCCACCACTAAATTTAGAAGAGGAATGCCCATAGGACATTGTCTTGAATTTGGGGGTAAGTATACAGTGATTCTCAAATCTGGAGTTCTCTACTTACTGCATCGGGATGTAGAATATACAATGGACAGAGTGTGTTGAAATGTGTGACTACATCATGATGATTGGTTTTAACATTGAGGGGTAACAATTGTTCTAAAGAAAGGAGTTCATATTTTCTGACTGCATTTTAAAAGAACTCTTTAATACTTGTTGTAAGTCAGAAGAACCGAGAGTACGGAAGAACCATCGGAAGGTACAATTCTAGATGGAAAGGGAATCAGCACCTCAAAAAGTAATATTCACCATGAGGAATATGAGTTTATATAACAAAACTCTTAACTTTCAATCTTATTTCCATTAGGACTGAAGTAATGAGTATACCATTTAATTTTTTTACAGTAATAACTTGTTAAAATTTTTTTAAAGGATACTATTATCTTCATACAGTCTTCTCTAGAATCTTGCACTACAAATTGCCCCTTTCTCTTTTGCATTCTTATTGGCTTTATTTCCTTGGCTCACTACTTTGGTTCATTCAAGAGAATGCTCAAGTTTCAACTTCTTAGAAATAAAATATTTTGAAACAAGTCCCTATTCCTACCCATATTACCATCTTCTAAATACTATCATCTTCTAATTAAAAGGGAAAGCTACTCCACTGACATTTCCTACAGTCACCTACACTCAGAAGCTCGTGCTTCCTAGAGGCAATCTATTGTCCTTATAATTGACCTTTACACTCTCTAGAATCCATTCCTTTTCCTTCTCTAATGCTACCATTCTAGTTTAGTCTCCGTTTACTATAAAGACCTTCTGCCGGGCACGGTGGCTCACGCCTGTAATCCCAGCACTTTGGAAGGCCGAGGCGTGCGGATCACGAGGTCAGGAGACCGAGATCATCCTGGCTAATACGGTGAAACCCCGTCTCTACTAAAAAAAAAAAATACAAAAAAGTTAAGCCGGGCATGGTGGCGGGCGCCTGTAGTCCCAGCTACTGGGGAGGCTGAGGCAGGAGAATGGCGTGAACCCGGGAGGTGGAGGTTCCGGTGAGCCGAGATTGTGCCACTGCACTCCAGCCTAGGCAACAGAGTGAGACTCCGTCTCAAAAGAAAAAAAAAACCTTCTAACCTTGCCTCCAATTTCATTTTATTAGAAATTTTCAGTAGAAAAACTCATCATTAAAAATCAGTCCTTATAAACTGAAAAATTTATAAGCATTTGTAAAAGGCAAAATGTACAAGCTTTTGCATACTTTGGCAATATATAGATGATGACCAATGGACCAATCTCTCAGTGCAAGGCAGTATTTGATTAGCAATTTTTAAAAATTGAGTTAGAACTAGAAAGAAATGATTTTAAGAAGTAAAAATCTGAATTTAAGAAGTAAAAATCTGACTTTTTCTTTGATCTTAAGTTACTAACTTAATAAAAACGTTCAAAAAACTGTAAAAGTGTTCATTTGAAATAGTTTCATTTCTTCATTTAAGAAAAAAAAAAAGCCAGGTGCGGTGGCTCATGCCTGTAATGCCAGCACTTTGGGAGGCCGAGGCGGGCAGATCACCTGAGGTCGGGAGATCGGGACTAGCCTGACCGACTTGGAGAAACCCCATCTCTACTAAGAAAATACAAAATGAGCGCGGCGTGGTGTTGCATAATCCCAGCTACTTGGGAGGCTGAGGCAGGAGACTCGCTTGAAGCCAGGAGGCGGAGGTTGCGGTGAGTCAAGATCGCGCCATTGCACTCCAGCCTGGACCACAAGAGCGAAACTCCGTCTCAAAAAAAAAAAAAAAAAAAAAAAAAAAAAAAAAAAAAAAAAAAAAAAAATCACCAACCCAGAGTTGTTTCTTTCTGCTTTTATAATAATTTACATTTGCTGACTTGCAGGGTGTGATTTCTTCCAATTTTTGCCTTAGCTCACAGATCGCTACTAAAATAAAATTTTCTCTACCCATAGAAGTGAGCTTTTTAAAAATTATCACCTTAAATTATTTGGATAATTTGCCCATTTAGACTAGGAGAAAGTATTCAGGTTTTTAATATCCCAGACCTCTTTACCATAATGTAATGAAAAACTTTGAGTTAACTAGAATACAACTCCAATAAATAGATAAAATATCTGTATTTGTATTGTGCTTGTTGCGGGAAGTCAGGGACTCCGAACGGAGGGACCTGAAGCTGCGGCAGAACATAAATTGTAAAGATTTCATGGACATTTATTAGTTCCCCAAATTAATACTTTTATAGTTTCTTATACCTGTCTTTACTGTAATCTCCGAACATAAATTGTGACGATTTCATGGATACTTATCACTTCCCCAATGAATATCCTTGTGATTTCCTATGCCTGTCTTTACTTTAATCTCTTAATCCTGTCATCTTCTTTGTAAACTGAGGAGGATGAATGTCGCCTCAGGACCCTATGATTGTGTCAACTGCACAAATTGTAGAGCATGTGTTTGAATATGAAATCTGGGCATCTTAAAAAAAGAACAGGATAACAGCAATGTTCAGGGAACAAGAGAGGTAACTTTGAACTGGCCCCCGGTGAGCCGGACGGAACAGCGCCATATTCCTCCTCTTTCATAAGCAAATAGGAGAAAAATCGCTGAATTCTTTTTCTCAGCAAGGAACATCCCTGAGAAAGAGAATGTGCCCTGAAGGTAGGCCTATAGACGGCCCCTTTTTAAGGCCTCCCGTCTTTTACTGTGGAAGCTGAAGGGATGAAATAAGCCCCGGTCTCCTATAGTGCTCCCAGGCTTATTAGGATGGGAAAACTCCCACCTAATAAATTGTGGTCAGACAGGTTATCTGTTCTCAAACCCTGTTTCCTGGTAAGATGTTACCTACGACAATGCGTGCCAGTAACTTCATTAGCAATTTTAATTTTACCTCATCTGGTGGTCCTGTTATCTCGCCCTGCCTCCATTTGCTTCGTGATATTTTATTACCTTGTGAAGTATGTGATCTCTGTGACCCACACCCTATTCGTGCACTCCCTCGCCTTTTGAAAATCGCTAATAAAAACTTGTTGGTTTTATGGCTTGGAGAACATCATGGATCCTGCCAACATGTGATGTCTCCCCTAGACACCCAGCTTTAAATTTCTCTCTCTTGTGCTCTTTCCCTTTATTTCTCAACCCAGCCGAGATACTTAGGAAATAGAAAAGAACCCACATTTAATTATAAACATCGGGAGCGAGATCTCCCGATAGTGCTGAAAGTAGACACAAAGTCTCTGGAGCAGGAAGAGACTTAATTATTACTTAAATTCTCTTTGGGAAGGATCTTACCATTTGGAATATAAATATATATCTCTAGGGGCAAGACAAGACTAGTGTCTCCATACTTAAAACAACCAGAGATGTCTTCACAGTCCCAGGTCTCATCACCCCTTGAAATGAGCATACTAGAGAAGTATCTCTGTGTAAGGGAATGAACTGTGCTCCTCAAAATGTATGTGTTAAAGCCCTAAACACCCAATTACTATATTTGGAATTAGGATCTTTCTGGGGATAATTAAGGCTAAGTGAGCTTATAAGGGTAGGCCCCTCATACCACAGACCTGGAAGAAATAACAAAGACGAATGCACTCAGAGGAAGAGTTATGTGAGGACACAGCGAGAAAGTGGCTGTTTCCAAATGAAGAAGAGAGGCTTCAGACTGGGCACAGTGGCTCACGCCTGTAATCCCAGCACTTTGGGAGGCCAAGACAGGAGGATCATTTGAAGTCAAGAGTTCAAGTCCAGTCTGGCCAATATGATGAAACCCCATCTCTACTAAAAATACAAAATTAGCTGGGTGTGGTGGCCGGCACCTATAATCCCAGCTATTTGGGAGGCTGAGGAAGGAGAATTGCTTGAACTTAGGAGGCAGAGGTTACAGTGAGCAGAGATCAAGCCACTGCACTCCAGCTATGGCAGTCACAGAAGATTTTAATTAGGAAACAAAGCTTTGCAGGACAGGAGAGCCAGAGACGTGACGGGGAAGCTACAGGTTACAACAGATTTGTGAATTCAGCCAAGCACGGTGGTGGCAGGGCCTAGCTGCTACAAAGAAGACATGTTTTAGACAAATACTCATGTGCATGGGCAAAAAATTCAAGGACTGTATTTGTGACTAATTGTGTAACAGGTTATTTTAGTTTCTGTTCTGTGGAAAGTGTAAAGCATTCCAACAAAGGGTTTTAATGTAGATTTCTTTTTTTTTTGCACCCATGCTGTTGATTGCTAAATGTAATAGTCCGATCGTGACACTGAATAAATGTCTTAAAAAAAAAAAAAAGAAAACAAAAGATTTGTAAGTGTAAGTTACTTGAAATTACTGCAGTTGGTTCTAATTATGCCAATCTACTGTAATGTTAACATGACTAATTTGAAAGTAAATTTAGCTACTACTTAATACAAATGAAAACAAGATATTTCATTAATATTTTATTTTTTAGAGAATCACTTTGAGCAATTAAATAACCATTTATCTAAAAGACATTTCAAATATATTCCAAATACTTAAACACTGCATAAATATTAAGGTTTAACACACATCTTTTAACAAATATAACTACCAGTTCAGATATACTCAAAACACACAATACAAAACTATCAAAGCTAATGCTAGATATTCCAAAAGTGGTAACAGAAATGATTGTGTGCTGTCAACAATGACAGCTCTCAACATTGAGTATTTTTTCCAATTTTACACTAATTCTTGCAAAGGCAATATCTGGGAACAATAGATGTAGACTCACCAATATAATCTGACAGTGGTAATTTATCAATTTACCAAATATGCCACTTTCTTTTTTTTTTTTTTTGAGATGGAGTTTCGCTCTTGTGCCCAGGCTGGAGTGCGATGGCACAATCTCGGCTCACCACAACCCCCGCCTCACGGGTTCAAGAGATTCTCCTGCCTCAGCCTCCCCGAGTAGATGGGATTATAGGCATGGGCCACCACACCTGGCTAATTTTGTATTTTTAGTAGAGATGGGGTTTCTCCATGTGGATCAGGCTGGTCTCGAACTCCTCACCTCAGGTGATCTGCCTGCCTTGGCCTCCCAAAGTGCTGGGATTACAGACGTGAGCTACCACGCCTGGCCTGCGTCTCACTCTATTGACCAGGCTGGAGAATAGTGGCGCAATCTTAGCTCACTGCAACTTCCCTCTCCCAGGTTCAACCGATTCTCCTGCCTCAGCCTCCCGAGTAGCTGGGATTACAAGAGCCCACCACTATGCCCAGCTAATTTCTGTATTTTCAGTAGAGTCAGGGTTTCACCATGTTGGCCAGGCTGGTCTCAAACACCTGACCTCAAGCAATTCTCCTGAGCCTCCCAAACTAATTGGATTACAGGTGTGAGCCAACACTCCTGGTTCAAATACGCCACTTTCTATCAATTTTTTTTCCAATCTTATATTTCTCTAATTTTATAGGGGCAGGTGATAAAAAAATTTCAATTTCACTAGCTCTGACTATAAAATTAAACTTTTCCAACATTTAAGATCATTTCAAGGAAAATAAGCATAGGCTTTAATATTTATATTAGTGACTGATTAATTGTAGTTGACTAGGGTATTAAATTTTAGAAACTTAAGATAATTCCCGCTGGATGCAGTGGCTCATACCTGTAATCCCAGCACTTTGGGAGGCCGAGGTCGGTGGATCACGAGGTCAGGAGTTTGAGACCAGCCTGAGCAACATGATGAAACCCCATCTCTACTATACTAAAAAAGTAGCCAGGCATGGTGGCAGGCACCTGTAATCCCAACTAATGGAGAGGCTGAGGCAGGAGAATCACTTAAACCCGGCAGGCAGAGGTTGCAGGGAGCCCTTAAGATCATGCCACTGCACTCCAGCCTGGATGACAGAGCAAGACTCCATCTCAAAAAAAAAAAAAAAGAAATTTAAGATAATTCTTAAAGATTATACCTGCTGTACCTTGTGCATTTTAGTCATGACATTTAATCATTATTCTTCACACAAAAGTGTTATAAAGTTATATTGTCTATATTGACAATAAAAAAACTATTAAACTGTAGCAACCTTTTTCTAAATGATTCAAGACTTCATTTGAGCTATGCAAATTAATATTGCTGATATTTAAATATGCTCTTTCATTATATATTCGGGCAAAAGTTTTTTAGAGTAAAGGTGATAAGTCATAGAAATTTTTTTCTTTCTTTCTTTTTTTTTTTTTAATTAAAAATAGAGATGCGGTCTCCTTGGTCTCAAACTCCTGAGCTCAAGCAATCCTCCTACCTTGGCATCTCAAAGTGTTGGGATTAAAGGTATGAGCCACTACACCCAGCCCATACACTTTTCATTTACTATATAAAGTCTTTCTCCTACAAAATATCCATTCTCCTTCCCCAAAATAAACAAGGCACCTTAAAGGCAAACTTTATAATCCATAGTCAAATAAAAGTTTTTATTCACTTAAGCAGGAGGGAATGAGTTCAGTACATTAATTAGTCTGCCCTGCTATAAGACTTGCCTCCTCCAAAACAGAATTCCAGGAAGGAAAATAAGTTATCCATGCTGATTCTACCTTGCTAACAAATTGGGGGAGTAACCCCTCTAATAGTGGTTTGACTGGTAGAAAATGAAAGAGCTCTGTCTCAAACCAAATGGTGATTACATAAAAAATTTGGCATTGTCAAATCAGGCAGATACAATCTAAAGCAAAAAATAGTCAGGCGTGGTGGCTCACGCCTGTAATCCCAGCACTTTCAGAGGCCAAGGCGCGAAGATCACCTAAGGTCAGGAGTTTTGAGATCAGCCTGGCCAACATGGCAAAACTCCATC
This sequence comes from Chlorocebus sabaeus, assembly GCF_047675955.1. Taxonomy (NCBI): domain Eukaryota; kingdom Metazoa; phylum Chordata; class Mammalia; order Primates; family Cercopithecidae; genus Chlorocebus; species Chlorocebus sabaeus. The sequence goes on along the minus strand of NC_132918.1, from coordinate 35,161,327 downwards.
TCTACCAAAAATACAAAAATAAGCCAGGCGTAGTGGTGCAGATCTGTAGTCCCAGCTACTTGGGAGGCTGAGGCAGGAGAATCACTTGAACCCAGGAGGCGGAGGTTGCAATGAGCCGAGATTGCACCATTGCACTCCAGCTTGGGTGACAGAGCCAGACTCCGTCTCAAAAAAATAACAATAATAATAAAGTAAAAAGAACATGGTCTGCAACAGGTGTTTTTTGTTTTGTTTTTGTTTGTTTGTCTGTTCTTGAGATGCAGTCTTGCTCTGTCACCCAGGCTGAAGTGCAGTGGCGCAATGTCAGCTCACTGCAACTCCGCCTCCCGGGCTCAAGCGATTCTCCTGCCTCAGCTTCCCTAGTAGCTGGGATTACAGTCATGTGCCACCACGCCTGGCTGTTTTAGTAGAGGCGGGGTTTCACCATGTTGGCCAGGCTGGTCTCAAACTCCTGACCTCAAGTGATCCATCCACCTCGGTCTCCCAAAGTGTTGGGATTACAGGCGTAAGCCACGTGCCCAGCCTGCAATAGGTATTCAAAATCCTCCCTAAGAGAAAATAATTGTGCCTTGCTGTCTACCAAAGGCATTGGTTAAAAAAAAGTCTCAGCAGTTACAATGTACAGTATCACCTTCCCTTCTGTAACCAAAATGCTTATTAGATATATGAATGCTAGTTATCAGATTATTTTAAAAGTTTATTTTCTTTCTCTAATAATAAGGTAAAATACATTTTGGAAATCTGCATGGAATGTCCCCAACAAGTTATTTCTTTCATTTTAGCAGGGTTTGTGGTATACAGCTTTAGTCATTCTTTCAATTTCTTGGAAGCGCAGGATTCTCCAAAATACAAAAATAAAATTTTCAGCTTTTACATCAAATAATGGTCTCAACCATTTAATACAAAGCAACATACTTTCTCAGGTTTCTGTTAATAAGGCCAAATAAAAGTCACTCAGAAAAAAAAGGTTAAATGACTAAGATTTCTCTTTTGTAGGATATAATTCACCCTTATGGTTTCTCTTCTACCATTAAAGTCTTATCTACTCTAATTCCTTCAAAGTTTCAAGTTCAATACAGTACAACGTATGCAGAGATTTTATAGTTTTTATCATAGTTTTTTTTTTCAACATTGTTTACAGGATGCTTTAAACACTTTTACAACTATTACCTCAGATTTGTGATTATGACTCATAGTACAGTCCACTTTCAAAACCATGATTTTTGGATTATAGCCCATCCAAGATTTTACTCTGCTCAGAAAAAGAAAAAAAAAAATTACATATCCAGAGTTTCACAAGCAATTCAGGGGTTTTTCCCACAGACACCTAGATTAAAAAAACCTTGCAATAAAGGGGTGAAATCCAACAATTACTTTAGATTTCAAAGGTTTAATATTTTAAAAAATTGAGAAACCTAAGGTGTTGAATAAACTTTTAAATAACTTCTCAGGCAAAATTAAAATATTTATCAAGGGCAGGGCACAGTGGCTTACGCCTGTAATCCCAGCATTTTGAGAGGTCAAGGCAGGAAGACTGCTTGAAGCTCTGAGTTTGGGACTAGCCTGGAAAATACAGTGGACCCCACCTCTATAAAAGATTATTATTTTATTAGCTGGGCATAGTGGTGTGTGCCTATAGTCCTAGCTACCAGAGAGGCTGAGGTGGAAAGATCCTTTTTTGTTGTTGAGACAGGGTCTCGCTCTGTCACCCAGACAGGAGTGCAGTAGCACAATCACTGCTCACTGAAGCCTTGACCTCCTGGGTTCAAGCAACCCTCCCAACTCAGCTTCCAAGTAGCTGGGACTACTGCTGTGTACCACCATGCCTGGATAATTAAAAAAAAAAAAAAACGTTGTAAAGATGGGTTCTTACTATATTGCCCAGGTTGATCTTGAACTCTTGACCTCAAGTGATCCTCCTGCCTCGGCCTCCTAAAGTGTTGTGATTACAGGCATGAGCCACAGCACCCAGCCTAAAGAAGATCCCTTGAGCCTAGGAGTTTGAGGTGACAGTAAGCTATGATTGTATCACTGTACTCCAGCTTGGGCAAAAGTGAGACCATGTCTCTAAAAATAGGAATAATAATAATAAAATAAAATAAAGTATTTACAATGGAAGGAGTCTGTGGTGTTACTTTTAGGTAATCTCAGAAGAACTTTTCAAACTCAGATGTATACATGTGGCAACCAATATGCATATGGAGATACTGACAGAGAGAGAAAAATGTTCAATCTAGTATTAGCCAGTAAACATATGATGCATTCACTGCAGGAGTTAGAAGTCCATACTTGAAGGTAGTGTTTAATTTATCAGGATCAATCAATCAAGAAAAACACTCACACATAAAAACAGGGTATTTTTTAGTACTACTGATTTACAATAAACAGATCCTCAGATTTAGGTAGATCATTTTTACATGCCATTAGTGATCAATGTATGCAACACAGTTGTACATAGCTATTAAGTTATTTTGGCATGCATTACAAACATGTATTCAAATTATCAATAACTATAATTTTTTGTGTTTATTTCTAGGGCAACTTAATTAATGGCTTTCACCTTAAAGGCTTAAAATGTTTTAAAACTTCAAGTCATTAAAGATGTACTGACATTAAAACCATGTTTGAAGTCTGAGTGCAGTGGCTCATGCCTGTAATCCCAGCACTTTGGGAGGCTGAGGCAGGTGGATCACTTGAGGTCAGGAGTTCAAGTGACTGAGGTCAGGAGTTCAGACTGGCCAACGTGGTGAAACACTTGAGGTCAGGAGTTCAGACTAGCCAATGTGGTGAAACCCTATCTCTACTAAAAATACAAAAATTAGCCAGGTGTGGTGATGTGCGCCTGTAGTCCCAGCTACTCAGGAGGCTGAGGCAGGAGAATTGCCTGAACCCAGGAGGCGGAGGTTGCAGTGAGCCAAGATTGCACCACTGCGCTCCAGCTTGGACAACAGAGCGAGACTGTTTCAATTAACAACAACAAAAAACTATGTTTGAAAGTATGTATAATTTGTAATAATATAAATGGGAAGAAATAAAAGGTTATTATGGCAATCTGAGTTGCTTAATCCAAAAATTAAAAATCAAAACACATTTCATATGTAAGAGTTAAGTGGGTTTTTTCTTTATTAATACATGATAATGGACAACCATGTGACAAAGTACTGCAGTGTATGGTTTGGTGGTGTCTCCTTGCCTCTAGGATGGGATTTTTTCCAGGTGATTCTTCAGGATCTGACATCGATGCCCAACACAGGCTTTCCAATGGCAATGCATGAGTTTTAGAGGTCACTGCCCCATTTTTCTTCAGGTGCTGTGTGCCATTTTCTCCCACCCATTTTATCCTCCATTACTTATAAAAACCCCACTCTAAAATTCAACCTATGTTATAAAATTAACATAATCAGGAGTTAGTACACATTGTTCCACAATGATAAAATTAAGACTCATAATGTACTATCTTGTTTCCTCTAACTTTTGAAGGATTTATATAATCTCTAAAGAGTCAGAGTAATACATAACACAAAACATGCAAAGAACCTTATCACTCGGTGTATATAATATGCTGGGAATTACTAAAGTACTCAAAAGCTTAATTTTCTTGGAATAGCAACTGTCCAATGAAAATTACAGTATTCAAACAAAAGGTTATGTGTTAATAAATGAAAATACAGTACCTGATTTGGCATAAATAGTGAGATCTTTTTCACTAGTAAAGTGCTTAATTAAGAAACATTTTTCCACTATTAATTTGTCAAAGGCACAAAATATCTTTGTGTCTCTCTTTAAAGTATTAGTTTTTTAAATTATGGTACTATCCATTTAAATTTTACTTAATCAGAAAGCTTTACTGTTTTTTTTTTTCTCAGCAATTAAAAAAAAACTACTTGAAGAATAACATTTAATTTTTATTTTCAAAATGTTGCTATAAACATACATACAACACTGAATTTGATCCCCTCCATTGGCTGTCTGTGTGCCATGAAGCACTTGTGACAGAAAACATATGTAAGCTTAGGGTAAAAGTTTATAAGGAATCAAAATGTCTTCCAAAAAGAGGCGGTAGGGACAAGAGTAATCAATAAGTTTAAAAATCATAACTTTCATTTTATAAAAAATAGTTTGAATAATTTTCTTATAAATCTTTAATGCTTACAAAAGCAGGAAATACATTTAAAATAGTCTTTTTTAACACAGATTCATTTGTACAATATGGTCATAAGAAAAATAACTAAAATGACATTTCAGTAGTCTATATTCTCTTCTCAGCAAATTCCACATAAAATTTAACTAATTTACAATTCAAAATAAGATTTTAACTGCCAACAATGTCAGACTAGTTGTGGTTAGTACCTGAATATCAAGTTCTTCTCCATTTTATATATTTTACCACAATTTTAAATACAGATCCAGCAGTGATAGGTACTAATAACTATACTTAACTACATGGTTACCACCCATGACTACTGCATTGCAGCTTAGAACATGCTTTGGTCAGTAAATTTAAAAGATATAAATCAAATAACGAGGCCAGAAAAGTTGTTTTAGAATTTCCTGACCTTAAGCAAACTTTAAATACATCGACAAGGCAAAGAAAAATATGATCAAATATACAGAGAGGTTTCTATTTTTTCAACCATTTGGCATTTTATATTATTAATTTTGCTGTTTACAATAATATTTTATATTCCTGTGCACTGATTATCATTGCTCTCCGAATTAAAACTAAACTACAATTACCTTTCTAGAATGTCCAGTAGTGCACATATTAATTGTTCCTTTTGCATTTCCATGAAGTTGATCCTTCATCCTGTAAATTTTTAAATTTTGGACCAAGAAAGAACCACCAACCAAATCCAATGAAAACACAAATAATGGACTCCACATAATAACCATCCAGGGCTGTAACACATGAGCCACCCAGTTTTTTGCAAAGCTGTAAAAATAAAACTATAATAAATAATCTACAATTTCAAAATGGAAGTACTTAGCAATTAACATGCTTCTACTTTATAAATAATTAATCAAAATATATTTTTCCTAAAACATTTCAGTATTTCACTGAATTCCAATGACAAAATATGTTACTGTATCTTAATCTCTCTAATGCTACTAACAGGATTAAAAACAATTTTCAGTTCTTGCTGTAAACAATACTCATTTTCTTTTTTCAGGCAGAGTCTCACTTGTTACCCTAGCTGGAATGCAGTGGTGTGATAATGGCTCACTGCAATCTCTGGCTCCTGGGTTCAAGCAATCCTCCCACCTCAGCCTTCTGAGTAGCTAAGACCATAGGCATGCACCACCATGTCCCGTTAATTTCTATATTTTTTGTAGAAATGGTGTTTCACCATGTTGCCCAGGGTGGTCTTGAACTCCTGGGCTCAAGCAATCTGCCTGCTTCAGCCTCTCAAAATGCTGGAATTACAGATGTGAGCCACCACACCCAGCTAAATATCTATTTTCTCTTTTTTTTTTTTTAGAGACGGAGTCTTGTTCTGTCGCCCAGACTGGAGTACAGTGGTGCGATCTCAGCTCACTGCAACCTCCGCCTCCCAGTTTTGCAATTCTCCTGCCTTAGCCTCCTGAGTAGCTGGGACTACAGGCACACACTGCCACACCTGGCTAATTTTTTGTATTTTAGTAGAGATAGGGTTTCACCGTGTTGCCCAAGTTGGTGTTGAACTCCTGAGCTCAGGCAATCCACCCACCTTAGCCTACCAAAGTGCTAAGAATACAGGTGTGAGCCACTGCACCTGGCCCGAATATCTATTTTCATGATGTAGCTTTTGCATTCAGAAATATGAAGAAATTTCCAGTCCATCTAATCTAGAAGTGGACTAATGTCATTTTGAAAGAATTTATCAACAAACCACTCACTATTCAGGTTTAGTTATAACTGTTATATGGATAGCCAATGGACATTCCCTTTTTCTATCACTACAAAACTTAAGCTATTAATTATTATGCATTTATTTATTTATTTTTGAGACAGACTCTCGCTGTGTCACCCAGGCTGGAGTGCAGTGGCGTGATCTTGGTTCACTGCAACCTCCGCCTCCTGGGTTCACGCCATTCTCCTGCCTCAGCCTCCCAAGTAGCTGGGACTACAGGCGCCCACCACCATGCCCGGCTAATTTTTTGTATTTTTAGTAGAGACAGGGTTTCACCGTGTTAGCCAAGATGATCTCGATCTCCTTACCTCATGATCTGCCGGCCTCAGCCTCCCAAAGTGCTGAGATTACAGGCGTGAGCCATCGCGCCCAGCCTTAATTATGCATTTATATAGTGCCTGCTGTGTAGGATAGTGATCCTCAAGGTGGGGGAAAAAGAGATCGCCTCTCCTTTACTGAGAAACGCCTTTAAGAGAACTAGTCTTGCTGATTTGAATTATTATAACCCTCAGCCTTAATGTGAAAGAAAAAGTATATGTAGATTTCTATACCAGAACCTATGGACAGATATGATTTTTTAAAAATATATAGTACTTCTAGAGGCAAAACAAAGATATTAATATCTTAGTATTAGCTTAATGTTACCTAAAATTAAAACATACTTACCTCAACAGCATCAGGTGTTCGACAATTCTGGTTTGATGCTCCTACACACTCTTTTACTGTGAGGGGATCTACAAGCCAAAGAGCTACTGTAGAAGGCCAGTTTCCTCCCAGATTGGACACAGTATTTAAAAGGGTCATGTATGTTCCTCCAATAAGTGGATCACTAACCTTTGCATTGAAAGCCATTATAGAAACATACATGCTGTACACTGTAACCTACAGGAAAAACGTAAAACATCTTTAGTATGATTATAAAGCTTATAAAGCTACAGTCTAAATTAAGAACATCAAAATCATAAACCTGAAAATTAATTTTCATGATATTTATTGAACTCAATTCAACAAATACTCATCAAGCACCTACTATAGGCCAGGCTTTAAGATCACAGCAATACAAAGATATGACCTTGGTCCCTCTGTGACACTGAAGAATTTATTCTAGGCTGGAAAATAGGGAATAAATAATTATAAATATAGGAAGTATTGTAAATAGAAGTGCACACATTGTGTTACTGGGGCATAAATATAAATGAGATTAATTATAGCACAAGTAGTCAAGAAAGACTCCACAGAGAAAATGTTAGATGAGGTGGCATTAAAGGATGCATAATGCACACAGCAAAATGCAAAACCTATTTGTACTGTACCTAAATATATATCACATATTACATGTGTATATATACGTATTTATATGTATGCATTTATTACACATATAAATACTCAAATATTTAAAGAAATAGGAATATATATATTTTCTCCTACATATACACAAGAAAAGTATTTCAAAATTTATGTGACAAACTGGAGAAAAACATCCTTAAGAGGCAAAAAGTACTTAAAAGGCAAGAAATAACCTTTAATTTAGAAAGATGGAAACAAACTGTGTTTCCATAATGGTATTCCTTTGAATATTGTTTTTGGAGGTGTTCACAGAAAAAGGAGTTCCAAAGTCAAATAAAACTGAAAGACATTAACTTACACAAAATTGGTTCATTTCATTGTATGCCTTTTGAAATCTTTACAACATAAACTCCTTGAGGGCAGGGATTTTGGCATGATTTATTCATTACATTTCAGTACTCAGAATGGTTTCTGGCAGGGAATAGGTGTTCACTTAGTAATTGTTGAAGAAGCTGGGCGCAGTGGCTCACGCCTATAATCCCAGCACTTTGGGAGGCCGAGGTGGGTGGATAATCTGAGGTAAGGAGTTCAAGACCAGCCTGGCCAATGTGGTGAAACCCCGTCTCTACTAAAAGTACAAAATTTAGCTGGGTGCAGTGGCGCTCACCTGTAATCCCAGCTACTTGGGAGACTGAGGCAGGAGAATCACTTGAACCCGGGAGGTATTACAGTGAGCCGAGATCATGCCACTGCACTCCAGCCTGGGCAACAGAGTGAGACTCTGTCTCAAAAAAAAAAATGTGTTGAAGGACTCATTAAGGTGCTACTTACAGAGGGCTTATGTCATACATCATTTCTCGAATTTACTTGGCCTTGTACCTTTTTTCCCCCATAAAGCATCTGGTTATCTCAGTTTCAGTGACTATGCTTCAGGAAATTCTCAAATGAAATACAAAGCTAAATAAATAGTTTTTGGGCTATAACCTACTGACAGAAATACTAAAGCACTGACTAGTTAAAGCACTTCTTCAACCTTCTATTACATGCCTAGCATTAACTAAGCATGTGCAAAACAGAAAAAAAATTATATTTGGCAGTCTGGCTTCAATAATTTTATAGGCATAGAATTTAGTCAGACATGACCTGCTATGGATTTCTCCTAAATGATTTACTGTATGCACAAAACTACTAAGATTACCTGGTAGTCATATTTTTAGGTTTCAGTTAAAAACTAAGTAATACATTAGCAAATATAACTTTCAAAGGATGTAAGCTAGAAAAATCCAAAGTGACTCAGAAATATGCATTAGCAATAACTGCAGTTAAGTCCCAAAGGTTATTTCTGGGCCTCTGCCATTTACTTGAGTCACTTGCATCCAGAACAAAAAAATCCCATTCTGGGCTGTGCACAGTGGCTCACGTCTGTAATCCCAGCACTTTGGGAGGTTGAGGCGGGTGGTTCACCTGAAGTCAGTAGTTCTAGACCAGCCTAACCAATATGGAGAAACCCTGTCTCTACTAAAAAAATACAAAATGAGCCAGGCATGGTGGCGCATGCCTGTAATTCCAGCTACTTGGAAGGCTAAGGCAGAAGAACTGCTTGAATCCTGGAGGCAGAGGTTGCGGTGAGCCAATATCGTACCATTGCACCCCAGCCTGGGCAACAAGAACGAAACTCTGTCTCAAAAAAAAAGAAAAAAAAGTCTCATTCTGCAATAGCAGTTTAGGCTAGAGCAAAGTGGGGATTCCTTCTTTTAGGGATTACAAACATATTTAAGAAAGAAAGAAAAAGCAGCTTGACACAGCTTTCAAAATCATAAAGAGTAAGTCATAACTTTCAATATAGAAGCTAAGCCAGGGCCAGGCATGGTGGCTCATGCCTGTAATCCCAGCACTTTGGGAGGCCAAGGTGTGCGGATCACTTGAGGTCAGGAATTCAATACCAGCCTGGCCAATATGGTGAAACCCTGTCTCTACTAAAAATACAGATAATTAGCAGGGCGTGGGCAGTGGGCAACCAAGCCAGACTCTGTCTCAAAAAAAAAAAAAAAAAAAAAAAAAAAAAGAAGCAGAAGCTAAGCCAGAAACTAGGGCCCTCTACTATTTCTCAATACTTTCAGAAAGAAAAGATATTAGGAATTCAAGAAAGAATGAACTGAAACCTAGGGATAAACTGAGAAATACTTAGCAAGAGTAGAATTTGCTGGCTTTGGAATCAATTCTAAAATGTAACAAATACTTGTTGAATACATTTTTTTAAAATCTTTCAGCCGGGTGCAGTGGCTCATGCCTGTATTCCCAGCACTTTGGGAGGCTGAGGCAGGTGGATCACAAGGTCAGGAGTCAAGACCAGCCTGGCCAATATAGTGGAACCCTATCTCTACTAAAAATACAAAAATTAGCCAGGCGTGGTTGCACGTGCCCGTAATCCTAGCTACTCAGGAGGCTGAGTCAGGAGAATCGCTTGAACCTGGGATGTGGAGGTTGCAGTGAGCCAAGATTGCACCACTGCACTCCAGCCTGGGTGACAGAGTAAGACTTCATCTTGGAAAAAAAACAAAAAAGAAAGTCTCTTTCTATGAACCGAACTCATTAAGTGAAAAGTCATAAGGTTTAAAGCCCACCATCAATAATTTCTTCAGTGTCAGATTCATGCTTAAATCTTAAAATTTATCATCATTATGTTAAGGCAACTGTATAAAGCTGTCTTCTTTATTTTACACAGAACAGTTTATTTCCTGAGAAAACCACAAGCTTACCTGATGTAAAGCATAACTGAGCAGGACTATGATATAGTAATATATAGGGAATCCCCCTTGATGTTCTACTTTAGGAGTCCACCAAACCAGTAGGGCATATTCTAACCCAAGCAATAATCTATAGAGAAAGAAACATTGAGTTGACTTCCATTTTAGCTTAAATAACAACAACAACAAAAACAGAAATCCGTTTGCCTACCATATGAAAGAAGCTGAATCTAAACCTGTTAGGAGGTTAAAAAGATAAAAGCGCATATAAATAATATTGAAAAAAGATACTTTTCAAACCTTTTTCCACATATATAATTCTACACTCAGATATTAGTGATATTGATGAATGTTCCTCATTTTACCCTTTCTTATTTAGTAAGGTTTCATTTCATTTTTACCTGTAGGGCATGGCTTTGTAAAATGTGTTTAATGGCTGGGGACCTGCAGTGTATTTGCTGATAATCAGAGGCAGTATTATCTGCAAAGGAACCATTGGAACTGCCAATAAGGCTAAATGTTCTTTGGGTACTCCCTCTTCTACCAATTTCAGTCCTGTTACAGCATCTGCTGCTGAAAAACCAATCTGCAATATAAAAACAAAAAAGCATTTTAATTCATGACTTATGAAATATTTTCCTCCATGCATACGTAAGTTCTTCAAGAACCTCAATTTTATTACTGACTCATGACAGTTACAAGTGAGCATCATATTATTATACCTGGTACAACAATCAAGTTATACAAGGTACATTTTGCCTTTTGGTTTTCTAATAATATCAAGTGAAAACAATTGAAAATTCAGTACTGGTAGGGGTTGTAGATGGCTATAAATACAATTAAATTTCCACTTCAAAAAGCCCAATCTGTTATAGTAAACAAGGTCAAAAATCCAAATTTACTGATTTGTAAGTTTTAGGTTTAAAAGAACTTAAGCCTTTAATTGACCCAAATAAATCTGGTTAAAATGATGCCATATATATATATACATTTTTAATGATTTCTGACTGACCATAATAAAATTTCCGAAGTTCATCTTAATGTTTCAAAAGTAATTCTGAGAAAACATATCTGAGAGATTGAATGAGAGTGATAAAGTATAGTTAGATTAATCCTTAAAAACAGCACAAAAAAAGAATAAGAATTACGATTATTTAGATAGCCTCAAAGTACCTCCCCATGAGTCAGTTCTTAATTACAAAAGAAAAAATAGTACTTTTACAATAGATTAGAAAAGCAATTAAAGTTAAAAACAACAGTTAAAGGGATAAAGAGACATGATATGGCTTTCAATATAATTCCCTGCAGACATCAAAACATTACTTCTTTGATCTTCCTGCCTTATATACCTGTATGACCTCAACCCAAACAAGAAGAAACATGGGAGAAATGTAACTAGAAGCCCATTCTACAGAATAATTGGCCTGCATTCTTCAAAAATGTCAAGGATATTAAGGACAATGAAAGGTCATACCAACTGAATCCAATGTGTGATCCTAGATTAGATCCCCAACCAGAAAAAAGTAAAGTTATGAAGACTGCTATTATGTAAAATTTGGATATGGACTATAATTAGATAATAATATTATATCAATTTAAAATTTCCTGATATTGAGTTGTGGTTTTGTAAGCAGAAAACTTGTTCTTAGGAAATATATACTTAAGGTACTTATGGATAACAGTGCACAATGTGTACAAATTACTCTAAAGTATTTCAGAAGACATATGTAATGGATATACATAGAAAGAGAAAATCTACAGAATAAGGAAAGTGGAGCTAAATGTTAATAATTAGATAATCTGGATAAAGGATATAAAGGAGTTCTACCAACACATTTTCAAAAAGTGTGAAATTATATCGATACAGTAAGCGGAAAGAAATTATTTAGGCAGATAGTGAGGGCAAAAGAATCCTCGGTAGAGCTTCCCTTCTAACAAAAAGTAGCTCCCCAAATCATCTCTTTTCTAACAAAGAGCAGTCTGAAAAACTTGAGTCGCAAACATAGAAAAGCAAGCTGGAAGCTTGCATGGGGGAATGCCAGCAGCTGCACCAACAGAAAAGGGCTACCTGGGAGGCATATCCACCATGAAAGCTTCATCTTTTCTTTTTTGTTAGCATGTGTACAGTAAAAAAGAAATCAGCAACATGGTGCAGCTCAGGCAGAGAGCTCACCTGCATAATAAAAAATTAGGGTGGGGGCTGCCAGAAATTCGTGCCCTATGTAAATAGTGCACCTGGACCTTACCAGTTTTTCAGGCCCTGTTTAAATCAGACACCGCCTCCCCACTAGCTCATCTATAAAACCTCTTGCATTTCACCACAGATCTGGCAACACATTTTTCCAGGACACCTTTCTGTACCACAGAGCTATTCTCTTTCTCTCGCCTACTAAACTTCTGCTGTTAACCTCACTCTTTGTGTGCCCACGTCCTTGATCTCTGTGGCTGTGAGACAACAAACCTCAGGTACTACCCTAGACCACAAGGCCACTTCAATATCACACAAATATTTAAATAATAATAATAATAATAAGGCCAGGCACGGGGGCTCATGCTTGTAATTCCAGCACTTTGGGAGGCCAAGGTGGGCAGATCATGAGGTCAGGAGATTTGAGACTATCCTGGCCAACATGGTGAAACTCTATCTCTACTAAAAATACAAAAACTAGCTGGGTGTGGTGGTACACGCCTGTAGTCTCAGCCACTCAGGAGGCTGAGGCAGGAGAGTCACTTGAACCTGGGAGGTGGAGGCTGCAGTGAGCTGAGATCACACCACGGCACTCCAGCCTGGTGACAGAGTGAGACTTGGTCTTAAAAAAAAAATAAAAATAAATAAATTATAAATAGTATACACTGTAACTTCTTGGAATAGAGCCAAATTTCACCATAAAAAAATTAAAGGTAACATATATTTCACTTAAGTAGAGAAAATAATTTCACTTACATTTTATTCATTCTCTTTGTAAAAATAAGATATACAAACTGACTTTAATGTTTACTTTTAAAATGTTAAAAGTCTTAAAAGTTATATAGGAGATATTTGTAATACACATATCTAATAAAAGACTCAAATCTAAAATATATTTTAAAAAGTTTGGTCTGGCACAGTGGTTCATGCCTGTAAACACAGCACTTTGGGAGGATGAGGCGGGAGGATTGCTTCAGCCCAGAAACTCAAGACCAGTCTGGGCATTATAGTAAGAACTCTTCTCTACAAAAACATTTTTTTTAATTCACTGGGCATGGTGGTGGCACATGCCTGTACTTGGGCGACTGAGGTGGGAGGATCACTTGAGCCCAGGAGTCAGGCCTGCAATGAGCTGTGATGGTGCCACTGCACTCCGGCCTAGGTGACAGAGACCTCATCTCAAAAAGTGAAATCTAAACAGAAACAAAAACTTTACACATTTAAAGAAAAGGGCAACTTTGGATATTCAAATGGTCAATAATCACATCAAAAGATGCTCAATTTCTTTTGTCATTAGGGAAATTCAAAATATGGCAATAACAAGATGGCATTACACAACAACCAGAAAGGCTAAAATTAAAAAGATAATATAGGCCGGGCGCGGTGGTTCACACCTGCAATCCCAGCACTTTGGGAGGCCAAGGCAGGCAGATCACGCGGTCAGGAGATCGAGACCATCCTGGCTAACATGGTGAAACCCTGTCTCTACTAAAAATACACAAAATTAGCTGGGTGTGGTGGTAGGCGCCTATAGTCCCAGCTACTCAGGAGGCTGAGGCAGAAGAATGGTGTGAACCCAGGAGGCGGAGCTTGCAGTGAGCCGAGATTGCACCACTGCACTCCAGCCTGGGGGACAGAGTGAGACTCTGTTTCAAAAAAAAAAAAAAAAAGATAATATATGTGTTTTCAAGGATGTGAAACAATCAGAACTCTCTTACACTGCTGATGGTAGGGAAAATTGGAACAACAACTTTGGAAAACTATTTGGCGGTACATAATACTATGCATTTTACATGAACCAGCAATTCTATTCCTATATATTTACCAATCAGAAATGTGCACCTATCTTCACCAAAAGTCACATATGTGAATGTTTGTAGAAACACTACTCATAATAGCTCTAAAAACCTATTGATAGAATGGATAAATTGTGGCATATTCATACGATGAAATACTATACAGTAATGAGATCAACAAATTACTGCTATAAATAAAAATATGGATAAATTGCACAAATAGAACATTGAGCAAAAGAACATATGCATCCAACATAAAAATACATATTGTATAGTCCATTAACATATAATTCAAAAGGAAAGAAAATTAATCTGTAGTATTAAAAATTAGGAGAGATGTTACTGGGGAGAATTCTAAAAGGAGAAAATAGTATTATAGACTTTGTAATTGAAATACCTCCTTATATATTGCTGCAGACAGTATAAACTAGCATAACCTTTTGAAAAGCAATTCAGCAATCATATCACATTCATTGACCCACTAATTGCCCACTTAATAATCTATTGGCCAGCCAGGCACAGTGGCTCACACCTGTAATCCCAGGACTTTGAAAGGCCGAGGCAGGTGGATCACATGAGGTCGAGAGTTCAAGACTAGCCTGACAGACATGGAGAAGCCCCGTCCCTACTAAAAATATGAAATTAGCTGGGCATGGTGGCACATGTCTGTAATCCCAGCTACTTGGGAGGCTGAGGCAGGAGGAGCTCTTGAACCTGGGAGGCAGAGGTCGTGGTGAGCTGAGATCGCACCATTGCACTCCAGCCTAGGCAACAAGAGTGAAACTCCATCTCAAAAACATATATATATTTAAAAAAATAATATTAATCTATTGGCCAGCCTGTGTAGCAAAATGAGACCCCCATCTATACAGAAAATTTAAAAATTAGTTGGGTGGGCCAGGCTCGGTGGCTCACGCCTATAATCCCAGTACTTTGGGAGGCCGAGGCAGGCAGATTGCCTGAGCTCAGGAGTTCGAGACCAGCCTGACCAAAATGGTAAAACCCTGTCTCTACTAAAAATACAAAAATTAGCGGGCATGGTGGTGCGCACCTGTAATCCCAGCTACTCCAGGGGCTGAGGCAGGAGAATCGCTTGAACCCGGGAGGAGGAGGTTGCAGTGAGCGGAGATCACACCACTGCACTCCAGCTTGGGCAACAGAGTGAGACTCTGCCTCAAAAAAAAAGAGAAAAAAAAAAAAAAAAGTTTACTGGAAGGAAATGTCCAGAAAATCACAGACTTAAGCACAAAAATATTTGCTAGTGCATTTTCATAATTTAAAAACATAAGCAAAATATACAACAGAAAAATGAGTAGATGAGTAGATTATGGTAAATTTACACACTAACTATATCATGTAGCTACTAAGAAGTATGTTTTCAAATATGTAATGCTACAGAAATGTATAAGACAAAGAGAAGATAAAAAATTATATGCAGCATGATTCAATTCCACTTTTAAAGTAAATGAGTAAATAGGCCGGGCATGGTGGCTCACGCCTGTAGTCCCAGCACTTTGGGAGTCTGAGGCAGGCAGATCACTTGAGGTCAGGAGTTTGAGACCAGCCTGGCCAACATAGTGAAACCTCATCTCTTCTGAGAATACAAAAATTAGCTGGGTATGATGGCGTATGCCTGTAATCCCAGCTACTAGGGAGGCTGAGGCAGGAGAATTGTTTGAACAAGGGAGGCAGAGTTTGCATTGAGGGGAGATCGTGCCACTGTACTCCAGCCTAGGCAACAGAGTGAGACTCAGTCTCAAAATAAAAAAAAAATAAATAAAATATAAAATAAAAAAAAATAAAAAGAAAAGTATATGAGGAAATAAATATATGAAGTATATGTATACATACATACATGCACACACACATATACAGGGAAAAAAGGGAGGTTCAAAGGAAATATACCAAGAAGGTCAATACTGTTTTTTTTTTTATTAATTTGTTTTTGGGATGGAGTCTCTCTCTGTCACACAGACTGGAGTGCAATGCGTGATCTCAGCTCAAGGCAACCTCCACCTCCCGGGTTCCAGCGATTCTCCTGCCTCATCCTCCTGAGTAGCTGGGCTTACAAGCGCCTGCCACCACACGCAGCTAATTTTTGTAATTTTAGTAGAGACAGGGTTTCACCATGTTGGCCAGGCTGGTCTTGAACTCCTGGCCTCAAGTGATCAGCCCATTTTGGCCTCCCAAAGTGCTGGGATTAAAGGCGTGAGCCACCACATCCAGCAAATACTGTATCTTAAATGATAAAATTATTAAGTGATATAATTAGATAATATTGTTTGGCCAGGTGGGCAGATCACCTGAAGTCAGGAGTTCAAGACCAGCCTGGTCAACAGGGTAAAACTCCATCTCCATTAAAAATACAAAAAAATTGCCAGGCGTGGTGGCTCATGCCTGTAATCCCAGCGCTCTGGGAGGCCAAGGGTGGATCACCTGTGGTCAGGAGTTCGAGACCAGCATGACCAACATGGAGAAATCCCATCTCTACTAAAAATACAAAATTAGCTCAGCCTATGCCTGTAATCCCAGCTACTTGGGAGGCTGAGGCAGGAGAATCGCTTGAACCTGGGAGGTGGAGGTTGCAGTAAGCCGAGATAGGGCCATTGTACTCCAGCCTGGGCAACAAGAGTAAAATTCCATCTCAAAATAAACAAATACAAAACAACTAGCTGGGTATGGTGGCACACACCTGTGGTCCCAGCTACCCAGGAGACTGAGGCAGGAGAATCACTGGAACCCAGGTAGCAGAGGTTGTAGCGAGCCAAGATTGTGCCACTGCACCCAGCCTGGGAGACAGAGTAAGATTTTATCTCAAATATATATATGTGTGTGTGTGTATATATATATATAGTTATGCTCCTTGAACTTTTCATATTTTCTGAACTTCCTATTCTTTTTTTTTTTTTCCTTGAGACCCCTGTCTCAACAGAGAAACAGACCCCTGGCTCTGTTGCCCAGGCTGGAGTACAGTGGCACAACTATGGCTCACTGCAAACTCCACCTCCCAGACTCAAGCTATCTTCCTACTTCAGCTTCACAAGTAGCTAGCACTCCAGGCATGTGCCACCGTACCCAGATAATTTTTTTATTTTTTGTTTCGCCATATTCAGGCTGGTCTTGAACTCCTGAGCTCAAGAGATCCTCCTGCCTTGGCTTCTCAAAGTGCTGGGATCACAGGCATGAGCCAGCACATCTGGCCTTCTATCATTAAGAGGAAAAAACACTCACTATTTAAAATGAATATAATGAGGCTAAAACGGTTCCTTCAAAGCTGTCAAAAGATAGGTGTAAAGTGTTTATGTACATAGATTTAAGTATATAAAATGAATATCCTATAAGATTGCAGATTTTAGAAATATTAACTCCAACACTAGCAATAGTTCACTGTAACAAAATATACTTACCTTTATTCTAGCCTAACGTGTTAAAAATATTTTTAGAACTATAAAACTGAGACACCTTAATATAGAATAAAAGTCACCAGTAATCCCCGTTTCTCTTATGGTATAATTTTCCTTTCAGTACTTAAATAATTCAATGGATTTTTTTTTAATTGACTTCTAATACTCATATACTTCTGTATCTATCTATCTATCTATCTATCTATCTATCTATCTATCTATCTATCTATCTATTTTTGAGACAGAGACTCACTCTGTCGCTCCAGTTAAGAGTGCCATGGTGCAATATTGGCTCACTGCAACCTCCACCTCCTGGGTTCAAACGATTCTCCTGCCTCAGTCTCCCAAGTAGCTGGGACTACAGACACGTGCCACCATGCCTGGCTGATTTTTGTATTTTTAGTAGAGACAAGGTTTCACCATGTTAGCCAGGCCGGTCTTGAACTCCTGACCTCATGTAATCTGCTGGCCTCGGCCTCCCAAAGTGCTGGGATTACAGGCGTGAGCCACGACGCCTGGCCCTATATCTTTTTACATCACACTCTAAGTAAATAATTGTATTACTCCAACATTAAATGTATACTGATTATAAGAAGGCAGAGCTATTGATTATTGAAGATATTAATCTCCATTCCAAGCATTAATATCATTAAGGTCCACATTTACTAACAGTTTTTCAAATTGACATAATTCTTTACAATACTCCAAGATATTTAGCTTACTTTAAAATTAAAGTTGATATCATTGTATCTTTTCAAATACATTTAATAAACAGAAAATATTGTTTTTCATTGTTAAATTCTAATGGTAGTGGAAAGGGACCTGTGATATGAAAAAGACACTGAAAGTATTCCATGATATTGATACTTACAAGAAAATGATAAATTCGATTTATAAATCTCTTACCTTTGCAGTTAGAATCAGAAGGCAAAATGTCAGAACTGCTGGCATTTTTATAATTGCAAAAAGCAGCTTGTAAGTATCTGTGATTCCTTGTGTTTCTTCTTTTACTACTGATACTTCTTTGTTTTCTTTTTTCAGAAGGGCAACCAATGTTGTTGTTATTAAAAATACAGTTCCCCAGAAAAAAAGGAAATCTGAAAATGTTTTAAATCTATAATTAATTTAATTTACATAATTTCATTGATACTAAATAATTCTATATACAGTAACTTTCAACTAAAATGTTATTTAAAAAATTAGCCAAGTACAGGGGCTCATGCCTATAATCCTAGCACTTTGGGAGGCCAAGGTGGGAGGATTACTTGAACTCAGGAATTCAAGACCAGCCTGGGCAATATAGTGGGACCCTATCTCTACAAACAATAAGAAATTAGCCAGGCTTGGTGGTGCACATCTGTAGTCCCCCATACCTGGGAGGCTGAGGACTACTTGAGCCCAGGAAGTGGAGGCTGAAGTGAGCTGTGATTGTACCACTGCACTCCAGCATGGGCAACAGAGTGAGACCTTGTCTTAAAAAAAAAAAAAAGTCAACATTTAGGTACCTCTTTATTATATTCAAGGCATTGTACCAGACACAGCAAATGAACAAGAGTCCTGACTCTTAAACGTAGAGACCCAAAACAGACAGTGACAACAACAACAAAAAAGGCAGGGGGTGGCGGGAGTGGAGGGCATTACATTTGGTGTACAACTGAGTTGAATGAACAAAAGCCTATCATGTCACTTTATTCAAGGAAAATGCTAGGGGTGGGAAACGATTTTCATATCCCCTAAGGTACACCAGTTATATTTCTTATACACCCAAGCCTTTTCAGTTCTTCATTAAATTTGACAACATGCGATTATTTACATCAGATTTTCTACCTTGTATTTTTAAACTTTCTAAGGCTTTCAATCTGTTTAAGAATAACCTTCGCATCTCAATACTATGATACAAAAGGCATTTGCTCACACTCGTAGGTGCAGAATGAGGACACATGAAGAGTACTGTTTGAATTGTTTCAGTGAAAGATAGTTGAGCCATTAGCTATCACCTTGAACAAATTTAGTGGAGGGAGTGAATAAAGATCTGGAAGATTCTGCTAAAAATAATAGTAATAATGGAGATATCATTTATGACAAAAATATGCTACGCATTTTACATGTATCAACTCCTTTACTTCAACAACCCAACAGATTAGGTTATCACCAGCCCAAATTTACAGGTGAACAAACAGGTTTAGGGAGGTCAAGCTGTCCAAGTTACATTCTAAGTCAGTGGTAAAATGGTGATTTCACACCTTATAAGTACAACTAACTTCAAAACTTGTATCTCATTAACCACCCTGAGAATTGCATTTTAGTTTGCCACTAGAAAACTTATTAGATAACCCTGTCTCAGTCTCTTCATCTGTAAAACAAGATTTGGCTAGAAAATCCTTGCATTATAGCTTAAACATTCTAGACTTGTACTCCATTTTAGATGTTTTTACTTTTGATTTTATGGTGTATGTGGCACAACTGATCAAGGACCCTAGTCACCTCTTCTCAAAAACAATTAGAATATTCTTCAGTCAGGGTATTTCTTTAGATTGAATCTTGCTCTTGCTGCTGTGCTCACTGAAGGTGATCACTACAGTTTGAACCTCATTTATGAGGGAGAAATATAGCATTATTTGTTTAGATCAATTTCACCTTGGTAATTAAATATTCCTCTCTTATATGTCATCTCATTTGATTCTCACAGCAAACAGAATAGGCTAAGCATGTGTTATTACTATATACAGATGAGGAAAAGAAACTCAGAACACTTAAATCTTTACCAAAGGTAAAATCACTAACAGGCAGAGGCGGAGGCAGAGCTTGAATCTCAACCTTCTGAAGTTGAGTCTTACGTTCTTTCCATATTTTATACTGCCTAATAAAGATATATATATATATATATATATATATATATATTTTTTTTTTTTTTTTTTGGAGATGGAGTTTCACTCTTGCCAGGCTGCAGTGCAGTGGCACAATCTCAGCTCACTGGAACCTCCACCTCTCGGGTTCAAGCGATTCTCCTGCCTCAGCCTCTTGAGTAGCTGAGATTACAGGCATGTGTGCCATCATACCCAGCTAATTTTTGTATTTTCAGCAGAGACGGGGGTTTCACCATGTTAGTCAGGCTGGTCTCGAACTCCTGACCTCAAATGATTCTGTCTGCCTTGGCCGCCCAAAAAGCTGGGATCACAGGTGTGAGCCATCATGCCCAGAATAAAATAACATCTTAACATAATTTCTAACATTTTGGAATCTGGTTCAAAAGGAATGAACAACAATGTATTAATAACATTATCCTTGTAAGTGAGGCTAATGTCCACTTTTTATTTTTTAGTTTAAGTAATAAATGTTTAAGCAAAGAATTTTACATATTATTAACAGCATTCACTTGGCATGTCCACTATTTTTGCATTCTTACTTCCATCTGCAAAATGAGATTAATAATGACGTGTTTACAGTTTCACGTACAATATTATTCTCATTGAGTAGGGTTTTGTTCATCATTTGTTTTAAAACAGTTGTTTAACAAGCCCTGAAAAAAAATAATTTTCACTGTCACCAGAAATTCAAATTAATGTTAAGTGAAAAGTAAAAGTTTTCCAATTATATAAGACTTAAAGAGTTCCATTTTTCGAGGCAAAAGAATTAAAAATTTGTTTAGCATAGTCTACCAATTTTAATAAACACAGTCCGTCTAAAATTTAAATTCCTTGATACCAAGAGAAAAAAGAAGAAGAAACTAAACAAGTTTCAGCAATGTTTGCAGATAAGATTATTTCTTTTTTTATTTTTTTGAGACAGGGTCTCACCCAAGCTGTAGTGCAGTGGTGCAAACTTGGCTCACTGCAGCCTTGACCTCCTAGGTTCAAGTGATCCTCTTGCCTCAGCCTCCCAAAGTGTTGAGATTACAGGTGTGAGCCACTGTACCCAGACAAAGATATTTCTAATTTCTTTGTGCTTTGAGGAGAAAATACATAAAAAGAAGGAAGTAGTGACAATGGTTCAGTCACAAAGCCCTAATTCAAAGGATTTCCATATCTCACACATGCAGAAGAATGAAAAAGCCAATAGCTCAGAGAGGCCAGGAAATATATTAAGAAGTTTTATGAATACAATTACCACAAATCAGACCAATGCTAATAACTGATAGCCAGTCGTCTTATTACACTTATTAACATTGTTTGATGCTAGAGACATCCATAGGCTATTATGCCAACAACCATAAAGAAACATTATTACCAAAAATATGGAAATATTTCATTATTAACATTTTGATTAGTTTTGATTTATGTATTTTACCATTATTACCAAAAATATTGAAATATTTAATCATTAACATTTTGGTTAATTTTGATTTGTGTATTTTATAAACTTAAGCATACATAGTATATATATGTATGATCAAGATATCAAAGCTGATGTTCAAGTTTCATAAACATGATTTTTGAGCAAAGACCTAAAAAACAGACTAAATATTATGAAGTGGCTCCACGATCTTGTCCAGTGCTTTCATGAATGCAGAAATCAAGAGCATGTAACAATTCATTAGTAACCAATAAAGGTACAATAGCTAGTACCTGAGTGTCTATTATAAGATCTGAGAAAAACAGAGGACATCTCATTTAAATCCCAAAATCACTTTCCAAAATAGGCATTATTACTCCTACTTTATATACAAGGAAACAGAATCACAAGCCAGAAAGTGCCAGAAATGGCATTCAAACTCCGGTCTAGTTCTAAAGCAAGAAATGTTTTCCATTATATCATCCAGATACTCAGATATGCCCACAGCAAGTAAGCTCTCTTTTCTATCAACTGGACACCGCTGAGAAAAAAGGTTCATATTTTAGCTCCAACCATGAGGTCTGGAACATAGATACTTTCTCCACACTTCTTTTTTTTTTTTTTTTTTGAGATGGAGTTTCACTCTTTTTGCCCAGGCTGCAGTGCAATGGCACAATCCAGGCTCATCGCAATCTCCGCCCTCGCGGGTTCAAGTGATTCTCCTGCCTCAGCCTCCCAAGCAGCTGGGATTACAGGCATGCACCACTAACCCAGCTAATTTTTGTATTTTAGTAGAGACTGGGTTTCTCCATGCTGGCCAGGCTGGTCTTGAACTCCTGACCTCAGGTGATCCACCCGCCTCAGCCTCCCAAAGTGCTGGGATTACACGCGTGAGCCACCGCACCTGGTTCCCACACTTCTTTAAACTGGCTAGTTGTATTTCCCCTTCTCACCTCCATCTCCCCATATGGTGATATGCCAAAGAAAATTTAAGTGCACAGGATAAACAAACTTGGTGTGTCTTCCTAAAGAATTCATTTTACTCAATAAATTATAGGGAGATGACATTAATGAGAATAAATAGGCTGGGCACAGTGGCTCACGCCTGTAATCGCAGCACTTTGGGAGTCCAAGGCAGGTGGATCACTTGAGGTCAGGAGTTCAAGACCAGCCTGGCCAACATGGCGAAACCCTGTCTCTACTAAAACTACAAAAAGTAACTAGGCATGGTGGCACATGCCTATAATCCCAGCTACTTGGGAGGCTGAGGCATGAGAACTGCTTGAACCCAGGAGACAGAGGTTGCAGTGAGCCGAGATTGCACCACTACACTCCAGCCTGGGTGACAGAGCAAGACACTCTCAAAAAAATAAAAAAGGAATACAGCTTGTCTTTCTGAGAACATAGCGTAACATTTTAAGCCTAGACATGAATGCTAAATAATGTATTATAGCCTATATAAGAATACCTGGTCTATCTAGAAAAGGGTCAATTAGTCTTTTCCAAATTCTAACAGGCATTTTGAGTCATAAATTATGTGTTATGAAAGCAGGACAAAGAAATCTGTCATCAGGTAGGAATTAATGGTTCCTCTCTCTAAAGCATCAATGTCTTACAAACACTGTTTTTATTGTCATTAGTTTGGTTAGATTCATACTCACAGTATCAACTTTTTCAAAGCAATACTTTCTCTTATTTATTCCTGTATGTGCGTGCCTATTTATAAACAAACTGATTTATAAACTCTAGTATCTTTAGCTCTCTTCTCTGGCATTAGACCATCTTGCTCCCTGCTCCTAAACCCAAATATGCTGCTCCCTATTCCAATCACTTCTAATTGTTACTACTTATACTAGAGGGAGAGGGCCTCAACTACGAGTTTACAGGCTAGATGTGGCCTGAAGACATAAATTAGATTAGATAGATGGCAGATAGATAGATAGATTAGATAGATTTTTTTAAAAAGATGGGTCTTGCTAGGTTGCCCAGGCTGCAGTGCAGTGGTTATTTACAGACAATACTGTAATGCACTGCAGCCTCGAACTCCTGGCTTCAAATGATCTTCCCATCTCAGTCTGTCAAGTGGCTGGAACTACAGATGCATGCCACTCTACAGATGCGTGCCACTGTGCCCAGCTAAAGACATGTTTTTATATGAGCCTAAGAAGTGTTTTTAAAATCAGGAAATAAAAAAGGAATTTCTAGTTTCTCTTGAATACTCCTAAGATTTAGCAATCGTGCCGGGTGGGGTGGCTCACACCTGTAATCCCAGCACTTTGGGAGGCCGAGGCGGGTGGATCACGAGGTCAGGAGATTGAGACCATCCTGGCTAACACGGTAAAACTCCGTCTGTACTAAAAATACACAAAATTAGCCGGGTGTGGTGGCGGGCGCCTGTAGTCTCAGCTACTCGGGCGGCTGAGGCAGGAGAATGGTGTGAACCCTGGAGGCAGAGCTTGCAGTGAGCCGAGATCGTGCCACTGCACTCCAGCCTGGGCGACAGAGTGAGACTCCATCTCAAAAAAAAAAAAAAAAAAAAAGATCTAGCAATCTTGGGATCCTATTGTCACAAAACTACAACTTACTATAGTTGATACTCCTCACCTTTCGAGGGGCATGGATTCCTCAAATTATCTCTGTCCCTCCACTCATTTACATTATCTATCTACCCAATATATTTCATCTCCACTTATCTGTAACAATCTGTAACAATCAAAACTGCTACAGACAGTATTTTATTTATTTTTTATTTATTTATATTTTTGGAGATGGAGTCTCACTCTGTCACCCAGGCTGGAGTGCAGTGGCGCAATCTCAGCTCACTGCAGCCTCCACCTCCCCAGCTCAAGTGATTCTAATGCCTCAGCTTCCTGAGTAGCTGGGATTTCAGGTATGCGCCACCACACCCAGCTAATTTTCTGTATTTTTAGTAGACACGGGGTTTTACCATGTTGCCCAGAGTGGTCTTGAACTTCTGAGCTCAAGCAATCTGCCCGCCTCAGCCTCCCAAAGTGCTAGGATTACAGGTGTGATCCACTGCACCTGGCCAGAACATATTTTAGAATTAAAAAAACAAAAAACAATAAACAATTATGCTTCCTTTCAATACTGGATTTTCTAAACATTGCCTCAGTGCTTAGCTCCTCTGTAATCACCTAAGCAATTATATTTCCTTCATATAATTCTTTGTGTGCTATATAACTTTTTCAAAACCACTGGTTTTTCTTAGTTATCCTAAGTTCCAGAAAGAACAATGTTATAAATGTGGTATGTTCAGTCATAAAAAGGAGAATGAAACTATAGGAATTCTAACTTTCAACTAAAATGTTTGAACCAGAAACAGCAGTCTACCACAGATATAAACAGCTGAATTAAAAAGTAAGCTAGTTTTAGAATCTACTGCAGAACAAAGTTCAAATTCCACAGGGAAAAAAAAAAAAATTCAAAGTAACAAGTCAAGGCCAGGCGCAGTGGCTCACACCTGTAATCTCAGCTACTAGGGATGCTGAGGCAGCAGAATAGCTTGAACCCTGGAGGGTGAAGTTGAAGTGAGCTGAGATCACACCACTGCACTCTAGCCTGGGCAACAGAGTGAGACTCCATCTCAGAATAATAATAATAATAATTCACTGCCTAGAAATACTTTGTGAATGCATCCTGTCTATTACCAGTTCGTTGCTTTTTTCTTGTTTGAGATGGAGTCTTATAGGCTGTATCACCCAGGCTGGAGTGCAGTGGTGCGATCTCAGCTTACTGCAACCTCCGCCTCCCCTGTTGATTCTCTTGCCTCAGCCACCTGAATAGCTGGGACTACAGGTGCATGCCACCACACCGGGCTAATTATTGTATTTTTAGTAGAGACAGGGTTTCACCATGTTGGCCAGGATGATCTTGATCTCCTGACCTTGTGATCCACCCGCCTTGGCCTCCGAAGTGCTGGGATTACAGGCATGAGCCACTATGCCCGGCCAGTTTGTTGCTTTTGGTGTCTGCTTTTCATTTTGTCCTGGGACTGATGTTTATATCACCCTAGAGGATTAAGGAGATGATGTTACTTAAGACGAGAAAGCCTCAGTGAAATCAAAGTTTAAGAGGCCGTGGAAACTAAATTGCTAATTAGCTAAATTGGAACTTTCTCTTAATGTAAGAGTGATTGGTAAAACATTATCCCAGAGAATGCTGTTATGAGTTCAAGAATTAGTATATTTATACTCCCTTAGCCACAACTGTTCCCTAATGGATCAAAATTATGCCACTGGATTTTAATTTACACTGACTTATTCTTTTTTTTTTTGAGATGGAGCCTTGCTCTGTCATCTAGACTAGAGTGCAATGGTGCGATCTCGGTTCACTGCAACCTCTGCTTCCTGGGTTCAAGTGATTCTCCCCACTCAGCCTCCTGAGTAGCTGGGATTACAAGTGAGTGCCACCACTTCAGCTAAATTTTGTATTTTTAGTACAGAAGGGGTTTTGCCATGTTGGCCAGGATGATCTCAAACTCCTTATCTCAGGTGATCCATCCACCACAGCCTCCCAAAGTGCTGGGATTACAGGCGTGAGCCACTGCACCCAGCCTTGACTTCTTTATTTTTATTTTAATTAATTTTTTTTATTTTGGCTGGGCGCATATATATAATATCTCTCAACCAAACAACTGAGGAAAATGTACTATCGCCATCATTTCACCAGTAATAGTGGCTCACTCACTAGCAGTCTGAGGAGGTGTACATAAGGTTAGATGTGTGTGAGAATGAATAAGATTGCAGGAGATCACAGGAAATTAGTATAGTTGTGACACCTACTACCACCACCCACATACCTGGACATTTACTCTACTGGGAATTTCCAAGGTAGCACAGAAGCTGAGAAGTTTAGCTGCTTAAATTTCAAAACAGAATCCCCTAAATTAATCATCACTGACAGAAATGAAGAATTCCACTATATTCCTGACATTGTTATTCCTTATATTGGTCATTTTACTTGTTTTCTAGTTGCTACAAAAGCTAAAAAAAAAAAACAAAATACAAAAGCCCTCAGATAAGCTTAGGCCACGAGGGGGGGCTCACACCTGTAATTCCCAGTACTTTGGGAAGCCGAGGAGGGGGAGGATCACCTGAGTCCAGGAGTTTGAGACCAGCCTGGCCAACATAGTGAGACACTCCCCCACCCCCAACCATCTCAATTAAAAAGAAGAAGAAAAAAGAAAAAAGAGAAAAACTTACATGTGTTTTACTAATGCAGAGAAACGGGGAAATTTTTTAGACCTTACCCTCCATTACTTACAGACAAACTTTTAAACCCTTTTCCCATAGTAATTAAAATCTTACTAATTTAGTCACAGCCTTTCTTAGCACGATTTCCCAAACCCAGTTCAGGCAATGTCCTGTACTTTTTTGTACTTTCCTGCCTCAGTGCACTTTCACTTTGTGTTGTGCATCCTGGTGTGCCATTTCCTGGCCTCGTGGAATCTTTTTCAAGAACAAAGTCAAATGTTATCTGCAATGTGAAGCCTGACTCCCAAAGGCAGTTACTAACTGGCAACTCTGAAGTCTCCTAAAACGTTCATCTCCCCTATTTCTTGAGTGCAGAACTCTGCCTTATTCATAAGAGGCCTTAGAATCCCGTCCGGTAGCTGACTCAATAATGTTTGAACGAATAAACCCTGTTCCATTCACTAGAAGGCTCGATTCTGGGTACAACGGTAGGGGTAGAAATGGATCAGAAAGTATAGAGCTAGAAACCTAAAACCAACAAGACAAAAGGAAAAATGTGAACTATATGAGCCACACTTTAAAAAAATGTGCATTTGTGTATTAAGCAAGTGGCACGAATCCCGGGACTCCGTTGTTATTTGATGGGTTGCCTCTCCCTGTTAACTACCTGCAGAGTACTGATCATTTGATTGCTCTGATGTCATTCATTTTGGCTTTAATAATTTAAAGAAGCTCATCTGGACGAAACAGAAAACTTACCTTGAGTTATCGCCCATACAATGATTTCCAGTAAATTAATGAGCTTCCCTCCAACATCACACACTCTTTCAAAAGGATAAATAAACCTAACACCATAATAGTTTAAATACACTACCTGCAAGAGTAACGATTCCTCTGGGTTGAGGCTGAAACCGCAAATATTTGTTACAAAAGTCGGCAGATTCTAGGGCCAAAAACAAAACATTGCCCAAAAAGTAACCCGCTGTTTGGCCCACCGAATTGCAAGTAGAAGCATAACCCACATTTTCCCTGGATAACATAGTTAACGCCCAACCATCGACAGCAATGTCCTGAGTGGCGGCCAAGAATTCAAACAAAAAGAATGCCACAGTGAGAGCAATCACGTCGGGTGTCCTGCCTTCGGTATTCCCAAGCAAACGGTCCACCTGAGTGGATAAATATATCATGAAGAGTCCTAGTATATACTGTGTCGGGACAAGCCAAGATTTGCGACGACCGAAGTTCTTAACGTAGACAGCATCCACCAACGGGGCCCAGAGTAATTTGAGACTGAAAGGCCAAAAGACAAAACTGAAGAAAGCTTGGTCTGTATAGCTAACATTTTTGCTTTGCAAAATGAGTGGGATGCTTCCCGCCAAGCCCAAGGGAATACCCTGAAGCACGTAAAGAAAGAGTAGCAGCAAAATGCTGCTTAGTTCCGCCCGGAAGCTCCGTGGGGCTTTTAAGAAGTCGCCAGTGCCGGTATCCCCCAGAAGAGCTTCTCTGTCCCCTTCTCGGCCCGCTGAGTCCAAATGACTGTCATCCCAACCGCCCGGAGGCAGGGGACCGCTCTTCATATCCAAAGAGTGACTGAAATTCCCTGGCCGCCGTTGCCGGCTGCTGTCCTTGTGGGAGACGGTGGGTGACATATCAGAGACGATGCAGAGCCCCGTCTGTGGGGGGCCGGGGCTGAGCGTTTTGGATCCGTCCAGTCCCAGGTCCAAGGCTGTCGCGCTGGACCAGGGTTTCGGTGGTTCACGGGATGGTGGCAGGGCTCAGGGCGATAAGGGCACTTCTTACTGCAACCCAGAGTGCTGAAGCCGGGAGCCAGTCCTCTGGCTAGAAGCCCAGAGGATGCCTGGCTAGGTGCCCCCTGGAACGGCGTCAAGAAGCCTGAAGGAGACCCCCGGGCAGTCGCTCCGGGCTCAGGGCTGGAGGTGTGTGCCGTGGTGCCGCGATGGAAACCAGCTCCTACCTGCGGCGGGACCGAACGGCTGGTCTCCCGACCCAACACCTCCAGCTCTCGCCGACACCAGTGCGGCAGAGAGCACTTTCTCTACAAGACTCCAGAAAACGCATGTAACTTCCTGCCTCGCGCTTCAGGAAGTGGTCCCAGTCTCTAACACGTCCCTTCCCAACCTCCAGAGCAAGCCAATCAGGAACACGCTCTTGTGGCCCAGTTCGGAAACAATGCTTGGTGGGAACCTGCAATCTTGGCGGCCGGAACTTTCGGGGAGGATTAACGCCGGCGCACCGTGCGGCCGGGGCGGGGCACCGCCCAAGCTCGGGCTCTATGACAGCGCCTATGGCAGTCTGGAAAGCGTGGGCCTCGGTCATTGGGCACGAGCGGTCACGTGACAGTGGGTTCCTCCAGGCCTGCGCTGGTGGTTGAGTGATGTAATCACGCGGGGTCTGAGGTCTCCGTGAGTGTAGGTTTCGTCGTTGTGCTGATGACAAGCAGTGCCCGAACTCTAGGCTGGGAATTGTGCCAGGCTGCTGCTTTCGTGGCTGACCAGAAAAGGGCAGAAGGATTGAAGTTTACGAAGTTTTTGAATCAGGAGGCAAAGTCGCCTTGTGCTCCAAAAAGGGTAGAAAAAGGCCTGGCTAACTGGAGAATCGCGTCCTTACGGTGCCTGCATATTTATGATACGAATTAAGCTGCTCGAGAGGTGCTAGGTTTGTCTGCAGTCCATTTATCCCTCCTGGTGGAAGACGCGTAGGGAAACTTGGTAACCAACTCTAATTACATTGGTGATTGGATGACTCCTTACATCCTCTATATTTATGTTGCAATAAAACGTCTTGTGGCTGGGCGCGGTGGCTCACGCCTGTAATCCCAGGACTTTGGGAGGCTGAGGCGGGCGGATCACCTGAGATCGGGAGTTCGAGATCAGCCTGACCAACATGGAGAAACCCCTTCTCTACTAAGAGACGCACAGGAATTTGAGAATCTGATTTTTTTTTCTGCCCTCTCACCTCTGGCAGAAAGATTATTATTATTTTTATTTATTTATTTATTCATTTTGAGACGGAGTCTCACACTGTCGCCCGGGCTGGTGTACGGTAGGGCGATCTCGGCTCGCTGCAGCCTCCACCTCCTGGGTTCAAGCGATTCTCCTGCCTCAGCCTCCCGAGTAGCTGGGGCTACAGGCGCGTGCCACCACGCCGAGCTAATTTTTTGTATTTTTAGTAGAGATGGGGTTTCCCCGTGTTGGCCAGGATGTTCTCAATCTCTTGATCTCGTGATCCACCCACCTTGGCCTCCCAAAGTGCGGGGATTACAAGCGTGATGGCAGGCCAGGCGCGGTGGCTCAGGCCTGTAATCCCAGCACTTTGAGAGGCCCAGGCGGGCAGATCACTTGAGGTCAGGGGTTCGAGACCAGCCTGGCCAATATGGTGAAACCCCGTCTCTACTAAAAATACAAAAATCAGCCGGGCGTGGTGGCTCACGCCTGTAGTCCCACATACTAGGGAGGCTGGGACTGGAGAATC
This sequence comes from Chlorocebus sabaeus, assembly GCF_047675955.1. NCBI lineage: Eukaryota > Metazoa > Chordata > Mammalia > Primates > Cercopithecidae > Chlorocebus > Chlorocebus sabaeus. Next base: position 35,131,037 of record NC_132918.1, on the reverse strand, counting down.
GCTTGAACCCGGGAGGTGGAGGTTGCAGTGAGCCGAGATCCCGCGGTTGCACTCCAGTCTGGGCGTCAAAGAAAAGAACAGTGTCATTTAAGTCCAGTCAGGATTCAGCCCAAACAATCATGAGTGGGATTTAGATTGTGCTGGATTAAAACCCTGGCTCTAACAGTAGTTGTACCTTGGACAAATTACTTAACCTAAGCCTCCATTTTGATGAAAATAAAATAGAGTTCATAACATCTATTTCAGAGAGTTGTGGGAGTTAAAACAAGCAGCCAATAAAGCCATGCACAATCAGTAGGTGTTTCCCCCCCAAAAAAGGAAATATTTGATGAGTTTGTATGTCTCATGTTTGATTTTTTTCCCCTTCTTTAATCTGAAATAATTATAGATTCACAGGAAATTGCAAATAGAGCAGAGTCCCATGTACCCTTCACCTACCTTCCTCTGATCATAGCCTCAATACAGTACAATATTAAAACCAGGAAACTGACATCTGTAAAATATTGTTAACCAGACCACAGGCTTTATTCCAATTTCACCAGTTTTTACATGCACTAGCTTGTTTGTGTGTGTGTATGTGTGTGTGTCCCCTGTGTCACCCTTTTATAGTGCTATCCCTTATAGTACTTACTACACATTGTTAGTTGCACCAGTCCACTGTCCTCCTCCCTGTTCTTTGGCAATCACTAATTTGTTCTCCACAGCTATACTTATGTCATTTCAAGAATATTATAAAAATTGAATCATATAGTATGCAACTTTGGGGATAAAATTGAATCATATAGTATGCAACTTTTTTTTTCATCCACCAAAATGTCTTTGAGATCCATTTAAGATGGTAATATATCAGTATCAATGTTTGTCCGTCTTTTTTTTTTAAAATCACAGAGTAGTAGTACATTGTATTGATATCAAATGTTTTTTTTTTTCTCTCTCTCTCTTTTGAGATGGAGTTTCGCTCTGTCACCCAGGCTGGAGTGCAATGGTGTGATCTCGGTTCACTGCAACCTCTGCCTTCCGGGTTCAAGCAATTCTCCTGCCTCAGCCTCCCGAGTAGCTGGGACTACAGGTGTGTGCTATGGTGTCTGGCCACATCAGATTTTAAATAAGGAATCTTCTTGCAAATAATTGATTTCTCCCTACATATAAGAGTGATTCCCCCTTTAGTGGTTAAATGATCTTCCTATCAAATGTTAAATCTTTACATCTATGCAGGCAAGATTTACAAACAATAGGAAAAATTACTGGAGCCAAGTATCAGGAAAAGTGTTTTTCATGTTACCCCAATTCAATATGCATGCATTATTAAAGTGATAGGTGGGCCAGGGGCAGTGGCTCATGCCTGGAATCTCAACACTTTGGGAGGCCAAGGCAGGTGGATCACTTGAGGTTAGGAGTTCAAGACCAGTGTGGCCAAGATGGTGAAACCCTGTCTCTACTAAAAACACAAAAATTAACTGGACGTGGTGATGCATGCCTGTAATCCCATCTACTTGAGAGGCTGAGGTAGGAGAATCGCTTGAACTTCGGAGGTGGTGGTTGCAGTGAGCCAAGATTGTGCCACTGCACTCCAGTCTTGGCAAGACAGTGAGACTGTCTCAAAAAATAATAATAATAAAATAATAAGGCTGGGTGAGGTGACTTACGCCTGTAATCTCAGTACTTTGGGAGACTGAGAGGGGCGGATCACCTGAGGCCAGGAGTTCAAGACCAGCCTGACCAACATGGAGAAACCCCGTCTCTACTAAAACTACAAAATTAGCCGGGCGTGGTGGTTCATGCTTTTAATCCCAGCTACTCAGGAGGCTGAGGCAGGAGAATTGCTTGAACCTGGGAAGTGGAGGTTGCGGAGGGCCGAGATCATGCCATTGCACTCCAGCCTGGGCAACAGGAGCGAAACTCTGTCTCAAAAAATAGAAAAGAAATAAAATAAAATAACAAAATGATAGGGGAGAAAACAACCTTAGGAAATAATTAGCATTATTTGTAAGGTATAGAAAATACCTATAAATAGTTTTATACATAATGTATATAATATCTATTTTTTCCAATGGATAACAATAATTAAATGCTAAAAACAAAAACCAGAACTCTTTAATTAAAAGTAAATATATCAAATTTTACACCTTTTAAGAAATGAAACATGTTATTGCTGGTATTTCATTCCATTCAAGCTTTTAAAGGAAAAATACCACAGACTTGGTGGCTATTTTTTTTTTTTTTTTTTTTTTTTTTTTTGAGACAGAGTCTCCCTCTGTCACCCAGGCTGCAGTGCAGTGGCGCAATCTTGACTCACTGCAACCTCCGCCTCCCGGGTTCAAGCAATTCTCCTGCCTCAGCCTTCCGAGTAGCTGGGATAACAGGCACGTGCAACCACGCCTGGCTAATTATTTTTGTATTTTTAGTAGAGACAGGGTTTCACCACGTTGGTTAGGCTGGTCTCAAACTCCTGAACTCGTGATCCACCCGCCTTGGCCTCTCAAAGTGCTGGGATTACAGGTGTGAGCCACCGCGCCCGGCCTTGGTGGCTTTTAAATAACAAATTTATTTCTCACACTTCTGGAGGTTAAGTCCAAAATCAAGGTTCTAGGAAATTCAGTGCTGGTATGGTCTTCCTTCCTGGTTCCTAGATGGCCATCTTTTTTGCCGCCTTCTCATTGTGTCCTCACATGGCAGAAGGGGTGAGGGAGCTCTCCAGGGTCTCTTTTACAAGGGCACTAATCTCCTTCATAAAGGCTCTACCCTATGACTTAATTTCCCAAAGGCCCTACCTCCAGATGCTGTCACATGGGGGATTAGGTTTTAACACATGAATTTTGGGGGACAGAAACATTCAATCTATTATATTCTGCTCCTGGACCCCCACCCCCCAACTCATGTCCTTCTTACATACAAAACACTTTCATTCCATTCCAATAGTCCAAAAAGTCTTAATTTGTTTCAGCATCAACTTCAAAGTCTAAATCCAAAGTCTCATCTAAATTACATCCAAATCAGATCTGGGTAAGACTCAAGGTACAATCCATCCTGAGGCAGATTCCTCTCCAGCTGTGAACCCATAAAACCAAACACGCTATGTGCTTCTAAAATACAGTAGTTGGACAGGCAGAGGATAGATATTCCTGTTCTGTTAGGGAGAAAGAAGAAGGAAGAAAGGGGCAACAGGTCCCAAGTAAGTCCAACTACATGAGATCTTAAGGCTTGAGAATAATCCTCTTTGACTTGATATGCTTCCTTCTAAGCCTACTGGGATGAAGGTCCCACCTTCTGGACCCATTGGTAAGAGGTCCTGCTCTTACAGCTCTACCAAACAGGAATCTCACCGCCAGGGCTATGCTAGGCAACCCTGCTGCAAAGGCTCTCATAGCTCTCATAGACTACAGATGCACACCACCATGCTCTGCTAATTTTTTATATTTTTAGTAGAGATGGGGTTTCACCATGTTGGCCAGGCTGGTCTCGAACTTCTGACCTCAGGTGATCCGCAGGCCTCGGCCTCCCAAAGTGCTGGGATTACAGGTGTGAGCCACTGCATCCGGCCTGGGAGATGTTTTTCTTAATGTGACACTATATACACAATGTCCTGTGCCTTGCTTTTTCATTTTCCTTAAACATGTATCAGAAAAATCTTTTGATATTACAACCTACAGAACCATTTCTTTTAACAAGACTTTATACTATTCAATTATAAGGATGTGTCATCTATTTAATCAGCCTCCTATCATTTCTAGTGTTTCATTGTAAACAGTGCTGAATATATTTGTGGGTAGTTGTCGTTGTTGTTGTTTGAGATGGGCTCTTACTGTTACCCAGGCTGGAGTGCAGTGATGCAATCCCATGGCTCACTGTGGCCTCAACCTCCCTGGGCTTTTGGCTTAACAATTCTGTCTTTAAATCATTTCTCTCTTCTTGCATTTTACTATAAGCAGTCAGGAGGAACTAAGCCACATCTTCAACACTGCTTAGAAATGGCTTCAGCTGGCTGGGTGCGGTGGCTCACGCCTGTATTCCCAGCACTTTGGGAGGCCAAGGTGGGCAGATCACCTGAGGTCAGGAGTTTGAGACCAACCTGAGCAACATGGTGAAACCCTGTCTTTACTAAAAATACAAAAATTTACCTGGGCATGGTGGTGGGTGCCTGTAATCCCAGCTACTCGGGATGCTGAGGCAGGAGAATTGCTTTAACCTGGGAGGCAGAGGTTGCAGTGAGCCGAGATCACACCATTGACTCCAGCCTGGGCAACAAGAGTGAGACTGTCTCAAAAAAAGAAAGAGAGAGAGAGAGAGAGAGAGAGAAAGAAGGAAGGAAGGAAGGAAGGAAGGAAGGAAGGAAGGAAGGAAGGAAGGAAGGAAGGAAGGAAGGAAGGAAGAGAAAGAAAGAAAGAAGGAAAGAAAGAAAGAAAGAAAGAAAGAGACAATTGTAGACGTATTTTAAAACCACCAGCCTGGGAATGAGTGAACCATTTCAATTAATCTGAAGATAAAAATCATTCTCTAGTTCAGGGAAGTTTTATTCTATTATCTTAGCAATTATATGTAATAATTTATCTGGAGGTTTGGTTTGCTTTGATTTAATTTGATTGAGGCAGGTCCTCCCTCTGTCACCCAGTCTGGAATGCAGTGGCGTGATCACGGCTCACTGCAACCTCAACCTTCCAGGCTCAAGCAATCCCCTACCTCAGCCTCCCAAGTAGCTGGTACTACAGGCATGCGCCACTATGCCCAGCTAATTATTTTATTTCTCTGTAGAGATGGAGTCTCCATATATTGCCTCTGGTGATCTTGAACTCCTGGATTGAGGCAATACTCCCCCGTCGGCCTCCAAATGTGCTGGGATTATAGGTGTAAGCTACTGCATCTGGTCTCTGCAGATTTTTAAGGTTTCTTCTTTTTTCTTTTTTGAGACCAAGTCTTACTCTGTCACCCAGGCTGGAGTGCAGTAGTACAGTGACATGATCTCAGCTCGTTGCAACCTCCGCCTCCCAGGTTCAAGTGATTCTCCCACCTCAGCCTCCTGAGTAGCTGGGACTACAGATGTGCACCACCACACCCAGCTAATTTTTGTATTTTTAGTAGAGATGGGGGGCCAGGGTTGGGGGGTCTCACCATGTTGGCCAAGCTGGTCTCAAACTCCTGACCTGAGGTGATCCGCCCAACTCGGCCTTCCAAAGTGCTAGGATTACAAGCGTGAGCCACCATGACTGGTCCCCTTCCCTTGAATTTATATATGACTGACCAACAGAATACAGCTGAGATGATGCTGGGTTAATTTCCAGGCCCAAGTCTTAAGAAACTGGAAGTTTTCACTTTCTTTCTCTTGAGATACTCACTCCTGGAACTGAGTCCCATGAACTAAGGGAAAGACTATGTGGAAAGAAACTAAGACCTGCAGCTTGCAGCACTGAGTGAGCTCCCAATCAACAGCCCCAAATTGCCAGCAATATGTGTGAGCTATCTTGGAAGAGAATCCTCCAGCCCCAAGTTGAGCTGCCCCTGTTAATGCTAAATGAAGAGTAGAGACAAGTATTCATTGCTAAGCCATGCCCAAATTGCTATTGTCTTCTTAGAAGACTTAGTGGTAGTATCTTTCCAACACAAACTAAAACATTTCTCTACAAACCTGGGAACCCACCCCCACCAGGCTCTCAGTGTCCCTCAGCAAATGTGGAACAAATGTCACTATCACTATAAAAACAAAACTGATACTGCATGGGACCTTCAGCCCATACTGTCAAGAATAACTGTTTTTGTTTTTGTTTTTGTTTTTTGCATTTTCAACTCCCCTTACTCACTTCAGTTAATATCATTTCCCCTTTTCTTTGGAATACCGGTGTTCCCTGATTCATGTGTCTTGGGGAAGCTGGTGAAACTGCCAAACATAAAACCCTTCTGGTGGTAGCCATGATCCTTTCTTGCTTTTTTTTTTTTCTTATCCCTTTATAGGTATCCTGTGTTTTCCAGTTGAACGCTTGTAAAAATTCGCTTTATCCTTGAAGTTCAGAATTTTCACCAGGATGTATGATGGTATGTATTGTATAATACATGTATGTTTTTCTGGTAATCTCGTTCAACATTTATTAGGTCTTTTTGAACAAAGTTTCAAATCTTTCTTGATTTTAGAGAAATTTTCCTTAATAATACCTTTGATTTTTCATTCTTTCCTCTTCATTAACTCCCCCTAAAAGTCCTAGTAAACTTATATTTTGTTTACTGGATTTACCCCTTAAGCTTTCTCTCATAATTTTCCATTTTCTTTTTGCTCTATATTCTTAGAAACTTCCAAACTAGGTCCTTCAGAAACAAATTGAAACTGCACAGTTAAAATTTCTGCATTTCAAAATACATAAGAGTTTTATCTCAAAAAACAAACAAACAACTATAAAAAACTATTTACATGGGGACTGGTGGTTATGGAGGTTTGAATTTAAAATGGCGGATTATCAAAGGCTATTGAAGCTTGGTGATAGGTACACCGAGGGTTCATATGAGACCATTCTGTTTATTTTGTACATATTTAAAATTCTGCATACAGGAAAATAAGAACAGAAACAACAACAAAAACCTCAAAGCAGGTTGGGCACAGTGGCTCATGCCTGTAATCCCAGCATTTTGGGAGGGTGAGGTGGGTGGATCACCTGAGTCACGAGTTCGAGACCAGCCTGGCCAACATGGTGAAACCCCATCTCTACTAAAAATACAAAATTAGCTGGGCATGGTGGTACATGCCTGTAAACTCAGATACTTAGGGGGCTGAGGCAGGAGAATTATTGAACCCAGGAGGTGGAGGTTGCAGTAAGCCAAGATCAGGCCATTGCACTCCAGCCTGGGCAACAAGAGCAATACTCCATCTCAAAAAATAAACAAACAAATTGGTTAACCACCACTATTAATGCTGCTATTCGGTCTGTTTCAGAAACAGAACAAATCCGAAAGAGAGAATTTTATTAGAAGGATATTTATGGCCTCCCAGAATCAGTGGAAGGCCAGGACACCTGGCTTAGCAAAAACACAAAAATCAAGGTGACACATACATCAGGAATTACAGCAATAAACTTCAAGAACATTTTTCAAAAAACTACTCCACTGCCATGCCTGTGATGTCTTCGCTTCAAAGTTTTCTAGGCTCTATTACAAAAATTAATACCACCATCTAGTGGACCCTTCGTATACCTATGTCTGATTGTGGATTTCTTCTCTAGTTTTCCAATCATTTCACTAAGATCTGAACAGTATCTTCTGTATATTCCTCAGAATTTTAAAATTGTTTATTTTTGAGGTGGGAATCAGGTTTATTGAGGTATAATTTATATCCAGTAAAATTGGCCCTTTTTAGTGTACAGTTTTATGAGTTTGTTTTTTGTATGTGTTTTTTGTTTGTTTTGTTTTGTTTTGTTTTTGAGACAGTCTTGCTCTGTCGCCCAGGTTGGAATACAGTGGCGTGATCTTGGCTCACTGCAATCTTCGTCTCCTGGGTTCAGGCAATTCTCCTGCCTCAGCCTCTTGAGTAGCTGAGATTACAGGCGCCTGCCACCTGACCTGGCAAATTTTGTATTTTTGGTGGAGGCTGGGTTTCACCATGTTAGCCAGACTGGTCTCCAACTCCTGACCTCAGGTGATCCACCCACCTTGGCCTCCCAAAGTGCTGGGATTACAGGTGTGACCCACGGCGCCTGACCTTTTGTTTTCTTTTGAGAGAGAGTCTCACTCTGTTGCCCAGGCTGGAGTACAGTGATGTGATCTTGGCTCACTGCAACTTCTGTCTCCCAGGTTCAAGCAATTCTCATGCGCCAATCTCCAGAGTAGCTAAGACTACAGGCGCATGCCACCACACCTGGCTAATTTTTGTATTTTTAGTGGATATGGGGTTTCGCCGTGTTGGCCAGGCTGGTCCTGAACTCCTGACCTCAAGTGATCTGCCTGCCTTGGCCTCCCAAAGTGCTGGGATTACAGACGTGAGCAACCATGCCTGGCCCTATGAGGTTTTTGGGTGTTTTTGTTTGTTTGTTTGTTTGTTTGTTTGTTTGTTTGTTTTTAAAATTTCCATAGATTTAAGCAAGGCACGGTGGCTCACACCTGTAATCCCAGCACTATGGGAGGCCGAGGTGGGCAGATCACTTGAGGTCAGGAGTTCTAGACCAGCCTGGCCAACATGATGAAACCCCATCTCTGCTAAAAATATAAACGTTAGTGGAGCATGGCGGCGCACACCTGTAATTCCAGTTACTCGAGAGGCTTAGGTGGGAGGATTGCTTGAACCCGGGAGGTGGAGGTTACAGTGAGCCAAGATTGCACCACTATACTCACGGCTTGGGATACAGAGCGGGACTCAGTCTCAAAAAAAAAAAAAAAAGTTTTTTTCATAGGTTTTTGGGGGAATGAGTGGTGTTTGGTTACATGAATAAGGTCTTTAGTGGTGATTTCTGAGATTATGGTGCACCCATCACCCGGTTCTATGAGTTTTCATAAATGTTATAGAACCACCACCACAATCAAGATATGGAATAGGTCTGTCAACTCCAAAAAGTATGTACCCTTGTGCCCATCTGAAGTCAACCTCTCCACCCATTCCCCAACCTCTGGTAACCACTGATCTGTTTTCTCTTCCTATAGCTTTGCCTTTTCCAAAATATCATGTAAATGGAATCATACAAAGTGTACCTTTTGAGTGTGTCTTCTTTCAGTCAGCATAATGCATTGAGATTCATTGATATCGTTGTCCCATATCCCCACCTCCTTCATTTTTTCTCCCCACTAATATTTCATTGTATGGATGTGCCAGAGTGTGTTTATCTACTGACCAGTTGAAGAACATTTGGATTGTTTCCCATTTTTTATGAGTAATTTCACTATAAACATTTGCATACAGGTTTTTGTGTAAACATATCTTTTCACCTCTCTTGGGCAAATACCTAGCAATAGGATTGTTAGGTCTTATTGATACCAGTGGGTTAGGGGAGGTCCCCAAATGCCAGTGGGGCCTCAACCCCAACCAGTCTCCAGGCTCTTGACACCTTCCCAAGAAGCAATTCAAGGATTAGTTGGAAGATAATGAAAGTGAAACCGTCACTGCGAGATTATAACTGACACAGTGAAAGAGGTCTGACCTGACCAACTCCATCTTGCCTCTGACCATCAAGCCGTCCTAGTTCATTCCTGGGTGTGGGACAAACTTTAGGAGGAACTTAGTTTATAGTTTGAGGCAGAGATGATAACAGCCTTTTCCCAAAACAAATCCCCTTCTTGCCTGGGGACTAAACTGCCTTTGTAGTACTAACGTATTAGTCAAAAGATTATAAATTATGGCTTAGGAGTCATGCATCTGGAGGCTACAAGATTCTGACACTCCCTAAATTGCTCTTGGGGATAAAAATCACTCTGAGAGGCTGGGTGTGGTGGCTCACGCCTGTAATCCCAGCACTTTGGTAGGCCAAGGTGGGCAGATCACATGAGGTTGGGAGTTTGAGACCAGCCTGACCAACATGGAGAAACCCCATCTCTACTAAAAATACAAAATTAGCCGGGTGTGGTGGCACATGCCTGTAATCCCAGCTACTTGGGAGGCTGAGGCAGGAGAATCACTTGAACCCAAGAGTCTGAGATTGTGGTGAGCTGAGATGGTGCCACTACACTCCAGCCTGGGCAACAAGAGTGAAACTCTGTCTTAAAAAATAAATAAATAAATAAATAAATAAAAGAAATAAAACACTATTATAAAACCTAAGACCAGTGCTTGGGATATTTTGCAGACCCCGTCCTCGATGGATCAGCCGGCACCACCCAGATAGATAAATTGGCTCATCTGATCTTGTGGCCCCCATCCAGGAAGTGACTCAGTGCAAGAAGACAGCTTTGACTCCCTGTGATTTCATCTCTGACCTGACCAATCAGCACTCTCAGCTCACTGGCTTCCCCCCACCCACCATTTTTTGTTGTTGTTGTTTGTTTGTTTTTGAGACCGAGTCTCGCCCTGTCGCCCAGGCTGGAGTGCAGTGTTGTGATCTCTGCTGACAGCAACCTGCGCCTCCCGGGTTCAAGTGATTCTCTTCCCCTAGCCTCTCAAGTAGCTGGGATTATAGGTGCATGCCTTCATGCCTGGCTAATTTTTGCATTTTTAGCAGACACAGCATTTCACCATTTTGGTCAGGCTGGTCTCAAACTTCTGACCTCGTGATCTACCCTCCTCAGCCTCCTGAAGTGCTGGGATTACAGGCGTGAGCCACTGCGCCCAGCCAATTCGTTCTTAAAAACTTAATGCTTAGGGAGACTGATTTGAGTAGTAATAAAACTCTGGTCTCCCACACAGCCGGCTCTGTGTGAATTACTCTTTCTCTGTGGCAATTCCTGTCTTGATAGATTGACTCTGTCTAGGCAGAGGCCAAGGTGAACCCACTGGGCGGTTATAAAAGTATGGAGGTTTATTGCAAAGAGAAAATTACACATTCAAGAAAGGGGAGTGTGAACATACTCGAGAGTCACACAGCCCGATTTGAGGTTTTTATCTTTGTAGATTTCTTTAACCAAGGAATGGAATATTCATAAAGAATCCTGGAAAAATGTGGAGATTTCTCAGAACTGTGGTGCCATTTTTTAACCAAATATGGGACTGTCATGGCACTGGTGGGTGTGTGATTTAGTATGTTAATAAGTGTATAATTAGGTCCTAGGTGAAACCTAGGTCAAATCCAGCACCATGTTATGTCCTGTCAGCCTTAGTGAGTTTGGCCCACACCCTGGTTTTTAGAGTCTTATCAGCCTCTACCTTATGCAAATATTTTAACAGTTTTTTTCCTTGTTACGTGAAACTGCTGCCTGGAATTATTAAATTTTTCTGCAACCACCCTGTATTATGCCTGTCTCATTTTCCCGTCTCAGAGATGACTACTTTTTATTTTTCCAGATTGATGAGGGAGGAGGTCAATCTTACGTATTTACTTTCTGTTGAATGGGGCATTGGCCCTGCCTATCGAGGGTATGCAAATCTCTGGCTGCTTGGTCTGAGGGTCCCAAGGGTGGAGCATCAGGAGAGTCTGAATATGAGGCAGGGATTGGCTGCAATCTCTGTATGACCATTATTTTGGCATTGAACTACAGCAACCTAGAAGACACAGACTTTACAAGGAGGTTAAACAAATAAGGACCAAAGATTAGTAGTAATAAGATAGTTATTAAAGATCCTAGGAAAGATAGGAATTATGTCACACTTAGTAGGTATCCTTTGATGAAGTCCCAGATGGTTGGAGTAGTGGAGCTATTGAAATTATGTAGCCAGGGCCGGGTGCGGTGGCTCAAGTCTGTAATCCCAGCACTTTGGGAGGCCGAGATGGGCGGATCACTAGGTCAGGAGATTGAGACCATCCTGGCTAACACGGTGAAACGCCATCTCTACTAAAAAAAAAAAAAAAAAAAAAAACTAGCCGGGTGAGGTGGTGGGTGCCTGTAGTCCCAGCTACTCGGGAGGCTGAGACAGGAGAATGGCGTGAACCCAGGAGGCGGAGCTTGCAGTGAGCCCAGATCGCACCACTGCACTCCAGCCTAGGCAACAGTGCGAGACTCTGTCTCAAAAAAAAAAAAAAAAAGAAAAGAAATTATGTAGCCAGGTAGCCTTTTGGTAAATATTTTAAATTTGTAGTTTAATACTAGTTTAACTAGTTTAATATTAGTTTAACTAATTTTTAGCTTAACTAATTGAGTTGTTAATATAAGAACAGTAGATGTGATTTATTATTGTGCAAACCCCTCCTTGTTCGGATAAAACCTTGTTTTGTTTTTTTTTTTGAGACAAAGTCTCACTCTGTCCCCCAGGTTGGAGTGCAATGGTGTGATCTCGGCTCACTGCAACCTCTGCCTCCTGGGTTCAAGCGATTCCCCTGCCTCAGCCTCCCCAGTAGCTGGGACTATAGGCGCCTGCCATCATGCCTGGCTAATTTTTTGTATTTTAGTAGAGACAGGGTTTCACCATGTTGGTCATGGCTGGTCTCGAACTCCTGACCTTGTGATCTGCCCGCCTCAGCCTTCCAAAGTGCTGGGATTACAGGCGTGAGCCACTGCACCCGGTCCAAAACCTCTTGTTTTTTTGACCATTATATGGTTTATGCTCTGGCCCTGTTAGGGCCTCATACAACTGCTTAGCAATGAGCCCAAATCCTGGGATCCAAATTCTGTAAAATCCTGCCATATTCAGGAAACTTCTGAGTTTTTTTTGTTTGTTAAAGTTCTGTTTTTTAAGATAGTCTCTTTTTGTCTGATGGACAAGGTTCAGTATCCTGGGCTTAGGATGTACTCCAGATATTTTACTTTCAGCTTAGAAATCTGGGTCTTGGCCGGGCGCGGTGACTCAAGCCTGTAATCCCAGCACTTTGGGAGGCCGAGACAGGTGGACCACAAGGTCAGGAGATCGAGGCCATCCTGGCTAACATGGTGAAACCCCGTCTCTACTAAAAAATACAAAAAACTAGCTGGGCGAAGTGGCAGGTGCCTGTAGTCCCAGCTACTCGGGAGGCTGAGGCAGGAGAATGGCATAAACCCGGGAGGTGGAGCTTGCAGTGAGCCGAGATCCGGCCATAGCACTCCAGCCTGGGCGACAGAGCAAGACTCCGTCTCCAAAAAAAAAAAAAAAAAAAAAAAAAAAATCTGGGTCTTGAGGCTGGGCGCAGTCACCCACACCTGTAATCCCAGCACTTTGGGAGGCCAATGCCTGCGGCTCACCTGAGGTCAGGAGTTTGAGACCAGCCTGGCCAATATGGTGAAACCCTGTGTCTACTAAAAATACGAAAAATTAGCCTGGTGGGGTGGTGTGTGCCTATAGTCCCAGCTACTCCAGAGGCTGAGGTAGGAGAAATGCTTGAACAAGGGCAAGGGAGGTTCCAGTGGGCCCAGATCATATCACTGCACTCCAGCCTTGGTGACAGAGCGAGACTCTGTCTCAAAAAAAAAAAGAGGCGGGGAGTGGTGGCTCACGCCTGTAATCACAGCACTTTGGGAGGCCGAGGCTGGTGGATCACCTGAGGTCAGGAGTTCAAGACCAGCCTGACCAACATGGTGATACCCTGTCTCTACTAAAAATGCAAAAAATTAACCAGGCATGATGGTGGGTGCCTATAATCCCAGCTGCCTGGGAGGCTGAGGTGGGAGAATTGCTTGAGTCCAAGAGTCAGAGGTTGCAGTGAGCTGAGATCGTGCTACTATACTCCAGCCTGGACGACAGAGTGAGACTCCATATAAAAAAAAAAAAGAGAAGAAAAAGAAAATTTTCCCAGTGATGTTTGTCCCTTTTGAGATTGTTTGGTTAAGTATATTTTGAATGTTTAACAAACAATATAAAGGCTAGAACCAGTTAGCTTGGTTTGAATCTCAGTTCTGTGATTTACTACCTATGTGGGCTCAGGCTAGTTAATTTATCTGTTTTCTCAATCATAAAAGGGTGACAAGAGTATAATAATATCTAGGCCAGGCACGGTGGCTCACGCCTGTAATCCCAGCACTTTGGGAGGTTGAGGAAGGTGGCTCACCTGAGGTCAGGAGTTCGAGACTAGCTTGGCCAACATGGTGAAACCCTATCTCTACTAAAAATACAAAATTAGCCAGGCATGGTGGTGCATGCCTGTAGTCCCAGCTATTCAGGAGGCTGAGGCAGGAGAATTGCTTGAACCCCGGAGGTGGAGGTTGCAGTGAACCGAGATCGCGCTGCTGCACTCCAGCCTGGACGCCAAAAGTGAAACTCCCTCTAAAAAGAAAAAAGAAAATTATATCACCCATTGTACAGGAATCTTGTGAAGATTACTTTTAAAATTATTTATTATTATTATTATCATGATTATTTATTTTTTGAGATAGAGTCTCACTCTGTGGCCCAGAGTGGAGTGCAGTGGCACCATATCGGCTCACTTCAACCTCCGCCTCCTGGGTACACGTGATTCTTATGCCTCAGCCTCCTAAGTAGCTGGGACTACAGGCATGCGCCACCATGCCTGGCTAATTTTTGTATTTTTAGTAGGATAGGTTTTCGCCATGTTGGCCAGGCTGGTCTCAAACTCCTGGCCTCAAATGATCTGCCTGCCTTGGCCTCCCAAAGTGCTAAGATTACAGGTGTGAGGCAACACACTCAGTCTATTGTGGCTAATTTTATTTTCCAAGTATTACACCATGATTTCAGTTCCACATGTTCTTCCAGAACACTCTCCTTAAATCTGGGTGGGTCTTGTGATGCATTTAATTAAGAGAATGCAGGGAAGTAAACCTGTGTGATTTCTAAGACTAGATTAGAAAAACCAGACAGCTTCTACCTAGTGCTTGATATCTCACTGCCCATCCCTTGCCACTCACCCCCACACTCTCCTCGGGAGTCCTGAGCTGACACATAGGAAATCTAGTTAACCTGAAGTAGCTGTGATAGAGAGACCACATAGAGGTAGAGATGCCAGGAGGACTACAACTGTTCTAGCCCTCAGCTGTTTGAGTGTCCCAGCCCAGGTATCACAGATATGAGCAAGAAAGCCTTCAGATGATTCTAGTGTCTAGCCTTTGAACTACTCTAGCTAAGGCCTAGTGGGGTTGGGCTTTGGGCAATGCCAGCTGACACAACAGGATGAAGAAAAGCTGCCCCTGCTGAAGCCTGCCCAAATAGCAGCAAAATTGTGTTGTAGTTTTAAGCCACTAGGTTGGGGGTTGTTATATAGCAACAGATGAGTAGAACAATTACAGACTAGCTATTTTATGGATTGTGGCTCAATTTGGGTTTGCCTAATGTTTATTCATGATTAAATTCAGGCTATGCATTTTAGGCAAGACACTACTAAGATAATACTGTGCACATCTCACTGCATCCATCAAGTGACACATGGTGTTGATTTATTCCATTACTCTTGATGTTAATTTTGATCCTTGAGTAAAGACATATCTTCATGTTTCTCCATTGTAAAGTTACTCTTTTTCCTTGTATAATTGATAATTATTTTGTGGGGAGATACTCTGAGACAACATAAATAAAACCCATTCCCTCATCCATCTTTCCCCCACTAATTTTACTATCCATTGATGTTTACTGCCTAAATTTATTATGTTTATGATGGTTGCAAAATGAACATATTCTAATTCAATTATTCCTTGTATGTTTATTAGTCAACATTCCATTATAAGGAAGAACTTTCTCTTCTCTCCATTTAATCTTTCATTTGTTTATATTGGCATAGACTGATATATTCCTAATTGATTCAGTGGACATAATGTTTACTATCATTGTCTATTTTGACATATTGCTTTTTATTTGGTCAGTAAAAGCTCTTTCAAGCTGACTTCTGTGTCCTTCTGACATGTCCCCATGATTCCTTGAGCACTTCCTTACTTCTGGTACAAAAAGTTGTTCCTAGTCATCTTGTCTCTTTTTTGGTCCTGAAATCAGTCATTTCTCTAAGAAGCCCTGGTTTCTCTTGCTGGAGAATGGTATTTAGAAACCAGTATTTGGGTGCTGGCTTTGCTTATTGCTATTGGAGTGATACTGTCGTCAGCGTCTCTCTGTGGACAGAGACAAGTGAACACATAAAAGCAGTAAAAGGAAGGCTGGGTGCGGCAGCTCATGCCTGTAATCCGAGCACTTTGGGAAGCAAAGGTAGACAGATCACTTGAGGTCAGGAGTTCGAGACCAGCCTGGCCAACGTGGTAAAACCCCATCTCTACTAAAAATTAGCAAGGCATGGTGGAGGGCACCTGTAATCCCAGCTACTTGGGAGGCTGAGGCAGGCGAATTGCTTGAACCCAGGAGGTAGAGGTGGCAGTGAGCCAAGATTGCGCCACTGCGCCACTGCACCCTAGCCTGGGCAACAGAGCGAGACTCCATCTCAAAAACAAAAACAAAAAATGTAGAACGTGGCAAGTATTAATAAAGAGGAAAGGGTTATGGGATCACAAGAGGAGGAAACATGTAACCCAAGACTTCAAAGTTGTGGGGAGGGAATCAGAAATATTCCACACAGAAGATATTTATGTACAAAAGGCCTACGTCAAAAGACAACATGTCATGTTTATGGAATTGAAGCAGTTTAATATGGCTAGAGAGTAGAGTGATGGGGCAGTGGTAAGAGAGCAGGCTGCAAAGTAAATAAGGGCTAGTCAAACCTCCAAGAGCCTAATAAGAAATGTTAGAAGTTTGGAGTTTTTCCTGAGAGCCATGGGGAGCCATAAAATGATCACATTTGTATTTTAGAATGGTTGTCTTCAATTAAAAAAAAATTTGCTGGGCACAGTGGCTCATGCCTGTAATCTGAACACTTTGGGAGTCTGAAGCGGGTGGATCACTTGAGGTCAGGAGTTCTAGACCAGCTGGGCCAACATGGCAAAGCCCTATCTCCACTAAAAATACAAAAAAATTAGCCAGACGTAGTGGTGTGCACATGTAATCCCAGCTACTCAGGAGGCTGAGGCAGGAGAATCGTTTGAACCCAGGAGGTGGAGGGTGTGGTGAGCCAAGTTTGCGCCATTGCACTCCAGCCTGGGTGACAAGAGCAAGATTCTGTCTCAAAATAAATAAATAAATAAATACATAAATAAATAAAATTAGCCAGGTATGGGGGTGCACACCAGTAATCCCAGCTACTTGGGAGGCTGAGGTAGGAGAATGACTTGAACTCAGGAGGCAGATGTTGCAGTAAGCTGAGATTGTGCCACTGCACTCTAGCCTAGGCAACAGAGTGAGATTCTGTCTCAAAAACAAACAAACAAACAAAAAAACCTCATATCTTGCCCTAAAATAATTTTGCAAAACTGTGTACCTCCTTCCACATCTTAACAACTAATATTTTTCATAAATTTATAAGTTAATTTTTTGTCAATGGGAGGTTGAAAATATTAAACATTTTGAAAGATGAAATAAGGTAACCATGGATTATGCCTGAAATACATATTTTATGACATGATATATACATACCAAATCTGAAACATTGTATGAAATTTCTATCTGTGGGTTTTAGGAACTGTATTTTGAAAAAATGTATTGGTCCTAGAAAGCATACAATTGCATTTAAAGGACTCAACATCACTGTTCTATGTTGCCTAAGATTTTTGAATTCAAGGCAACCTTGTCCCTTAACAAAAATATTTGTATGACAAGCAAAGAAGGAAGACTTTGTAGGTTTAAGCTGCCTCAATGTATCATTAAAAGAGACTTCCATTCAGCGGACATGGATCTCCAGGAACAACAACAAAGAAAAGGTTTCCAGACTTCTGCTTCTGTCAAATAAGAGGTAACAGGGACTGGATTTACCCTCCTGCCTGAAACAAACAAAAAAACTCAGACAAAATATATGAAACAGGGCCAGCGCGGTGGCTCATGCCTGTAACCCCAGCACTTTGGAAGGCTGAGGCGGGCAGATCACTTGAGGTCAAGAGATCGAGACCAGCCTGGCCAACACAGTGAAACGCGGTCTCTACTAGTAATACAAAAATTGGCTGGGTGTGGTGGCACACACCTGTTATCTCAGCTACTTGGGAGGCTGAGGCAGGAGAATTGCTTGAGCCCAGGAGGTGGAGGTTGCAGTAAGCCAAGATTGCACCATTGCACTTCAGCCTGGGCAATAAGAGTGAAACTCCATCTCAAACAAACAAACAAACAAACAAAATCAATCATTGTAATTTAACACATTCAAAAACTGAAAAAAGAAAAACTATATAGTTATTTGAATAGCCACAGAAAAAGCATTTGACAGCATCCATTCTTGACCAAAACTTTCAGCAAAAGAGGAACAGAAGGAAACTTCCTCAACTTGACAAAGGGCATCTATGAAAACCCACAGGTTATTTGTGAAAGACTGAATGTTTTCTCCCTAATAAGTGTCAACGAGTAGCCAGGTGTGATGGGGGGTGCCTGTAATCCTAGCTACTTGGGAGGCTGAGGCAGGAGAATTGCTTGAACCCAGAAGGTGGAGGTTGCAATGAGCCGAGACTGCACCATTGCACTCCAGCCTGGGCAACAAGAGCGAAATTCCGTCTAAAAAAAAAAAAAGAAAAAGAAAAAGAAAAAGTAAGTGTCAATATGAAGTTTGGGAGATTGGGAGAGAAGTTTTGTTTTGACTTGTTGAGTTTGGGGCCTAACATGACATTGACAATCGAACTGAGGATGAACATAGTTATCTGGGTCTGGAGCACAGAAGAGAGTTGTTAAAACATAGAGCGTATTAAGGGTATTTTAAAAACAAGTCTATATTTTGTTTATTTATTTATTTATTTTGAGATGGAGTTTCACTCTTGTTGCCTAGGCTGGAGTGCAGTGGCACCATCTTCGCTCACTGCAACCTCTGCCTCCCAGGTTCAAGCAATTCTCCTGCCTCAGCCTCCTGAGTAGCTGGATTACAGGTGTCCACCACCACACTTGGCTAATTTTTTGTATTTTTAAGTAGAGACGGGGTTTTACCATGTTGGCCAAGCTGGTCTCAAACTCCTGACCTCAGGCGATCCACCTGCCTTAGCCTCCCAAAGTGCTGATATTACAGGTGTGGGCCACCACACCTGGCCAACAAGTCTATATTTTTAAACAAGTGCCCCAAGGAAGAGTAAGATGAGAGAAGGATTAGGAATAGAAATACTGAAGAAATCTAGACCTTAAAGCTCCTGAAGGACAGATACCGGAAAAGGAGCAAGCAAAGGCAACCAAGAGCAATCACAGCGATGAAAAGACAACTTTTTGGTGCATTTTAAAGAAAATCCAGTTTCAACAAAGAGGGATGGGTCAATAGAGTCAGAAGCTAAAGAAGAACTTAGGAATATCAGGATCCTATACTGTGTGCATGCCAATATTCTTAGCCATTAAGCACAGTTGACCACTAGAATTTGTTTGTTTATTTATTTATTTATTTTGAGACGGAGTTTCACTCTTGTCGCCCAGGCTGGCGTGCAAAGGCATGATCTTGGCTCACTGCAACCTCCCCCTCCCGGGTTCGAGCGATTCTCCTGTCTCAGCCTCCTGAGTGGCTGGGATTATAGGCACACACCACCACGCCTGGCTAATTTTTGTATTTTTAGTAGAGACGGGTTTTCATGATGTTGGCCAGACTGGTCTGGAACTCTGACCTTAGGTAATCCACCCGCCTCGGCCTCCCATAAAGTGCTGGGATTACAGGTGTGAGCCACCATGCCTAGCCTAGAATATATTTAAACTAAGCATTGTTTAAGATAGATGGGATTTAGCCAACCCTTAATGCCAGTATATCACATCACATTCCATTCCATTGGGGGTGGATGTTTATGTAAGTTGAGGCTCGCCTATTGGTTACTACACCCTTCTTTAGATTGTGCATGCAGACCTACCCAGAGAAGCCAGTATCCACGGCTTTGGAGAGTTCAAATATTCCATTTTCGGTTCATAAAAAGGTAAGCAAAATACTTGAGTCTCAGGCCCACTAGGACCTTGGGCCTTTCGTTTTTGTAAATATTTCACTAATAAACTTGTCTACTCTTTCCTAGATTAGGGAGCCCTTACAATCTATACTGAGAGGCACATTATCTCACTACCCCTCAATTTCCTCATTTGTAAAAAGGATAAGAACATCAATCCTACCTTACTACTTTCACGTGGTTAAAGTTAGTTTTCAAAGTGTTTTCTCACTTTGGCTCCTTAACACCCGAACTAGAGTCTGACACAAGAATGAACTGCAGTAGAATGTTGGCTGTATTATAATAACAATATTTGTGGAAAGGCTTTGTTAGCTGGAAGCCATCTCAAGTATTATTCTTTATACCCCAATCTCGATTTAGGCCTCTAGGTAACCAAATTCAATGTAACACCTCATCTTGATGGTCGCCAAGGGATAGGTGGAGGGACTGCAGCCCCTTCCCCACAAACAATTCCAATAAAAACATTGCTGTGCAAACAGAGCTTCATGACCAGTTCCCTGGGCCAGCTGCTCACCAGAATACCACTCCCAAACTCCCTTTTCTTTGGAAATACTGCGCCTGCTGTAGAACTTTTTCTGGGGAGCTGTATAACTTTTGAAGTATCTAAGTGATCAGTTCCTACAATGACGTCCTTGAGATATGGTCACGCAACTTTCCAAAGCAGCCTTGGCCTCTCTCATGTCCGACAACCTGAGATAAGGCCACGCCACCGGCTAAGAGTTCCGCCAGAGGCCCAGCTCTCAGGAGGCCTCCTTGGTGCCGCTAGTCTCCCGCAGTCGTCCAAGGTAGCAGGCAAATCGGGTAGAAGTAAACTGGCTCGGATTCGGCTTCGGTTTTTCTCCCGGCCGGCGCCACAGGCCCCTCCTCCCGGGGCTGGCTCCCCGGTGCGAGGGCGGGAGGGGCGGAGCCGGTGGGTGCCGCGGGCTCCTCCTCCCTAAGGGCGGGCCGGGCCGCCGGAGACCAGGCCGGCTTTGCCGGCTGGGACGGGGCTGGGGGCGGGGCCGGACGCCGCGAGCCCCTCCTCTCAAGGGCCGGCCGGTTTGGCGGCGGCTGCGGAGAGTATCTGAGGCTCGGCTGCCAAGCCGAACGGGCTCTGGCTCCTCCCAGTGGCCGGCCGGGGCGGAAGCAGGAGGCGGGGGCAGCGTGCGCGCTGCTGGTCTCCTCTCCCGCGGCGCTGGGGCCCGCGCTCTGCTGCTGTTGCTCTATTCGGCGCTTCTCTGGCGGCTGGCTCCTCTCCGCTGCCGGCTGCTCCTCGACCAGGCCTCCTTCTCAGCCTCGGCCCGCGGCGCCGACCCTTCCGGCACCCTCCCGCCCCGTCTCGTACTGTCGCCGTCACCGCCGCGGCCCCGGCCCTGGCCCCGATGGCTCTGTGCAACGGAGACTCCAAGGTCAGCGTGGGGGTCCCTGCAGCACCGCATCCCGGCCAAGGCGAGGCTCCCGGACCGGGGAGCCACCCCGCGGGGCCCTTCCCCACCCCTTCCCCCAGCCCGTCCGCGCAGCCCTGCGGCCCGGGCAGCCATGCGTCGGAGAGTCCCTGGTCGGGGCCTGTGGCATGTTTTTTCTCGGGAGCGGCAATGCTTTGTTGATTCTGTCTGCGTGTCGAGGTCCGGGCGTCGGGGAGGGCATCAGCTCCCGCGGCCGCGCCGATGGCCCCCGCCTCCCCCGCGCCGCTGTGGGGCGCAGAGCCCGCGAGCACGGCCCGAGGGTGGGGGGTAGGGAGGTGAGCAGGCTTGTGTGTCTGTGTGTCGTGGTGGGGGCTTCCTTGGCTCTCACCCCGTCCCTTTGGGAGGCTGGGGGCCTGTTGTGGCGATCCCGTGGCCCGCCGAAGGCAGGGCAGGGTCGAGGCCTCCTGTGCGGCGTTGGAGCTGGGCCGGCCTCTGGTCTTCCCGCCACCTGGTTTCCCGCCTGCCCTCGGCGAGGCCCGCTCCATTTCCCCCGCCGGCCTTGGGCTCCGTAGCGGTTAGGTCGGTTCTGGACGAACCCCGCGGGGCTGCACCGTCTTCCCCCTCCCCCCACGCCCCCGCAGGCCCGCGTGAGGGCTGGTGGCCCCGGGGTCGCGCACTCCGTTCCCCCTCCCCGCTTCCTTCCCAGAGAGGAAAGGGTGTGTGTCCAGGTCCCGCCCCCGTCCAGTTTACTCCCTGTCTAGCTTGCTGGTTTGCGGGGTAACCCGCTTCCCCGCCTTTGGGGTCGCTCCCCGGGATGCGAGGCGTGCCAGCTTGCCCGAGGGCTGGACAGTCGGGAGTTCCGGAGTGCTGGAAAAGTTGCCACCTTGACGTACCCGGCGGGGAGGGCACGTTTGACCGCTGCTGCGCATCTCCTCGCCTCCAACTCACTTTTTTCTTAGACCCTTTCTCGTACTTTCGTCCCGCTTCTGAATTGGGCACCTTCGCTTTCACCTCTGTATTAACATTTTCATTGGCCTGGAGTTCTTTCCGACCTTCACTAAGGCAGTTTTGCCTGCGGGAAACCGCGCAGTTTTGAACTGCGATTTACTTGAGTAAGATATATATACCTCCTCCTGTACGCTGTTGAGGGCCTAGCTTTAGGAAAAAACTTAATTAAATTTGATTCGGGAGGTGGGATTATATACTTCGAGTGGAATTTGGTGCTCTACGTCAGTTAATAGTGCCTTATACAGGCAGAATTTTAACATTCTCTTTAAAAGGTGCTCAAGGGTCACATCTTAGGAGGTACTCTTGAATGGTTGCTTAGCATCTGGTAGTAATTCAAAAAGTATTTGTTGAACAAATGAGTAAAGATTATAAGGTAGCTGATTTTAACTCTTTTAACCAAGGCACCAGTGGTGCTTGGGTCCGGGGAGCTCTTTCTGAGGGTTGTAAAACTGGTGAAGAACACACAAACCCTTAGTTTCTGACCGCAGAAGCAAATGTAAACCTCATTGTTCAGCTCTTTCCTGCATACTAGTTGACTTGCAAAGCATTTTTCTGTCTAGTTTTGAGCCTTACAACTCATTGGAAAGATTCATCTTTATGCTGATAGATGAAATAACTGGTGTTAGAAGGACTGAAAATTTATGGGCTTTGAAAGATACATAGTGCGTTTGAGCGGAGTATTTTCACAAAACTAAGTGACAGGAAAGTGTTAAGATCTCTTTCCAGAGTATATAAGAGGATTTTTCTTCTTCCTAACTGGTATTTTTTGTTTTGCTCGACTTGGAATTACAAAGATAATCTTATCCGTTTGCTATATTTGAGCCTAAGGTGAATTAATTTTATTTCAAGGTTCTTTATGTTTTATAGCATAATTAAACATTTTAAAAACTATGTGAACGATTAGTTGTGGACTGAATTGGAAGCATTTTCAAGAGGAACATCTGGAGAATTAACATATTTCATCAAATCTATGATCATTGTATGTACCCCTGAGGATAAAAAAAGTCCTGACAAACCATAACATGCCATTGATCATAAACATTTTAAGTAAAGAGATATTAAATATGGGAAATACCTTATATCACCTACGATATTATGCGTATTTCTAAGAGGCCCACCTGGAAATAAGTAGGAGTCTTATTTTGCATAGCCTACCATTGAACCACCTTTCCCTTGGGAGGAAGGGCTTGCTTTGTACATTGATTGGGCCTTTGCTGTGTGTATCTTAGTTCATAAATTAAAAGTTGGGCAAGAGCTGGTTCCTGTTTCTGGTACATTTCAGTTATCAGGATTTTCTGAAACAGCATTTTTGCATGATAGAAACTAGAGAGGGACCTAAAAGCTCTAAAAGCATTTGGGATATTTTAATTATTTTTTATACACAGTACTTTATTTAATTTTTAATTTATATTTTTTTTGAGACAGGATCTTGCTCTGTCACCCAAGCTGGAGTGCAATGGTGTGATCACAGCTCACTGCTGCCTTGACCTCGTTAGCCTCATGAGTAGTTGGGAGTACAGGCGTGGGTCACCCCGCCCTGCTAATTTTTATTTTTTGTAGAGACAGGTCTCGCTATGTTGCTCAGGCTGGTCTGAAACTCCTGGGCTCAAGCGATCCTCCCACTTTAGTGTCCCGAAGTGCAGGGACTACAGTAGTGAGCCACTGTGCCTGGCCAGGATTTTATTTATTTAAATTTTTTATTTCCATATGTTATTGGGGAACAGGTGTCATTTAGTTACATGAGTAAGTTCTTTTTTTTTTTTGAGACAGAGTCTTGCTCTGTCGCCCAGGCTGGAGTGCAGTGGCAAGATCTTGGCTCACTGCAAGCTCCGCCTCTTGGGTTCACGCCGTTCTCCTGCCTCAGCCTCCCAAGTAGCTGGGACTACAGGTGCCTGCCACCTGTAGCTAATTTTTTTGTATTTCTAGTAGAGACAGGGTTTCACCATGTTAGCCAGGATGGTCTCGATCTCCTGACCTCGTGATCCGCCCGCCTCGGCCTCCCAAAGTGCTGGGATTTACAGGCGTGAGCCACCGTGCCTGGCCATGAGTAAGTTATTTAGTGGTGATTTGTGAGATTTTGGTGCACCCATCACCCGAGCAGCATACACAGCACCCAATTTGTAGTCTTTTATCCCTCACCCGCTTCCCACGCTTTGCCCCTGAGTCTCCAAAGTCCATTGTGTCATTCTTACACCTTTGCATCCTCACAGCATAGGTGATCAGCTTTTCTTTAAAAACTTTTTATTATGGCAAGGGTGTATTTGACATAGTAACTTTCTTGAGTTTTATTAAGGCAGCATTATCAGAGTAGTGCTTTGGGTGACTTGTCAAGTTTCCTTCTCCTTTCCCCCATCCAAGGGTGAGACTCTTGTTTGTAGTAAAGGTGGTACCTGTCCTATCACCTTCATTGAGAGGTTATGACTAGGTTATATCATACTTGGATGAAAGATGTTTTATAAACACTCCCTTAGTGATTACATGTAATACAGAATCTTTAATGGCATTTAATAATGTTAATTTTGGCCGGGCGCGGTGGCTTACGCGTGTAATCCCAGCACTTTGGGAGGCCGAGGCAGGTGGATCACCTGAGGTCGGGAGTTCAAGACCAGCCTGACCAACATGGAGAAACCCCGTCTCTACTAAAAATACAAAATTAGCCAGGGTGGTGGCGCATGCCTATAATCCCAGCTACTCGGGAGACTGAGGCAGGAGAATTGCTTGAACCCGGGAGGCGGAGGTTGCGGTGAGTCGAGATCGCGCCATTGCACTCCAACCTGGGCAAAAAGCGAAACTCTGTCTCAAAAAAATAAAATAAAATAAAATAATAATGTTAATTTTAAGTTTGGAATTTCCAAATTTAAGATTTTGAATGCAATGGGAATATAACCTGGTATTTTTATCCAGGATGCACTGAGAATTAAACAACTGTATCAACTTTTGTCACAACTTAGTAAATTTTTTTCTTAGATAAAAGTTAGATTTTTCAGATTTTATTCCGTTAGGATATTCATTTAGAGTGGAAGAACTGCTGCAGACAAAAGGAATGGTTTTTAGTGTAGTATGTTCTTAGACTTGAAAGGTTTTGAAATTCCTCCAGGAATCTCAGATGACATTGCCTTTAGCGTGGGCCAACTTGTCACTTAAGGAAAACAATTCAGTCTTTTAAGAATTTTTACAAAAAGTATAGACTTGTCCTATACTTGTACAAATGTATTTGATACTTTTTTAAGGTTAATGAATTACACTCCAAAGGATGTTGTTTGAAGTAACGAATAATTATTTGCTACCCAGAATAATCAAATTTTACTGTTGTGAGACATTCTTAAACTTTGTTTTCTTTTTCTTTTTTTTTTTTTTTTTGAGACAGAGTCTGGCTCTGTTGCCCAGGCTGGAGTACAGTGGCATGATCTTGGCTCCCTGCAACCTTCACCTCCCTGGTTCAAGTGATTCTTGTGTGATCCTTGTGCCTCAGCTACCCGAGTAGCTGGGATTACAGGCAAGTGCCACCACGTCCGGCTAATTTTATATTTTTAGTAGAGACAGGGTTTCACCACGTTGGCCAGGCTGGTCTCAGAACCCCTGACCTCAGGTGAGTCGCCCGCCTTTGCCTCCCAGAGTCCTGGGATTACAGGTGTGAGCCACTACGCCTAGCCTTAAACTTTGTGTTTTGTTTTGTTTTGTTTGGTTTTGAGACAGTCTTGCTTTGTCACCCAGGCTGGAGTGCTGTGGCATGATCTCCCCTCATTGCAACCTCCGCCTCCCAGGCTCAAGCAATTCTCCTGACTCAGCCTCCCGAGTAGCTGGGACTAAATGCGCATGCCGCCGTGCCTGGCTAACTTTTGTACTTTTAGTAGAGATGGGGTTTCACCATGTTGCCAAGGCTGATCTCGAACTCCTGGGCTCAGGTGATCCGCCTGCCTTGCCTCCCAAACTGCTAAGATTATAGGCATGAGCCACCATGTCCGGCCCTGGCCTTAAACTTTGTTTTTAATGCCTCTTTCTAACCTAAACCATGTTTAGATGCTGAAAATGAATGAAGGTATCAGGGTTAATGCATAATTCTGAAGCACTTTGTGAATCAACAGAAAAGTAATTGTTTCATAGAACTTTAAATTTACTCTGTATGGCATATATAATTCTGGGTTGTGTAGAATATTATTCTTTTCATGCTTATTGTGGAATAGAGATGTTTCTGTATTTGCTCAAGAATGATGGTGGTTAAAAAAATAGCTTTATTATAGTAAAAACATAACAGTCAACTGGTTTTCTTGTTGGTGGACCCTTGCTATGGCTTCAGGTTCATGGTTTTGAGGACCTAGGAGATTATATAGTTAAGTTTATACACTCATTAAGATTGTTATGTGAAAGGGAGTAAGATCTCTAAACTGGGGCACATGAGCATAAAAAAAGAAGGTGTGGAAAATTTAAATTTATAATAATTGCTGCAAAATAAAATTGTAGATTTGCACAATAAAATTGTAGATTTGCACAATACGATTAGTAAGTAAATGGCAAAACTCCTGTAGCAAGAGTGTTCAGATTACTGTCTTCTGTACATTATACACAGGGACGTATAACATCTTTTTCCTGCATGTGTTACACAAATACCCCATATTTCCCAGTGACCCAGCTTATAATGGCCTTGAGGCTCCTGTGCATCTTGCAAGGTGAGGAGTGGCTGTAACACAACTGGGAGGTACACTGAGTAGCTGGCAGGAACAGCAACTTCAGGTATTTCTCCTATCATCACCCAAGACTAGATAGAGTTAGCTATCCTTAATTGCCTGTGTCCAAGTGTATTTGATTTTATCAGAAAAGAGTCAGGAAAGATGTGTTATCAGTATTTGGCATTCAGACTGAATGAGAAGTTAAAAGTGAGAACTCTGTTTGCTATGCTTGCAACCCACACGACACTAGACAAAGCCATAGCTGAAGGTGGTATTAAATATAAGGTGAAAGTTTAACAAACCCATCCTATTTTACTTTAATGCAGTTATTCATAGTATGTTGTTAAAAAGAAAAATCTGAGACAAATGTTAAGCTGGGTGGGATACCGGAATAACAGATGTACATCAGGAGAGCCCTGGGCAGACTGGACCATATGGTCACTCCCGTTATAGAGCACGTATTGTTCTGAGTTTGGCTCTGATTTCTCCCAGTGATGTGTATTTAAAATTTGGCTAAAATTTAAGTCTAATGTGTATACATTAGCATTATTTTTCTGAGTTAATTATATTAAGAGTATTACCCTAAAATTCTTGAAAATTGAGTGTCATTAATTACTTGTTTTTTAAAAGTGGTGAGCCAGCAATACTGAACCTGACTGAGAGGTAAAATAATCTTCTCTAGTCTGCCATAACACTTGCAAGGGATGTTTCCCAAACCTTTAAAGCTGCCTGGGCATGTGAAGTTTTCTGTTTAGTTACTCCTGTTTGTCACTGGAAAAACAGTAGCCTTTTAATCTCAAAACTCACAGCAGTCCATATAAATTTAATTTACTTCTGCCTCATTTGCAATTTGGAGAACGAGTCTCAGTAATTCTCCTGAATCCTATTACGAATGTAAATTTAGGACTCCAGATTTCTAAAATTCTGCTTTGGACAAATTTTGGATCAACGATCTCTGATTAATTTGGGAAATTTTAGATGAACAAAAGTACTTGTAGATACATCATTATTTTGACGTTACTCGTAGTAGTAGAACTTTATTATGCTTTATTATTTCGCAAGCAAATTAAAAGAAATTTTAGTCAACATCCATGTCCCCAATCTGGATTCTACCATTTACTTTTCTTTAAAAAACATTATTTTTATAACGGCTTTATTGAGATATAATTCACAGACCATGTACTTTGCTTATTTAAAGTGTCCAACCCCATAGTTCTTAGTGTATTCATAGATTTATACAACCATCACCCCCCATTTGTACAGTTAATTTTAAAACATTCTCATCCCCCCTCCCCCAAAAGATCCTCTGCCCTTTAGCAAAGGCCCCGTTTTCCTGCAACCACTCCTCCCTCCCAATCCTAGTCAACCACAAATTCATTTTCCGCCAGTAGATTTGCCAATTGTCTTAGTCTGTTGGGGCCGCTAAAACAAAATACCGGAAACTGAGTGGCTTATGAACAACAAAAATTTCTGACAATTCTGAGTGCTGAGTTCAGAATCAAGGGCCCTGCAGATTCAGTGCCTGGTGAGGGCCCACTTCCTGGGTCATAGAAGTGCTTCCTGCACTTCTATGTGCAAGGTGAGGGGCCCCCCGTTTTTTTTTTTTTTTTTTTTGAGAGTCTCACTAGTACAGTGGTGTGATCTCAGCTCACTGCAACCTCTGCCTCCTGGATTCAAGCGATTCTCCTGTTTCAGCCTCCTGAGTAGCTGGGCATGTGCCACCATGCCCAGCTAATTTTTGTATTTTTAGTAGCGACGGGGTTTTGCCATGTTGACCAGGCTGGTCATGAACTCCTGACCTCAGGCGATCTACCTACCTTGGCCTCCCAAAGTGTTAGAATTACAGGCGTGAGCCACTGTGCCCGGCCCCTAGGGCCTCTTTTGTAAAGGTACTAATCCTATCCATGTGGGCTCTGCCCTCATGCTCTAACCACCTCCCAAAGACCTCACCTAATATCACATTGGTGATTAGGTTTCAACATATGAATTTTAGGGGGACACAAACATTCAGACCATAGCACCTATTTTGGACATTTTGTGACTAGAATCTTAAAATATATGGTGTTTTGTGGCTTTCACTTAGCATAATGCTTTCGAGGTTCATCTTGTAGCATGGATAAGTACATTATTCCTTTTTATTACCTGCTAATATTCCATTGTATGTATACCACCTTATATTTATCTATTCATCAGTTGGTGAACATTGGGTTGTTTTCACTCTGGATATTGTGAATAATGCTGCCATGGACAATTCTGTATAAGTTTTTATCTAGACAAAAGTTTTCATGCTCTTGAGTATATACCTAGGAGTGGAATTTCTGGGTCATATGGTGACTCCGTTTAACGTTTTAGTGAACTGTCAGACTTTTCCAGAGCAGCTGCAACATTTTATATTTCTGTCTGCTGTGTAGCAGTATATGTTAAGATTCTTCAGAAAAACAGTAGGCTATAGACAGAGAAATAGATAATAGATATGTATATATAGAGAAATATGAGAGGAAATTTGTTAGGGGAATTGGCTGACACGATTATGAAGGCTGAGAAGTCCCACAATAGACTGTCTGCAGGCTGGAGAACCCACCAAGCTGGTAGCATTACTTCGTGTAAGCCTGAAGACCTGAGAACCGGGGGAGTCCATGGTGTAACTCTCAGTCTGAAGGCCTGAGAACCTTGGTGGAAGAGGGTTGGTGAGAGGACGATGGGAGAGTGGCTGCTGGTGCAAGTCCTGGAATCCGAAGGCCATATCCTGAAGTTCTTATATATAAGGACAGAAGGTGTCCTAGCTCCAGAAGGGAGATAATTCGACTTTCCCCTGCCTTGAATTTGTTCTGCCCTGGCCTCAGCCTATTGGATAATGCCTGCCCACATTGGATGAGGGTCGATCTTCCTTTCTGTTTCTACTGATTCAAATGCCAGTCTCTCCTGGAAACACCCTCAGGGACATACCCAGAAATAATCCTTTACCAGCCCTCTGGGTATTATTAGTCTAGTGAAGTTTATACCTGAAATTAGCCATCACTATTTCTCCACATCCTTTTTTTTCCCCCCCGAGACAGAGTCTCTGTCGCCCAGGCTGGAGTGCAGTGGTGCTATCTCGGCTCACTGCAACCTCCACCTCCCCAGTTCAAACGATTCTCCCACCTCAGCCTCCCAAGTAGTTGGGATTACAGGCGTGCGCCACCACACTGGCTAATTTTTGTACTTTCAGTAGAGTCGAGGTTTTCCCACGTTGGTCAGGCAGGCCTCGAACTCCTGACCTCAGGTGATCCGCCTGCCTCGGCATCCCAAAATGCGGGAATTACAGGCATGAGCTACCGCGCCTGACCTACTTGTCTTTTTGATTATAGCCATTAGTGTTGCTGTGAAGTGGGATCTCATTCTGGCTTTGATTTGCATTTCCCTAATGACTGATTATGTGCATTTTTTCCATGTGCTTATTGACCATTTATGTATTTTCTTTGGAGAAATGCCTGTTCAGGTCTTTTGCCCATTTGTTTTTTTTTTTTTTTTTTTTTGAGGCGGAGTCTCATGCTGTCACCCAGGCTGGAGTGCAGTGGCACAATCTCAGCTCACTGCAACCTCCACCTTCTGGGTTCAAGCAGTTCTCCTGCCTCAGCCTCCCAAGTAGCTGGGATTTCAGGGACCTGCCACCATGCCTGGCTAACTCTTTTGCCCATTTTTAAATTGGATTATTTTTCTTTTTTATTGAGTTTTAAGAGTTTTTTGTTTTGTTTTGTTTTGTTTTTTAAGTCTAGAGATGTTTCTTATCAATATGATTTGTGATTATTTTCTGCCATTCTGTGGATTATCTTTTTACACTTTCTTAATGGTGTTCTTTGAAGCACCAAAACCTTTAATTTTGAGGCTTAATTTATTTCTTCTTTTGTCACTTTCGTTTTTGGTGTCATCTAAAAAACTGTTGCCTAATTCAATGCATATCACAAAGATTTGTGTAATTACCTATGTTTTCTTATAAAAGTTTTATAGTTTTTGCTCTTATTTATGTCTTTGTTTCATTTTGAGATCATTTTTGTATCTTTTCTAAGGTGGATTTAATCTGACTTATGGTTTTTTAACAGAATGGCTCTTAGATTTGGATGACTGTTGGCCTTGTTATTGACACGCTGGCAGAGCTTGACCGTCAGTGCCCCGGAAGGCTGAGGGTAACAGTTGCTCATTGTGGTAGTATGTTTTTATATCAGCTTTGTATCTTTAGTATCAGTTTGTGGAGAGAGGTGGTAGTTTAAAAAACTCACTAATAGGTGTTTTGTTTTGCTTGTTTTTATTGTGGTAAAATGTACATGCAGTGAACTGCATAGATCTTTAAGTATGTAGTTTGAGTTTTGACATATATATGTACTCATGTAACCGTCACCCCCAATCGATATAGAACATTTCTGTCATTTACAACATTCCCTTGAACAACAAATAGAATCAGAAGCACTCTGGATTTAACAAAGTTATGTTTTTAAAAAATGCAAACTTGGTATTGGTGCAGTATTTTTAAGTAAAAACTTTTTTCATTATTAAAATCTTTATTGGTTTGTCTGTTAGGCATATTATCCTGTCTAATGTGGTACATCTTGGGTTAACCAGGTCTGTCTCTATAGAGGTTAATAGTGCTTCTCAGTGGTTTCTTTTCTCTGATGTCTTTCCTTCATTAGTTACTCCCTTATTAAGAGAAAAAGATAAATGTGCATTTGTATTTTAACGTCTAAAGCTAAAGAATCAGTGTAATGTTTGTCATAAAGACAAAGTCACAGAGAGATGACCATAATTATAGACATTTTGTACAATTTTGACTTATACTCTTTGTATTTCTGTTGTATATGGCCAGC
Organism: Chlorocebus sabaeus; assembly: GCF_047675955.1. Classification (NCBI taxonomy): domain Eukaryota; kingdom Metazoa; phylum Chordata; class Mammalia; order Primates; family Cercopithecidae; genus Chlorocebus; species Chlorocebus sabaeus. Next base: position 35,099,759 of record NC_132918.1, on the reverse strand, counting down.
AAAGGCAGAATCAAAACATGTTATTAATATTTATTTGTTGTATATATTTATGGGGCACAATGTGATGTTTTGACAAAGTATGTTGTTAATTCAGAGCCTGCTATGGATGCTTTGATATTAGTTTTTTGAGTTTTTTTTGAGATGGAGTTTTGCTCTTGTTGCCCAGGCTGGAGTGCAGTGGTGTGATCTCGGCTCACCGCAACCTCTGCCTCCTGGGTTCAAGCGATCCTCCTGCCTCAGCCTCCCAAGTAGCTGGGACTACAGGCATGTGTCATCACACCTGGCTAATTTTGTATTTTTAGTAGAGACGGAGTTTCTCCATGTTGGTCAGGCTGGTCTCAAACGCCCAACCTCTGGTGATCCACCCGCTTTGGCTTCCCAAAGTGCTGGGATTACAGGCGTGAGCCACTGTGCCCAGCTTGATATTAGTTTCTTAAATGTTACTTAGGCTGGTGGTAGAAACATCTTCACAAAGGCATATGATATACTAATTTTTAAAATTGTACTGTGGCATTTCAGTTATCTATTGCCACAATAATGCTGATTAACAATCATAAAATCTAAGTGGCATACAAACATAAGCATTTTTTTTTGCTCATGAGTTTGTGGGTCAGCTGACATTGCTCAGCTCCACTTGATCTTGTCCTTTTCCTGAGACTAGTACACTCATGATGTTATGGTGGCAGAAGCCCAAGAGGCAAGTGGAAACACTAAGACTGCTTAAGGCAGCAGGGCCTGGTGGCTCACACCTGTAATCCCAGCAGTTTGGGAGGCTGAGGTGGGCGTTATCACTTGAGCTCAGGAGTTTAGACCAGCCTGGGCAACATGACGAAACCCTGTCTCTACTAAAAATACAGAACATTAGTCAGGTGTAGTGGTGCACGCATGGGGGGTCCCAGCCACCTGGGAGACTGAGCTGGGAGGATTGCTTGAGCCTGGGAAGCGGAGGTTGCAGTGAGCTGAGGTCGTGCCACTGCACTCTAACCTGGGTGACAGAGTGAGACCCTGTCTCAAAAAAATAAAATAAAATAAAATAAATGAAGACTGCTTAAGGCTTGGCGTACTATGACTTTTGCCCTCGTTATGTTGGCCAAAGCAAGTCTTGTGCTTGAGCCCAGTGACAAAGGTGAGGGAAGTATATTCTATCTATAATAGGACAAGCTGCAGACTTAAGTGATAAAATCATAGATACAGGAAATGGTGAAGAATTAGGGCCAATGATGCAGACTGTTGTATATGGAAAATTGAAAACATTTGTATAAGTACAGTGAAGAGTATAATGATCCCTCATGTCCCTATCCAGTTCAGCAATTATCAACATGTGACCAGTCTTTCATTTATGTTTATGTAGTGCATCACAGTAAGATAGTTACATATGTCTGGTTGTCTGTTTTTGTATGTTAAGCTGCATTGGTTGATTCAGATATTACCAACTTATCCATCATTATCAGGTTTCTCGTTAACCTTTTACCTAATGGTTTTAATAGCCACTGTTTTTCAGTGCTTCTCAAACATCTGTAGTGAAGACCATTTAAAAAAAATTTCCAGTACCGAGGACTGCTACTTTTGTAAAATACAATATATTTCTAGACAAATGAAAATATAAAATCTAATGTATTTTAAAAGCCCCCGATATTTATTATAGATGCAACAGAAATAAAATTACTTTGTCAACTTGTTATACAAATTTATGGATGCTTATGTAAAACTTATGTGTTCTTTTTTTGTCATGAACTGGTAACAGTTTGCTTAAAAATGTTCCTTCGCTAACTATGTGGTTACTCTGGTAGAGTCAGAATACATGCTTGATTCATTCTCATTATCAGTGTTATTTTACCAATTTTGTAAATAGTTTTTTCAGGTTTTATTCATTATTTCCAATGGTGCAATTAATGTATGCTGTATAATAGAAAGGGTCACATGTAGAAAAGAGACTGGGTTTATGAAGTACAAAATAGTAACAGCTTGAAAAATGGACCACATACTACCTACATACTAAACACTTGTGAAATTGTGACACTCCATTACTTAAAGTTTATTTTTTTCTTTTTGTTTTTGAGACAGAGTCTCACTTTGTCACCTAGGCTGGAGTGCAGTGGCACTATCTCAGCTCATTGCAACTTCTGCCTCCTGGGTTCAAGCCATTCTCATACCTCAGGCTCCCAAGTAGCTAAAACTGTAGGCGCAGGCCACCACGCCTAGCTAATTTTTGTATTTTTAGTAGAGATGGGGTTTCACCATGTTGCCCAGGCTGGTCTCAAACTCCTGAGCTCAAGTGATCCACTCGCCTCAGCCTTCCAAAGTGCTGGGATTACAGGCATGAGCCACTGCGCCTGGACTAATTTATTTCTTAAGGAAAAAAATGTATAAATATCTTAAAAATACTTTAGGAATAGTGATCATATGATAATCAAAATTAAGAGTGTTCACAAATTCAGTATATTTAGAAAAATATAGCCCTTTGATTATCTTTCATCTCTTCATAAAAACTGTCTTGTGTTTTAAGGTCATCTTTAGTACACTGATAGTATGGGAAGATGAACTGAAGAGAACGAGTCAGAGTTTGGGTATACATCTGTATTGTTTTCATTTCTTCGCTTCTTTGCAAGATACCTTTGGTTCTTCATGCAAGCAGGCTACACATGTGCACACACTTGAAATCACCTTCAAAAGTAATTTTTGTTGAAATAGTAGATCTCCGTCACCACAGGAATGCAGAGTGAGTCAGGACAACTAAAGGTGAATGTAAGAAAAAACCAAGGAGTTTAACAGAACAGAATTGATCAGACTGAACGCAGTTCAGAACTTTTTGTTCTAATATTTTAATAATTTGACGACAGTTTTTACTGAATGTTGACCCTTTTCAAGATTGTGTACGTTGCCAACTTTAGGAAACAAGCAGATTGATTCGGGCTGATTGATACTGGTTTAAACCTACCCAAAGATAACCTTGTTCCTCAGTTGGCTAATGCTTGTTATTGAATAGAAAAACTAGCTATAATGAAGATTTTAGGGATTTAAATATCACGAGGCAGGCCGGGCATGGTGGTTAACACCTGTATTCCCAGCACTTTGGGAGGCTAAGGCGGGTGGATCACCTGAGGTCAGGAGTTCAAGATCAGCTTGGCCAACATGGTGAAAACCTGTCTCTACTGAAAATACAAAAATTAGCTGGGCATGGTGGTGCACTCCTGTAATCCCAAGTACTCAGGAGGTTGAGATAGGAGAATCACTTGAACCTGGGAAGGGGAGGTTGCAGTGAGCTGAGATTGCACCACTGTACTGCAGCCTGGGCAACAGAGTGAGACTCTGCCTCAAAAAAAAAAAAAAAAAAAAAAAAAAAATCACGGGGCAAAGAACAATATACTTTCATTTAGTCAACAGTGCCAACTTTTAGTTATCTGAGAACTGGTCACATACGTATATTGTGTCAACAAAATAATATTGCCTTAACTTTCTGGAAAGACAAGTCTTACGATAATTGAAACTCAAGGGGAAAATAGGCATTGATTTCAAAGGTTAAAAAATCCGATTAGAAATTGTGGCCCTGAACCAACTTTAAATTTCCGCTCAAATTAGAAGAAAAAGATAATAGAGAATTGTTCTATTTTCTTACCCCTAGTGTTCATAATGTACAGATTACATACAGTAGAACTGTATTCATTTGACCTGAGAAGATAGAATTCGTCCACCCAATTCCATGGTTTGGGTATGTGTATGGGGTTCTGGCTGTCTTTAGGTGGGTGCTAGAACTGGTATCTAAGTTAAAGCTAAATTGCTTTTTAGTTCATTGATTTAGATAGTATATTCAGCTGTTCATTATATTCTGGGATGGTGCCCACATGAACTTGAAAGGAGCTATTGGCCCCTTGTGATAGGGTAGAAGAGAGTCTGGATTACTTTGAAAAACTAAGAGATGTGTTTGGTTAGCAAAAGAAGATGAAACTGCAGTCAGAAGTACAAACTGGTTCAGTTAAGGAGAAAAAATAATTGAATTTGAAACAATATACATAACAGGTAGAAACTAAGTAGTCTTTAATGAATACCTACTAGCTTCAAATCTCATTAGGGAAAAGAGTTTTCTCAGTGTATGAAGTTATTAACCAAGAGCAGTGAAAAGCTGAGATAACATTATATGTCAGTAGAGACTTGTATTTCCCAAACCTATCGAACATTGAAAACTTAAACATAATATTGAAGGCATTCCCATAGAATCCTATGTGTTGTGTGCTCAGATTAAAGGAGGGAGTGAAAGTGAACTCAGATGAATTAAGTGATTGAAATTTTTGTTTATATTGTTTAATAGCTACACATTTGTTAGTATAAGACCAATGGAACAACAGTGGTCATAATTTAGGCAACATGAAACAGTTGGTAATTGGTAAGCATTGCTTATATGACCAAATGTAGATCTAATACTGTGCATTATTGCATCAGGGTATGTCTTGTGACTTCCAGATTTTTTCTCAGGTACAAACACAGTTTTCTAAAGGCATTTTATACATTTGTTACCTAAAATGAACAACCGTGTAACTGTCATCTATACCTAGAATTTTTTATCAGAAGTATTTCAGATTTTGGATTTCAGAGTATTTGTATTATACTTGCTGTTTGAGTCCCACTAATCCAAAAATCCAAAATGCACCAATGAACATTTCATTTGAGCATCATATCAGTGCTCAAAATTTTTCAGGTTTTTGGATTAAGGATGTTTAACCTGCATATAGAAAGAGACTTATTTAGACAAACTTGAAAGACTCATGTTCTACTTACACGTGGGTTTTCGATTTGTTTTGTTTTTTGTTTTGAGACAGAGTCTCGCTCTGTTACAGCCCAGGTTGGAATGCAGTGGCATGATCTTGGCTCAGTGCAGCCTCCGCCTCACAGGTTCAAGTGATTCTAGTGCCTCAGCCTCCAGTGTAGCTCGGATTACAGACATGGCTGTTCTATGGGAAATCTTGAGACACACTGGGAATCTCTTTCCCTAAAGGAAAAGCTTTTCTGCAACTGTATGTAACTCAATATGAGTAACAATTAACAATGGCAATAATAGTTGTGTCATTGGACTAGTGGAATTTTAAGATATATTGTAATTTCAGAGATGCCTGGCTGCTTTCACTTGGCAAGTTTGAAATGATTCATTACTGTTTTGGGGATTTTTCAGCCAGAAAAGACAGCATACCACTCTGGAGCTATAGAGAATTTTAAGAGCAGTTTTGGCTAAAGAATATGCCAGGTTCTTACAGGTCTTGGGAAAAATTTGAGCTTTATTGAACATTCTAAGAGGAAGTCACTGTAAGGTTTGGAGCAAAGGGAAGATTTGAATCTGATTATTTTTTTCTTTCTTTTAAGCACGCTGGCATGTTATCCAAACTCAGTATCACCAGTAATGGAACAAAATGACATTGTGTCTTTGCCATTGTATCACATCAAGAGGAGGAATGATAGCATTACCAATGTAAATTTCTTGTTAAATGTTGATCTAGAATCTGATCATGATACAACAAAGAGATCCAGTGTGGGACATTCTACAAAAAGCTGGTCTGATCTTTAAAAAAGGTCAGTGCCATAAAAGACCATACAAAGGTGAGGAGTGAGTAGTTGAAGGAGGCAGTGAATGAAAATGTGTGTGCTGTGTGTGTGGTCCTTGATAGATTTTTTAAAAAACCATAGATTTTAAAAAAAACCATAAACACCTTGTTTTCAACAATTGGGGAAACTTATATGTAGATAATTATCAGTTTTAACTTTCTTGGATGTGATAATGATATTGTAGTTACATAGGAGATTGTCCCTGTTTGTAGGAGATGCATGCTGAAAAGGTTTTGGGGGAGTGAAAGGTATACAGTTTATTTTTAATTCCTTCAGGTGGAAAAAGTGTATGTAGATGGAAATAAAGCAAATATAGCAAAATGTTACTGATCATTGATATAGATGAAGAGTGGTGTTTATTATACCAAACTTTCAACTTTTCTTTAGGTTAAAATTTTTAGAAATAAAAAGCGATAGGGTAGAATAAGTACATGGTAAGATAACAGAACTGCAGAGTCTTAAACTTTCTGATTTAACACTTTAGTTTAGGTTCCAGCTTCATTCAGTGTTACATGTGAGATGATGGCCTCTTATGAAAAACCTCAGTAAAGTTTATCAACATTCCTTTTTTTTAATTATTAATTTTTTTTTTAAGAGATAGGATCTTGCTGTATTGCTCAGACTAGTCTACAATTCCTGGGCTCAAGTAATCCCCCCACCTTAGCCTAAAATATGTGTGCTTTTAATCTAAAATACCCAAAGGTTTTTTATTTTATTATTATTTTTTTTTAATCCAGCAATTTTGCTGGAGTATGTCTTAGGTTTGGTCGTTCTGAGTTCATAGACTAATGTTGATTCATGTTCTCTCTTGCTTTGTGTAATTTTTAAAGTATCTTTTAGCTCCTATAGAAATGGTATATTCTGGTTTTGATCTGAGGATGTCTTTCTGGCTTACTGTCATAGAGACATCATTCTGTTCTTTATTCCTTCTATTTTTAATTTTTATTTTTTTTGAGACAGGGTCTCGCTCTGTCACCCAGGCTGGAGTGCAGTGGCAAGATTATGACTCACTGTGGCCTCAACCTCCTGGGCTCCTCTCACCTCTGCCTCCCGAGTAGCTAGGACCACAGGCACGCGCCACTACTCCCAGCTAATTTCTTTTTTTTTTTTTTTTTTAAGACAGAGTTTTGCTCTTGTTAAGGCGGGAGTACAATGGCGTGATCTCAGCTCACTGCAACCTTTGCCTCCAAGGTTCGAGCGATTCTCCTGCCTCAGCCTCCCAAGTAGTTGGGATCACAGGCATGCGCCACCATACCCAGATAATTTTGTATTTTTAGTAGAAATGGGGTTTTACCATGTTGGCCAGGCTGGTCTTGAACTCCTGACCTCACCTGCCTTAGCCTCCCAAAGTGCTGGGATTACAGTGTGAGCCACGGCACCTGGCCTAATTTTTGTAATTTTTGTAGAGACAGGATTTCTCTATGTTACCCAGGCTGGTCTTGAACTCATAGGGCTCAAGCGATCTGCCCACCTCCACCTCCGCCTCCCAGAGTGCTGGTATTACAGGCTTTAGTCACAGGGACGTGGCCTCCCTTCTTCTTACTTTTAGTAACTTTGTATGGGATTTAACTTCTATACTTTGTTTCCTTTTTATGTGAATTTAGTTTTCCTCAACTTTTAGAAGGAAGCTAGTCAAGATAATGTTTCTAACTTTATATAACTCCCTCTTCTGTTAAAAAATTATGGGGCCGGGCGCGGTGGCTCAAGCCTGTAATCCCAGCACTTTGGGAGGCCGAGACGGGCGGATCACGAGGTCAGGAGATCGAGACCATCCTGGCTAACACGGTGAAACCCCGTCTCTACTAAAAAATACAAAAAACTAGCCGGGCGAGGTGGTGGGTGCCTGTAGTCCCAGCTACTCGGGAGGCTGAGGCAGGAGAATGGCGTAAACCCGGGAGGCGGAGCTTGTAGTGAGCCGAGATCCGGCCACTGCACTCCAGCCTGGGCGACAGAGCGAGACTCCGTCTCAAAAAAAAAAAAAAAAAAAAATTATGGCACTTGTTTTCTAAGGATTCCTGGCTCTGTCCCTGTGCCCCATGTTAGTCTGTTCCTTCTCCCTTTTTCCTGTCCTGTTGATTTTGATTCATCTCCCAGCAGTGACTCTTCATAGCAGGCCCTCTCCTGGAAAGGATCTCTGACTGGTTAGTGTCAAGGGTTCATGGGGGTTAAACTCCTCTGGCCCCTTTATGCCTTACCTTGGGTTCCCTATTACTTGTGTATTATTGGTGTGGACAAACCTCCTTCTAGTGCGCTGCAGTTCTCTAATTGGCTGCTGTGCCTTCTGGGTCATACCTCTTGGGTGTTGAGAATTCTCCTGTTTTCAGGTCCTTTAATAAGGCTGGATTGCTTCCCATGTAGGTGCTATAGCACTAGGGTTTGTGACTGTGGTAGTCTGTCACCACCAATTTGTATTTTGGGGTTCTTGTAAAGGTCATTGCTATCTAGTTGTTCAGTAGTTATGTGGGATCCAGGAAAATCCCAAAACATTTCCATCTCTACTTTTCCAGAATCTGCTAGATTTTCTTGCCCGATTCTTAAAGAGTTTGCTGTATATGGTTTAGTTTTTTCCTTAATATTTTTTTCTTGGTATCTTAAAATATATCTTTATGAATATTGCCTACTTTATTGTGATGCACTCAGGGCAGTTGAGGGATAGTCACCTTAAGTCTTTAGGCATTTGTCTTTTTAATAACTTTATGTAAATAGATGTGGTAGATTTTTCTGTCTTGTGATGCTGAATTTTATTTGTCTCTGCACTGATGTGACTAAGTTTCTTTTTCTCATTAGGGTGGTTTTTCTAATCTCTTGAAGTCCAATTATCAAACTTTTCAACTGTGTGTGAAGTGGGAGTAAATAAATTCCAGGTTTTGAGGGAGAGGAACTTTGCCTTTACTAGCGGGAGCCTTTTTGCTTTCTCCTGAATCGTCAAAGCTGTGACAGTTGCTGTATAGGCAAGGTCATACCCAAGGTAGAAGGAAATAGGGCAAGAATTCAGTTTCTTCAGTAACCTCTTGTGGCACAGAATTGAACATTTATTGCTAAGAAAACAGGAATATTCTTTTAAAATACCTTTTTTGAGTAAAGATTAGTTTACTTAAATACAGGCAGTCCTTGCTATGCAGGATAAGTAAAACGACTAAAAATAATAATGCAAGCTGAAACCATGCAAAGCAATTTTAATAGTCAGTGGGAAAATTACAATTGTTTTGTGATCTTTAAAAATTTTTGTTAAAACACTAAAATCTTTTGTCAATTACAAAAGTATAGGGGAACAAAAAAATAAAACTACTGTTTATTACAGTGTAACTTAAAATACTAAGAACATTGAGAATTAAAGTATTTTATTTCTTTGTAAAAAGCTTGCCAGTAGTAGTTTCAATAGTAGTTTAAAGAGTACTTCTCTGTGTCTTTTCTGTGCCTTGGTTGCTTCCAACATTTTATCCTTTGCACTTTTAATGTCATGAAATGTCCTAGAGTTTCTTTAATGTGAACTATTTTCCTGGAGTCACTTCCTCTGGGACGTTGCCATTCTTTCCATCACAACCAGTTTCCTCACTGATGTTGATAAGTTCTCTGGCTGTATATCTAGAGGCCCTGAAACCTTGTCAGCCTTGCCATAGTCAGCATTTTCTTCTATAACTCCAGATATTCAAATTTCGCTCCAGTATTATCACTTTTCATTTCTTTGCTGCACTTTCATCTTTGTTGGCCAGCCCCGTTTGGATTATCTGTATTTGTTTTTTTGTTTTTTGGTTTTTTTTTTGAGACGGAGTCTCACTCTGTTGCCCAGGCTGGAGTGCAGTGGTGCGATCTTGGCTCACTGCAACCTCTGCCTCCCAGGTTCACACTGTTCTCCTGCCTCAGCCTCCGGAGTAGCTGGGACTACAGGCACCCGCCACCACGTCTGGCTAATTTTTTGTATTTTTAGTAGAAACAGGGTTTCACTGTGCTAGCCAGGTTGGTCTTGATCTCCTGACCTCGTGATCCGCCCACATTGGCCTCCCCCAGGTGCTGAGATTACAGGCTTGAGCCACCGTGCCTGACCAGATTATCTGTATTTGTAAAGTCCTTTGAGGTTTATCACTGTAAGACAGGCAACACACTGCACTCTTGGCTGTTTGTTGTCCAGTGACCAATCACCAATAGAATGAAAGAAGGGAGGTGATTGGTCACTGATCCTGATGTTCATCTGTTATTTACATGGTGGTGTGTGGACTGAAGAGCTGGCAATGAAGTTTGTCCTTTATGTAATTACTTACAGTAATGTATGATAACTGAAATTTGAGCCATGTTGTTGGGGACTGGTAATTAAACCTTGGTATAAACCATAGTAATTGAAATTTGTGCATATTAGGATTATGCAAGTCAATAACTCCGCCTGTAATGTAAAAAAGCATACTTAGATTTGGTAAAAACGGTAAAGATAGTAATGGGACTGAGTCTGAGAAATTTATGCAATAATGTAGTGCTTAAAAATATTTTTTAAAAAGTTAAGATTATTTTGAGATACGTTCCATCAATACTGAATTTATTGAGAGTTTTTAGCATGAAGGACTGTTGAATTTTGTCAAAGGCCTTTTCTGCATCTATTGAGATAATCATATGGTTTTTGTCTTTGGTTCTGTTTATATGCTGGATTACGTTTACTGATTTGCGAATGTTGAAACAGCCTTGCATCCCAGGGATGAAGCCCACTTGATCATGGTGGATAAGCTTTTTGATGTGCTGCTGGATTCAGTTTGCCAGTATTTTATTGAAGATTTTTCCATCGATGTTCATCAGGGATATTGGTCTAAAATTCTCTTTTTTTGTTGTGTCTCTGCCAGGCTTTGGTATCAGGATGATGTTGGCCTCATAAAATGAGTTAGGGAGGATTCCCTTTTTTTCTGTTGATTGGAATAGTTTCAGAAGGAATGGTACCAGCTCCTCCTTGTACCTCCGGTAGAATTCGGCTGTGAATCCATCTGGTCCTGGACTTTTTTTGGTTGGTAGGCTATTAATTATTGCCTCAATTTCAGAGCCTGCTATTGGTCTATTCAGGGATTCAACTTCTTCCTGGTTTAGTCTTGGGAGGGTGTAAGTGTCCAGGAAATTATCCATTTCTTCTAGGTTTTCTAGTTTATTTGCGTAGAGGTGTTTATAGTATTCTCTGATGGTAGTTTGTATTTCTGTGGGGTCGGTGGTGATATCCCCTTTATCATTTTTAATTGCGTCGATTTGATTCTTCTCTCTTTTCTTCTTTATTAGTCTTGCTAGTGGTCTGTCAATTTTGTTGATCTTTTCAAAAAATCAGCTCCTGGATTCATTGATTTTTTGGAGGTTTTTTTGTGTCTCTATCTCCTTCAGTTCTGCTCTGATCTTAGTTATTTCTTGCCTTCTGCTAGCTTTTGAATGTGTTTGCTCGAGCTATTTATGACAGATCTACAGCCAATATCATACTGAATGGGCAAAAACTGGAAGCATTCTCTTTGAAAACTGGCACAAGACAGGGATGCCCTCTCTCACCACTCCTATTCAACATAGTGTTGGAAGTTCTGGCTAGGGCAATCAGGCAAGAGAAAGAAATCAAGGGTATTCAGTTAGGAAAAGAAGAAGTCAAATTGTCCCTGTTTGCAGATGACATGATTATATATTTAGAAAACCCCATCGTCTCAGCCCAAAATCTCCTTAAGCTGATAAGCAACTTCAGCAAAGTCTCAGGATACAAAATCAATGTGCAAAAATCACAGACATTCTTATACACCAGTAACATACAAACAGAGAGCCAAATCATGAGTGAACTTCCATTCACAATTGCTTCAAAGAGAATAAAATACCTAGGAATCCAACTTACAAGGGAAGTAAAGGACCTCATCAAGGAGAACTACAAACCACTGCTCAGTGAAATAAAAGGACACAAATGGAAGAACATTCCATACTCATGGATAGGAAGAATCAATATTGTGAAAATGGCCATACCGCCCAAGATAATCTATGGATTCAATGCCATTCCCATTAAGCTACCAATGAGTTTCTTCACAGAATTGGAAAAAACTGCTTTAAAGTTCATATGGAACCAAAAAGGAGCCTGCATTGCCAAGACAATCCTAAGTCAAAAGAACAAAGCTGGAGGCATCATGCTACCTGACTTCAAACTATACTACAAGGCTACAGTAACCAAGACAGCATGGTACTGGTACCAAAACAGAGATATAGACCAATGAAACAGAACAGAGTCCTCAGAAATAATACCACACATCTACAACCATCTGATCTTTGACAAACCTGACAAAAACAAGAAATGGGGAAAGGATTCCCTATTTAATAAGTGCTGCTGGGAAAATTGGCTAGCCATAAGTAGAAAGCTGAAACTGGATCCCTTCCTTACTCCTTATATGAAAATTAATTCAAGATGGATTAGAGACTTAAATGTTAAACCTAATACCATAAAAACCCTAGAAGAAAACCTAGGTAATACCATTCAGGACATAGGCATGGGCAAGGACTTCATGTCTACAACACCAAAAGCAATGGCAACAAAAGCAAAAATTGACAAATGGGATCTAATTAAACTAAAGAGCTTCTGCACAGCAAAAGAAACTACCATCAGAGTGAACAGGCAACCTACAAAATGGGAGAAAATTTTTGCAATCTACTCATCTGACAAAGGGCTAATATCCAGAACCTACAAAGAACTCAAACAAATTTACGAGAAAAAAACAACCCCATCAAAAAGTGGGCAAAGGATATGAACAGACATTTCTCAAAAGAAGACATACATGCCTACAGCCAACAGGCACATGAAAAAATGCTCATCATCACTGGCCATCAGAGAAATGCAAATCAAAACCACAATGAGATACCATCTCACACCAGTTAGAATGGTAATCATTAAAATGTCAGGAAACAACAGGTGCTGGAGACGATGTGGATAAATAGGAACACTTTTACGCTGTTGGTGGGATTGTAAACTGGTTCAACCATTGTGGAAAACAGTATGGCAATTCCTCAAGGATCTAGAACTAGAAATACCATATGACCCAGCCATCCCATTACTGGGTATATACCCAAAGGATTACAAATCATGCTGCTGTAAAAACACATGCACACCTATGTTTATTGCGGCACTATTCACAATAGCAAAGACTTGGAATCAACCCAAGTGTCTATCAGTGACAGACTGGATTAAGAAAATGTGGCACATATACACCATGGAATACTATGCAGCCATGAAAAAGGATGAGTTCGTGTCCTTTGTAGGGTCATGGATGCAGCTGGAAACCATCATTCTGAGCAAACTATCACAAGAACAGAAAACCAAACACCGCATGTTCTCGCTCATAGGTGGGAATTGAACAATGAGATCACTTGGACTGTGGAAGGGGAACATCACACACCGGGGCCTATTATGGGGAAGTGGGAGAGGGGAGGGATGGCATTGGGAGTTATACTTGATGTAAATGACGAGTTGATGGGTACTGACGAGTTGGTGGGTGCAGCACAGCAACATGGCAAAAGTATACATATGTAACAAACCTGCACGTTGTGCACATGCACCCTAGAACTTAAAGTATAATTTAAAAAAAAAAAAAAAAGTTAAGATTAAGGAATTATAGAGAAAATCCACGAAGATGTGTGTGTGTTTGTGTGTGTGTGTGTATGTGTGTGTATACAGTAACGCTAAGGGTAAAGATCTGAAAGGACAAAGTTTTAGTTTGTTCTGTGATCTTACTCTTCTACATTATTGGATATTCATGTGACCAAAACCTTCATTTCTATGACCTGAGTAATTTTCTTCTGGCACCGGATTGGGTCTCTCTCACAAATCCTCCTATGTAGATGACTGACTTGCTTGTTCCTTTTTTTTTTTTTTTGAGACGGAGTTTCACTCTTGTTGCCCAGGCTGAAGTGCAATGGTGCAATCTTGGCTCATGGCAACTTCCACATCCTGGGTTCAAGTGATTCTCATGCCTCAGCCTCCCGAGTAGCTGGGATTATAGGCGCCCACCACAATGCCTGGCTAATTTTGTATTTTAAGTAGAGGCAGGGTTTCTCCGTGTTGGTCAGGCTGGTCTTGAACTCCTGACGTCAGGTGAACCGCTTGCCTCGGCTTCCCAAAATACTGGGATTACAGGTGTGAGCTACCATGCCTGAACGCTTGTTCCTTTTTGCAGCAGAAGGAATAATGGTGTTGTAGGTGAGGCCTGCATTTATTTTTTGCAGATAAATGGAGAAGGGATGAAGGGTGGAAAAGATTACACAAGTGGCTAAAGGATTGACTTAAGGTTTTTATGTGCAAATTTTACAACTAGAGGGAGAAAACCTCCCTTAATATGTTTATTGTAAACATTTAGGACATATTGAAGAGTGTAAGGAAATAAAAATAGAAAATCATGTATAGTTCCATTACTTAGATGAACTACTTCATCACTCTGTTAATATTTTGGTGTATGTCCAGCCATACTCTTCCTTTTTTATGCATGCATACAGACTTTTACACTTTTATGCAAGCCATATTTAAGTGGCATTATACTGTATATTCTTCCTATAAGTGGATTTCCAGGGTACACAGAAACTTTTAAAGAGTTTTTTTTTTTTTTTCTGAGACGGAGTCTCGCTCTGTCGCCCAGGCTGGAGTGCAGTGGCCGGATCTCAGCTCACTGCAAGCTCCGCCTCCCGGGTTTATGCCATTCTCCTGCCAAGTAGCTGGGACTACAGGCACCCGCCACCTCACCCGGCTAGTTTTTTGTATTTTTTAGTAGAGACGGGGTTTCACCGTGTTAGCCAGGATGGTCTCGATCTCCTGACCTCGTGATCAGCCTGTCTCGGCCTCCCAAAGTGCTGGGATTACAGGCTTGCGCCACCACGCCCGGCCAAGAGTTTATGTAAAATTTAAAATATACAAAAAAAAAAAAAAAAAAGCAAACAAACAAAAAAATCCAGGATAGAGACCAGATTAGTACAATGAACTTAATGTACCTATCACCCAGCTTCAGTGATTTTAGTACCTGAGCAATCTTGTTTCATCCATAGCACCTACTTTTGCATTATTTTGAAACATCTTCCAGGTAAGTATTTCAGTATATTTCAGTTAACAACTTGACATTTTGCCAAATTAACCTTCCTGAAAAGTGTATCCATGTATACCTGACAGCGATTAGATTTAAAAAGTCTTTTTATTTTTATTTATTTTTGATACAGAATTTCGCTTGTTGCCCAGGCTAGAGTACAGTGGCATGATCTCAGCCCACTGCAACCTCCGCCTCCTGGGTTCAAGCGATTCTCCTGCCTCAGCCTCCCCAGTAGCTGGGATTACAGTGCCCACCACCACGCCCAACTAATTTTTCATATTTTTAGTAGAGACAGAGTTTCACCATGTTGGCCAGGCTGGTCTTGAACTCCTCACCTCAGGTAATCCACCTGCCTTGGCCTCCCAAATTGCTGGGATTACAGGCGTGAGCCACTGCACCTGGCCTAAAAGGCCTTTTAAAAATCTTAGTGTTATGAGTTAGATGCATATATCATTTTCCTCAGATAATACAAAAAAATCCTAACACAGTGAATTAGGCTGTGCTTATACTCTGGCATCTTTCCCCATTAGTATATATCCCTCATAAAAATGTTGTGACTATTGATAGGGTGACCAAATAACTTATTGTCCAAACTGGGACACTTTGAGATTGAAAGGATGCACTGTTAATAATAATGTCCATATAAGGAACATAAACCAGGACTATATTTTGGCACAGCTGGATTGTATGCTCATCCTACCATTAGGTCATGTATATAAGGTATATATATACACACACGATCACTATATTACATAGTCAATAAATGGTAGCATTTATTAAGTTTAAATGTTTAATATATGCCCATGCATGGATATATATTAAAATCTTCCCTTTAAAAGGGGTATTTTGAATTGGTAACTCATAAAGTCCTAAGTTTTCATTCCTGTGTTCTTTTGGAGCTGACAGTGATCATTAAATTTTTTTTTAAGTACTGTAGCTTTAATTTTCATAATTAAGACTTTGTATTTGTATTGATATTTACAGCTGGAGAATGCTGGAGGAGACCTTAAGGATGGCCACCACCACTATGAAGGAGCTGTTGTCATTCTGGATGCTGGTGCTCAGTACGGGAAAGTCATAGACCGAAGAGTGAGGGAACTGTTCGTGCAGTCTGAAATTTTCCCCTTGGAAACACCAGCATTTGCTATAAAAGAACAAGGATTCCGGTAGGCTTTTCACTAATCTTTTTATGAGGAGATTGAACTTAGATTGTGGAATATTTTATTATTAATTTGCTTGAGCACTGAATTTTTCTACGAAAATAAGATATGGAATGGTTTTATGAGTGATTTCCCATGGCTCTGATTTGGGGAGAAAAAGGAAAAATTTAAGCTTTCAGTTTAAAAGGATTAATTTTAATTGCACAGTTGAAAGAACTTATTATCTTTTGAGTATTTTATGTTTTATAGGATTTGTGGGTCAGAGTTAGATGTAGCTGTTGTGGTCATTCATTCCTTTACCCAAAAGCATTTTATCAAAGGAAAGTAGGAAGTTGGCTAGAATACTCCAAAGAGAAGAAATCTGTGTACAGTAAGTGTTTTTGCTTCCTGTCCCAATAGACTAGTTTCCAAAGTATGGAGAAGATTTCTTAAATCTAATATACGGGCTAATTTTGACAGCTTGTACCCTTAGAACTAGTCAAAATAACAGCCAGCTTATATCGTTTCTTCCTTTAACCGCTATTTTTGGTTAATGTCATGCTTTCTTTTTTTTGAGATGGAGTCTCACTTTGTTACCCAGGCTGAAGTACAGTGGCACGATTTTGGCTAACTGCAACCTCCCCCTGCTGGATTCAGGCGATGCTCCTGCCTCCGTCTCTGGAGTAGCTGGAACTACAGGCGCATGCCACCACACCTGGCTAATTTTTGTATTTTTAGTACAGAATGGGTTTCACCATGTTGTCCAGGCTAGTCTCGAAACCCTGACTTCAGGTGATCCACCTGCTTAGTTTCCCAAAGTGCTGGATTACCAGCGTGAGCCACTGTGCCCGGCCAATGTCATGCTTTTTAATTTTTTTTTAATTGTTGTTTTTTCTTAGATTAAGACTGTTATGTGGAAGCAAGCAAGTGCAGTTTATGTCCTTAATTGGCTTTTAAACTTTAATATTACATGTACTATGCTTCTCCCAAAATTTAAAATTTTATTTTTCTTAAAAGAATTATCTTTCTAGTGTGAAAGTGGTTAAAAGAACTTTTAAAGACTTCACAGACATGTGTGCATTATCCTGTGATATTTTGGCTCTGAAGTAGAGTGAATTAGAAATTAGAAAAGGCGGGTTTAAATTTAATTCTGCTCTAGTGTTAGGATACAGATAAGAAATGACTTTCTCTTTTAAACTATGGAATTTTAGAGTAACAAGGGACCCTTGAGTTTATCTAATTCAGCTGACTATTTACCAGTAAGAACTAGTTTTTTAGAGGGATCAAAAAACTTTGTGATAAATCTGAATGGCTCTCTGTCAGATCAGAGCTCCATCATTCCCCTCACCCCAAACAAATGAAAAATCCCCAGCAAAGTAACAGACTAAATAGATACTAGAATAGGATAGCTGAATACTTGGCGAGAGAAATCTAATGGGTTTCATGTCACTTGATCATAAACAGTGTCTAGGTTCAGTTTGTACCTCAAATTTCCCTTATGTAGCAGGAGAATAGGAACTATATCACTGTGGCTTTTATTACTGTAATCCTTTCTGCAGAAATAACTATTTGACCACCCCTTTTCTAGAACATCTTGTGACATGAGAGACATCTTAACCTACTTATTTTTGTTATTATTATTACTTTTTTGAGATGGAGTCTCACTCTGTCGCTCAGGCTGGAATGCAGTGGTGTGATCTCGGCTCACTGCAGCCTCTGCCTCCCAGGTTCAACCTGGCAGATTCTACTGCCTCAGCCTCCCGAGTAGCTGGGATTACAGGCAGGTGCTGCCACACCTGGTTAATTTTTTTATTTTTAGGTGAGATGGAGTTTTGCCATGTTGGCCAGGCTGGTCTCGAACTCCTGACCTAAGGTAATCTGCCCGCCTCAAGCCTCCCAAACTGCTGGGATTACAGGCGTGAGCCACCCCACGTGGCCCATCTATTTTTAGAAACTTGATCTGCCTGATACATAAAATTGGTATTTGGAGTGAATTATGGCTTATTGGGCCTTGTAATTGCAAGTTAGTTTCAAAATAGCAGGGTAGAAATGGAAGGCTCAGAGAGTGATTAGCTTTTAAAGATTTGTTGAAATAAGACATTCATAATTGGTTTAAGTACTGCTTGAGTTTTATCCTTAACTAAGTCCATGACTTTTTTGTTTTTTTAATAGCACTAAGAATCTTATATCCTTGAGTTATTTAGCAGATTAAGGAGTACTAGGCAGTCCCATGGTGGTTATCCTTTGTGAAACTAAATATAATATAATAGAATCTAGAGGTCTTGGTTATTAAGTATGTTTTATAGAATTTCAGCTTCTGTTTGTTTTGTTTTGTTTTGTTTTTTTTGAGACGGAGTCTCACTCTGTTGCCAGGCTGGATGGAGAGTGCAGTGGCGCGATCTCAGCTCACTGCAAGCTCTGTCTGCTGGGTTCACACCAATCTCCTGTCTCAGCCTCCCAAGTAGCTGGGACTACAGGCACCCACCACCACGCCTGGCTAATTTTTTGTATTTTTAGTAGAGACAGGGTTTCACCATGTTAGCCAGGATGGTCTCAATCTCCTCACCTCGTGATCCGCCCGCCTCGACCTCCCAAAGTGCTGGGATTACAGGTGTGAGCCACTGCACCCGGCCTTAGCTTCTGTATTTTTAAGGAGTTAGGTTATAGATCTACCCTTAGGGGTAACCCCATTTCCCTTTAGAATTGTTATCTTAAAGATCTCATATTTATCATCTGAATAGGTTGTCATCCGTCTCTCTTTTGCAGGACACATGCTGGCAAATGTTTACCACTCTCAGGTTGCTCATACAAAGTTCAAAAGGTGCTTTTGAGCTCATTGAAATTGCTGTTTTTTAAAAAAATGACCTAGCTCACTGAATTTTTTTTTTTTTCTCTCTCTCACTGTTTTGTTTTTTATTTTTTAAAATTTTTTGTAGACATGGGGTTTTGCCATATTGCCCAGGCTGGTCTTGAACTCCTGGGCTCAAGCAGTCTGCTCATCTCTGTCTCCCAAAGTGCTATGATTACAGGTGTGAGCCTCCATGCCCAGCCTTACTGAGATTTTTTAAAAAAATAAATTTGACTTATGTCATATTATTCTTCTGGATGTATTATAAATCTAGCAATATACTTTGTATATTTTTATATGACAGGGAACGACTAATTAAAAAGTGTGTTGCAATCCAAATTTGTAAGTAAATTTTGATTAGATTTTACAATGCCTTTTTCTTTGAAATACAGATGAAACAGATTTATCTGCAAACTCAAAATGAGTTAGAGAGTACCTTAAATTGAATAAAGGGACTAAGTATACCTTTATTATGTGAGTGGGCATGTGTGGCAAACTGGAGAGCATGTGCAGCTTGAAGGTGCAAGCCTCTTTATGATTCCAGTTGGTTGTAGTTATACAGGAGTGAAGGCCCAGTGTTTCCAGATTCTTTTTTCCCTAAAGAAAATCCAGAAATCTGAATTTTTGTGAAATTCCTGATATTAAAATGTTTAAATTTTTTGAGTGAATACTGATGGCCAGTGTAGATGTATTAATGGCCAGGAGAGGAACATAGGCCTCAGTTTGGAGTTTTCCCTTAGTGTAGTAGTTTGACTCCCAAGTTAACCCATGCTCTGCAAATTGTAAGGTAGCTAAATTATACTACTGGCCTGATTTCTGAGAGCAGGGCATGTGGGGCAGAATTGTTATTAGCTCCCTTTCTTGGGCTCAGGGAAAATTGCTGGGGATGGTGGATGCTGTAAACAGGCAAAGTTAGGTAATTTATACTTTCTATTCTGCCGTCTTTTGTTGTAGAGTACTTTGCTCTGAGCCACCCAGGGCCTTCATAATACTTTCAGTTGTTCTGTGACCTGCTAGGCTCTGAGAAGACCCGTGTTTTCACCATCTCCAGAATTCTTACATACTTCTTCCACTGATAAGGAAATAAGTAAAACAAATCCATGCTAAATATCGCAGATAGAAACATTGGTATTATCTATTTGGAAGTTTGTGCTTATTAACAAGTAAATGCTTGATAGACTTCTAAACATTGCAGTAAAGTACAGTAAAAATAATTAAACCGTGTAGGGTGGTAATTCGCTGTGATATAATTAGAATTTGCTACATTCTACCAAAAACAACAAAATTTCTGAATCTGTGTTGTTTCCCTCAGTGGCACAAGGGAGAGAGGGCATAGACCTTGTGTAAAAATTAACAGAGATTCTTCACTGATTGTTCCTTAAATCACAGTGCTATTATCATCTCTGGAGGACCTAATTCTGTGTATGCTGAAGATGCTCCGTGGTTTGATCCAGCAATATTCACTATTGGCAAGCCTGTTCTTGGAATTTGCTATGGCATGCAGGTATGTCAGCAAATTTGTTTTGAAAGCTTACTTATATTTTATTCTGTTTGTGACTCATACTGTATTAGTATTTTCTCTCTTTAGGATATTTAGGATTAGTTGGATGAGATAACTTGCGCAAATATTACAAATATGTGAATTACCACACTAGTATGGCAGAACTGGCCTGATAGGGAATCTATTTCCAGAGTAGTAAGTATACTATTTCATGTAACAAAACACTATCCATTTAAAAAAACCTTGGACATGCAAATTTACATAAAATTTTCAGAAATAGTACACAGAGCTCCTGTATACCTTTACCTAATACTCCAGTTGTTGACATTTTTGAACCGTTTGAAAGTTGCACACGTGATGCCCTGTTACTTATATTTCCTAAGTATTAGGACACTCTCACTGCCTAACCACAGTACAACTATCCAGGTCAGAAAAGTTAACATTGACTTATTGTTAGAATCTAATCCACAGACTCCTTCACATTTCAGTTTGTCTCATTAATATCCCTTATAGGCCACAGATCAGTCAGGACTATGTATTGTTTTTAGTTGTTGTTTCTTTAGACTCTTTCAGTCTGAAACAGTTCCTCAGTGTTTCCTTCTCTTTCATGACCATGAAAGTATTTTTAAAAAGCATGTGTTAGTTATTTTGTAGAACATTTCCCAACTTTGCTTTCTGTGATGATTCCTCATTGTTAGATTCAGGTTATGAACTTTTGGCAGGTATATCACAGAATTGGTGCTGTGCTTCTCAGAGCATCTTATCAGGCAGCACACGGTGTGGATTTGTGGCATGACGGGTGATGTTAACTTGGATTATTTGATCAAGATGGTATCTGTCAGGTGTCTCCACTGTAACATTAATTAATAAGTATATGTACCTTGGTTTTATATTGAAAGTAAGAATAGGCCAGGCGTGGTGGCTCACGCCTGTAATCCTAGCACTTTGGGAGACTGAGGTGGGCGGATCACCTGGTCAGGAATTCGAGACCAGCCTGACCAACATGGGGAAACCCCCGTCTCTACTAAAAATACAAAATTAGCTGGGTGTGGTGGCACATGCCTGTAATCCCAGCTCCTTGGGAGGCTGAGTCAGGAGAATCGCTTAAACCCGGGAGGTGGAGGTTGCGGTGTGCGGAGATAGTGCCATTGCACTCCAGCCTGAATGACAAGAGCGAAACTCCTCAAAAAAAAAAAAAAAAGTAAGAATAAGTAGGGACTTACTGAGATCTTGAGATAAGGTACTCGTCTTCTTTTCTTTCTTTTTTTTTTTTCCAAATACTTTGTTTTTAGAGTGGTTTTACATTCTCAGCAAAATTAAGAAGGTACAGAAATATCTTAAATACCTCCAACCGCTACACATGCATAGCTTCTCCCATTATCAGTATCCCACACCAGTGTTACATTTGATATAACTGAGGAATCTACATCAACACATCATTATTCCCAAAGTCTTTAGTTTACATTAGGGTTCATTCTTGATTTTTGTACATTCTATTGTTTTGGACAAATGTATAATGACATGTATCTACCATTGGAGTATTATGCATAGTATTTTGACTGCCCAATCCTTTACCTATTCATCCCCCAACTCCTGGCAACCACTCAAATTTTTTTATCATCTTTATAGTTTTGCCTTTTTCAGAATGTCATATAGTTGGAATCATACAGTATGTAGCCTTTTCAGATTGGCTTCTTTCACTTAGTAATGTGCATTTAAAGTTCTTCCATGTCTTTTCAGTCTGGGTAGCTAATTTCTTTTTAGCACTGAATAATATTCCTTTGTATGGATGTATCACAGTTCATTCACTCACTCATTCAGTAAGTGACAGTTTACTTACTCATCTACTAACATCTTGGTGACTTCCAAGTTTCGGTAATTATGAATAAAGCTGCTGTGAACATCCATGTACAGGTTTTTGTGTGGACATAAATGTTCGGCTTTTTCAGTAAATTCTTAAGGAGAATGATTACTAAATCGTTTTTTAAGAGTATGTTTTGTTTTGTAAGAAATTGCCAAAACTGTGTTCCAAAGTAGGTGTACAATTTTGCATTTTATAGTAAAAGCCTCTTTTTTCCTTTCAGTGTTCTTTGAAAAGTGATTATGAATTTGACTTGGCAAATAGAAAGATTTTTCCATCTAGTAGTCTTAGAAGAGCCTGTACCCTGATTGAGTTGAATGTTGGATATTGGCTGGCTTCTTTTTTTTTGGTCCCAGGGTGTCATATATTTATATAATTTACTGATTTTCTTTGTCAGAGTACTCAATGTTAATCATATAGCACAACTTATATTAAATGGTTGTTAGTATATTGAGAGGCATTGTAACTTCTCCTAAGGAAGAATCTCACAAGATATATTTTTAGGGCTTACTTAGAGTGAAATATGTCTGAAAAATGCTCCTTTAATTTAAGAGATAATGGCTTAGTGTTTCCCCATTATGTCAGTTTCCTGATACAAGTATAAGGCCAAATTGTTCTGTCATTCGATAGGATATCTTACAGCCAAAGCCAGGCCTGCTGATGTTATGCATAACAATTTTTGCCTTTATTATCATGTGAACTTTTGTAGTAAGATAATGGGATATGCCGATCTTGGTTATTTGGGCAGAATTTGTCCTTCCATAAAATAAGGATATAGATGATGCTGTCTAGCTAATGTATTGTTTGTAAAGTGCTGCCACTTAGTGACTAGGTTGGGTAATTTTTAGGACCTAAGTGTGTACCTTTGCCCCCCATGACATTCTGAAATTTGAGCAATTTCAGTGTCTTATATACCATCTTTTCCCATTAACTGGACTCTCCTGACAGAGCCTTTCTAATTGCTTCCTCGTGATTCTTTGCTTTATAAGAAAAATATCTATACTGCTCCCTTTTATATCTCTTACTGATTTACACCCCCCCAGCATAAAAAAACAGAATATCGGTAGAGCTTTTGAAACTTTCTTTGTATGTCTCCATTCACATTCTTCTCTTCCTATCAGTGGCAACCAACTTTCCTGAATTTTATTATTCATTCCGTTTCTTTTTTTTTATAGTTTTATGTGTATGTTTATATTCCTAAATAATATATTTGTTTTGTCTATTGACCTATATATAAGTGAAGTCATACTACGTGTATTATTTTCAGCTTTGGTTTTGAGATTCGTTCATGTTAGTACATTTTACTGTAAATTATTCATTTTCACTATTGAATTTGTTTGAATATAGCATGTTACTTTTACATTCCAGTGTTCATACTGTTAGCTTTCTAGTTTTTTTCTATTTAGACAATATTGCCATGAATATTTTTGTACTTGTTTTCTGGTGTTATACATACACAAAATTTTCTCCAGGGTAACTGGCAGTAGGAATGCTGGGTCATAATGTACATTTTCAGCTTCACTAGGTAAATGATAATTTTTTCCCTCAATTTATGTTCCCACAACAATATATAAAAACATCTTCTGCTCTATATCCCTGCCAACCCTTGACATGATTAGATTTCTTTTTGTATTTTCTTATCTGCAAAGGTATTAAATGGGGGTCACATTGTAGTCTCAAAGTTAATTTTCCTTGTTATTGTAAGATTCATATGTTTATTTGCCATTTGTGTCTGCTTTACTGTAGATACTTGTTCATTTTTGTATTAAATTGTCTTGGTATTGTGTTGTGGGAGCCTTTATATATTCTGGATACTAAACTTTTCCCAACTATATATTATTGCAGATACCTTCTGGATTGTGACTTGTCTCTTCACTCTTTATGATTTCACTTGGCTTTTTATATACTCTCACAAGATTTTGTCAAATTATTTTTATTGGGCAGAATTTCCTTCCCTTTCTCCCTTCTCATTCTAAAACTTAGAAAACTTTGATATATAAGAAAGATAAGAGGAGCTGATTTGATTGGGTGGTGGACCTGGAGTACTATATGGGATTCCTTGAGGCAGTTAGAACCTCAGGGTTTATCAGGAATACATACTGGCCATATACTTTGCTAGGGCCCTTGGGCTGTAAAGAGACCTGAAGACAGGGAGGACAGAACATAGTCTGTTTTGATAATCACTCTAGTTTGAATGGACTGGAGTAGAAAATGAGGGGGAAGGTGAAACCAAAAATTAGACAAGGGTCAGGTAAGGAAGTCTTATGTTTAATATAAGGAACTTGGATTTTATCCTGTAGACCAGGCGTTAGTGAACTATGGCCTATAGACCAAATCTGGCCTACCCCCTGTTTTTGCATGACCTGCAAGCAAAGAATGATTTTTTTACGTTGTTAAGTGATTGGGAAATTGAAAAAAATTATATTTTGTGATGTGTGAAAATAAAATTCAAGTCTGTGTCCATAAATAAGGTTTTATTGGAACAGTCACACCCATTTCTTTGTAAGTATTGTCTATGGATGCTTTTGAGCGACAGTGGCAAGAACTGAATAGTTGGTACAGACACAGTAGGGCCTGCAGAGGCTAATATTTTTCTCTGGCCCTTTACAGAAAGTTTACCAACTCTTGCTGTAGATGCTAGAGCGCTAATGAAGAATTTAATCATAGACTAATAGAAGCATCTTTATACTGTAGTAGCTAACATTGGTAGGTCTCTAGAACATTGCTGGAAGATGGGCAAGACTAGAGTCAAGGGAACTGATTAGACCATAGCAATGTTGCTTAAACTGCGTGTTAGTTAATGTGCTACAGTAAAGAGTTTTGTTTCTGAGTCTTTAGTTTGACAAATACTGTGTTAAACAAGTGCTAGCAGGTGTCTTTCCTGCTGGAGCGAACGCAAACCTTTATTGTGGGACAGTGTATTGTGAATACCTAAAAGGAGAATGTAGAGGGCACCGTTTGGTAATGGTTTTGAAGAATATGCTACTCTGAGTTACAAGAATGAACATTTATTTAAGTCGTCTGTCTTATTTTCTGTCAGGGGCTGGGTCAACCTGCATTAAGGCAGATATCTTCTGATACCTGTTGTGGAACAGATGCACTAAGATGAGTGGGAGTGTTTATATCACTGCAGATTTAATGTTTGCAAAAATCTTGTGTATATTTATCTGAGGTGGGAAATTTGGGACATGTAAATGATAAATAAGAAAAGAAGATTGATTAACAGAGGAGGTGCTGAATTGAAGAGACCATTTGAAATCAGTCTATAAGCGTATTGGACTCGAACAGATGAGCTTAACTGAAAGGCCAGATTTTCCTGCTTCTCCCATCTTTACAGCACAGCCTTCGGCAGGCTTTCAGACTGTTCCTTTGGAGCCAAAGATTTAAATAGCTTGGAGAAATTTATTGTCTAATTCTTGTTCTGGTACAAGGTTCTTGTTGTTTGCTGTAGCTTTTTCCAAACTCAGAATACCTTTTAAAATGCTTTTAAATCAAACTCAGATGTAAGTAATTAAGATATCTATTTTTAAGCAGATGAATTCATTAAAGTACACTAAGTGGAAAATCTGCCAGTGTTTAACAAAACTTAAACGCAGGTCAAATTTTGAATCCAATTTTGTTTTATAACAATGCCTGTTAATAACTGTATAGTTATATATAACAATACCAAATGATCTACATTTATTAAACTCCTTTTATTTTGTGGATACAGATATATCAGGTGTTCTGAAAAGAAATAATATAAATTATTAAATCAGTATAACAAAATGGGTATTTTTCTTTTGTTTCTATTAACATTAATTTTTTTCTTTGAACAGATGATGAATAAGGTATTTGGAGGTACTGTGCACAAAAAAAGTGTTAGAGAAGATGGAGTTTTCAACATTAGTGTGGATAATACATGTTCATTATTCAGGTATTACATTTTTAGATGAATAAGAACAGTAGTAATTAATTTAAAGTTGATACTGTTATTTTTCACAATTGGAGATTCTATAATTCATAAACAAAATTAAGGGTATAGTAGTGACCACAAGTGTAATTGTCACGTTTGCCTTCCAGTTGAGTGTCAAGACAACATGGGATGGTGGTGATGTTAATAGGGAGTAAGGAAGGTATTTAAGAAATTTGAAAACACCTGTGCAGTTGTGGAACCCTATTTGGAATCATATATAGTGATACCAACATTCGTATTTTCCCTTTTCACTCTTTCATCTGTTTTTAAAGATTATTATTTTTCTTTTTCTTTTTTTTTTTTTTTGTTTTTGAGACGGAGTCTTGCTCTGCCACCTGGGCTGGAGTGCAGTGCCATCATCTCAGCTCACTGCAACCTGCGCCTCCTGGGTTCAAGCGATTCTTCTGCCTCAGCCTCCCGAGTAGCTGGGACTACAGGTGTGAGTCACCACACCTGGCTAATTTTTGTATTTTTAGTGGAGGCAGGGTGTCATCATATTGGCCAGGCTGGTCTCAAACTCCTAGACCTCGTGATCTATCCACCTCGGCCTCCCAGAGTGCTGGGATTACAGGCATGAGCCACCGTGCCCTGCCGAAGATTACTATTTTTCAAAGGAAGATTAATAAAAAAGCTAAGGTTGCTCAGAATAGTTTTTTAAACTGAAGTTATTGCCAAAATGAGTTTGAGAGCCAGTGCTTGTTCAGCTTCATAATGGAGAGGTGTTGACACATACACTCATCCTTATTTCATGTGACTAATCTTGAAAACCATTTCAGGAATCTTGTTTGTGATATACCAGAAGAAGCTTTAAACATAAAGATTTGGTTAAGATTTGACATTTTTCTGTCTTTCTAGTTCTAAAATTCTGAGACTCTATCACAACCTACACTATTCCTAAACAATGATGACAACAACAAACCCCAAAATATCTTTTTGGCATTAATGTACTTTATCTTCTTGCTTTATTTTTAATTTACATTTTTATTCCTTAATGTTTATTATTTATTTTGTAATTTAATTTAATTTGTTTTTTGAGATGGAGTCTTGCTCTGTCGCATGCCCAGGCTGGAGTGCAGTGGCATGATCTCGGCTCACTGAAACCTCCACCTCCCAGGTTCAAGTGATTCTCCCACCTCAGTCTCCTGAGTAGCTGGGATTATAGGCGAATTTTTTTGTATTTTTAGTAGGGACTGAGTTTCACCATATTGGCTAGGCTGGTTTTGAACTCCTGACCTTAGGTGATCTGACTCGGGCTCCCAAAGTGCTGGGATTACAGGCATGAGCCACCACACCTGGCTATGCCTTAATATTATTTAATATTGAGTTCTTACGTTATTTTCCATAACGTAAACAGTATATTTTTATGGTTGATTTGTTTGAATCAGGGTCCAGAGAAAGTCTACATATTACATTTGATTAATGTTACTTAAATCTCTTAAGTAACACTTTCTTAACTAAGTATCATTAATTTGTTTAGCACTAGAGGTCCACATTGGTACTGGGTTGTAATTGTTTCTAGGACTTCCAGATAACAGAGTTGGGCAGTACCTAGTCTTTTAGAATTAGAAAACAGAATCATTAGTGTATACTTATTTCCAGTTAAAATGAAAGATTATAGGGTTTTTACCTAACTCTTTTGATTTTGTATCTCCTTACTCTTAAGCTGAAAATGTTGATAGCTAATTATATTATTTGTTTTAACCTACCATATGCCTGTATCTATACTGTACTTACAGTTACAGGATAATAGTTTTAGTACTGAGTCCTATTACTACTTACATAAGACTACCGAATGAAGTGTTAAGGTCTTTGAAATACCTCTGTTCTTAACATAAATCTCAACAGATATATAATGTTGAAATTATTGTTCTATACTCTCTTAAAATTATTCCTGGGTGTCTGGTTATACTACCAATTGCATATATTTATTTGTTCTAGTTTCCTTCCAGTTTTTATGGATTGCCTTTTTTAAGATTTATCGTTTTTTATTGGCTTTATTTGTAATGGACATAATATTTGAATGCTAGCAGTATTCCATTGTCACCTTTTTTTTTCCTGTTTTTCTAATCATATATGGCAAGCTTGTGTTTCTAAAACAAAAGAACCCAGGAATCATGTTTTTAATTAAGATATTTGTGTGTTTTATTTTTTGTATGTTTAGGGGCCTTCAGAAGGAAGAAGTTGTTTTGCTTACACATGGAGATAGTGTAGACAAAGTAGCTGATGGATTCAAGGTTGTGGCACGTTCTGGAAACATAGTAGCAGGTGAAAATTCTAAAAGTTTTGCAGAGTTCATTTTAAAAACTTTATCTGAAGAGTAAGCATATGCTTCTGTATGAGGTACTCTTTGATTTTTCCTTTTTCTTCTGATTTTTCTTCTCTTTTTTAAAAGATAATAATGAATGTAGGATTAACTGTTATGAAGGGAATTTAATAATAAGAGGATTATCCAGAAGTCTCTCACTTACTGGTTTACTGGTTTGCTTTGAAATACTTTGAAAAATGTTCATCCTAATATAAGCTTCTCAAACATAAAACACTATACTTTTATGACTCAGGAAAAATTTGAGAACTTGCTCTCTTCCTACTATACTATATCAGAGTTACTTGTCTTTTATTCCTTTCTTAGGTATACATAGCCCATAGCACCCAAATAAGTACTCAAGAGATTTCCCTGAACCAGGGTTGGCAAACTGTGACTTGTGGTTGGTCAAATCTCGTCTTTTGCCTTTTTTTTTAATATCCAGGAGCTAAGAATGTTTTTACATCTTTAAAGGGTTATAATAAAATATAAGGACTGTATATGTTGCACAGAGCCTAAACTATTTACTCTCTAGTCCTTTGCAGAAAGTTTGCTGACCCATGCCCTTAAACCATTTTGTTCTCTACTTTTTTGAGGAAGGGAAATTGACTTTCTGGCTGTTTGGGGTTTTGACTTGCTTACCTGAATAATGTAAATGGTCACTAATAGTCCTGGAAGTCAGTGAAAGAAAAAGGTGGGTTTATCAATCAAGTTCTCTTTGAGATGCCACAGCTAAATAATAAGTTGAAAAAAAGATTTGTCATGGATATGCTGAATTTAGTAATCTGCTTGCAGTTACTTAACCGACATTAGCATAGGAATGCTCAAGAATGGTTTTACTTCATAAAAAAAAGACCAACAGTGGTAGATAGGCTTGTGTATTTTTATTCATCCAACAAACATTTGAGTACTTACTATGTGTCGTGCACAGTTCTAGGTGTCAAGGATTTAGCAATGAATAAAACAGGCCAGGTGTGGTGACTCTCACTTGAGAGTCTGTGACTCAGCACTTTGAGAGACTGTGGAAGGTGGATAGCTTGAGGCTAGGAGTTCGAAACCAGCCTGGGCACCATAGTGAGACTCCATCTCTACATAAAAATAATTTTAAAAAAATTAACCAGGTGTAGTGATGCAAATTTGCAGTCCTAGCTACTCAGGAGGCTGAGGTAGAAGAATCATTTGATCCTAAGAGATCACGGCTGTGTTGAGCTGTGGTTGCACCCCTACACTCCATCCTGGGCAACAGAGCAAGACCCTCTCCCTTAAAAAGAAAACAAAACCTAAAACCAATATAGCAAAAATTCTTGTTTAACACTGGAAAAAAAGGAAAGTAAACAATAAAGAAATACGGAATATGTCAGAGTCAGATAGTGTTTACATTGAAAAACTAGGGGAAGAGGGTATTCTGGAATATGTATGATTAGGGTTGTTGCAATTTTATAGGCTATTCAGGGAAGGCATTCCTATAAGATGACACTGGACACGAAGAAAATAAGTGCTAACCTTTTTGGATATTTGGGGAAAGAGGAAACAGCAGTAGAGATCCTGGGTGGGTACCATATTTGAGGAGCAGCAAGGAATCCACGTGGTTGGAGCAGAGTAAGCATGACGGGGAGAGTGAAAGAAGGTGAAGTTAGAGAAGTAGTTGGATGCCAGAACATAGGACCTTTTGGCCACTCCTATACTTTGGCTTTACTCATAGTGAGGTGGGGTTTTTAATGAAGGAGAGATGTGATCTAATTTCAGGATTAAGCTGTGATGAGGAGAAAAGATACAGGGTGAAAGAGAAGTAAGAAGACGAGCTAGGAATTTATTTTAGTAACCAGGAGAGGGACAGTGTTGTCAGGATCAAGATAGTAGTGATAGATGCAGGAGGAAGATAAAAGGGGAGGGTACCTGGAGAATCTCCCACCAGCCTGCCTACTGGGAGAACAGGGTGGAGCCACAGGAAGTTCTCACCCTTTGCAGGAGGGAGGAGCCTGGCCTTTCCTGTTCCTGTGTGGTGACCTGGGATTCCATCTGTGAGATGGGGGCTTGTTAACAGGAAGCCTTCTCACTTTGCTGAGAGATTTTTCCTTTTTTCTCAATAAATTCCATTACTCCTTACCTTTCAAAGTGTCTGCGTGCCTAACTTTTCCTGGTTATGGGAAAAGAACCCAGTTTTTTTTATAACAGTAGAAGAGGAAGTTGTTAGGACCAGGTTGACAGAGGTGGAAGTTGTCAGGACTAGGGTAATAGAGGTAGACGTTGTTAGGAGTGATTGGATTCCACTGTTTTGAAGGGAGAGACACAAGATTTGCTGTTAGATTGAATATGGAGTGAGGAAGAAAAAGTAGAATCAAGTTTTAACTCCCAAGTTTTTTGGCCTGAGGAACCAAAAGGAAAATGTTTCTAATTACCTGATTGGAAAGACCTCAGGAGTTTGAGTTTGCAATATTAAATTCAAGGTGCTGTATTAAACATCAAAACAAAGGTGCTGAGTAGGCAGTTGTATATGTGAGCCTGGACTTCAGAGGAGAAAACTGGACTGGAGGTATAAATTTGGGAGTCTACTGGCATACAGACAGAATTTTAAGGTGATGAGAGTGTGAGATCTCTCAATGTTTAGAAAAGAGATTTAAGGGCTGAGGACTGAGTAACTTCCATGTATAGAGATGGGCAAGATGGAGAGGAACTAGCAAAGGAGATTCAGAAGGAATAGGCAGTAAAATAAGTAAACCAAGAGAGTGGTATCCTGAGAGCCAAATAAGGTGTGAAGTACTGTGGTGTAGTAGAATGAGTATGAGTTAGGGAGCCTGTCAGGCCTGATTTAGTTACTTAATTACCTGAGAGTTCATACAAGTTTCTCGATATCTCAGAGCCATAAAATAGGGGTAACACATGCACATGTAAAATACCTAGCCTAACATCTATTGCCCCATAGGTAATATTTGCTGGAAACACATTAGTCAAGTAGGTGAATATGTATTTGTGGTTAATAGTAGTCAAGAAAGAAACAGTATATTCTGACAAGTCTGATATATGAGATTCTTTTAATATGAGAACTTGGTAGCTGTACAATGCATTTGAAAGCCATGTGCAACATGAGAACCAAAACTGAATTATCAATGCACTAGATAGACAAGGCAACTGAAGTAACTTGGGTGGAGAGGTGAGAATACTGTTAAATAATCTCTGTGTGGGACTTAATATACTGTCCTCTAGCTCATTAATTGCTGTGTCAAGAAAGACCTTTATAAAGAAAGGTTACAGCAATGTAGTTTTTGTCTTTGTTATGTATTTATTTTTCCTATAGCTAAAAATCCAGTGAGACATATCAGTTTTAACATTTATAGAGGAAGAAGGCTGTGTGCAGTGGCCCACACCCATAATCCCAGCACTTTGGGAGGCCAAGGCAGGAGGATTACTTGAGCCCAGGAGTTCAGCAAGGCAACAGGATAAAACCCCATCTCTTCAAAATATTTAGAAATTAGCTGAGTGTGGTGGCACGCACCTGTCATTCCAGCTACTTAGGAGGCTGAGGTGAAAGGATCACTTGAGCCCAGGAGATCGAGACTATAGTGAGCTATGATTATGCCACTGCACTCCAGCCTGGGTGACAGAGCAGTAAATACCCTGCCTAAAAAATAAAATAGGCCAGGCTCGGTGGCTCACGCCTGTAATCCCAGCCCTTTGGGAGGCCAAGACGGATCACAAGGTCAGGAGATCAAGACCAGCCTGGCCAATATGGTGAAACCCCGTCTCTACTAAAAATATTTTTAAAGTTAGCTGAGCGTGGTGGCAGGCACCTGTAGTCCCAGCTACTTGGGAGACTGAGGCAGAAGAATCACTTGGACGTGGGAGGCAGAGGTGGCATTGAGCCGAGATCGCACCACTGCACTACAGCCTGGGCGACAGAGTGAGACTCCGTCTCAAAACAAAACAAAACAAAACAAAAGAAAAAAACAAATAAAATAAAATAAAATAAAATTGGCTGGGAGCAGTGGCTCATGCCTGTA
This sequence comes from Chlorocebus sabaeus, assembly GCF_047675955.1. Lineage (NCBI taxonomy): Eukaryota > Metazoa > Chordata > Mammalia > Primates > Cercopithecidae > Chlorocebus > Chlorocebus sabaeus. The sequence goes on along the minus strand of NC_132918.1, from coordinate 35,067,513 downwards.
ATCCTAGCATTTGGGAGGCTGAGGCAGGTGGATCACTTGAGGCCAGGAGTTCGAGGCCACCTGGCCAACATATTGAAACCCCATCTGTACTAGAAATACAAAAAATTAGCTGGGCGTGGTGGCACACATCTGTAATGCCAGCTGCTTGGGAGCCTGCGGCATGAGAATTGTTTGAACCCAGGAGGCGGAGGTTGCAGGGAGCCGAGATCATGCCATTGCACTCCAGCCTAGGTGACATAGTGAGACTCTGTCTACGAAAAAAAAAAAAAGAAAAAAAATTTAAACCATAGAGGCAGAGATTGTGAGAAATTAATTGTGGTTATTGCTTGAGTCTTTTCAGCATGAAAACATTTTAATTTGTGACTATTTTCTCTATAAAGGCATAGCAAATGAATCTAAAAAATTATATGGAGCACAGTTCCACCCTGAAGTTGGCCTTACAGAAAATGGAAAAGTAATACTGAAGAATTTCCTTTATGATATAGCTGGGTGCAGTGGAACCTTCACGGTGCAGAACAGAGAACTTGAGTGCATTCGAGAGATCAAAGAGAGAGTAGGCACGTCAAAAGTTTTGGTAAGCAATTTATTATCTAGAAGTCTACAAATTTATATCAATAATGGTGGAATCCAAGAGCTAGAGTCCTCAACACAGCCCTTAAATGTTCTATAATTTTAGAGTGTTTTTCCAGTTACCATACATATCTTTGATAGAAATAGCGCTTTTAGGTAACGATTTAAGCTGATAGTGTTTATTTTCTTTTTTGCTTGTTTTGCTTAGTTTGATTTTTCATTTTACCTCGTAGGTTTTACTCAGTGGTGGAGTAGACTCAACAGTTTGTACAGCTTTGCTAAATCGTGCTTTGAACCAAGATCAAGTCATTGCTGTACACATTGATAATGGCTTTATGAGAAAACGAGAAAGCCAGTCTGTTGAAGAGGCCCTCAAAAAGCTTGGAATTCAGGTCAAAGGTATTGAAGAACCCCAGAAAAGTTAACTTACATGTTAGGACTTGTGTAATCAAATCTAGTCTTATGGTTTAAGTGAGCACAATTACAGTTTTCTCAGTATGCCAAGGTTGAAAATGCTTTTCATTTTTACAATTACCTCTGGTGTAAGAGAGGTCTCAGTATAAATATTTAAACTATTGATTCTGCTAATTTTATACATAGATTGATAAGTTAACATTTTCCAGCTACTGTTCAGTTCTCTTCTAGTCATTTGCTATTAAAATTATCTTTTCCTGGCCAGGCGCGGTGGCTCACGCCTGTAATCCCAGCACTTAGGGAGATCAAGGTGGGTGGATCACCTGAGGTCAGGAGTTTGAGACCAGCCTGGCCAACATGATGAAACCCCATCTCTACTAAAAATACAAGGAATTAGCCAGGCTTGGTGGTGGGCGCCTGTGATCCCAGCTACTCGAGAGACTGAGGCAGGAGAATCTCTTAAACCTGAGAGGTGGAGGTTGCAGTGAGCAGAGATCATGCTGCTGCACTCCAGCTTGGGCAACAAGAGCGAAATTCCATCTCAAAAAAAAGAAAAAAAATTATCTTTTCCCACTCTATTTCATGATATTTATATAGCACGAGGCTATCCAAACCCTCCTCAGGTGTGGATATACAGATTATTTTGCAAACAGGAAAGCTTATTGTGGGAGAGGTGAAGATTCTATAGTTACTTTTTTTTTTTTTTTAAAGGGCCACTAATAAATTTCTTAGTCCTTAATAACATTTACTTTTGTAGTTACCTTTTATACTTTTTAAAAACAAGGTGCAATTGATAGTTATAATGAAATGAGGTCAGTAGTTTAATGATACAAGTTATTGTACATATTATTGAATTAATTGGAATTGATACCAAAAGTCTGAATAAAATGAAGACTTGTAGGTAAGCATGATGTGAACATGAATCTATTTCTTTGAAACTTCTCTAAAATAACAGTAAAAGCATAAAACAGTGTAATACCATAAGGACGAGGGATAGAGGAGATGATAACAGACAGATGCTTTCAGTAAAATTTTTAGAAGTAGAAAGCAGATGGGTAGAGGTGGATTTTCTGTGTTTAAGCTAGGGAGGTCTCTCCCAGCATCCTGGGAAGGTCCCCAATGGTATCTTCACATGGTCATATGTTTTTGTGAAATTTGCAAGTAAGATATTTTGATAATTTGTAGTTGTTTATTTTCTTTCAACTCTAACTTGTTCTCTGTTAGGTGGTGCTGGAATGGCCGTGGGCATTTTGAGATCAGGCTAAGGCAAAGATGAGCTGGGGATGTGCTTAGTATGGGTTTAGAGGTATATGTGTGATTTGCAATTATTTCTGTGTATAGTTATGTACTTGGTAGCCATCCCAGTATAACTTAAGATTTTTAATATCTTATTTGTTCTGTTTCTTGAAGGAGGCCTTCAAATTGTAAAACTTGGATCTGTCCCTGGTAACTGACATAGCAGAATGAAGGAATTCACAACCTTGGGGTGGGGTGGGAAGGAAGCCAACAAAAAGCAAGCTGATTTGTGCTGTAGACTTCTGAGGAGGCTCAGGAATTTGAAGCATTGGGTTCTTTTTGGGTCGTTGGTCTCTGGGTTAGCCTAAAATGGATTAAATATCTGAGAAGCAGATCCTTTTCCTTAGCACAGGAGCAAACTGCACTCTCCTTCCCCACCAGAACACTGTGGATATATTCTCTAGAGGGGCTAAACAAGAGAGGTTCTGGACTTGAGCCTACTAATACCAGGCATAGTTGAGGGTGGAGGTAAGACTCTACATTAAGAACAGGATGAATTAAAAGTCTCTATCCTGAATGGCAACTCCCTTTTGCTACCACTTCTTCTGTTCAACTGCCAGAATGCCAATAGGCAGGAGAGTAGATACGTCTTCTCTGGATAGTTGACCAGGTTCAGGAAAGACCTACAAATTCACTGGGTTTTCCACAATGAAATAGCAAGCTGCCTTGTCATCTTACAGTGAAGGCCTCCAGTAGCTAAGTTTTATTAGCAAATAGAGATCTTAGTCAGTTTTTAGTTTCCTGTCGTTAAATAAAAAGCCAAGGATTGTTAAACGTGTGTTCATAAATATCAGTTTTACAAGACACTAGTATGTGATTCCAAACGACTTTGATTCTGTTTAGGAACCAGCGCTTTTGACTCCTTTGGGGCTATGCTTCTTGCTGTGGCGTTTGCTTGTTGCTCTGATGAAGCACTGAACAGAGGGAAAATAATCAGCATAATTTTATTTTTTTTTTGTGGAGTCTTGTTCTGTTGCCCATGCCAGAATGCAGTGGCACGACTTCAGCTCACTGCAACCTCTGCCTCCGAGGTTTAAGCAATTCTCTTGCCTCAGCCTCCGAGTAGCTGGGATTACAGACATGTTCTACTACACCCAGCTAGTTTTTGTGTTTTTAATAGAGATGTGGTTTTGCCATTTTGGCCAGGCTGGTCTCACATTCCTGACCTCAAGTGATCCACCCAACTTGACCTCCCAAAGTGTTGGTATTACAGGCGTGAGCCACCGTGCCAGTCCTAATCAACATAATTTGTGATGTCATGGCCCTAGATCTAAATGCCAGGAGATTCTCACAGAAACAACATTTAATGAGTACCTGTATCTGAATTCTTTTACTCAGGATGTATTGATAGTTCGTTCGTTCGTTCGTTCTTTCTTTCTTTCTTTCTTTCTTTCTTTCTTTCTTTCTTTATATATTTATTTATTTTTTTGAGATGGAGTCTTGCTCTGTCGCCCAGGCTGGATTGCAGTGGCACGATCTCGGCTCACTGCAAGCTCCGCCTCCTGGGTTCACGCCATTCTCCTGCCTCAGCCTCCCCAGTAGCTGGGACTACAGGTGCCCCGCCACCACACCCGGCTAATTTTTTTGTATTTTTAATAGAGATGGGATTTCACCATGTTAGCCAGGATGGTCTCGATCTCCTGAGCTCGTGATCTGCCTGCCTCGGCCTCCCAAAGTGCTGGGATTACAGGTGTGAGCCATCGGGCCTGGCCAGTAATTCTTGAATATTGATAGTTTATTGAAATTTGTAGGCAGATTTAGGGGAGATCAAAGGAACCATGGACTGTTCTTCAGCCTGGAAAAGAAATAAACTTTTCTTTCTGTAGTTTGACTTGTTATTTTTGATTAAAAAAGCATGTTATACCAATTTCAAATGCTTCTCCCCTTTCCTCTAGTGATAAATGCTGCTCATTCTTTCTACAATGGAACAACAACCCTACCAATATCAGATGAAGATAGAACCCCACGGAAAAGAATTAGCAAAACGTTAAATATGACCACAAGTCCTGAAGAGAAAAGAAAAATCATTGGGGATACTTTTGTTAAGGTACCTTTGTTTTTAATATCCTCAACATGTACTGTTTTTGATGTGAATCTTTGTATTTGTTTTTCCTTGTCACTATATCAAATAACCAAATTTGCTAATTTTTTCCTTTTTCTTATGTGGCTGAGAGTTTTACTGTATATTGTCATCATATTGACCAGTAGAAACTGTTTTATGTTTGTTTGTTTGTTTTATGAGACGGAGTCTCAATGTGTCACCAGGCTGGGCTGGAGTGCAGTGGCACAATCTCGGCTCACTGCAACCTCTTCCTCCTGGGTTCAAGTGATGATTCTCCTGCCTCAGCCTCCTGAGTAGCTGGGACTACAGGTGTGCACCATCATGCCCAGCTAATTTTTGTACTTTTAGTAGAGACGGGGTTTCACCATGTTGACCAGGATGGTCTTGATCTCCTGACCTCATGATCCGCCCCCCTCAACCTCCCAAACTTCTGGGATTACAGGTGTGAGCCACCATGCCCAGCCAACTGTTTTATGTTTTAATAAACATGTTTGCTTACATTGCCAGACTGTTATTTTAACTTTTTAAGAATAGATGTCTTCAGCTGATCATAGACTTTAATTCATTGGTTATCTCAATGGCTAATTTCAAGCTCTTGAATGGAATGTTCACATACCTTTGTTTTGTTTTTTGGAGGCGGAGTTTTGCTCTTTGTCACCCAGGCTGGAGTACAATGGAGCGATCTCGGTTCACTGCAACCTCCGCCTCCTGGGTTCAGGCGATTCTCCTGCCTCAGCCTCTGGAGTAGCTGGAATTATAGGCATGCACCACTATGCCCAGCTATTTTTTTTTTTTTTAATTATTATTTTTTTTTGAGATGGAATCTCACTCTGCCTCCGAGGCTGGAGTGCAGTGGCGCAATCTCGGTTCACTGCAAATTTCGCCTCCAGGGTTCAAGCGATTCTCCTGCCTCAGCCTCCTGAGTAGCTGGGATTATAGGCATGTGCCACCACGCCTGGCTAATTTTTATATTTTTAGTAGAGATGGGGTTTCACCATGTTGGTCAGGCTGGTCTCAAACTCCTGACCCCGTGATCCACCTGCCTTGTCGTCCCAAAGTGATGTGATTACAGGTGTGAGCCACCATGCCTGGCTGCTAATTTTGTATATTTAGTAGAGATGGGGTTTCATCATGTTGGCCAGGCTGGTCTCGAACTCCTGGCCTCAAGTGATGCGCTCCACTCAGCCTCCCAAAGTGCTGGGATTACAGGCGTGAGCCACTGTGCTCGGCCTCACGTACCTTTTTGAATCATGTTAAAGGACACGTTCATAAAGGAGTTTATTTTGGGGCTTGGTGGATTTTATTTTCTGGTCAGTGTTTCTAAAGGACTGTAGGAGATTTAGCTGAAAGTATAAACTTTTGCTTTAAAAAAAGTTTTTCTCTTACAAGGCTGTTTTACTCCTGTTGATTATAGATTGCCAATGAAGTAATTGGGGAAATGAACTTGAAACCAGAGGAGGTTTTCCTTGCCCAAGGTACTTTACGGCCTGATCTAATTGAAAGTGCATCCCTTGTTGCAAGTGGCAAAGCTGAACTCATCAAAACCCATCACAATGACACAGAGCTCATCAGAAAGTTGAGAGAGGAGGTAAAAGTTTATGAGAACTTTTTCATACAGTAGACATGGAAGGTCTCCCTTTCTTCCCTCCTCTTCCCTCCTTTTATTTACAGAGTTGCACAGCCATCACCACATCTAATTTTAGAACATTTTCATTACCCTAAAAAGGAACCTTATACCCATTAGCAGTCACTCCTTGTTCTACCTGTTGTCATTGTCATCCTCCCCCCACTCCCCAGCTCTTCCTTTCCTCCTTTCTTGCCAGCCCTAGGCAATTACCAACCAATAATTTATTTCTGTCTCTATAGATTTGCTTATTTTGGACATTTTATATACATGGAATTGTACAATATGTGGTCTTTTTTTTTTTTTTTTGAGACGGAGTCTCGCCCTGTCACCCGGGCTGGAGTGCAGTGGCGCGATCTGGGCTCACTGCAAGCTCTGCCTCCTGGTTGCATGCCATTCTCCTGCCTCAGCCTCCCGAGTAGCTGGGACTATAGGCACCCGCCACCACGCCCGGCTAATTTTTTTGTATTTTTAGTACAGGCGAGGTTTCACTGTGTTAGTCATGATGGTCTCGATCTCCTGACCTCATGATCTGCCCGCCTCGGCCTCCCAAAGTGCTGGAATTACAGGCGTGACCCACTGCGCCCAGCCAATATGTGGTCTTTTATGACTAGCTTCTTTTACTTACCGTAATGTTTTCAAGGTTCATCCATGTTGCTGAATGTATCAGAACTTTATTCCTATTTATTGCCAGATAATATTCCATCTTATGGGTATAATGCATTGTATTTATCCATTGATCAGTTGATAGGCTTTTGGGTTATTTCCACTTTTTGGCTGTTGTAAATAATGCTGCTATGAATACTGGTCATAAGTTTTTGTGGATATGTGTTTTTATTTCTTTTGGTATATGCCTGGGAGTAGAATTGTTAGGTCTTAAGGTTTAACATTTTGATTAATTGCCAAACTATTATTTGAAATGACGATACAATTTTACATTCCCACTAGAAACGTATGAGATTCAAATTTTTCCACATTCTCACCAAGACTTGTTATCTCTTTTCTTATCGTAAAAAACACAAAATCACATAACATAAAGTTTACCATCTTAACCCTGTTTTGTGTTTTTTTTTTAAAGACAGAGTCTCACTCTATTGCCCAGGCTGGAGAGCAGTCATGTGACCTTGGCTCACAGCAACCTCTGCCTCCTGGTTCAAGCAGTTGTCCTGCCTCAGCCTCCCAAGTAGCTGGGATTACAGGCGTGTGCCACCAGGCCTGGCTAATTTTGTATTTTTAGTAGAGATGGGGTTTCACTATGTTGGCTAGGCTGGTCTTGAACTCCTGGCCTCAGGTGATCCACCCGCCTCTGCCTCCCAAAGTACTGGGATTACAGGTGCGAGCCACTGCGTCCAGCCTCATCTTAACTATTTTAAAATATAAGGTTCAGTAGTGTTAGGTGTATTCACATTGTTGTAAAACAGATCTTCAGAACTTTTCATCTTGCAAAACAAACTCTATACCATTAAAAAACAACTCTCCCTTTTTTCTGGCCCCCACCCTCTGGTAACCACCATTCTGCTTTCTGTTTCTATGTTTCACTACTTTAAATACCTCATATAGGTGAAATCATACAGTATTGCCTTTTTGTGACTTGCTTATTTCACTTAGCATAATGTCCTTAAGGTTCATTCATGTTGTAGCATGTGACAGAATTTCCTTCTTTTTTAAGACTGAATAATGGGCCAGGCGCAGTGGCTCATGCCTAGTGCTTTGGGAGGCTGAGGCGGGTGGATCAGCTGAGGTCAGGAGTTCGAGACCAGCTGGTCAACACAGTGAAACCCTGTCTTTACTAAGAATACAAAAATTAGCCAGGCGTGGTGGTGGGCATCTGTAATGCCAGCTACTTGGGAGGCTGAGGCAGGAGAATTGCTTGAACCCTGGAGGCGGAGGTTGCAATGAGCCAAGATTGCCATTGCACTCTAGCCTGGGCATTAAGAGTGAAACTCCTCTCAAAAACAAAAAACAGACTGAGTAATATACTACTATAGGTATATACCACGTTTTGCTTATCCATTTTTGTTTATCTTTTGGATATATGCCCAGAATTGGGATTGTTGGATCATATAGTAGTTCTGTTTTTAATTTTTTTGAGGAACCTGTTGTCCATAGCAATTGCACCATTTTACAATCCAACCAAAAGTACATAAGGACTCCAGTTTTTCCAAATGCTTACAATTTGTTATTTTCTATTTTTTTATGGATGTGTTATCTGACTTTAAAAAATTTTAGTCATCTGGCCCAGCACAGTGGCTCGTATCTGTGATCCCAGCACTTTGGGAGGCCAAGGCAGATGGATCACTTGAAGCCAGGAATTCGAGACCAGTCTGGCCAACATGGTGAAACCCTGTCTCTACTAAAAATACAAAAAAATTAGCCAGGTTTGGTGGTGCATGCCTGTAGTTCCAGCTACTCTGGAGGCTGAGGCAGGAGAATTGCTTAAACCTGGGAGGCAGAGGTTGCAGTGAGCCGAGATTGTGCCACTGCACTCCCACCTGAGCAACGGAGTGAGACTCCGTCTTAAAAAAAAGTAAATAAAAATGTTAGTCATCCTAGTGTATATGAAGTGGTGTTTTGATTTGCATTTCCCTAATAGCTCATGATGTTGAGCATTTTTGCATGTTCTTGCTTATTGGCCATTTGTGTATCTTGGAGAAATGTCTATTCATATCCTTTGTTCCCTTTTTTTAAAAAAAAATTATTTTAAGTTCAAGGGTATAAGTGTAGTTACATAGGTAACTGTAACTTGTTACATAGGTAAACTTGTGTCATAGGGGTTTGTTATACAGATTATTTCATCACCCAGGTATTAAGCCTAGTACCCATTAGCTTTGCTTATTTTTTAATTGACTTATTGATCTTTTTATTATTGAGTTGTAAATGTTCTTTATATATTCTGGTTACAAATCTTTTATCAGATATATGATTTGCAAATGTTTTCTCTAGTTCTGTGAGTTGTCTTTTCATTTTCTTAGTGATAATATTTGGAGAATTTTAATTTTGGAACACTAGTATATTTTCTAATTGCTTTGTGTTCTAATGAGAACTAGATCAGAGATGATGGATTGGTTTACCCTGATTTACTTACATTTAAAAAGTTTATGTTTAAAATGTGCTTCAAAGAGAAATAATAGCACTAAAATATTCATCTAATTCCTTATAGGCATTTAGAAATAAATACTTTAAAAGATGCATTTTTAATAATAATCTGTTAGTGTTAAGAGAAATGGTAACAGGAAAAGCCAATAATTTATTACCCTTTGTTTGTCATGTCATCTTGGTTACTAATTTGTATTGGTTGGCTTCTTTCCTCCCTGTAGGGAAAAGTAATAGAACCTCTGAAAGATTTTCATAAAGATGAAGTGAGAATTTTGGGCAGAGAACTTGGACTTCCAGAAGAGTTAGTTTCCAGGCATCCATTTCCAGGTAAAAATTAGAATTGAATTTTGTTTGATTCATCTTTTTCTTTTTTTTTTTTTTTTGAGACGGAGTCTCGCTCTGTCACCCAGGCTGGAGTGCAGTGGCGCGATCTCGGCTCACTGCAAGCTCCACCTCCTGGGTTCGCACCATTCTCCTGCCTCAGCCTCCCGAGTAGCTAGAACTACAGGTGCCCACCACCATGCCCGGCTAATTTTTTTTTGTATTTTAGTAGAGACGGGGTTTCACCGTGTTAGCCAGGATGGTCTCAATCTCCTGACCTCGTGATCTGCCCACCTCGGCCTCCCAGAGTGCTGGGATTACAGGCGTGAGCCACTGCGCCCGGCCTGATTCATCTTTAGACCTTCATGTTGAAGAAAAATCAATTCATACAATTCTGAAATAATCTGTCATCTCAGGGAATATGTAACATGAGAGAAAGGAAAGGATGGTTAGGGAATAATTGAAATCTTTTGAGTATCTACTGTATTTACTTCATTTTATTAAATACTCATTTTCCATTGTCTTTGCATTTCAGTGTTACATTATCCTTGGGAGTTTGGCATCTGATGTTGCCATCAGATGAGAAAACCAAGACATCAAGATATTTTAATAACATTGCCACACAGTCCTAGTAGTAGAGCTAGGATTTGTTATATTCTTTGTACCATACCATAGTCTTTTCCATGGAAGATGTGAGGATTTAAACTTAGCTCTTTAAAATCCTTGTCCTATGTCTGACTTGTTTGAATGGATGAACCACTTCTTCTTGGCACAATGTAACTAATTCCTGAACAAATAATACTCCATTTGCTGTCATATAGAAAAAAATTAGAGGTGATACTTGTTTAAAGTTAGGACTGCAGGTCTTAACCTGTTTTTGTTACTATTTCTTGAGAGGTTGGGCAAGTCTGTACCTCAGGTTCTAGCTCACTGTAGTAGTGATTAGGGGATGATTTGGGAGATGACCTAATCGAATTGAAAAACAGAATAATAGCCAACATTTCTTGAGTACTCTGTATGTGCTAGGCACTCTGCTAAATACTTTTATTGTCTTATTTAATCTTCACAATGGAAACTAGTATTATCCTGTTTTATAGATGAAGAAACTTAGGGAAAGCAACTAATTTGCCAAAAGTTATGCAGATTGAAAGGAGTGGAGCCAGAATTATATCCCCAATGATTTTTAGCTCTGAGTTTATACTCTTAGTGATCATATTGGCTCCATAAACAGCTTTACAGATGTGTAACCTATGTGGTGATTAGCACTTGTTCTCAAATCTAGTAATCAGATTGAGATCTTTAGTCCCTAACCTGCATGCTGGCAAAGAATGGTCTGTGGACTGGCGTGTGGCTCATGCCTGTACCCCTGAGTCTACTAAAAATACAAAAGTTAGCCAGGTGTGGTGGCAGGCACCTGTAATTCCAGCTACTCGGGAGACTAAGGCAGGAGAATCGCTTGAACCCAGGAGGCGGAGGTTGCTGTGAGCTGAGATTATACCACGGCACTCCAACCTGGGCAACAGAGCACGACTCCATCTTGAAAAAAAAAAAAAGAATGATCTGTGAATGTAATGGAGGGAAGCCAAGTGTTCTATGTCCTTGGTCATTATTTCATCTAGACTCACTTGATGTTTTAAAAATCTACTTTGTATGTTGAGTTGTCTGTTATGTAAGATTTCATTAGCAAAAATTGTTTTGCTACTTTAAAAACTATCTTAAATATGCTGTTTATTCTAAAGGTAAAAAATGGACTAGGAAATTAATGGACATAGCTGAGGTTTTGCCTACAACTAGGCATCTCAAGTGATGCCTCTTCTGTTGTAGTAAAGCAGCAGAATCCAGTTTTTCATACGTCTATACACACCTTGTGTTTTTACGAACTTTTAAGTATTTGGTAAAATGGAGGTCGGGTGCAGTGACTCATGCCTGTAATTCCAGTACTTCAGGAAGCCTAGGCAGGCGGATCACTTGAGGTCAGGAGTTCCAGAACAGCCTGGCCAATGCAGTGAAACCCAGTCTCTACTAAAAATACAAGAAATTAGCTGGGCATGGTGGTGCATGCCTGTACTAGGTACTACTGGTGGCTGCTAGGGGAGGGTAAGGCAGGAGAATCTCTTGAACTCGGCAGGTGGAAGTTGCAGTGAGCTCAAATCTTGCCACTGCCCTTCAGTCTGGGTGATAGAATGAGAGTCTGTCAAAATAAAATAGAAATACCAGTTCACATTTTTTGGTATTAAAAACTCACATTATTTATTTGATTATGTATATATTTTAACAGTATAATACCATTCCTAAAATCAGATTGATAGTCGAAGCTGGATGATGAGTAAGGTGGTTAATTATACTGTTCTGTTTATGTATATGTTGGAAAATTCCCTTATTAAAAACTTTGAATAGATTGGCACCTATGTTATAAACTAAAAATATTAACTGGATAATTTTGTGATACTTAATACATGGACTGTAAAAATAGGATAGGCCAAGTGCAGTCAGTGGCTCACGCCTATAATTCCAGCATTTCCAGAAGCTGAGCTTCTGGAGTTCTAGACCAGTCTGAACAGCATAGTGAAACCCCTGCCTTTACTGAAAAAATTAGCCAGGCACGGCTGTGTGTGCTTGTAATCCAGCTATTTAGGAGGCTGAGGTGGGAGGACTGCTCGAGCTCAGGAATTTGACGCTGCAGTGAGCAATAATTGCACCACTGCACTCCAGCCTTGGTGACAGAGCAAGACTCTATCTCTTAAAAAGAGAGACAGGAATGATAGGGAGAGAATTAAACATGTCGTCTTATTTGAGCCTCACAATGGAAACTATGATAGTATTATCCTGTTTTATAGATGAAGAAACTTAGGGACAGAGACTAACATGCCGAAAAGTTATGCAGACTAAAAAGTGTACATAACTTAAATGTTGCGGCATTCTAAATGTTACAACATTTTTAGAATGTTGAAGCATTCTAAAGAATGCTGAGTTGAATGGGAAACTAATAGCTACACTTGGATACTTATGATGGCAGATGGATTTTAATTTTGGAAACGTTTTATATTTTGAAAATAGTGGCATTTTTATATTAGATTTTTATATTGGAGATATAACATTAATGTTAAATACTTACTCTTACCTTTAGGTCCTGGCCTGGCAATCAGAGTTATATGTGCTGAAGAACCTTATATTTGTAAGGACTTTCCTGAAACCAACAATATTTTGAAAATAGTAGCTGATTTTTCTGCAAGTGTTAAAAAGGTAATATTTGATACAGCTGATCATTACAAGAAATTGAATGGATTCTTACTATATACCAGCATTTATAATGAATTTTTTAGGGTTTTATTATTTGAAAATTTGGAGCAATGTAACCTTTGAAATGACTGTGGAGAAAGTATTCCACGGATATTCTTATATATACATTTTTCCTTCCAGCGAAACAAGACTGGATATCCTGAGTCTCTAAAAATGTCAGATAAAGTATTTTAAAGCACTGTCTTATGTGTATTGCAAGAAAGTAAGGGAAATCCTTTGAATCAGGAATTTATTGGGAGCATCATTTCAAGAAACCAAAGCTGTCTGCTCCTCTGAGGACAGCTTCAAATCCTGTGTGGTCTAGGATTTGGGTTTTAACAATTTCATTTATGTACAGGTGTCTGAGTATAAGACTGGATCCAAGAAGGGCCAGAGATTGGATCAGATATCTTCACACTATGCAACACTTTAGCTCCAAATTGAAGATGAATGGAAAAGTTCCCCAGTCTACTTTATTCTACAGATGTGGGGTTTTAATTTATGTAATGTGCGTGGTCTGAAAATTGCAACGTAAGAATTTTAAAGTGGATCTTGGTTGGTAGTGCTTATGGGAGTTAGGCAAGGAGCAATACAGATTCTCTTTAGATTATCTTCACCTAGGTCCCAAAGGATTCTCATAGATAGAATTCCAACAAATACGAGGTTATAATAAAAAATATAAATCACATATAGAAGTATGGCACCATGAATGAGAAGGGAAAAAACTGTCAGAACAAGACCCTCAGTACTTTACTGGAATTAACAAGCAATATGTAAAGTAAATAGAAATATGCTGTTGATAATAAGAATAATGTATAAGAGACTACTAAAAATAACTGGGCAGATTTGAAAATAAGTTCTGGGAATGAAAATAGTAACTGAAAAACAGCTTAAAGACAGAATTAATGAACTAAAAGAAAGTTGTTTAGAGATTGTCCAGAAATTAGTACAAATCATCATAAAGAAAATATAGGTACAGAAGGTTAAGATAGAAGGATAAGGCAAGTGCTAACATATGTCCAGAACGAAATAATAGACAAAAATGTATTAATTCCTCCACACTGGTAAAAGACATGATGGCTCAGATTCAGGAAACGTAACACATCTTAAGCAGAATGAAGGGAAATAATTTGACACCTAGTAAGCATATCTTAAAGAAATTAAAGACTGCCAAAGACAGAGCAGCTGCAGAGAACAGATCAATTACCTACCCAGGAAATTATACTGAAACAGTAAAGGTAAGACTTCAAAATGCTAAGAGAAAATAATTAACTGTAGTGAACAGCTGAACTGTCTTTTAAAAACAAGGGCAAAATAAAGTTATTTTGAGATTAAATAGAATTTACTACTAATAGTCCCTTGCTTTTGAAGTATACTATTCTTGATGTATAGCCCTAGAATTTAATTGGTCTGAGATGGGACCTGAGCATCCCAAGTAATTTGTGCAGTTAGGGTTGAGAACTTTTTTTGTTTTGTTTTGTTTTTTTGAGATGGAGTTTTGCTCTTGTTGCCCAGGCTAGAGTGCAATAGCACGATCTCGGCTCGCTGCAACCTCCATCTCCCAGGTTCAAGCCATTCTCCTGCCTCAGCCTCCCGAGTAGCTGGGATTACAGGCATGTGCCATCTCGCCTGGCTACTTTTGTATTTTCAGTAGAGATGGGGTTTCTCCATGTTGGTCAGGCTGGTCTCGATCCACCCGCCTCGGCCTCCCAAAGTGCTGGGATTACGGGCGTGAGCCACTGCGCCCGGCTGAGAAACATTGTTTTAAAGAACTGACTTCAGGAGAAACAGCAGGATACCAGGAGAAAGTCGTGAGTACAAGAAGGAATGCTAAGCAAAGAAAATGGTAAATGAGTAAAACTGAAACAAACATGGACTATATAAAATGATAAAAATAATTATAAAATTGGGAGTAGAGGTAAAAATGATACCTACTTGTTCTTGTTTATTAGAAAATATGTAACAATGTTTAGCGGAAGTAACATGTAAGCCACAAAGAGATTGATTTGAGCTAAGGAATTCAAAGATGCCTGTATTATTTGCCAGAAGGACAGAAGATTGATTATCTTTTAAGTATCCTTGTTAACACTTAAGGGCAACTACTGCAAGAATAGAAATAGAGGATTTAACTTCAAAATTGGTAAAGAGGAAATAAATGAGCTGGGAGAAATCACTAGTTCAAAAGACAACAAAAACGAGTAAGAGTAAAAAGTGGGATAAATAGATAATTACAGAATAAGATTGTAGAATGAAATTCAACTATATTGATAACTCATTAAAAGGACTAATATCCCTAGTTAAAACATAGACTGTCAAACTAAATTGAAAACTAAAATCTGTTTAGTATAGAATAGTAGATATGAAAAGTATAGTCTGTTCATAACAGACATTACTAATACCTAGGGATAGGAGGAGTGAAAATTAAAGAATGGAAAAACATATACCAGGTAAATAAAGAAATGGGTAGAGCTATATTAATTTCAAACAGAACTGACTTTATGGCAAAAAGCATTAGAGATAATATTTGACTCAGATAAGGTGCATCACTTGTTGGTGACAGGGTACTAAAGCCTAAATGTATGTAAACATAATCTGCATTTCTTATCCTAAGACTTCTTCATAGTCCTAGCCCTCAGCTGTGAATTTCTGGCATAGTGCATAGCACACACAACTCAAGGAGATACCAAATACAATCCCCTGCTAAAAACCAGTAAAATACATAAGATAGTAGTAGATAATAAAAGAGTGAATACCTTATTTCTTAAAACTGAAAAAATGCCTCTTTGGTTTTTCTCAGCCACATACCCTATTACAGAGAGTCAAAGCCTGCACAACAGAAGAGGATCAGGAGAAGCTGATGCAAATTACCAGTCTGCATTCACTGAATGCCTTCTTGCTGCCAATTAAAACTGTAGGTGTGCAGGTGAGTTGTGTGAATTCATTCGCCAGTGATACACTTTTTTTTTTTCTTGAGACGGCCAGGCTGGAGTGCAGTGGCATGATCTCAGCTCATTGCAACCTCCGTCTCCTGGGTTCAAGCACTCTTTCTACTAATATTGAAATAAGGATTACTTAGAAAAATGAAATATGTAAGTATATATACCAAGTTTAGAGAAATAAGAAGGTAATTTTTTATAGAATGTTTAGGGAGTGAATAGTTACAGGAACTAAATAGGTTGAGATTTTGTAGTTTTGGAACATCTATGAACTCTAACCAAAGGCAAATATTGAAAGCAGCTCTTTCCTATAGGGTTGGCATGCTTATTTCTGCCATGTAGGGCAGGGATCAAGAGGTCATTTATCCTTCTAGATGTGAAATACACTGTGACTTTAGAAGTCTTTAACTGCAGGAAGGCCTCCAGATGTAAGTTACACTATTTAGGTGTTGTTCTCAGCTTGTGTATTCCCTGTGCTAGGGAACATGTTCTGCTGATGTTTTTTGTGTTTATTCTGCCTTTCTAGTTGTAAAAGAACATGAGAATAATACAGTTCTCAATTATAAAATGCTACTTGCAAAATGACTAATAACGTAATTTCAGACAAAACTTACTTTATGGCAAAAAGCATTAGAGATAATATTTGACTCAGATAAGGTGCATCACTTGCTGGTGACAGGGTACTAAAGCCTGAATGTATGTAAATATAATCTGCATTTCTTTTTTTTTTTTTTTTCTTTTTCTTTGAGACAGAGTCTAGCTCTGTCACCCAGGCTGGAGTGCAGTGGCCGGATCTCAGCTCACTGCAAGCTCCGCCTTCTGGGTTCACGGCATTCTCCGGCCTCAGCCTCCCGAGTAGTTGGGACTACAGGCTCCCGCCACCTCGCCTGGCTAGATTTTTTTTGTATTTTTAGTAGAGATGGGGTTTTACCATGTTAGCCAGGATGGTCTTGTTCTCCTGACCTCGTGATCTGCCCGTCTCAGCCTCCCAAAGTGCTGGGATTACAGGCTTGAGCCACCGCGCCCGGCCAATCTGCATTTCTTATCCTAAGACTTCTTCATAGTCCTAGCCCTCAGCTGTGAATTTCTGGCATAGTGCATAGCACACACAACTCAAGGAGATACCAAATACAATCACCTGCTAAAAACCAGTAAAATACATAAGATAGTATGTTAATTTCTCCTCTTTTTCTGGAGACAGGGTCTTGCCCTGTCTCCCAGGCTGGAGTGTAGTGATGTGATCATGGTGTACTATAGCCCTGAATTCCTGGGCTCAAGCGACCCTCCTATCTCAGCTTCCCAAGTAGCTGGGACTACAGGCATGCACCATCATGCCTGGCTAATTTTTAAATTTTTTTATGGAGATAGGGTCTCACTGCATTGCTCAGGCTGGCTTTGAAATTCTGGCCTCAAGTGATCCTTCACTTTGTCCTCCCAAAGTGTTAGGATTGGAAGTGTGAGCCACTGTGCCCGGCCTTTATATGATCCTTAAATGAGTTTTTGGGGAACAAAAGTGTGGGAGGGTAGGGAAGAGGAAGGTTATTTTATTTCAAGTGTGTGGTTAAATGGAAACTAGAAGAGGTGTCACTAGTTCAACTCAAAAATGGTATAAGTGCCAGTTATTGGGTTAATGTGTTTATAATGTGCTCTTACAGTAAAACTATGTGTAGAAAGAAGTTCTACTGTTTTGGAGATTATTCATCTAAAACCTAATAAGTATTTTTTCTAAATATATGAATCTGTCAGTTTAAATTCCTCTTTGCTCTGAATTCATGCATTTCTGCTTGTAAATAAAACAAGATAAAAAGTGGTTGTTGCCAGGTGCAGTGGCTCATGCCTGTAATCCCAGCACTTTGGGAGACCGAGTTGAGCGGATCACCTGAGGTCGGGAATTCAAGACCAACCTGACCAACATGCAGAAACCCCATCTCTACTAAAAATACAAAATAAGCCGGGTGTGGTGGCGCATGCCTGTAATCCCAGCTGCTCGGGAGGCTGAGGCAGGAGAATTGCTTGAACCCAGGAGGCGGAAGTTGCAGTGGGCCAAGATCGTGCCATTGCACTCCAGCCTGGGCAACAACAGCAAAACTCCGCCTTAGAAAAAATTGATTGTTATTTTTAAAGTAAACTAAAATATTTTATTTCATGAAAGTGATAGAGCCTGTAAGCTGCTTATGTTGTTTTAAAATCACTATTGAAATAACCTTACTTGGAGTTATTGATGTTTTCTTTCAGTGGTTTATGGATTATCTCATTCACATACAAATTTATTTTGAAATTTGCAATGATACTTACAGGCAGTATTACCCTAATATATAAAAATAGAATTGTGGACAGGTTATTTAATTCTTAAAAGTTTCTCAGTTTTAAGTAGATTTGTTACAGAGAACTTCCACGTCTGTATACTAACTCATGCTACACAGGGAGTTGAGTTGAAATAGTTCCCTACTCTTCTTTTTAGAGAAATGTTACAAAAAATAGATATTTGAGGTAATTTGATGAATAAGTGATTTCTTTTTTGAAAATGAAACTTATTCAGGCTCCACTACTATTCCCACCAAAATAAAATTTTCTTTTTTTTTTTTTTTTTTTTTTGAGACAGAGTCTCGCTCTGTCGCCCGGGCTGGACTGCAGTGGCCGGGTCTCAGCTCACTGCAAGCTCCGCCTCCCGGGTTTACGCCATTCTCCTGCCTCAGCCTCCGGAGTAGCTGGGACTACAGGCGCCCGCCACCTCGCCCGGCTAGTTTTTTGTATTTTTAGTAGAGACGGGGTTTCACCGTGTTAGCCAGGATGGTCTTGATCTCCTGACCTCGTGATCCGCCCGTCTCGGCCTCCCAAAGTGCTGGGATTACAGGCTTGAGCCACCGCGCCCGGCCTAATTTTCTTTTGTTATTGGATAACTGACTTTCGTCTCTTACCCTTTGAAGCTTAGACCCTTGCAAGCCCAGATAAAAATGATGGTTCATGGTTAGTATAAGAACGCATTTTATTTTCTAAATACCAAAGTAAACCATATTTGTAAAAAATCAAAAATACATTAAAAAAATTCTTTTTATTTCTACTCTCCAGTTAAGTTTTGTATGTGTCTTTCCAGAAACACTTTGAAAAGAAAATAGGGGATTTGGGGTACACATTGTCAACTTTTCTTTTAACTGAGCATCATGAACTTACCTTTCTGTGCCTTTCCAAGTAGATTGTTCTTAACTGTTCCCTCATATTCTATGCGTACCATCATTTATTTAACTATTCTTCTAACCAGTGGGCATTTAAACTGTTCTCAGTTTTTTATTATATAGGCATCCCATCAGTTATCCATGTGTAGGATCATTTTCTGTGTTAAATGTACATTTTACACTTTTTTTTTTTTGAGATGGAGTCTTGCTCTGTTGCCCAGGCTGGAGTGCAGTGGCATGATCTCAGCTCACTGCAACCTCCACCTCCCAGGTTCAAGCGATTCTCCTGTCTAAGCCTCCTGAGTAGCTGGAGTTACAGGCACACGCCGCCATGCCTGGATAATTTTTTGTATTTTAGTAGAGACGGGGTTTCAATATGTTTCCTAGGCTGGTCTCAAATTCCTGAGCTCAGGCAATCCACCCGCCTTGGCCTCCCAAAGTGCTAGGATTACAGGCATGAGCCACCGCGCCCGGCCCATTTTACACTTTTATAGATGCTATCACATTAGCGTTCACATACGTTGAATTTTCGCGTTCTTAGTACCTGCCACTCTGGGCATTAGGTACTTCTCTAATCTGTTACTTTTTAAAATGCTTTTCATAAAAAAAGCAAATTACTTGGATTGAACAGGACACAGGAAAAGAGAATAAATTATAATCAGTTTTATTTACTTATTTTAAAATTAGCTTTTAAGCTGATACTTAAACACATTGATTAGTAAATGTTTATGAATCGTTTTTGTCTCCCACTTAAGAATTCTTTATCCACTCAAAAACATGGGCAGATGTTGTTTGCCAAATTACAATTTTTCATGATTTTATTTATTTATTTTTGAAATGGGGTCTTACTCTGTTGCCCAGGCTAGAGTACAGTGGTATGATCACTGCTCACTATAGCCTCGACCTCCTTGGGCTCAGGTGATCCTCCCACCTCAGCTTCCTGAGTAGCGGGAACTACAGGTACATGCCACCACACTGCCCAGCTAATTTTTGTATATTTTGTAGAGACAGGGTGTTGCCATGTTGTCCAGGCTGGTCTCAAACTTCTGGGCTCCACTGACCCACCCACCTCGCCCTCCCAAAGTGCTAGAATTATAGGTGTGAGCTTCTGTACCTGGCCTTGTCTGCCAAATTAACCACAGTTAGCAGGTAATGGGAATGTTGAATAAATTCTTTTTTTTTTGAGACAGAGTTTCACTCTGTCACCCAGCCTGGAGTGCAGTGACGTGATCTCTCAACTCACTGCAACCTCTGCCTCCCAGGATCAAGCGATTATCCTGCCTCAGCCTCCCAAGTGGCTGGGACTACAGGTTCATGCCACCATGCCCAGCTAATTTTTATATTTTTAGTAGAGAGGGGGTTTCATCATGTTGACCAGGCTGGTCTTGAACTCCTGACCTCAGGTGATCTGCCCACCTCGGCCTCCCAAAGTGCTGGGATTACAGGCATGAGCCACCATGCTCAGCCTAAATTCTTGATGTTACCATGATACCTTATGTATGTCTTAACTGATTCAGGTAGGATTTAATATGGGATTTTAATTTGGAATTTATTCATACCATTAAAGAAGCATCTAGTATATACTTTCATTCAGATTTCAAAAAAACTATTAATAGTGTCACCATGCATAAGATATTTTTCAATGCATCTTTTCTTTTTAAAAAAAACAGCGTTGTCAAGTTAAACCGAGTTTAAGTTTAAAGTCAAGTTAAACTTTTGACTGTTAAAAATTATTGATTATCTTTTTATTTTCAGGGTGACTGTCGTTCCTACAGTTACGTGTGTGGAATCTCCAGTAAAGATGAACCTGACTGGGAATCACTTATTTTTCTGGCTAGGCTTATACCTCGCATGTGTCACAACGTTAACAGGTGTGTTTCACAGGAGCTAGGGTGGGAGCATGTGTAATGGAAGGATGTGCTTCTTAAGGGCTTTCCATTAATGAAAGACCAAAAGGCTCAAATGTAGATATAGGTAGGTCATGTAGATAAGAGTAAATGGCTGTGTTTGCAATTCAAATATGCACATAGGTCGCAGTTAAGTAGATATGTAATATTATCTTGTGTTTTGACTATCACAATGTAATCATCTGTTAAAAATTATTTAAAGGAGAAAGATTTTTTATTTTAGTGTAAAATATTAAAGGCAGCTGTAAAATATATCTTCTAAATTAGTGGCTTATATTAGCTATTGGTTTTATAGTGACATGTTTTATTCCAGAAGGATTGAAAAAATGTATGTCCAGGTTACAGAATTACAAATAAAGTAACACACACACACACACCCCCACACCTACAAAACAACCAACCACCCACCCCACAGAGAAAAATGGAGACTTGGTTAATTTAGTAGTAACCCCAAGGAAAAAAATCGAAGAAATGGGCATGTGCCAGATAGCATTAAAATAGTTACATTTAAATATATAATTTACATTTTAGGTTAATTTCCCTTTAATTTGCATATTAATTTCTTACATTGGATATATCAACAGCTGATTTATAATCTATTTCTAATACTCAATTTCATCGTACCATATATAGTTTTAAAATTCACTTATTTTGTACTAGATTGCTAATTAAATTTTCTTATTTCACAGTTATTCTCTCTCTTCAGTTTTCTTCATGGGTGTTAGGCAGTTAACAACCAAAAAGAATTACTTGAGATTTCATTTTGCTCAAATTGCTGCAGAAATCAGAAGCTTACCTTTTAATGTTAACCTAGCAGAGTCTGTATAGTTAGAGATAAGGAGTTACAGGGAAGCCGTGTTTTTACCGATGGTAATATGCTCATTCAAAAGCTTACTCAAATGAACTGAAGACCCCCAAATACAGAAGCATCTTTCATATGCTGAAAAATAGAATTATTAATATCTTCAATAATGGGGGCCAGGCATGGTGGATCACTTGAGCTTAGGAGTTTGAGAATAGCCTGGACAACATGGTGAAACTCCATCTCTACAAAAAATACAAAAATTAGACAGGCATGGTGGTGTGTGCCTGTAGTCCCAGCTACTTGGGAGTCTGAGGTGGGAGGATCGCGTGAGCCTGGGAGGTTGCCTTGAGCCAAAATCGTGCCACTGCAATCCAGCCTGGGCAACAGAGTGAAACCCTTTCTCAAAAACAAAACAAAACAAACAAAAAAACTTCAATAATGATAAATTTTTAATTGCCTATTTTGAGTGGACATAATTGTCTTGGTTAGAACAGTGGCTCATAATTTGCCTTCTGTAGAATGCTATATAAACTTTATATATCACAAAGAAAATTTCCCTAAGTTGAACTGCACACTTTTACTGTATAATTAGTGTATTTCTTCATTCACAGCATTCTTACAGTTTTATCTCCTTTTCTTTTTCTTTTGCCGAAGGGCACACATCCTTGTTTAAACTTTATGTTTATATTCCAGTTTCTCTCTCTTTTCCCTATTTGTCTCTTCTTCCTTCCTCCCTTCTCAAAAAAGAAAAAAATAAAAAGCCTAACAATCAGCAAACAAAAAACTAGATTTTCCCAGCAAGCTCTTAAAAGAATCTTGGTGAACTTGGCCCAGCACGGTGGCTCACGCCTGTGATCCCAGCACTTTGGGAGGCCAAGGTGGGAGGATCACGAGGTCAGGAAATCGAGACCATCCTGACTAACACAGCGAAACCCCGTCTCTACTAAAAATAAAAAAAAAATTAACTGGGCGTGGTGGCGGGCACCTGTAGTCCCAGCTACTCGGGAGGCTGAGGCAGGAGAATGGCGTGAACCCAGGAGGCAGAGCTTGCAGTGAGCCGAGATCGCACTACTGCACTCCAGCCTGGGCGACAGAGCGAGACTCCGTCTCAAAAAAAAAGAGAATCTTGGTGAACTTTAGATTTCTTTGCCGGGGTCTTTTTGGGGAATTGGAGTTTTAAAATATTCTTCCATATTTGCCAGTTTTTTTCCTAATTTGGATGAGGGAATCTTTGTACAGGGAGGGACTGTTCCAGTTTTACTGTCATATATAGTGTAGGTAAATACCTGTGCCAGTACACTCTAGTGATTTTGTATGTAAGAAGTGAGAAGGTGAAAAAAGCAGGTTCATGGCATTCTCTTAACTTTCTCCTCTAAAGATCTTTTATGAGCTTTAGGAACTATATTGTTTAGAAAAAGTATAACTTACTGTCTATGCATGGGATAAAAACCTTGCTTCTGTTGTAGTATGTTTGGAAGGAGACAATAAAGTCGGTGGTGGTGTCAGTGGTTTTGTGCTAATATGGTTCTCTTTTGTGTACTTTACCTAAGTACATATTAAGAAAAAAAGAAAAAACATTAAACTTTACCATGATAGTTGCCAGGGAGTTTTATTTTCTTTGCTAAAATCATGACTGATGAAAAGTGACAGTTGTCTACTGGCTGGAGTAGGGAGAACTAGCTAAGTGGCACTCATATCTCTACCCTGGTTCCCTCTTGTTTTCTGGGTCAAGATTGTGAAACAGATCCCTTCAAACCAATGGCCAGCTACACTTCAAGTTGTTAAAATTGTCTGATTCTGATTTCCTCAAGTTATGTTCCAAACTGTACTCTCATTGACTGTCATTAACATGAAGATATTTGTGGTGTATCTTCATGTCTTTCAAACAGACATTTATGTAAAACAGTAATGAATTTTTTTTGGAAGGAAGTAGTAGGATACTAAGTCCTATTTCAATGGCCCTTTTAATGAAGTGCAAATGAGAATCTCTCTAGGATCATTGTTTCTCAAGTAGAGAAAAAAAGATGAGTTTACTAATTTTGGGAAATTCACTGTAGTTTTCTCTTGGAGATTTCCAGTGCATGTTAGCATAGTATATTAATAGTTTCTGAAGTCTTGTCATAAAGACACCTATTTTTAAATTTTAACTATGTATATTAGTTTCCTAGGACTACCCATAACAAATTACCACAAACTGGGAGGCTTAAAACAACAGACATTTATTCTCTCACAGTTTAGGAGGCCAGAAGTCTGAATTCAGTGTTGGCAAGGTCATATTCTCTCTGAAGACTCTAGTGGAGGATCCTTCCTCGCTTCTTCCTACTATCGGATGGTTGCTAACAATGCTTGGCTTGTGGCAGCATAATCCAGTCAGTCTTTGTGTTCACATGATCCTCATTCCCCTATGTGTGTCTGTGTATCCAAATTTTCCGGTACTTGAAAGGATATCAGTCATTGGATTAGAGCCTATCCTAATCCAGTATTACTTCATTTTAACTTGATTACATTTGCAGAGACCCTTTTTCTCCCCAGAGATTCTGGGTGGACATGAAGTTTTGGGGATACTCTTTGACCCAGTACGTTAAGTGAAAAGAGAGTCGTAATAATCACTTATATCTTTGCACATTCTGAGATACAGAATGTTCCAGAGAACACACTTTGAGGAAAGCACATAGAACACAGACCTTCCTATAATCTTACATGTTGTCCTATCCATTTGAGGAGTTGAAGTGGGCAGGAGAAGGGCCTAAAACTAAGTGGGAAATGGAAAGAATGTTACTGTTCTAAGTGCCTTGCTTCTCATACTGAAATGTAATTTCTACATTTAAAATGTAATTGCTCTATTATTTTTACCTCTTTGTTTCCAGAGTTGTTTATATATTTGGCCCACCAGTTAAAGAACCTCCTACAGATGTTACTCCCACTTTCTTGACAACAGGGGTGCTCAGTACTTTACGCCAAGCAGATTTTGAGGCCCATAACATTCTCAGGGAGTCTGGTAAGTTGCTCATGTTTTTGATCACTACCCTCTGAAACTAGTTTTTGGAAGCTTGACATTAAGAGTAGGAGGATGTAGCTTTTGCTTTTTAGATGCTTTTGTTTTTATTATTTAAATCTTTGAATGTTCTATGATGTTGCTTCTTTTTTTTTTTTTTTTTTGAGACAGAGTCTGTCTTGCTGTGTCACCTAGGCTGAAGTGCAGTGGCACAATCTTGGTTCACTTCAGCCTCCGCCTCCTGTTACAAGTGATTCTCCTGCCTCAGTCTCCTGAGTAACTGGGATTACAGGCGCCCACTGCCACGCCTGGCTATTTTTTTGTAGTTTTAGTAGAGATGGGGTTTTTGCCGTTTTGGCCAGGCTGATCTCGAACTCCTGACCTCAGGTGATAAGGTCAGGAGTCAGGTGAGCCCAGCCTTGGCCTCCCAGAGTGTTGGGATTACAGGTGTGAGCCACCGCACCTAGCCTATAATGTTGCTTCTAAATAAAATATATTCACCTTTGTGGCAATTTGTGGGTATGCACAGAGCAGCAGACAATTTGAATTTCCAGACTTAGATGTTCCCAGCTGAGTTTGAACAAGGTGACACTGTGCCTTCTTGTTCCAGCTCTCATAATGTGAACAAGTCTTTTTCATGGTCTCCTTGATGAAATATCTTTTGCATTTTTATGCTTTTTGTTTGTGATTTTGCTGTTTAAAATGGATCTCAAGTATAGTATTGAAGTGCTGTCTGGGTTCCTAAGCACAGGAATGCTGTGATGTACCTTACAGAGAAAATCTGTGTGTTAGATAAACTTCATTCAGGCATGAGTTAAAGAGCTGTTGATTTTGAGTTCAGTATGAATGAATCTATAATAAATATTAAATACAGTGTCTTAAATCAGAAGCATACATAAAACAAGGTTATATATTAATCAGTTGATGAAAATATTGCAACCAGAGGCTTGCAGGGACCTAACCCTCCATATCCCCTGGGAGAAATGGTTCAATATTCACTAATTCATTGTTTGCAGTGTAGAATATAACTATACTGCAAATTATAATAGAGAATAATGAGAATGGACTCTTTCTCTCTATAGCACATCAGTGAAACATCACTGATGTGATCAAATTCTGTTTTTTGCATTTGTGGTTGAGTCCAATTAAAATGCTCTGCGAGTAGCTAGAATCAATGCATGATGACAGTCTTAACTATGCTGTGTGTGTCTATGTGATTTCAGATATTGTCTGGGAGGATTTAATTAAACTGAGAGTGCTTTTCTGTGGTGCGGTGATTGGTTCTACATGTACCTTTCTCTAGGGTATGCTGGGAAAATCAGCCAGATGCCGGTGATTTTGACACCATTACATTTTGATCGGGACCCACTTCAAAAGCAGCCTTCATGCCAGAGATCTGTGGTTATTCGAACCTTTATTACTAGTGACTTCATGACTGGTATACCTGCAACACCTGGCAATGAGATCCCTGTAGAGGTAATTTATATATTTTTTTCTAATGCATGTTCTCAGTACCTCTTACATTTTATAATACAGTGAATGGAATAGGCTATGCCAGTGCTGTATTTCTGATGTTGGTTTTCTGTTCATAAGATAGGCCTTTTTTTTTTTTTTTTAAATTTTCACATATTTGATTAATACACTGGGGCAGAAAAAGGCCTTAAGTTATAAATGCTCTCCAAATGTCTGATTACTATATAAACAGTAATCAATTATAATAATTTTATCTAATCCTGCCAGTTTCTACTTTACAAATAGTATTCCCCAAATAAAGAAGAAAACTCTAGGAGTGAAGAAGAGTTTGTTAGAAATAAGGATGCAATTTAATAGCTTTATGGCCAGGCACCCAAGAATTGCCTAAATATTCTCCCTACTACCAATTCCAACTCAATTTTTGATCCTTCTTTGTTTTCACCAGAACATTCCAAAGGAGCTACTTGCATAATAGCAAGTGAAAATCAAAGTGAGACTCTCACAGTTGGGCCGCTGCCTCCAGTGCACTAACATGAGGCTGTGGTTGTAGCTAGGTAGATGGGTTGGGGAATGTGGCTTAGTTAGTTTTCTCTTAGACTCAAATTTGCCAAATTTGACAAGTGAGCAGGCTATCCTCTCTTCCTGTATACTTGATAATGATTAATGGCCCTTAGAGTTGTATGTTTAAGCTGCAGATAATTTGCAGAGCATTGGCTGACACACACAAAACCACATGCCTGGATGCCACAGCAATGTCAAATCACTGTATGTTCTTAAGCATTTGTTGTGGCTCAGTCACAAACACAAATTGCAGACTAGCACCTGTTTGTGGATCACACTTTGAGTAGTACTGAGTTTAAGTCACTAATATTTTAAATCTTAATAACTTAAACCTATCCCTGCAGAGGGGAATAGGTTCATTCTATAAGATTAATCGGAAACCATCCCATATACATGGAGGACAATAGTGAAAATAGTCAACTTTTAATTTTAAATTAGAAATGTAAGCCCTCTAGGACTGCTGGACATGCAGTGGATGCTGACTTTTCTCTGTAATTTTTTTTAATAGGTGGTATTAAAGATGGTCACTGAGATTAAGAAGATTCCTGGTATTTCTCGAATTATGTATGACTTAACATCAAAGCCCCCAGGAACTACTGAGTGGGAGTAATAAACTTCTTGTTCTATTAAAGTACCGTGTGCAGTTTAAATTGATTAGAAATCATTCCCATTATTGACATGCAGTACTGTGAAAAGAGTTACTGGAGCAGCTACATCACATCTGAGTTCTCCACAGCAAAAATCTGCGGCTTAAGAGCTGAGTTGGGGATAACCAAAAGGGACTAAAGAGTTTGTACGGGTAAATAATCAAGGCACCATTGCCTACACTCAGACAGATTGATACTGCTTTTGCCTTTGCCTCACTTATTCTTTATGTATAAATTCACTGTTGCTATTGATGTCTCTGTGAAGATGTATGAAGGTGGGTGAGTTTGGGGGTAGTTATGGGCTTCTGTCTCTTTGCCAGTTTCTAAGAACTGTTAGAAACACCCATTATTTACCAGTGTTACGTACTATGTATATATACTTTTTGGAGAATCAGTTTTCTTGTAAGTAATCTTATTTCTCCAAAGGGTGAAAAAGAGATGAACATATCAGATAAAGGTATAGGTGGGCTATTCCAGCCACTTTTGAAGGACACTGAGGGTATAAAATGTAAGCTACCATAAAATGGAAAAGCACCAGGAATTTATTGATGTACTTTTGAATTTTATTTCACAGCCTTGGGAGGAAGAAACTGTGAGTGGTCTCAGATGTCTATGAATGATCTTAAAATGTTTTCAAACCATGGTCCACATAGATGCCATGTTATTCAATGTCAGCTTGTTCATTAGTAAGGAGCTTTATCCTCCTAGTCTTATATTACCAGCCCCCCACAGCCTTGCATAGAATGTTTCTGTTATCTCCCTGGAAGAAACTGGCTCAGTGACATTTCTGGTGTAGTGCAGATAGAGGTCAAGAGGAACATTTTCATCTCTTCTTTTGCTGGTCCGAG
The DNA here is from genome assembly GCF_047675955.1 of Chlorocebus sabaeus. Lineage (NCBI taxonomy): Eukaryota > Metazoa > Chordata > Mammalia > Primates > Cercopithecidae > Chlorocebus > Chlorocebus sabaeus. Next base: position 35,039,506 of record NC_132918.1, on the reverse strand, counting down.
AAACAGCTCTGAGATCACAGAAGCCATGATGCATACCTACAGCTTACAAATGGGAGAGCAAAAATGTTTATATCTTCTAGTAAACAGTTGTAAAATGACCTCTTAGATCTAATCTATAGACATATTATTCGTTGCTCAGACATCTGTGAACAGTCTTGATCCATGCAAGATGTTTGCCAAACTTTGTAATCCTTTCTACTAGCTATAAGAGAGAATTTAAGAACTGGTGCAGGACTTGTTGCCATCGCCACCAGTTTCTAACAGATCTTTTATAACATTCACATAAGTACTGTAGACAGTAGTAGACTTAAACTCTCCGTTTCTCTCAGTATTTTAGCTAAGAATGTTACCATATTTTTCTCTTACCAATTCCATCTCAGGTTGCTGCTGCTTTTCTAGTTTAAAAGGTCAGATCCATTAATCAGGTATGAAATTTTATTTGGGATTCAGTGTTAGATAAACAACAAAATGATGCATGGCAAGAAGTCGTCTTTTTATTCTGGCTGGTCCAGAGAACAAGAAAACCGCTGCTGGACCAGCAAGGGAAGAGTTTCTGTCTGTCTTAACAGAAATCTGTCCCCAAGACAAAGGGGTACTTGACTCCTACAAAACTTAAAGGGTACATTCTCTATCCTGATGAGGAGGTACTCATTATGGCCTTTTGGAAAGAGGCTATGTTAGTGATCTGGTTTAGATTTAGAGTCATGTTATTTGAGAGCTAGAATAGACAGCCTATAAAATGCTTACCAACATGTGTCAGTACACGTTTATGTTTATATGGAAAAAAAAATTCTAGCCACAGTGTCTTACTATTTTGTGTTGAAGCAAACAATAGGAATTTTGGGAAAATAGATAGTAAGAATGTGTGTTCCCTAAGTATGTTATATGGAACACTGCTCCACTGAGAAGGTCCATATAAAAAGGATTAGGTGGTCATATAAGTTTGGGGAGAATAAGCTCAGTTGTCCTTTCTTGGAGATTCATGGTATACAATATTCAAAGCTCTGAGAAATTCTGAAGTTAAAAACAATTGCTAAATTCTGCTTAATTTAGTGTTTTCCTGATACTTGTTTTTTGAACACCTTTTATATAATCCCTCCTAATATATAAATACAATATTGGACAAATTGTTTCTCCAAACACGTCTTCACATGACATAGTTTCTTAAAAATCTAAATTTTTGGAACTCAGAAATTTCCTAATATTTAGCACACTGTCATCTTTTGCACAGCACTTTTTGCTTTGTGTCATATAGCATTACTCTGTACCTTCACAGTATTTCATCTGAGCCACTGAGGAAAGTTAAGGGTTGCACTTCCATTTTACAGTTAAGAAAATAAACTCATCTTAGGCATGGTTCCCTAATGAATTTCAGAATTAAATTTCAGGTTTCCTTAGTCTAGATTGTCCTTTCCGTACGTGTATTCTGACACCTAAAATTATGTAAACTTATGAGATGCTTATTTTTAACTAAGACTAGAATGGTGGCTATCAGGCTATGCTGGGTATATCATGACTTTATTCCCATTGCTTACCATCTACCTGGGACACATCTCTCTTTAATTAAATATATTCTTTTTCTTTGTACCTTTTTTTTTTTTTTTTGAGACGGAGTCTTGCTCTGTCGCCCGGGCTGGAGTGCAGTGGCCGGATCTCAGCTCACTGCAAGCTCCGCCTCCCGGGTTTACGCCATTCTCCTGCCTCAGCCTCCCGAGTAGCGGGGACTACAGGCGCCCGCCACTTCGCCCGGCTAGTTTTTTGTGTTTTTAGTAGAGACGGGGTTTCACCGTGTTAGCCAGGATGGTCTCGATCTCCTGACCTCGTGATCCGCCCATCTCGGCCTCCCAAAGTGCTGGGATTACAGGCTTGAGCCACCGCGCCCGGCCTTCTTTGTACCTTTTAGGTAGACAGAACAATGCAGATCATTGAAAGCATTATTTATTCCTAAGATAGGCAGGCACAGAATCATTTTTAAGAGCCAAATACCCAGTCCTGCCTTAAAGGCCCCATCTATGATCATCAGCTCTGTTAGAAATAACAGCCTGGCATAATTCCTAAATGCAGGTCTGTAGATGTATCCAGGAGATAGGGTTACACTGTTTTCCAGCCTTTTTTTAATCCCTTAATCTTGAGGTAAACTGCATGCATTTAGTCAAACAAACATCATAAAAATTTGTGTCCTCACTGTTTGGGCTTAACCTCCTGATAGCCTATTTTGCTGAATAACTTGATCCTAACCTGTAGAGATAAGAGCGTTCAAATTAGGAAGGCAGGACTATCCATCTTTAGTGCTTTGGTCTGCCATTAAACAACACTGTGAACTTGGTCAAGTCATTTTTGTTGTTTATCTGTGACATGAGATAACTATATTAAATTTTCAACATCAAATCCAGCCATAAATTTGTATTTTATAAACAAGAAAAAGCAAAGCAGGAGACAGAATGGAGAAGCTGGATAGTGTTGGGGTTTTTTGGTTGTTTTTAAGTTCTTTTATTGTCAGATATGACACAAAAGGAAACATCAAAATGCACTGTAAAGTTAAATCCTAGTTACCTTTTTTTTGAAGCTGTTGGCAAGGTTTGACCACTTGAGGAATCTTCTGCTGTGAGATGACACTTGAAAAACACCCATCAAAGTTTCCTGGTAGGAATCTCTCTTTACTGCGTGTTTTTTTGAAAAGCTGACAGAGAATATGCTTTGGCTTTGACACTAATGAAGTCACCCATCATCAGTTATATACAGCTAATTGTTGGGAGCTAGAGCTAGAATCCAAGCTTTCTGATTCTCTGCATGGAAGAGGTAATGCTCTAGGGCCCTTCAGGGCAAATCTTTTTTTTTTTTTAAATTTATTTTTTATTATTATTATACTTTAAGTTTTAGGGTACATGTGCATAACGTGCAGGTTTGTTACATATGTATACTTGTGCCATGTTGGTGTGCTGCACCCATCAACTCGTCAGCACCCATCAACTCGTCATTTACATCAGGTTTAACTCCCACTGCAATCCCTCCCCCCTCCCCCCTCCCCATGATAGGCCCCGGTGTGTGATGTTCCCCTTCCCAAGTCCAAGTGATCTCATTGTTCAGTTCCCACCTATGAGTGAGAACATGCGGTGTTTGGTTTTCTGTTCTTGTGATAGTTAGCAGGGCAAATCTTAAAAAGGAAGTTCTTAGTGTGTAATTGACCATCAGGGATAAATGGGCTTCGAAAGTGTTAATTGTCTCTTTACTTACAGTTGAGTTTCTAGAGATAGCTGTGTCTTTCAGAAATTCTCTGACATCCTCTTGCCCAATGTTAAAACCACTTTTCCACACTACTCCCCTCCAGAAATCTCACTCATATGTGACAAGGACACACCTTAGCTATCACCCCAATGGATGCTGCTTTCATTGACCCAAATCCAGAATGTAATGGGGAACTGAATACAAGTTGGATGTCTCCACCCTTGGAAAGCACATCTTTTGTTCTTACTGAAGTAATTTAACAACACCAGATGATGGAGGGATCACGATATCTTTTTAATCACTGAAGGACTTTGACAGCAGTAATGATGGCATTGTTGACTCTTAAATTTCTGAACGTTTCACTTAATGGCAAGTGAAGAGATATGGAATCCCCCAAAGAGTGTCAAGATGCTAACTTCCAACCCTGTTTTTATGTACTGAAGAGGCCTCAGTGTCTCACTGAACTCTTAACCTTTTTGTCAGTGTTCCTCAATACTTCATGCCTATTACATAACCTGGAGTTAAAAATACAATATGCCCAATTAAATAATTGGATAGTTATTTAATCAGACACCATGGTCTGATGTCCAATTAAATAAAATTAGAATCTGGAGGTAGAACTCAAGCATTTACAGTTTTAAATCTCCCAGCCAGAATAAATTCTTACTGAGGGCCATACCTAGCCTATCTTCATCAAACTTACAGGTGAATCTTTGTCAAACCTATAGGAGAGAAATGCAGGCCATAGAGACAGTCTTGCTGAAGGTCTTAGAGCTAAATTAGTTCATATCCAGGAACCAGATTCTGGAACTGATTATACCTTTATTATGTTGTATGTCAGACAGTCCCAGGACCTGTGTGGTAATAATTAGGACAGCTGACATACTTGTTGCTAATTTCGAGATCTGGGCAACAACTGTGTAGGCTGTTCTTTCAACCTTGTTCTTCCTACTTCTTTTCTTTTCCTTCAGAGAGGAGAAAGCCACCCCTGTGCTGTAGCCACTGCTCCAGTTCTGACTCTAGCTAGGTCATGAAACAGACTGAGCTATTACTGCACCAACACATAAATCCTCCTGCCATTTGGGTATTATTCTTTAGAGAACTAGAGATTACCTACCTGCAACCTAAGTTTCCTGAGTTAGAATCATTTGAGCAGCACCATCTTAATTAACTCATTAACATATTTGTAGCCAGGCATGGTGGCGTATGTCTGTAATCCCAGCACTGGGAGGCTGAGGTGGGCGGATCTCTTGAGGTCAGGCGTTCGAGACCAGTGTGGCCAACATGGTGAAACCCCATCTCTACTAAAAATGTAAAAATTAGCAGGGCCTGGTGGCGCGCGCATGTAATCCCAGCTATTCGGAAGGCTGAGGTGTGAGAGTCACTTAAACCCAGGAGATGGAGGTTGCAGTGAGCAGAGATTGCACCACTGCACTCCAACCTGGGTGACAAGAGTGAGACGCCGTCTCAAAACAAAAACAACATATTTGTTCACTTTTGAACCCTGTGGTGTCTTTTAACTTTGTTAAGGGCCCTTGGTTAGCAAAATTTTGAGTTTAGGAAATTTGGCTATTTCTTGGGTATATTAAGTACAACTCCAAAATCCTCTTGAGTTGTCTGGGAAGCCTAAACCTTGAGCAGTATCCAAGTGGAGTATATATCTTCAAGAATACAGGTTTTTAAGGTAAGTAGTTTTCTGTCTTTGCATCTCCTAAGACCATTGTTACAACCTTGATATTAAAGAAGTGAATGTAAACCTCCTTTTGAACATATTTTTTATAAAGAAATATTTTGTTAATTGGAGTAAGTAGTATTAATTGTTATGAAATCACTATGTAATTGTTAATTGTAAACTGCAATGTCTATTTTGTGTTGTAACAATGTTGCCATAAAATAGCTTTGCTAAATGTGAAATGACTTTAATCCTTTTGTCTTCAGTATACTTCATAAAGGAGGAAATGATGATTTTCACACTTTGTCATGAAGCTTCCATGTTTATGAGAAAGTCCAAGAAGTGAGAGCCAAGAGGACAGACATTATCAGAATATGGGACATAAGAAATTGCGTATAGTGTCAGGGGTTTCTATATAACAACTTACTCTATTTCTTTTACATACATAGGAGGCGTTAGCATTTTGCTCAGTGTTAACAGGGAACATAATAGATACAAAACATTGGATAGCTTTTTATTTAAATGATGAGCTAAAGGTGTGCGTATACACATGCACTTATAAAATTAAAGTCATATATATGTATATACACAGACTTACGTGACTTATTGCATATTCATTTACATTTGACCAAATCTTTTGTCAGTTTCTCAAGAACAATTTAACCTTTGTTTAATACATAAGGTCCTTTTAATTGTTTGAAACTATGTTATCAGAGTTGATTAAACCCATCAAAGTAAATGTACTAGTGAATCATCAATATGAAGATGAGAAGAAATAATAATGTTGAGAAATTGAATTCCATAGTTACTTTCAGGCAGTCATATTTCCGTGGTCTGTTTCCCTTCAAGTCAGTGCCCTTGCCTGGCCTTCTGCTATCTGAGAAGACTGTATTTGAGACAACTATATTTTGAAATTTTTTTTTTACTGTTTTAGCATAACTCATAACAAAAGTATTAGGTTTTTAATCTTGAACTCCTGTATTTCAAAACTGACATTCTGCCTCTTAATACTCCTTTTATCAAAAGCTATATAAACACCACACAGCTGTTTTTGTTTTTGCTTTTTGTTTTTTCAGTAGATTGTTAGTGAGTTATTCTAAGTAATTTATATAGATTCTAAGAAAAGCAGCTAGGAATCTTATGTTAACTTCACTGTTTTCAAGTAGTGTGTCAAATTCTGATCATTAAATGCTTTTTTAATATTTCAGAATGCCATTCCATGTGTATATATTACTGTTCTTTTAGACAATATGAAACCTGCCAAAACATTCTTTTTAAAAAAATAACATTATTAGAGAAAACTTTTTAAAATTTCCACTTAATATGGCTACATAAATGGTGTGGAAAACATGAGCCTTTTGTCAAGATGTCTTTATCTAATTGCATTAGGATGATTGATACTCTGAATAAGAAGAAAGTTTCAGTGGACTAAAAATCTAGCTAAGACAATCTCATCTTTTGATTCTTTTGGAAAACAACTTCTATTTTATTGTGAGTAGTAGTGAGCATATAATAGATTGAACTGCTTATTGTGCTTATTTTGTTTATGGGAGAGTACCAAGAATTCTGTATATCATGACTATTAGGTGTTCAACAACCTTCTTAAAATTATCGTGAAAATACTCAAGCATACACAAAAGTAGAATAATGCAATTAGCACACCCCAATATTCCTATTACTCAGACTCAAGAATTAGAATAACATGATTCGTTAGTGACTGAATTAGCCATATAGCACACGGTTGAGATTTCCAAAAAGTTGGCAATAAGTACCCAGGGATTTTTTGTTTTTTTTCAGACGGAGTCTTGCTCTGTTGCCCAGGCTGGAGTGCAGTGGGAGGCTCACTGCAGCCTCCGCCTCCCAGGTTCAAGCGATTCTCCTTCCTCAGTCTCCCAAGTAGCTGGAACTACAGGTGCACGCCACCACTCCTGGCTAATTTTTGTGTTTTTGGTAGAGATGGGGTTTTGCCATGTTGGCCAAGCTGGTCTCGAACTCCTGGTCTCAAGTTATCTACCTGTCTCGGCCTCCCAAAGTGCTGGGATTACAGGCAGGAGCCACTGTGCCTGGCCAGTACCCAGAGATTTTTTAAAGAAATGAGATGGTTTGGAGAATTCATTTACTTAATTTAATGGTTATGCGACTGTCCTGACCTATTTTCTGTTAGATTTTTGCTTAAAGAGAAACTTAAAGATTCATCATTAAATAAAATACATTTTGAATGGCATTGTTTTACTTGTTTTGTCTTTTTCTGGTCAGGCTGCTGGAGTACCTGATGTGAATTTAGTATAGAGGTTCCCAAACTTTCTTCTTTGACAGTTCCCTTAGTAATTTTAGTAGTGTCCCGAGGCCAAAATAAGTAACAGTTCCATTTATTAATAGTTACAAAACAAAAAGTTATGTCCTATCAACATAGCCATTTGAAAAAATACGTGTAAATGAAAAAAATTCATTCTTTCCATCCTTAAAGTTAACTATGAATGGGATATGTGCATCTGTTGAGCACTGTAAAGCTTATCAGATCACTGCCATCCTCATTTTCTGTTTCATGCTGATTTTTGCAACATACATGTTTTTAATCACCATGGCCACTGAAAACCCAGCCAGCTGTGCAAACATGACATCATTAAATGGAAGGTAGTATGATGCTGTGTTGAAAATTGACCACAAGCTAATGGTTCACTTTGTGTCTATGTGAGTTTGTTGCAGTGGCTTGGAGTGCCTTGGTGCACAGTTTGAGAACCATGGTGTCTGATTATTGTGATTTTTCTTTTCTCAATTTTTCTTAACTTTGAAGGATATGTCTTAAAATATATATGTGTCCTTGGCTGGGTGCAGTGGCTCATGCCTGTAGTCTCAGCACTTTGGGAGGCTGAGGCAGGTAGATAATTTGAGCACAGGAATTCAAGACCAACCTGGGCAACATGTCAAAACCCTGTCTCTACAAAAAAACACAAATGTTAGCCAGGTGTGCACCTCTAGTCTCACCTATGTGGGAGACTGAGGCGGGAGAATTGCTTGAGCCCAGGATGTCAAGGCTGTAGTGGGCTGTGATCACGTCACTGCGCTCCAGCCCGGGTGAGAGAACGAGACCCTGTCTCAAAAAATAAAATAAAAAACATATATATAGCTCCTTAATATTGAAAGTGTTGTCTTTCGTGTTTTGACATTTAAGAGTTGGAATATTTTACAAAAATATAGATACTTAAGAATCTTATTGCATCTTCCTGGGGTAGAGGTACAGACATCCCATATATTTCTTAAAGTAGACCTGTATAGAATATCCCTAGATCCACATTTAAAGCATACTTAAATTCACTTTGGAGCTAGCTTTTTCAGGTAACTAGTATTGCTACAGAGATTTAAAACTATCTCATACCTTTTAGACCATTATTATAGAAGTGAATATTCTAATATACTGGATTTAGAAAAGGCCAGATGTGCTATTTACAGTGTTGTTACAATGTTGGTTTCCCTTTGTAAAGTAAGGGGAAATAGTCACCACATATATTTTTAAATTTTTCCCATTAAGTAAACAATAATGGTCATCCTTTGGATATGTTTGAGTTTAGAGATGTCGTTCAGTAAGGCAGAGAGGGAATCAGCATTGCTCACATTAGTTTGGAGATAAGTTGAATTTAAAAAGCTTACTAAAGAAGCATAACTATCTTTATATTTTCATCTTTGTGTGATTTCTTTACCCTGAATCTCAGAAGAGGACCATTATAGAAAATGTAAAAATTTTATCTCTGAGAAATGGGAATGAGGCATTTTCAGAGTATGAGTGACATAAGAGTAAGATTCCTAGTTGAGTTAGGTGTAATCTTGGGAATCTATTTTATCTAATATTTGTTCCAGGATGTTAGAATATTCACTTGTAACATATTGGTCTAAATCTGTTGGTAAAACATTGGCCTAAAATCCAGTATCTTATTTCTGACCATGTAGCCGTGTAACCCTGGGTAAGGCAACAATCTCCTTGGCACCAAATCACTCATGTAATGGAGGAATAATACTGCCTCTGTGGGTCAAGTGAAAGAATGTATAAGAAATTGATTTACCAGTACATTAAATATGAAAATATGTATGAGAAGGTGCTTTATGTATAACATAAGCATAATCTCTTATTTAAAACATAGCAGTGCAGATGAAATGAGTGCTGTAGGATTAATAGTCTCATTGTGCTCAATTAGCTGGGACAAATCAGATAAATTTAGACTATGACAGAGTCCTAGATTTTGAAGATGGTGTGGGGTCACTTGCTTTGAACTATATAGGGCTTGTACTTGCCCCATTATATAACAATTTCATTGTTCATTATGAAATTTATGCCACATGATATTAACCCTAACAGAACAGAACACACTGACTCCTGTCGCTAATCTCCAACCTTGCATGCTATTCTCCATGCTATCATATTTTAATTTACAATTCAAACAGAATCTGCCAAGGAACAGACTGTCTAGAGTTCCGGAAACAAAACAGCATTGCACTTAGGGCTGTAACAGGAAAGGCTGAAGCTATACATAGGGGAAAAATACAAGTGGGTTTCCTATTTGGTGATGTGAAGTGTGAAGCCAAGGGTGCAGGCTAAGTCCTGCCCATGTTCAGCTTCACTTGGGTGTCTAATACTTGGAATTCTACTGTTAGACATTTATTCCTTTGATATAAGCCTTGCTCTTTTCTTGCAGGTCTCTTTTAAAAAGCAGAAACTGCCAGGTGCAGTGGCTCATGCCTGTAATCCTAGCACTTCGGGAGGCTGAGGCGGGTGGATTGCCTGAGTTCAGGAGATGGAGACCAGCTGAGCAACATGGTGAAACCCCATCTCTACTAAAAATACAAAAAAATTAGCCGGGCGTGGTGGCGTGCGCCTGTAATCCCAGCTGCTCGGGAAGCTGAGGCACTAGAATTGCTTGAACCTGGGAGGCGGAGGTTGCAATGAGCTGAGATTGCACCACAGCACTCCAACCTGGGTGACTGTCTCAAAAAAATAGAAAATAAAAAATAAAAAGCAGAAACTCCTTAAAAAGATCATAGATTTGATCACTAATACCTCACTGTAAATAAGCTTGTTCATTTATTCAATTTTTACATTTTATGAACCAGGCTCTGAGAGTTCAAACACAAGTAAATCACTGATCTTGACTTGAAAAATGTTGTTTAGTTTAGTTTGGGCTTGGCATAGTGCCTGACATCTATAATCCCAGCGCTTGTAAGGTCGAGACAGAAGGATTGCTTGGGGCCAGGAATTCAAGACCAGCCTGGGCAACATAGTGAGTCCTTTTGTGTCTACAAAAATTAAAATATCCAGGCATGGTTATGTGCACCTGTGGTCCCAGCTACTCGGGAGGCTGAGGTGGAAGGATCACTTAAGCCTGGGAGGTTGAGGCTACAGTAAGCCTGTTCACACCACTGTACTCCAGCCTGGGCAACAGCAAGACCCTGTCTTAAAAAATGAATTAAACTAGGGTATTCTGAAACACTGAGTTATATAGGGGCATGAGAACTAAAAAATTCAGAGTGAGTCTTGAGAGGCCGTGTTGGCACTGTGCAAGGTGAGGTTATGAGTAAGCAGGATAAGGTGGTCAAGTGAGAGCAGAAGAGATACACAAAGGGGCAGAGATGCTGGGAGGAAGGGGATGGTGGTGGGAGAAAGATTTCTTGCCACCAGAAGACATCGTGATAATGTGGGCTTTGTTCCTACCTCTCCTAGGACTGTGACAGTCTTAACTAGTGTTACCTGGTGTGCTTCTCCAGACGGAATTACTGCGAAATTGCAGTGCAATTCCCGGATCCACTTGCCCCAGGACTCAGTCCTGTCAGCATTGGAGAGGAGTAGCAAGAGTAGTATTTGTATTTGTCCTTTCTGGGAGGCTCACATGTAATCACTTGGGGCAGCAGAGTACAGGGTGCTGGGCTGGTGGATTCCAATCACGATTCCTGTAATGGGTAGGTACTTGGCATTATTATCCAAAAGAACTAAGCCAGAGAGCAAAGGATCCACAGATACGTTAAATGAGGCTGCAAGTGTTAAAAATGTGGGTGATAGCACTCCAGCCTGGGCGACAGAGCAAGACTCCGTCTCAAAAAAAAAAAGACAATGTGGGTGACAGAAGGAAAAATCTTAGTTCAGTTTTGCAGTCTAGGTTAATCAAACCCATCATCCTGGTTGAATAGTTCAGAAATAAGGTTTACCTGAGTCCTCTTAGCACAAGAGTAAACACCTCCCAAATCTCCAGCTCCTCCTGTGCACCCCTCCCCCACACCCTCCACCAGCACCTCACTCTAGTGAGGCACAAAACCTTACCTGCTTTATTTCTGATTCTACCTGGAAAGGAGTTTCTATTTTAATTGGTTCCTTTTCTTCATCTTTTAGTAAAAAGCCAGCCTGCCTCCATTTAAAATATTTGCAGCACCAATATCTGGGGGAAAATAAGTGAAGTCAGGTTTTGTGTTTTTTTGTTTTTTTGTTTTTTTTTTTTGTATTATTCTTCTAGATCCTTGTGGTTTCCTAGGAAAAACAAAAATAGGGTATATGAATTGGTGAGGGCAAGCTGTTGAAGCTAACATAGTATGACTTGGTCCAATTATAAGTTGAAAGTGCGTTTTGGTATCTATCCATCTGAAAGCTATTCTAGCCTAATTATGCCCCATGCCTTCTGTCTTCTTACTGCCTGACTAGCTATTGAACTGCTCCTTTGTCACTGAGAAAGGCCTGAAAACACAAGCTACAGTTGATTCTTGAACAACATGGGCATGAACTGTGTGAGTTCACGTATACCTGGATTTTTTTCAACCAAATGTGGATGGAGAAATAGCATTCTCAGGATATGAAACCTGTGGAGGGAGGATTGGCTTTTCATATACCCAAGTTCTGCAGGGCTTACTGGAGGACCTGAGTATGCGTGGATTTTGGAATATGCGGGAGTCCTGGAACCTTACATACACAAGGGTTGACTATAGTTTTATTTCTTGATAACTTCAGCCCAGACAGTTTCAGTAGGGGAGGAAATATACTATTGGCCTCAAGGTTATTTGACGCTTAGCTCTAGTTCTTTCAGATTTCTGAAAGATGAGAATTGGTAAGGACCCAGGAAAAGCATTTAGTTTTATCCCATAGGGCAACTAAGTTTCCAGCAGTGGAAAGATTGCACTCTGGTTAAAGCTGGAGCTGCATAGAAAACTCCCATCTTGGGACTCCTGCCTGGGAGCACTTCCCACTATTTTAGACTGCCTGTCCGCCTGCCTTGAGGATCCTAACGGTCAGGGTAGACTTCCCCCAGCCCCCTACAAGCACATTTGAGAGCAAATACCTCTTCCCATTGGTCAGTCTTGCCTGTCTTGGGTCATTGCTATATTTATATGCCTTTGCTTCTCCTTCCCCCCCCCATCAAGTTCACTTTAAAAATAAACTCATTCTGCTGCTTTCTTAGACCAGTGTCCTTTTAGCAGACAAACATCACCTGAAAAAGCTTTTCTTCCCCCTTCAAGCTAATCTGTATCAGATCATAGGGATGGATTTTTCAATCTCAGAGGTCTTTTAGAAAGCAGAGTTCTAAAAAGACTTAGAACTTTTTAAATGTTGTTATTCTAACTTTTTAAGTATTTGAAGAAAAGAGCAATTTAATGCCTTCAGAGGCTAATTCATTTACTTATTTAACCAACATTTGAATGCCCACTCCGTGCTTCAGTCACCTCATTATGACTCAGAAGAGAGTCAAAACGTGGCTCTCATATACTTTGATTCTGCTTTATATTTTAATCTGTCTTTAGACAGAGCTATGGAGGAAGTGATGTTTCTTTTATTAACTGATGCAGCTTTTTGATGAGGCCTCCTGCGATCTCAGTAGCAGGCCTGGATGAGACAGAGATAAGCCTCCAACATCAGGGCAGGGTCAGCTTCCATAATTAGGGTTACAGAGAGGCAGTGTGGTTTGGTGGCTAAAAAAACGAACTGTAGAATGAGACAGGCCTGGGTGCATTCCTGTGCGTTACGTTTATAACAGTTAATGAACTCATATTGGTGCATTAGTAACCAGGCACATTTTATTACTAGTTCACTAGATTTTTCCTAATGTCCTTTTTCTGTTCTAGGATCCCATCCAGGACACTACATTATATTTAGTTTTTCATGTCTCTTCAGTCTCCCCTTGTCTGTAACAATTTCTAAGACTTGTTTATAATGACCTTGACAGTTTTGTGTAGTACTGAAGTGGTATGGGTGTTGTTTGGGGAAATACCTGAGGTTCGTTGTCTCATGCCAAGGAAATTGAAGACTTAGACACACAAGGAGTGGGTTTAGGAGCAGAGGTTTAATAGGCAAAAGAAAGAGAAAGGAGTACAGCTCTCCCTCCTGCAGAGAGAGGGGTGCCTGAGTGGGACTTCTGGTCTGCAGCGGAGTGCACAAGATTTTATAGACTGGCCTGAGGAGGCAGTGTCTGATTTACATAGGACCCAAAGTTTGGTTGGACTGGGTGTGATGTTTACATAGCCCACGAAGAAGCTGGCCACCCCACCCTAATCTTTTTATTATGCAAATGTGTTTTCTACCTGGCTGGTGCCATGTTGTCTGCTCCTTACTGTACACATGGTTGGCAAAGAAGAGGGAAGATGCCATGTTGAACATGCCTAGCCCCCACATAGCCTTTTCCTATTGGTACAGCTGCCAGCATTCATCCATGCAAGCTTCCAGCTTATCTGTCTGCAGCTTGATTTTTACAGGCTGTTCTTTGTTAGAAAAGAAATGAGTTGAGGGCTGCTTTTCATTGAAAGGAAAACCTTATTGAGGACTTCCTTACCCTCACTATCTACCTAAGTGATTTCTTTTTACTTCCTGTATCAGTACTGGTCAGATACTTTGTTGAATGCGCCTTGTTTTCTTTTTAATAATTTTATTGCGATAGAATTTACATAACAATTCACCCATTTAAGCTGTACAATTCAATGGTTTTAAGTATATTCACAGAGCTGTGTAACCATTGCCACCATCAATAGTAGAGCATTTCTTTTTTAAAAGATATATCACAATTTGTTTATTCACCAGCTGATCAACATCTGGGTTGTTTCTAGTTAGGGGCTGTGATGAAAAGAGTTGCTATTGTAACTGCCCATTGGGTTTACCTTGCCTGCTGCCTACACAGAGCCAACTGATCAAGACAGAGGAATTGCAATAGAGAAAGACTAATTTACACAGAGCCAGCTGTGCGGGAGACCAGAGTTTTTTTATTACTCAAATCAGTCTCCCGGAGCATTTGGGGGTCAGAGTTTTTAAGGATAATTTGGTGGGTAGGGGGCCAGTGAATTGGGAGTACTAATTGGTTGGTTCGGAGATAAAATCATAGGGAGTTGAAGCTGTCTTCTTGGGCTGAGTCAGTTCTTATGTGGGGGCTACAAGATCAGATGAGCCAGTTGATGTATCTGGGTGGTGCCAGCTGATCCATCAAGTGCAGGGTGTGCAAAATATCTCTTAGGAGCAGTTTAGAGAGGGTCAGAATCCTGTAGCCTCCAGCTGCATGACGCCTAAACCATAATTTTTAATCTTTTGGCTAGTTTGTTAGTCCTACAAAGGCAATCTAGTCTCCAGGCAAGAAGGAGGTCTCCTTTGGGAAAGGGTTGTTATCGTCTTTAAACTCTAAACTAAGTTCCTCCCAAAGTTACTTTGCCCTATGCCCAGGAATGAACAAGGACCGCTTGGAAGTTAGAAGCAAGATGGAGTTGGTTAGATGAGATCTCTTTCACTGTCTCAGTTATAATTTTGCAATGGTGGTTTCACTATGACGTTGTATAAGCTTGCATGGATATATGCATTCATTTATCTTGGGCACATTCTTAGGAGTGAAATTGCTGTGATATATGTTTAACTTTTTAAATGTTATCCAGTATAATTCTTATTTTATTTACTTTTTCTTTCCAACTTTTAGGTTTGGGGGTACATGTGCAGGTTTGTTACATGGGTAAATTACGTGCTGTGGGGGTTTGGTGTACAGATTATTTTGTCACCCAGGTAAAAAGCATGGTACTCGATACTACCCTCAAGTAGGCCCTGGTGTCTGTTGTTTCCTTCTTAGTGTCCATGTGTACTCAGTGTTTAGCTCCCACTTATAAGTGAGAACCTGCAGTATTTGATTTTCTGTTCCTGCATTAATTGACTTAGGATAATGGCCTCCAGCTCCATTCATGTTACTTCTTGGGACATGATGTCATTCTTATTTATGGCTGTCTAGTATTCCATGGTGTACATGTACCACATTTTCATTATCCAGTCCACTGTTGATGGGCATTTAGGTTGATTCCATGTCTTCGCTGTTGTGAATAGTGCCGTGATGAACATATGCATGCATGTGTCTTTATGGTGGAACAATTTATATTTCTTTGGGTATATACCCAGTAATGGGATTGCTGGATCAAATTGTAGTTCTGTTTTAAGTTCTTTGAGAAATCTCCAAACTGCTTTCCACAGATGCTGAACTAATTTACACTCCCACTAGCGTAAGTGTTCTCTTTACTCTGTAACCTTGCTACCATCTATTATTTTTTGGACTTTTTAATAATAGCCATTCTGATGGTGTGAGATGGTATCTCATTGTGTTTTTTTGTTTTGTTTTGTTCTTTGAGATGGAATCTCGCTCTGTCGCCCAGGCTAGAGTGCAGTGGCGAGATCTCAGCTTACTGCAACCTCCACCTCCTGGGTTTGCGCCATTCTCCTGCCTCAGCCTCCCGAGTAGCTGGGACTACAGTCACCCGCCACCATGCCCAGCTGATTTTTTTGTATTTTTAGTAAAGATGGCATTTCAATGTGTTAGCCAGTATGGTCTCTATCTCCTGACCTCGTGATCCGCCCACCTCAGCCTCCCCAAAGTGCTGGGATTACAGGTGTGAGCCACTGCGCCCAGCCTCACTGTGGTTTTGATATGCATTTTACTAATGATTGGTAAGCTGTTGAGCATTTTTTCATGTGCTTCTTGGCCATGTGTATATCTTCTTTTGAAGTGTCTGTTCATGTCCTTTGCCCATTTTTTAATGGGGTTATTTGTTTTTTGCTTGTTAACTTAAGTTCCTTATAGATTTTGGATATTAGACCTTTGTCAGATGTATAGTTTGCAAATATTTTCTCCCATTCTGTAGGTTGTCTGTTTACTCTATTGATAATTTCTTTTTCTGTGCAGGGGCTCTTTAGTTTAATTAGGTCCCATTTGTCAATTTTTGTTTATGTTGCAATTGCTTTTGGAGTCTTCATCATGAAATTTTTCCCAGGGCCTATGTCCAGAAAGGCATTTCCTAGGTTTTCTTTTAGGGTTTTTTTTTTTGTTTTTTTTTTGAGACAGGGTCTCACTCTGTCTCCCAGGATGGAGTGCAGTGGTGCAGTCTCGTCCACTGCAACCTCTACCTCCTGGGTTCAAGCAATTCTCATGCCTCAGCCTCCCGAGTAGCTGGGATTACAGGCATACGCCACTATGCCTGGCTATTTTTTGTATTTTTAGTAGGGACGGGGTTTTGCTATGTTGGTCAGGCTGGTTTCGAACTCCTGGCCTTAAGTGATTCGTCAGCCTCAGCCTCCCAAAGTGCTAGGATTACAGGTGGGAGCCACTGCGCCCAGCCTAATTTTTTATACGATGAAAAAAAGGGATCCACTTTCAATCTTCTGCATATGGCTAGCCAGTTATCCCAGCACTGTTTATTAAATAGGGAGTCCATTTTCCATTGCTTGTTTTTGTCAACTTTGTCAAAGATCAAATGGTGGTACTTGTATGACTTTATCTCTAGGTTCTTTATTCTGTTCCATTGGTCTGTGTATCTGTTTTTGTACCAATACCATGCTGTTTTGTTATTGTAGTCTTGTAGTATAGTTTGAAGTTGGGTATATGATGCCTGCCTTTTTTCTTTTTGCTTAGGATTACTTTGGCTATTCAGGCTCTTTATTGGTTCTATATGAATTTTAGAATAGTTTTTTTCTAATTCTGTGAAAAATGTCATTGGTAATTTGATAGAAATAGCACTCAATCCATAAATTGCTTTGCGCACTGTGGCCATTTTAACAATATTGATTTTTCCTGTCCAGGAATGTGGAATATTTTTCCATTTGATTGTGTCATCTCTGATTTCTTTTGGCAATATTCTGTAATTCTCATTATAGAGATAATTGTAGAACAGTTTATCACCTCTAAAAAAAAACGTCAGTAATAAGACTGACCACTTGAATAAAATAAAAGTAAATAAATAAAAAGAAACTCCCTACCCATTAGTGGTTATTCCCAGTTTCCCCTCAAACTTCCCTGCCCTAGGCAACCACTAATCTACTTTCTGTCTCTATGGATTTTAGGGCTGGGGCAGAAGATTGTCAATTCTGGACATTTCATACACATGCAGTGGGATATTATGTAGTCTTTTGTGACTGCTTTCACTGAGCATGATTTCAGTGTTCATCCACATTATAGATTGTACCAGTATTTCATTTACTTTTATTGCCAAATAATATTTCCTCAGTTTTGGTTTGCATGATATTTCTTTCCCAACGAAGTTATGGATTTTGTGAGGAAGACCACAAAGGTGAAGTGCCTTCATGATGTCATTTCAGGAGGAACATGCTATCTCTATGTCTTGGCACTCATGATGTTAACCTTGACTATCAGGCCAACGTAGTGTTGGCCAGGTTCCTTCACTGTAAAGTTACTTATTCTTTCCTTTCTATACCCTACTGTTTGGAAGCAATTGGGGGAGGAGAGTGGAAGGTGGGAGTATCTACTTAAATTAGAGTTCTGTACAGGAGACTTGACTCTTTTCTCCCATTCAGTCATTTGTTTAGACCAGTATGTACTCATGGATATTTATTTTATTATATTATGGGACTATGTTGTTTATTTTGCTGTTGAAAGTGTTCCAGCTTTGGCCATTGGGAGCTCTTTTAGGTTGGCACCTTTGTCGCTTTGAGATGTCTGATCTTTTTTTTCCTTTTGGTAAAGCCTTTCTTTCGAAATGTCATATTCCAGGTTCATCTTATATATTCCCTGCCCCAGCCCTAAAATCAGCCACTTCTTCAAAGAGCTCTGGTTTCTTTTGGAGAATGGTATAGAAACCAAGATCTAGGAGCTTCTTGCTACTGGGGTGTGTGTTACTGCCTCCAGACCCTCTCAGTGGACAAGCTAGGAAATATGAGTGTATATTAGCACATGTGTATACACATCGTTATAATTGTTTTGGCATCTATCTAACTGTGTCTATCTTAAGGTAAACATGGCTTTGAAGTAACATCACTTTTAAATAAATATATTGTGAGATGGGCAGACACTTCAAGAGAGATTTAGTGTTTAAACGCTGTGGCCTCTTAACACAGGATAGGACTGTTCATTCCATAAATGAAAACACAGTTCCAAAGAATCCTCCACCTGATATAACCTATGCATTTCACACTCTGCTGTAAAGGCACTGTGATTCTCCTCATTGGGAGAGAACTCCCCTCACACCATGGCCTCCTGTTCTCAGGGTCTCCAGTGGGGTGTCTCTTCTAGTGCAAGTTCTCAGAGTCTGATAACCTGAGACAGCAGCATATTGGTTAAATGAATTAAAGTACATCCATGTAATAGATATTAAAATTGATGTGATAGAAAATTGTAATCACAAGAAGATACTTTTGGTATATGAAGCATGTACTAATTAAACTTATCTCTGCAAAAATATCCTTATGAAAACAATTGTAAGGGTGTTCATTAAAATGTTATTGGTGAGTTATCACAGGGTAATGAAATTAGAGGGTATTCCAAATTTCCCCCTTTTGGTTTGAATTTTCTAAATTCCCCACAACACATGCTACTTTCATAGGAGAAAAAATATATTCCCCAATGATACTCCTCTGAGGATCATTTTTATTTTATTTTATTTTTTGAGATGGATCCTTGCTCTGTCGCCCAGGCTGGAATGCAGTGGCGCAATCTCAGCTCACTGCAACCTCCACCTCCTGGTTCAAGCAATCCTCCCACCTCAGCCTCCCTGGTAGCTGGGATTACAGGCACATGCCAC
Organism: Chlorocebus sabaeus; assembly: GCF_047675955.1. Classification (NCBI taxonomy): domain Eukaryota; kingdom Metazoa; phylum Chordata; class Mammalia; order Primates; family Cercopithecidae; genus Chlorocebus; species Chlorocebus sabaeus. The sequence goes on along the minus strand of NC_132918.1, from coordinate 35,020,599 downwards.
CACACCTGGCTAATTTTTTATATTTTTAGTAGAGACAGGCTTTCACCATGTTGGTCAGGCTAGTCTCAAACTCCTGACTTCAAGTCATTCACCTGCCTCAGCCTCCCAAAGTGCTGGGATAACAGGTGTGAGCCACCTTGCTCAGCCAACTAACAGCACTTTAAACCCTAATTTTGTTTAACCAGTACCTGAAGAAACCAGGAATAGGACTTTTAGATAAAATTAATGGTTTAAAAGTGGTTTGCAGAGCCTTAGGGACATGTGAAACAGAAGTCTTGATAAAAGCAAAAGTTTTTGGTACTTGGCAAGGGAGCATAAGCTCCTTGAAAGCCCAAGAAAAAGTGAAACTACTACAGAAAAGCAGTTGCCTACCTACCAGGAAACCCCAATCTTGTGGTTTGACTTAATGATTTTGTTGGACCAGGTGTTTTGAACTAAATAGGCCTCGGGAAGCTGGGCACCTTGTAAGGTGCAACGAGCTCCATGTTACTGAACTTGTATAATGTAAACCCACAACTAGAAGTCACACCACTAGGGGCCTGCATTAGAGAGAGGAAAACCATGAATTATATGCCTGCAGGAGAGACAGATCAGGCCTCCAGGAGACTTGAACGTGCATTCTGTAGCAGGTCAACAGTGACTCTTGAAAGGTGCACATAACTGGAAATGGATGTGTTTGTGAGGGGGTGGGGGGCGATGGTGTACACCTAACGATATACTACAGCAGTCATTGTTTTATCTTTGGTTAGTTTGTTTCTTGACGTTTAATATTGGGTCACTGTCACTGATTAACATGTGATTAATAGTTACCCTAACCAGAGAAATTTATTTAGAAAAACACAAACTGGTTTACATTGATCTAAATCCATTGTAAGCTTCATCAAACTCTCTTTCTTTCCCAGATATCAAATTTTGTTGTCACATGAGAGTTAAAGGGAAAAAGCTTTCATAATTTCTCGAAACTATTTTAAAAATTCCAGTTTTTCTTCTGGCTCTCCTAACTCTTTTAGGTTTGTATTCATGATAATATTTTAATTCAAGATTTAAATATTATTAGCCGGGTGTGGTGGCAGGCATCTGTAGTCCCAGCTACTCAGGAGGCTGAGGCAGGAGAAGCACTTGAACCTGGGAGGTGGAGTTTGCAGTGAGCCGAGATCGTACCACTGCACTCTATCCTGGGTGACAAGAGTGAAACTGTCTCAAAAAAAAAAAAAAAAAAAAAAATTTAAATATTAAATTTCTTAAATCATAAATTTCACCTGAGCACTCAAGAACAAGTGCTGGAAAACTTGGAGACTAGTAAAGGTGGGATTGGATAGAACTTCTAGGTCCCATCTAATCTCCATCACAGTGAACTGGGGGACTGAATGAACTAGTGGTTAAGGGAAACGGAAAAGGTTGAACCCAGAGAAGATGAAGCATGGCTAAATGACTCTACCACGCAGTAGATATGGCCTCAGACAAACTTAACCTCATAGAACCTCACAGCTCTGTGAAGTAGGTATTATTATTTTCATTCCCAGTTGGCAGATGAGAAACAGGCAATGAGGGCAAAGCCTTTAGAATACAGCTTGGGCTATAGAAAGCCCAAGTAAGTGTTATAGTAAGTGTTGTTTAAATAAATGCACATAAAAAGGTAATTGGCAGAAAAATTTAATGAGCCAATTGAGACCATACTGTGTCTGTCACCTTGTCTGTGCCTCAAAACTGCTTCTGAATCTTACAGCCTCTAAGGAGCAAAGATGGTTGATGTCGAGTTATTTTGCAGACTGATAAATTTAGATCCTCAGCTGCTTCTTGATGACTGAATACTGCACATTTTTATAAATGCAGCCTTAAGGGAATTCCAAGTTTGGCAACTAGTGCTGCAGGAGATGGGAAGAGAGAATAAACTATCCCTCATATGTGATATCTACCTTGGCTTCATATAAACTGGCTCATGTGTATAGACAAAAATATAATGTACTTTCCAAAGTATTTTGTAACACCATTTGGCTGGGTGTGGTGGCTCACTCCTGTAATCCCAGCACTTTGGGAGGCCGAGGCGGGTGGATTGCTTGAAGTCAGAAGTTTGAGACCAGCCTGGCCAAGATGGTGAAACCCCGTATCTACTAAAAATACAAAAATTAGCTGGGTGTGGTGGTGCATGCCTGTGATCCCAGCTACTCTGGAGGCTGAGGCAGGAGAATCGCTTGAACCCGGGAGGCAGAGGTTGCAGTGAGCAGAGATCCGCGCCACTGCACTCCAGCCTGGGCGACAGAGGGAGACTCCATCACAAACAAACACACAAAAAGTATTTTGTAGCAATATTCTAGAAGCTAAGGGATTGGAGGACAAGGGTATTGTTCTATGAAATTTAACTCCTGGTTTGTAAAATCTAAAAAGTCATTTTCTCTCGTCCACTGTGTGTGTATATATATTTAACTGAAAATTCGGAAAATAGAGAATTTGAGGAAAATATCTGCTGCTATAGTTTAATAATTTTTAAAATTATACTTTAAGTTCTGGGATACATGTGCAGAATGTGCAGGTTACATAGGTATACATGTCCCATAGTGGTTTGCCACCCCCATCAACCTGTCATCTACATTAGGTATTTCTCCTAATGCTATCCCTTCTAATGCTATCCCTAGCCCCCCACATCCTGACAGGCCCTGGTGTGTGATGTTCCCCTCCCTGTGTCCGTGTGTTCTCATTGTTCAGCTCCTACTTATGAGTGAGAACATGCAGTGTTTGGTTTTCTGTTCTTGTGTTAGTTTGCTGAGAATGATGGTTTCCAGCTTCATCCATGTTCCTGCAAAGGACATGAACTCATCCCTTTTTATGGCTGCATAATATTCCATGGTGTGTATGTGCCACATTTTCTTTATCCAGTCTATCATTGATGGGCATTTGGGTTGGTTCCAAGTCTTTGCTATTGTGAATAGTGCCACAATAAACATATGTGTGCATGTGTCTTTATAGTGGAATGATTTATAATCCTTTGGGTATATACCTAATAATAGGATTCCTGGGTCAAGTGGTATTTCCAGTTCTAGATCCTTGAGGAATCGCCACTGTCTTCCACAGTGGTTGAACTAATTTCACTCCCACCAACAGTGTAAAAGCGTTCCTATTTCTCCACGTCCTCTCCAGCATCTGTTGTTTCCTGACTTTTTAATGATCACCATTCTAACTGGTGTGAGATGGTATCTCATTGTGGTTTTGATTTGCATTTCTCTAATGACCAGTGATGATGAGCTTTGTTTTTCATATGTTTGTTGGTCACATAAATGTGAACTTGGCAAATTTACTAATATTTTTGGACTTTTGAAAGCTGAGATGCTTTATTTCAGAAAATGTATTTCAAAGTGAATTATTAATACTGTGTCCATTGAGCTTCTGAAAGTGTAAACAGTTTATGTCTCTTCCTTTATCCCTCACTATTTCTCCCTATTTCTCACTCTTTTGACTGTCTTCCCTATGCATTCCAGAGCAATGATGTCTGTTTTGACAATTACTTTAGTTTATTTATTGAAAAGTGTGTTTCTTGGTCTTTATTGGTATATTTCACAATTCTCTTTATAAAGGAAAACTGTTAAGTTGACCTTAATTCTACTTTTCCGTAAGTTTCTGTAATGATTCATAGACATGCAGATCCTTGATTTAGATAGTGATGATTATGAAATAATGCTCTTAAATAAAACAGGGTAGGAAAAAAAAATCTCATTGTCCACAGGAAAATGGTCAAATAAAGTAGGGTTCATTTATAATCGAGTATACATGTAGCTGTTTAAAAGAATACAAAGCTCCATGGGCTGTTGTAAAAATGTATAGCAATCATATTTATATTTGAAAAAATATGTAAATGCCTAGAAAAAACCCATAAACTTTATAAAGTAGTTATCTTTGGGGTAGATGAGTAGAAGAGATAAGGGAATTGGGACTTTAACATTTTACTTGGTATTCTATATGATAGAACCTTTAAGAGAATAAATTAATATGTTATTTCTATTTGTGTATTACTTTTAAAGTCCACAGTAGCAATACAATGTTTCTTGCTTTTTGTGTAGAATATAGCACAACGGAAGAAAAGTTTGTCTTCCACTTGAAATACTTTTCCCACCCCTTTTTCTGAGCACATGTATCACTTTTCTCCACTGTCCTGTAGCTTCTGCAGATCTTCAATTGTGATGTGAATGCTTCAGATTTATTGCTGTATTTTCTCCCATCAAAATTTTACCGGCCCATGACTCTTTCTCCTGAAGCTTTCCTCCCATTAAATGAAAATGGGGGCCGGACGCGGTGGCTCACGCCTGTAATCCCAGCACTCTGGGAGGCCGAGGCGGGCGGATCACGAGATCAGGAGTTGGAGACCATCCTGGCTAACACGGTGAAATCCCGTCTTTACTAAAAAATACAAAAAATTAGCCAGGCGTAGTGGCGGGCGCCTGTAATCCCAGCTACTCGGGAGGCTAAGGCAGGAAAATGGCGTGAATCCGGGAGGCGGAGCTTGCAGTGAGCCGAGATGTGCCATTGCACTCCAGCACTCCAGTCTGGGCGACAGAGCAAGACTCTGTCTCAAAAAAAAAAAAAAAAAGAAAAAAAAAAGAAAGAAAAGAAAATGGGAACCTAGCATCAACAAAAGCTACCTCAAAAGCCTTTTGGAAACAGACTGTCAATCAATAATATATTAAAGAATATCTTTATGTGTTTCCTGGTAATGCTAAAAATTATGAACTTTCCTCAACCCATTTAAAAATTCCATGTAACATGAATGCCTGCTTTAGGCTGCACCAGGTTGGCATTTTGTGATGCTCCAGCTGGCTCAGCTAAACCCACAACTGAAGTACAGATAGAGAATCTCCTCTCTGACCCCACACCCTGCAGTGTTTTAAAATTGGAGATATAGGAAGAGAAAAGAAAAATATAATGATTAGTGGTACTGAAAATGGAATGCGGCAAGAAGCCAAGAGAAAAACACTGTGTCAGACATGGAAGAGAGCCAAAGAAACAAAAATAAATGTCCGGATCCTTACCCAGTGTGGGCACTAACACACGGATTCTCTTGAACTTTCCCGTGTGTAAAGGCTTCCTGGTGTAACCACGCCACTACTAGATGTGGGATGGTGTGAGTCATTTGCACCTATAATGCCTGGGAGCTGGGTGGCCAGGTCTCTGAGCACAGGCAATTCAACATTTTTACTCCAAGAATGGCAACATCTGGTAAGTCGACCTCGAAATGTGGAGTGGGAATTAAATCTGTGGCCCTTCAGAGACTCTAGGCTGTAGGAAGTGGCTCTCACAGCTGCCCTCCCACCCTGCTCTCCTTGGCCTTTCTCCGTAGCAGACTCACTTTCCCAACTTCAGGGATGAGATCCCTGGTAGTTAAATCTTTGGTTATCTGATCCTTCCTCACTCTGCCACTCCTTCTTAATTCCTCTTAAAAGCTTGATGTCCATCTTACTAGCGGTTTACTATTGTAGTCCCGAGCAATGACCCACAGAGCAGAGAGTGAGTCTTACTTATATTTTATAGAACTTTTTTTTTTTTTTTTTTGAGACAGAGTCTCGCTCTGTCGCCCAGGCTGGAGTGCAGTGGTGCGATCTCGGCTCACTGCAAGCTCCGCCTCCCGGGTTTACGCCATTCTCCTGCCTCAGCCTCCCGAGTAGCTGGGACTACAGGCGCCCGCCACCACGCCCGGCTAATTTTTTTTTGTATTTTAGTAGAGACAGGGTTTCACCGTGTTAGCCAGGATGGTCTCGATCTCCTTACCTTGTGATCCGCCCGTCTCCGCCTCCCAAAGTGCTGGGATTGCAGGTGTGAGCCACCGCGTCCGGCCTATAGAACATGGTGTAGAATCGTTTTCTACTTAGTTTGACACATAGTGGCCACTCTATGATTGTAAAGGAAGGAAAAAAAAAAAAAAAGAAAGGAGTGGGAGAGAGAGAGAAATTTATTTTTGTTTCTTTGGCTCTCTGGCTCTCTTCCATGTCTGACTGACACAGTGTTTTTCTCTTGCCTCCTTGCCCTTTCTCATTCCATTTTCGATACCACTAATAGTTACCATATTTTTCTTTTCTCTCTATCTCCATTTTTCTTTTTATTCTCAGTGTTTACTTCAACTCCATTTGTTTGAAGCTGCTTCTTTCTGTGCAATAAACCCTTGCTATGTCTCACCCTATTACCTTAAAGCAAATTGTTTTTAAACGATAAGAATCAGACCACATGGAAAATACCATTTGACCAACCACAGGGGCAGGGTCCTCAGTGACTCAATAGGTTGAAGAAACTAGTTCTTTCCTAACCTTTTTCTTTTGAATCTAATTGGCCATCTAGTTTTTGTCCTAACCCAATTTCTCTTTAGGCTTCTCTCTAGCCGCTCTGAAGCTTTTCCAACTGCCATCAACAAAGAAACTAACATTTTAGGGTACCAGATCCTTACCCAGTGTGGGCACTAACTAGCTGGTCCCTGTAAATAATTGGTTATCCAAGTTTGGCCTACTATTTGAGTCCAGTCTCATTAGTTGTCCTAAAGCTCTTCGAATTACCGTCAATGGAGGGACCAACATTTTCTGGTACCCTGTTCCTCATTCAATGTGGACACAACCAGGCTTATCGCCATGGATAAAAATTTATCAAGTTTTGTCTTATCAAATATTTTGTAAGACATTACAATGAAAAGAGTGCCAATTTCCCCAATTCAACAATAACCTTAAAATATTTCCAGTTATCATCCACAAAGGAACTAACATTTTCTGGCTCATCCTTATTAGCTAAGATTGGTTACTGAAGTTTTGTACTGCCACAATTTCATTCCACATCCCTCAGTAGTCTCTTTTACACTCCTGCAATTAACAGTAATAGGTGAGCCAACATTTTCTAGGGTCCAGTCCTCACTAATGTGGGCCCCACCTGGCTGTCTGGATTCAAGTATACCATTTTAAATAGGCAACCCCAGGCACAGTTCTTAGCCCAGTTAAGATCCTGGTTCTCTACGACTTCCTGCCCAACACCACGACTTCATTATATTCCTTATATTCCTATCCATGCTCAGAAATCAACCCACCAATGTTGACACTTGTCAGTCCAGTGTTTCTGGATCTAGTTTGGATGATTCCAATCTTCTGGGTATCCTCCCAGTGGTCCCAGAGGTGATAGTCAATAAGGGGTAAAACTAGGACCCTTGTTAGGTACCCATGATCTGGCAGCTTCTCTTTCTCTTTGTGCTTTCTTATCTCATTGTTTTTGACACCCTTGTAACTTTCCCTCCCTTGCCTTCACAGGTTTCAGAAGTGACACCAGAGAACCTCTCCCATCCCAATAAAAAGAATGCCAGTTTCCCCAATTCAACAGAACAGTCCCTGATGTTCTGATCCCAGACTTAAAAGGAAGTAGCCATCTCTCCAAAAGTTACTCTGGGACTACTTCATGCTTTAGCTGTTTCTTATGGTTCTCTAACAGCCATGTGTCTTATTATATCCCCCTCTGCCATCCCCTTTGTCTTCTCTTTATCATGAGCAAAGGCAAAATTCAGACACTTCATCTCCCTTTCCTGGCCCAGCCTACTGCTGCTGAGTCCACAATTATCCTATGGCCCTTCCTTTCCACAAAGCTATCTCAGATGCCTGGGAAGCTCTGCCTTCTTAAGGGGGAGGGGGGCACCCTAAGATTCTGGAGCACCAGCCCCCATGTCCTAAGGCTGGCAACACTTTTCCTCGTGGGGAGAGGGGAGCTCCTTAAGCACATTATGTGTGCTGTCTCTCTCTCTCTGTCTTTCTCTCCCTCTCTCTCTCTTTCTTTCTCTTTTTTAAATGTCTCAATACCCAGCTCAGGCCTCAGAATTTTTCTTCCCTGTTTAGAGAAAACTAGTGCTGTGGTTTGCATCTGTGTCTCCACCCAAATCTCAGATGAAGTGTAATCCCTAATGTTAGAAGTGAGGCCTGGTGGGAGGTGACTGGATCATGGGATTGGATCCCTCTTGAATGGGTGAGCACCATCCCTTTGGTGCTGTTCTCATGATAGAGTTCTCATGAGATCTGGTTGTTTGAAAAATATGTGGCACCTTTCCCTCTCTATCTCTCTTCCTCCTGCTCTGGCCATGTGAGATGTGCCAGCTTCCCCTTCACCTTCCGCCTTGATTGTAAGTTTCCTGAGGCCTCCCCCATAGCAGAAGTTGGTATGCTTCCTGTACAGCCTACAGAACCATGAGACAATTAAACCTCTTTTCTTTATAAATTACCCAGTCTTGGGTATTTCTTTGTAGCAATGCAAAAATGGACAAATACACCTAGGAATCTCAGCTCTCACAGGTAACATTCTTCTACATCAGTCAGAGCTAAAGCAGCTTGGGTATGGAACTGACCATTAACATACATACACCCAGATGGTGAAGTGAATTGAGATTAGAGTATTTTGCAATGAATTCAGTATTTTCCATGAATCTCCTTCCTCTGGAACAGTTTTAATTGCAGTCGGTCTTGGCCAGCCACACTCCATCTAGTTCCAACCATCTTCATCAGCCCAAACCTCATAACGTTTCTTAGTTGGATATGCTGCTCCCTCATAAAGTGTTGATTAAAAAGAAATCAATCTCTGCCCCTTCTGTTGTTCAATAGGAAAGATGGGTAGGACACTCACTAGAGGTATTGAGACCTGAGATGCTTCCATTCCAAAGCCTGTAGTGTCAGGTGCAGTCCTGGAAGATGATTACAGGATATGCTTACAGTACCCTCTGAGATGACTTTCTCCTGGAAAAGTTGGTTTTCCACACATGGGCTGGTTTTCAGTTTCTAGGGTGAAGCGCTTTTCTGGCTGTGAGGTTCCAGCAGAACCCATAGCTCTGTATCCACCTCCATACTCGCATGACTGGGGCAATTCCTGACAGGTTCCCCAGTAGTGGTCCTGGTCTAAGCTCCCTCAGAGAGTGTGTTCAGGCTCTTCCTGATTGGTGTCAGGGGACCAGTCATCTTCTAAATTTTCCTTTAAGCTCTGCTTTTGCTGTTCTCTGAGCCAGTAACTTTAAAAATGTAAAAGATGACTGGTCTCCAGATTATCCTTGCCTCTATGGAGCTCTCCTATCCCCAAAGATATAGTCCAGATTCCATAGGATAGAGTTCAAGAAAACAATTATGGAACACTAGAGTCTACAGTGGCCTCCAAGGTGTGAGAATTTGGAGGCCATTCAGCCAATCACTAACTCTACTCAGTTGTACCCTTTTGGTCTATTTACTTTTCCATCTTTCTTTTTTTTCATCTTGGGTGTAGAATCCCACTGACAACCACCCAAAATGAGTGGATCCTTTGAAAGGATACATTTTTTATTCAAAGTTATTCTTCATTATGCTGTGTAATTTAGTAATAGTTTGAAAAGAAGGTTCTTATGTAGTATTAAATGAAAAAAACCCAATATTATATTCACCCTATCATCATGTCTGTGTAAAAATGTGGATGCTGTTGGAGCAGATCTAGAAAGAAATGTAAAACTGAACCAGGTGGTATGTTAGGAAAGTGGGTTTGTGAGTAATTGTATAATAGTACAAACTGATTATGCTTTTCTTTTGTGATTACGATTTATTGTTTCTTTTCTTCTCTTTTCCTTTTTCCTTTTCTTTTCGAGACAGGGCCTTGCTTTGTTGTCCAGGTTAGAATGCAGTGTCATGATTATAGCTCACTGCAGCCTTGAACTCCTGGGCTTAAGTGATTCTCCCACTTCAGCCTCCTGAGTAGCTAGGACTATAAGCATGCACCACCTGGCTAATTCTTTAATTTTTTGTAGAGACAGGGTCTTGCTTTGTTGCCCAGGCTGGTATTGAAATCCTGAACTCAAGTGATCCTCCCACCTCAGTCTCCCAAAGTGCTGGGATTAAAGACGTGAGCCACCAATCCTGGCCGGATACAAAATCTTATACAACATATTCAGAAAATAAAATGGAAATAAGGGGAGAAGAAATTGGAAAAAAAGGAGAAGGAGGTTGGAACTGTTGGCTAAGGTTTTGTAATTACTGCAACTCTACAGATCCAGTGAATGGTGGCGGAGCCATGAGGTAGAAAGAGCATAGGACCTGGCATCAGAAGATAGGAATCTGAGCCCCAGCTAAGTGAGAAATAAGAAGGCAGCCCCTGACAGCTGTCAGCTGGGAGCTGGCCTGGCATGGGGTACTCTTGTTGAATGTAAACAATTTCACAAAACACTAATATCTGACAAGGTCATTGTGTGTCCACAACAATGGGAGATGAAGGACCACACTTATAATCATGTCTGGACGCTGACAAAAATAGAACATTGTACAAAATGCAAAAACACTAAACATCCCCTCACCTGGCTCACATGAGTGACCACTGCTTCTCTACCCATTGCAGCATTAGCTCTGGCCTGCTAAATAAGAATTATCCAGATATCCAAGTATAGAATTGTTCCCATTATGTGAGAGGACCCAATCCAGAAAAAAACAAAACACAATGTGCTTCCTCAATACAAGCCCAAATCACAAAATAAGCACTTGCTAAGAAACTTTTATAAAAGGTCCCATGGCTTTCCATTCTTACAAGAATATCATTAAACCCAGTTTTGTTCAATTACAGGTGTGTTCTTGGCCATCTTTGGCTGCATTTTACTTGCTGTGGGTTCTTTTTTCCTTTTCTTTTTTTTTAGGCAGAGTCTCACTTTGTTGCCTAGGCTGGAATGCAAGGGCATGATCATGGCTCACTGCAGCCTTGACCTCCTGAGCTCGAGCAGTCATCCTCAGCCCACTGAGTAGCTGGGACTATAGGCATGTGCCACCACACTCAGCTAATTTTAAATTTTTTTGCAGAAGTGGGGTCTCACTTTGTTGCCCAGGCTGGTCTTGAAATTCTTGCTTCAAGCTCTCCTCCTTCAGTAGCCTCTCAAAGTGGTGGGATTACAGAAGTGAGCCACTGCACCTGGCCTGTGCTGGGTTCTTGAACAAAGCGCTCAAACTTGTCATTCTTTGCTTTGATCTGGTCAGTGGAAAATAAGATAATCTCTGGAAGATAAAATAAGAAACTGTATACCTTTCAACGTTACCTACCCTTTACTTCCAGTTCTCTAAAAGCATAATGTTCTCTCACTTGCCTGGCTCTGCACATGCTGCCACTGCTCCCTCTGCCTGGAAAAACATTCGCCCAGCTGCTATTAAAACTGCTACTCATACTTTGGCTCTATGTGCTGGGAACTTTAGTGTATTAATTTCCTATTGCTATTGTAACAAGTTACTACAAATTTAGTGGCTTAAAGTAACACACATTTACTATCTTACAATCGTGGAGGTCAGAAGTCTGAAATGAGTTTCAGTGGACTAAAACAAAGGTGTTAACAGGACTGTATGCCTTCTGGAGGCTCTAGGGGAGAGTCCATTCCCTTCCCTATTCTAGCTTCTGGAAGTTGCCTGCATTCCTTGGCTTGTGGCCTCTTTATTTTCCAAGCGAGCAGCAGCCAGTTGAATCTTTCTCACATGTTGCTGAGGATGCTATTTTTTTTTTTTTTTATTAGGTTGCCATGTAAGTCCTCTCTGATTGGGTGGTATGTGAACCAGGGCCTGAGTGAAGTGAGGAAAGACAGCTGCATGCATATTTTGGGAGGAAAGGTTTCTGGCATGGAGGATGGGGAAAGCTGCAGGAGCCAGGTCAGGCAAGTAGCTGAGTAGGCCACATGCAAGCACACTGCTTATTTCTGAGTGCTTACCAGCAAGCTGATTGGAGGTTAGTTTCTCAGGATCAGTTTCCTTGGTGCACTCTCCTAGCAAAGCACAGCTTCGCACTTCCCTGGAATCTATTCCTCCAACCCCCAGCCAGGCTGTAAACCCCAGAAGTGGTACTGTTTTGTTTACTGTTGCATTTTGAAAGGTCAGCATAGTGCCTAGGCTCTCCATAAATGTCTGTTGTACAAATGGGAGACTATACTGATTCAATTTAGGGTAACCAGGCTTGAGGCAGAAATGGAACTGTTCTGGATGGGTTTGGATTTGAAATAGGCATGTGCCTCCTGATGTTTGTGAGACAGACAGGTGGGAAGGGCTCCCTGGCAAAACTCCAGTTGCCTGCGCACAGGGAGGAGTGCACACTGGGGTGGAACACAGAAGTTCATGCCCTTTGCAGCAAGAGGAGGAGCCCGGCCCCTCCTCTTCCTGGGTGGAACCTGGAATTCAAATTGTGAGGCCGGAAGTGCACCAGCAGGGACTCTGGATTTGCAGAGGGTCCTTGTTTACCTTTTTTCCCTTTTCACCCAGTACAACCCTGCTTTACTCACCCTTCAGATTGTCTGCGAGTCTAAATTTTCATGGCCATGTGACAAGGACCCTGACTTTAGCTGAACTAAGGAAAAGTCCCGCAACATTTGGAGGACCAACTTTGCTCTGTCTGGATGAGGAGAAGGGCCCTAGGACTTAGGTAGAAGACAGTGGGTGGGCTTGAGGGGTGGTGTGGCCAGAAGCAGTGCTGAGGAACTACCCGTCCCACTGGTGCCTGAAGTGGTAGCACAATAGCAGCAACATTGGTTAAGAGAGGAGCAGGAACGGCTGCAGCCACAAAAATGGCAGCCACCTCGTGGTGGGGAGGCAGCCCTGTCAGCCATGGTGGCAGGGCTGGCAGCCAGAGGCACCATCCCAGACTCCATTCCAAAAACATACGAGATGGTCACAGATAGAGAGGACTAAGGTGACAAGTGATGAAAGTCCCCCATTATGGAACAGAAGAGCCAATGGGTAGGCTCTTGCATTCATGCTGGTGGGGGCCAGCAAAAAGCTATAGATTTTGTCATCTTGTCTTAATTGCACCTTGAGATTACTGGTGGTAAGAAACAACTCATTACATGAATAAGATATGTCACAACCAGACTCAACAATGGGATCCTCCCTGTGACAGCCTACAAATTCCCCAGGCGTCACTGCTGGGAGAGGTCACATGGCGAAAGCGTATCTTATTATTCTAGTCTCTGCCCCTCACGACTCCTTCCCTCCCTCCTGTCCTTCATTCTTTCCTTCCTTTTTTTCTTTCCCTCTTTCACTCAACCCACTGGCATGCTGGAGCTGGCTCACAGCTGGCAAGAACCAACTGTGTACATCTTTCTCCAACCCTATGTTCAGTGATGTCATACTGCTAGCTTGAAATTGGCGACCAATTGGTAGAGATGTAAGGGGGAAAATGCAGTATCAGTATGGACCCAGAACCAGGTTACCTCCATTTGAATCCTGGTTTTGCCACTGGTAGCTTTGGTATGTCAGTGAAGTTACTTAATCCTGTGCCTCAACTTCTTCAGCAGTTTAATAGGGATAATAATAATATCTGTTTTGGGGCAAGTTTTGGTGAGTAAATGAGTTAATATGTGTAAAGTGCTTGGAATAGGGCATAGCACGTAGAAAGCACCGATACTGTTCTAGGTGCTGTGAGAGCTAGTGTTTCCTAGTGGTCATTTCATATTTTCACCTTATAATGAATACATTTCAGAATCTCAGCTGCTGAAAGCCTGCTCCCAACAATGGCTGGAGATGATGGGCTCTTCTTGCATACATCAATTCCTGGTCCCTGTACACAACCTATGTGTCTCTGGTCCCTTCTTGACACGTTTCTTTCCCCAACATTGAAGAGAGTGCATGGCATGGGCATTTTTGAGCCCTGCCACTGGTCTATACATCCTGTAATTGCCCTGGCACCCCGAGGCACTCCTTGGCCTTCAGAGCTCTTAGAATGGGGCAGATGGCTGCCAACATCTGTACGAATATCTGCCGAACATATGCTTCCTGCTTTGCACACAACAGGCTAAGATATACTTAGAATGACCTTCTTTAAAAAGGAGGGAGCCTGTACTCTGTTTAGAAGGGTAAGTCCAATATCCAGGTCAGCCTTGTTTTCTTGTGAGACCCAAATTATTTTATTCTGAAATTATAGGGGGTAAATGGTATATAGGAAAAAGCACTGTGCTAAAAGTCAGCTTAATCCTGAAAGTTTAATTCTTGAGTCCTGGTTCTGTCATTCCTTGTGCATTTGACCAAAATTTGACCAGAATGTAAGTATTTGGTGGTTGAATTAACCCAGATTATTTTAAAGCGCTTTTTCCCTTAGGACATGTTTTTAGGAAAATCACGTAAGTGGAATATTCTCGTTCTTTCAGTAAGACTCATTTAAATTCAGGATGCAGAACAATTTACAACAAAAATAAGTAAGAAATATTTCTTGTAAGGGAGCCTTAGATGGTAGCCCATTATTTATGCAGCCAGTAAGTTATGAAGATTTGGAGCGATCATGGAGTGATAAAGGTTAGTCTCGTCTGGAGGGAAGGGAGACACTTGCTGGGAGTATGGGGTTTGATAGTTTTGGGCAAAGTCTGGTGACAATGGTTAGAAGATCATTTGAGAAAAGAAGAATTGAGCTGAAACGTCTCTCCCTTGAAGAAATTCTGGTACAGAATAGGTGCAAAAACCTGATCTTTAAACATTCAAATCATACAGTCAGTGGGCCCCAATTGGGGGACAGTTCTTACAGAGACACTGATTGTGACCCATGGTCAGGAGCCCTTGGAAGCTTAAAAGAGGCAGTGGGCAATATTCTGTGTGCTTTCTCTTTCATTAATGCAAATAATTTCCTTCTCAGCTTTTTCTTCTTCCACCTCTAGAGTCCAAGTTTTTCTGTATTAAGAATTCGAGTCCAGTGATTTCTGCATTGTTTCTCCTTTCCCTCCACTTTTTCCTTCCCTCTCCTCTCTATCCCCTCTCTGCCTGCAGTTACTCACTATTGTTAATATGGTGCTAGTTTCTTTGAGTTATTTGGTGACCTGAGTTAGTAACAGTTGGCCTTTATATAATTAGCATCTTTATTAGTTTGCTAGAGCTGCTGTACCAAAATGCCTCAGGCTGGGTGGCTTAAACAGCAGAAATTTATTGCCTTACAGCTCTGGAGGCCAGAAGTCCAGGGTCAAGTTTTGGCAGGGTCGGTTCCCTTTGAGGACTGTGAGGAAGAATCTGTTCCACGCCGCTCCTCTAGTTTCTGGTGCTTTGCTGGTACTTTTCGTCATTCCTGGTCTTGTGGATGCATCACCTCAATCTCTGCCTTCATCTGCACATGGCATTCTCTCTGTGTGCATGTTTATCTCTGGGTTCAAATTTCCCCTTTTTGTGAGGACACAGTGATATTGGATAAGGGCCCACCTCAATGATCTAATTTTAACTTAATTACCTCTGTAATTATCACATTTTCTGTAAAGATCACATTTTCAAATAAAGTCACATTTTGTGGTACTGGGGAGGGATGAAGATTTCCACATGTTTTCTGCGGGGAGACACAATTCAACCCATAACAGCATCTAAGGGAATATCCGTGCAGCAAATAGATGTCTAAATTGTTCCATAAAGTAATTACAAATGTTACTGAGCGTTTCCTATGGGCTGTGTAAATGTATGAGATACATATGTTGTCTCATTTACTTGTTAAAAAAATGAGATAGATACTGCTGTGAACTTTGTTTTACAGATGAAGGCTGTGAGGCCTTGAATAAGTGATTTGCCCAAGGCCACACATATGTTACCTACCAATAGCATATTTCAAGCTTAGAACTGTCTAATGCCAGCATCTGAACTTGTAGGCGCATGCATAGTGCTTCCAGAATAGACCACTGAGTCTGTGAGAGAAAAATGTCCCAGGCTCCTTATGTAATTTTTAAAAAAGTAAAATCGATTTTTCCCTTTCTCTATTTCTGCTAGTAAAGTTGAGACCTGCTTCCCCCCTCCATTATTTTGTTTATTAAGGTGTTCCTTTTATTTTATTTTTTTTTTGAGACAGAGTCTCACTCTTGTCGCCCAGGCTGGAGTGCAGTGGAGTGATCTCGGCTCACTGCAACCTCCGCCTCCCGGGTTCAAATGATTCTCATGCCGCAGCCTTCCGAGTAGCTGGGATTACAGGCATGCAGCACCACCCCTGGCTAATTTTGTATTTTTAGTAGAGACGGGTTTTTGCCCTGTTGGCCAGGCTGGTCTTGAACTCCTGACGTCAGGTGATCCCCTCCTAGGCCTCCCAAAGTGCTGGGATCATAGGCGTGAGCCACTGTGCCCATCCTAAGGTATTCTTTTGATGGATTTTGGTAACTGTACAAAATCATGTAGCTACCACCATAACCTAGATACAGAAGAGGTTCCTTATCCTAAAAAGTTTCCTCCTGGCCCTTTACAATTGAAGCTTGCCCACCGCCCCCAGACCAAGACCACCAATCAGTGTTTTGTCTTATAGTTTCCTACAAGCTGGGTTTTGCTTTATAATGATAAAGTCCTAAAAAGAGCAAGTCTTTGTTAGTAACCAGAAGAGTCTGAGAAAGAGATGAAGAGGAAGTCTTCTCTTACAGTTACAATGGGAGGAATAACTTTCGTGCATTAAAACTTGTTAAAATAATCTGATACGATAAGAGTTAATTTGCTTACATTCATGATATTATTAATTTTTCTTTTCTAATGTAAAATGGAGACTTGTAAGAACAGTCGTTATTGCTCATTTTCCTAACCTTAGTGCTTAAACACAATGTCATCACAGGACAGACACTCAATAATTATTAATTCCATTAATGAATGAATATTATTTTGAATTAATTATTTTGAATTAATGTTGAAGATCTTCCTATCTTTAAAGGAGCCACATAGGAATCACTAGATTCTCTAAGGCTTTCTTTTTCTCTTTTTTCCCTGTGAAGAACTGGGAGTTTATAAGGAGTAAGAAAGTTCAGTTTATCATGCAAGTCATTTGCCTGGAAATTGAAAATACATACTTTGTTTTACATCAGAGTCTCTTAAACTTTTTTGGTCTCAGGGCCAATTTATACTCTTTTTTAAAAAAAAATATTTTAAGTTCTAGGATACATGTGCAGGACATGCAGGTTTATTACGTAGGTAAATATGTGCCATGGTGTTTTGCCACACCTATCAACCCATCACCTAGGTGTTAAGTCCCACATGCATTAGTTATTTATCCTGATGCCCTCCGTCCCCTTACCCTTCCAACAGGCCCCAGTGTGTGTTGTTACCCTCCCTGTGTCCATGCGTTCTCATTGTTCAGCTCCCATTTATAAGTGAGGACATGCGGTGTTTGGTTTTCCATTCCTTTGTTAGTTTGCTGAGGATAAAGGCTTCCAGCTTCATCCATGTCCCTGTGAAGGACATGATCTCATTTCTTTTTATGGGTGCATAGTATTCCATGGTGTACATATACCACATTTTCTTTATCCAGTCTATCATTGATGGGCATTTGGGTTGATTCCATGTCTTTACTATTGTGAATAGTGCTGCAATGAACATACACGTGCATTTATCTTTACAGTCTTAAAAGTAATTGAGAGCTCCAAAGGCATTTTGTTTATGTGGGTTACATCCAGCAATATTTACTCTTTTAGAAATTAAATAAGGAGTTATAAAACTGTTTAGCTATTAATTCACTTTAAAAAACAATAAACCCATTACATATTAACATAAATAACATTTTTTCATTAAAAATAATGATACTCCCAAAACAAAAATAAATTTACCAACAAGGGCGGTACTGTTTTACATTTTTACAAATCATGGGGTGTTAGAACACAGATTCTCACCTCTTCTGAATTCAGTTTGTTGTGATGTGTTGTTTTGGTTCAAATATATGAAGAAAATGCAACCTAACAGAAATATGGAGGTGGAGGAAGCTGAGGCAGGAGAATCCCAGAAGGGAGGAGAACCCAGGAGGTGGAGGCTGCAGCGAGCTGAGATCACACCACTGCACTCTAGCCTGGGCAACAGAGCAAGACTTAGTCTCAAAAAAAGAAAAGAAATATGGAAGTGGAAAAATTAGGGTTATTTTAGTGGCCTTTTCAGTTAACTGTGGGTTTCTTTTTTGATACTATATCAAAGCTTGGCAAAGCTTGGTAGTTTCTTAAATGTTGGCTGTGATGTAGAATTTGAAATCATATCATTGGCCTTTTCCTACTCTGTTAACTTTAAAATTAATTGGTCTGTTTTACAGTTTGAATCGACGTTTTAACATCATGCATTGGTCATTTGGAAAATATTGGTTTGCTGAGCTATACAGATCATCCAAATGTGGTACAGTTCATTTTACAACATAAGAAAATTATATTTGTTAGGCCGACTGTGGTGGCTCACGCCTGTAATCCCAGCACTTTGGGAGGCCAAGGCGGATGGATCACGAGGTCAGGAGATCGAGACCATCCTGGCTGGCATGGTGAAACCCCGTCTCTGCTAAAAATACAACAACAACAAAAAATTAGCCAGGCGTGGTGGTGGGCACATGTAGTCCCAGCTACTCTGGAGGCTGAGGCAGGATAATGGCATGAACCAGGGAGGCGGAGCTTGCAGTGAGCTGAGATCACACCACTGCACTCCAGCCTGGGAGACAGAGCAAGACTCTGTCTAAAAATAAAAAAGATAATTATATTTGTTAATATCAGCACTGATCTCATCAGAGAAGCCTTTGAGTATTGGGGAACTTTTCAAGTTCCTGGTAGCAGTTACAGTTCTAAAAATTCTAATTTCAACTTTACATTTTGAATTGTATTATTAAGAACAAACACTGTCAGTTGTTTTCCTTGAAGTGGCGGGCTCACTTAGTTCGTTTTTCAGAGAATGTCTACCAAATACCCAAATCTGGATGGCCTAGTTTATCTGTCAGCTATTCTTTCTAGTAAAAATAGTATTCCATGGAAAAAGCAGTTCAGCTTGCAAAGCAAACAATCGCACAAGTACTTTTCCTCAAGATAACTATCAAACTTGGATATGAAGCCGAAGGCCTTGATGTGTAGTTCTCATTTCATCCCACAGAATATTAAAAGGACATATACTAAACAGGTGAGATACAATAAAATGTGATAGTTTTTACTGCTTCATCAAGGACATTTGTAAGTGAAACTGGCTCCTAGGCCTCATGCCTCACTCCCTGCTAGTGCATGCTGGTGAAGGGTGTAGCAACGACTGGCATAGTTTGCTCCTACACTGATTTATGCCAAGCCACCAATAGTTTCACCCACCATTGCTGTTACACCACCAGTGCAAATGTCAACACAATTAAAAATGCAAATAATGTTTTAGTGTTATTATGGACATAGTTTTGACCTCACAAAATTTCTGAAAGGGTCTTGGGGCCTCCCAGGAATCTGAAAACCACATTTTAAAAACTACTCATCCAATGGAAACAGCAAAAACCAGAGTGAGCCCCTAATCAAACAATATGTTCTCAAGCCAGTAACACACATGATAGATGCACATGCTTACTTGTACAAGATAATGTCATAGGTGATGGGCTATAGCACTATATAAAGAAGACATATTAAAATTCTCAGAAAACAGAGAAGAGTCACCTTATAACCACAAAAAATGTGATCAATTGAAGAAGAATTTTGAAAGGAAAAACAAGAACTTCTTACTTTACCAGTGGATTTTAAAACCCTCAGCAATCAAAATTCAGGTTATAAGTAACGATGATATGTTTAAAGAGTCAGGCCAGGCGTGGTGGCTCACACCTGTAATGCCAGCACTTTGGGAGGCTGAGGCAGGTGGATCACCTGAGGTCAGGAGTTCATGACCAGTCTGGCCAACATGGTGAAACTCCATCCCTACTAAAAGTACAAATTAGCCAGGCATGGTGGTGGGTGCCTGTAATCCCAGCTACTCAAGAGGTTGAGGCAGGAGAATTGCTTGAACTTGGGAGGCGGAGGTTGCAGTGAGCCGAGATCGTGCCACTGCACTCCAGCCTGGGCAACAAGAGTGAAACTCTGTCTCAAAAATAAATGAATGAATGAATGAATGAATGAATGAATAAATAAATAAATAAACTAAACAAAAAATAAAGAGTCTTATATAGTGAAAGATTAAGGAGCTGCCATTCTTTATGAGGATCTTTCAGAACTCAACTTCAGCCTGAATTTTCCCAGGTCTAGCTATTGTCAATCAGAAGTCAATCTGATATTTGATTATACACAAACATAGAGAGCATAGATATAAGTTACATGACATAATAATAAAATAAACGCTGATAAACCCACAATCTAGTTGAGAGCTAGAACTTTGCCAGTGCCCCTTAACCCATCCATATTCTTCTATCCCATTCTGTCCCTCTGCCTCCCCCACCAGGGGGAGACATTATCCTAAATTTTGGATTATTATCATCTTGCTTTTAAAAAAAAAGTTATATCATGTATATATTTGTCATTAAATCATATTTCATTGGCTTTTGTGCTTTATAAAATAGTTTACAAAACTATTTTAGTAGTTTTGTAAAGCATATTTTTTCAATTTACTGTATGTTTCTATGATTTATCCATGTTGTTGCATATAGCTGTGATCCACTCATTTGCATTGCTGTACAGCATTTCACTGTATGAATATACCATAATGTACTTATCTGTTCTTCTGTCAGTGGTCATTTGAGTGTTCCCAGTTCCTTTCTATCATAAACAATGGTGATGTAAAACTAATTGTACATGTCTCTTGGTACATATGTATAAGAGTTTCTTTTGGGTATATAGAAGGGGTAGAATTGCTGGATTGTAAGATACACGCATACTTACCTGTACAAGATAATCTCAAACTATCTTCTAAAGTTTTTGTACTAATTTTAGTTCCACATAGGAATGTATAGGAGTACAGAAGTTCACAGTGGTCTACTTCCTTCCCGAAACTTGCTACTGTCATTTAATCTAGTTGGTGTAGAATGATGTCTTGACATGATTTCACTTTTTAATTTCTTGGGAAGGTTAAACATCTTTCTATATGTATATTCACCATTCTTGCTTCCTCTTCCTGGAAATACCTATTCATATCTTTTGCACATTTTCCTGTTTAATATTTTTCTTATTGATTTGTAGTTCTTTGTGCATTCTTGGTGTTGATTATTTGTCCGATATGGTCATGTGTTGCTTAACAATGAGGATATGTTCTGAGAGATGCATTGTTAGGCATGTTGTATTTATATGATGATCATAGAGTGTATTTACACAAACCTAGAAGGCATAGCCTGACTATACTTATCCCCAGGCTATATGGTAAGCTTTCTTCTTGGCTACAAAGCTATACAGCATTTTACTGTACTGAATACTGTAGGCAATTGTAACACAATGGTAAGGATTTGTGTATCTAAGCATATCTAAATATAGAAAAAATACCATAAAAATAAAGATAAAAGATAACAAATGGTACACCTGTGTAGGGCACTTGGCATGAATGGAGCTTGCAGGACTAAAAGTTGCTGTAGGTGAGTGAGTAAGTGACTGGCGAATGAATGAGAAGGTCTAGGACATTACTGTACACTACTGTAGACTTTAGCAACACTATACACTTAAACATTTTTGTTAAAAACTAAGACACAAACACACACATTAGCCTAGGTCTACATAGGGTCAGGATCATTCATATCATTGTTTTCCACCTCTATATCTTGTCTCACTGGAAAGTCTTCAGGGGCAACAACATGCATGGAGCTGTCGTCTCTTATGATAACAATGCCTTCTTCTGTAATAGCTCCCGAAGGCCCTGCTGGAGTCTCTTCTTGAGGAAGTGTTACTTTTTTCCAACATATGTCTATGATGGTTTACTTGGTTTGTTTCTTTTATTCATCACAGATTTGCTTGTAAGCAGATAATGCACCGTGAACATTCCTCTGTATTAATGAAAACCTTTTCGTTTCATGTCCATGTTTTCAGACTTTTTAAGGAGCTTATTAAAGTCTGCAAAAGCTCCTGCTAAGCCCTATACTATGAATTTTCTTTTTTTTCTTTCTTTCTTTTTTTTTCTTCTCTTACAATTCCCTTTTCTCTTGGCTCTTCTTCAGCTATGTATTCCTAGGTGATAAGAATTTTTCAGCTCCATTATGATCATATGGCATCATTGTCATATATGCGGTTCATCATTGACCAGAAAGCCATTATGTGGTGCATGACTGTATATGTGTTGCTAGTATATTTTCCCAGCTTGTGACTTGTTTGTCGACTTTTAAAGTTATCAATGTTTGGTTTTATGGACAGGACTATTCTTTGTTATTGTTGATAATCTTTATCCTGAGGTCATAAAGTGTTCTCCTTTTAATCATCTGCCTGAGGTCTGCTGTACACAGTTGAACTGAAGCAATCATTGAGGATATAGTGGCTGCTGTGTTATGATAGCTTGGGCTGCCATAAGAAAACACCACAGACTGTGTGGCTTAAGCAACAGAAAGGTTTTTGTTTGTTTGTTTGTTTTGAGATGGAGTTTCTCTCTTGTTGCCCAGGCTGGAGTGCAGTGGCATGATCTTGACTCATTGCAACCTCCACCTTCCAGGTTCAAGCAATTCTCCTGCTTCAGCCTCCTGAGGAGCTGAGACTACAGGCATACACCACCATGCCTGGCTTATTTTTTTATATTTAGCAGAGATAGGGTTTCACCATGTTGGCCAGGCTGGTCTCGAACTCCTGACCTCAGGTGACATACCCGCCTTGGCTCCCAGAGTGTTGGGATTACGGGCGTGAGCCACCATGCCTGGCCCAGAAATTTATTTTCTAACTGATCTGTAGGCTACAAGTCTCAATTTGAGGTGCTGGCAAATTCAGTTTCTGACAAGGATTCTCTTTCTTACTTGCAGACAGCCACCTTCTAGCTGTGTCCTTATCTGGCCTCTTCTTAGTGTGCACAGAGGGAGAGTGAACTCTGGGGTTTCTTCCTATTCTTAGGAGGTCAGTTTTATTGGATTAAGGTCCCTCTCTATGACCTCACTTAATCTTTATTACCTTCTTATAGGTCCTATCTTTGAATACAATCACATTGGGAGTTAGGGCTTCAAAATGTGAGTTTGTGGCAGGGTTTGGGGGCGGGAGGGGTGTATACAATTCAGTCCATAACAGATTCTATCTTTATTTGTTCTTCACTTTAAAGAGAATCCTTTTATCACTAAGAATTAAGTTCGTGCTTGATATCTTTTATCAATGCAAGCAAGTTCTCTTTCATTCCTAGTTTATTTTGGGAGTAAGTCATGTCTGCATGTTTAATTTTGTCAAATGCTTTTTTGGCATCTATTTAAATGAGTATATGTAAGTTTTCTCTCCTTTAATCTGTGAACATGATAAATACATTTGTAAATTTTCTAGGATTAAACTACCCCTGAATTTCTGTTATAAACCCAACTTGGTCAAGATGCGTCATCGTTTTTATGCCCTGCTGGATGTGTTGTGTCAATATTTTGTTTAGGATTTTTGCATTTATGTTTATAAGTGAGATTGGCTTGTAATACTTCTTTCTCATATTGTACTTGTCTTTTTTGATGTTGAGTTTATACTTACCTGATAGAATACATTAGGGGAGTGTATTCTCTAGTTTTCTCTTCGGGAAGAGGCCTTGTGGTACAGTGATGAGGAGGTGAATTCCTAAGGGGCCAGAATGTGTGCTAATGGGTCACATAGCTGTAATTCCCAGGTACAGTGAGAGTAACTTGGGATGAGGCCAGTGGGCCTATGTTACCCAAACTCAAATTCTTTTACAGAAATACCCGTATGATGATCTCACTAAGTTAAAAGCTAGAAAGAATAATTGGTTTTTAAGCCCTTAAATAGGCAAGTTCTATTCACTGTTGAAGGATACTACTGGTTATGATCCCAATGGTCTAAATGTTCTCAATATTTCCATTTTTATCACGAATGTAGACTATTATAAACCTTACAAATGTCACTGTAAAGGTGTAAACATGATCTAGTATCCATATAAAATGACTACAGAATGTAAAAATACTTACACTAATAACTGGATGCCCACAGGATACCCTCACTCCTCAGGAGGCCAGATGGGAAATAAAGGGGAATTTTCAGAGATGCAAATTCAAGAAAAAAACCTCACAGATATTTAAGTTCACTTGCATGAGATTTCCCTTGTGTTGCCCTGTGTTTCTCTGGCTGTCTAAGAGAAACCAACATTTTATTTTTTGGCGAAATTTCCCTGAGCTTTATGACTAAATACATGTTGGGGGTAGTATTGTAAGTTGCTTTACTAGTGTTTCTGGGCTTCACTTTCACTGTGTCTCTTGCTCCTTTACTTTAGAGGGTGACAAATTCAACGAGGGGAAAGTTTAGTTCTCTGCTGTCAGGAACCCATGTTGGAGTATGCAGAGCTGTAATTGGCTATTTTTTTCCCCCAGATTTCTTCCATCTTATAATTTTGAATGAAGTTCAAAGGGAAGCTGTACTATAAAGCTAAAACTTTAAACCTCAAAGATTCCAAAGGGAGGTGTTTCAGACTTGTATATATTTTTACACTTAAAAACCCCATGCTGGGCGTGGTGGCTCATGCCTGTAATCCCAGCACTTTGGGAGGCTGAGGCAGGCAGATCATGAGGTCAGGAGTTCGAGACCAGCCTGACCAACATGATGAAACCCTGTCTCTACTAAAAAATACAAAAATTAGCCAGGTTGGTGGCACGCGCCTGCTTGTAGTCCCAGCTACTTGGGAGGCTGAGGCAGGAGAATCACTTGAACCCAGGAGATGGAGGTTGCAGTGAGCCGAGGCTGTGCCACTGCACTCCAGCCTGGGTGACAGAGCAAGACTCCATCTCAAAACAACAACAACAACAACAACAACAAAACACCTCAAATAACGGGACTCTTGCCATGTTCTCAAACTCAGAAATTCTTTCCTCAATTGTGTCTAATCTACCAATGAACCCATAAAAGGCATTCTTCATTTCTGTTACAGTGTTTTTGATCTCTAGCAATTTTTAAATTTTTTCTTAAAATTTCTATCTCTCTGCTTTCATTACCTATCTGTTCTTACGTGTTGCCTTCTTTTCCATTAGAAGTCTTAGCTTATTAAACACATGAGAAATAAAGGAGAATTTTCAGAGATGCAAATTCAAGAAAAAACCTCACAGATATTTAACTTCACTTGCATGAGATTTCCCTTGTGTTGCCCTGTGTTTCTTTGGCTGTCTAAGAGAAACCAACATTTTATTTGTTGGCAAAATTTCCCTGAGCTTTACGACTTTACGACTAAATAGATGTTGGGGGTAGTATTGTAAGTTGCTTTACTAGTGTTTCTTGTTTTATTTTTATTTATTTATTTTTTTGAGACGGAGTTTTGCTCTTGTTCCCCGGGCTGGAGTACAATTGCACGGACTTGGCTCACTGCAACCTCCACCTCCCAGGATCAAGTGATTCTCCTGCCTCAGCCTCCTGAGTAGCTGGGATTACAGGTGCCTGCCACCACACCTGGCTAATTTTTTATTTTTATTTTTTGTTATTTTTAGTAGAGACAGGGTTTCACCATGTTGGCCAGGCTGGTCTCGAACTCCTGGCCTCAGGTGATCCGCCCGCCTCGGCCTCCCAAAGTTCTGGGATTACAGGTGTGAGCCACCGCTCCTGGCCAATCACAGTTGCTTTAAATTCACAGTCTGATAATTCCAGTATCCCTGCCACATGTGAGTCTGCTTTAGATGCTTGCTCTGTTGCTTCAAACTGTGTTTTTCGCCTGTTATATGCCTTGTAATTTTTTGTTTAAAAGCCAGACATGATGGGCTGGGTGAAAGTAGCTCTGGTAAATAGGCCTTTAGTGATGTGGCGATAAGGTGTGGGGGAAAAGGAGGCATTCTGTAGTTCTATGATTAGGTTTCAGTCTTTTAGTGAGCCTTTAACTTTAAACTGTGAACTTCGCATGTGTTTCTCATTTACCCCACACCCACCATCTTAGGTGGGCTAGGATGGCTAGAAGGAGCTGGAGTTGGATATAATCCTCCCCTTAGGTGGGTTAGGCTCTGATAAAACTCCGGTAGGTTAAACTCTGATAAAATAGTTTCTCCTGAGGGCAGTTCTTGTTAAGAAGAACAGAATGCTGTGGCATATTTCAAGGTTATCTTTCCCCTTCCGCTGTTGGAAGCACAAAGGGATTTTTCCTTGATATTCACTGTAAGAACCTGGTGGAGCTCCAGGAGCAAACACTGACAAAAGCGTGAGGCCTTCCTAAAGTTTTAAACCTCAGTCTTATCTATTCTGAGCCTCCAGCATTTCCTCAATGATAGTTCTGGTTTCCCTACCTTGGCACTGGTTCCTGAAGAGGTTTCTGCTCTGATGAGTTGCAATTCTCTGTACCTGCTACTCTCGCCAATTTTTGAGGAAGTGGATTTCTCTGGAACTTCTTTTCTCTGATGGATCTAAGAAGAGTTGTTGATTTTTCCATTTGTTCAGTTTTTTACTTGTTGTTAGGATGGAGTGGTGACTTCCAAGCTTCTTACATGCTGGACTGAAAACCAGAAGTTAGTTCTTCACAGAGCACTTTAAAGTAAAGAACCTTAAAGTTAACTCACTCCTAAGTTCTCAAAACACTTTTCAGATTTTTAAAATAGTGTTCTTAGTAGTCTGATGGAGAGAATCCTTGGTATTTGGAGTCAGAGAGGCAATACAATAGGAATTGTATTTATTAAAAGAAATAATGTCAGTGCCCAACCAAATCGAACCACTGACTGCACTTGAGAGAATTCACCAGAGAACATAAAGCACTATGCATTGTTTGGAAGAAAATTAATGTGTCCAAAATATAAAGTATTATGGATTTGTTGCAGTAAATTTCATCTGTCAGTTTAGGCTAAGTTATGTTGTGGTGACAAATAGCCCTAAGATCTCAATAGCTTGTGACAACCAAGGTGTATTTTTCACTCATGCTCCACATTGATTGCAAGTCAGTGGAGGATTTGCTCTCTGTCATCTTTATTCTGCAACTCAGCTTGAAGAAGTGGGCTCCCCCGAGACATGCCAGTCAAAGGAAAAGAGAAGCTTTTATTCCAAAGAGGAACACAGCACCTCTACTCACATTTTTTTTGTCCCAAAGCGTGCCATCTGCATTCAATGGAGTGGGGATGAATATACAACAGGAAAGGGAACCAGAAGTCACATGGCCAAGCATGGCATCAGTGTGGTGCAAAGTATAGTCTTCCCACTGAAAGGAGTATCAGGTATTTTGAATAGTAATACAATTTGCCATGTAGTGTTTACCAAGTTCCTCTCTAATTTATTATAAATTGGCTATTTAGAATTTTCTTATCAAAGACTTTCCAGGACTGTGATTACTACTGTGAGAAGGTTTTTTTTTTTTTTTTTGAGACAGAGTTCCATTCTGTCACACAGGCTGGAGTGTAGTGACACAATCTTGACTCACTGCTACTTCTGTCCCCCCAGGTTCAAGCAATTCTCCTGCCTCAGCCTCCCAAGTAGCTGGAATTACAGGTGCCCGCCACCGCACCTGGCTCATTTCTGTGTTTTTAGTGGAGACAGGGTTTCACCATGTTGGCCGGGTTGGTCTCTAACTCCTGACCTTAAGTAATCCACCCACTTCGGCCTCCCAAAGTGCTGGGATTACAGGCGTGAGCCACCGCGCCCAGCCTGTGCGAAGTTTTTATTGGCCATGTCCTTACCTACTTGGATGTTGAGTTCCCTTACATTCATTTTTCTAGAGGATAAGGGGACAAAGGAACTTCTCAGATAAATGTTTTTGTGAGGAGCTCCTGGGCATTTAATGCAATTGAAGACACATCAGTTACTCTCAAGGTACTCACAGCCTCATTTTCTAAACATTGCCTCTCCAGGAAGTCCTTGGTGTTCCTGGAATCTGCATTGTGAGACAGATGGCAGAAAAATGACTCCTCTTTTATTCCCATTGATTTTAGTTCTTGAGAAACATGTGGTTACCCCTGTTGCCATGAGTTAGTATTATCGTAATAATAAATGTGCTGATAGAATTATGGTCAATTATTTAACTTGTGTGAAGATGGGGATAAAATGCTAAATGGGCAGGATTAGGAACAAGTTAAGTACAGAGAAGCTGTATTAAATAAATGTAGAAATAATATAAAGCGTGAAAGCAAAAACTCTTGTTTAATAACTAGACTACAAGGCATCAAAAGTCAGGTCAACATACGAAAGAAAAATCTTGCAACTCAAAGGAAAAAGCTGGCAGCTCACGGGATGAGTCTGGGTCACATATATGTTTTGTTTGAGCAGCACCATGTTTTAAATATCAGGAGATGTTACGTACGAAAGAATTCAACTTCCAGCTTCTCCTGAAAAATGGAAAGATTTGTCATTGTTTACTAATATTCCTGGATGACAAAGCTGGCTGGTACTGATTTATTCTTTCTCTCTCTCTCTTTCTTTTCTTTCTTTCGAGTCTTACTTTGTTGCCTAGGTTGGAGTTTAGTGGCATGATCCCAGCTTACTGCAACTTCCACCTCCCATGTTCAAGCGATTCTCCTGCCTCAGCCTCCCAAATAGCTGGGATTACAGGTGCCTGCCACCACACCTGGATAATCTTTGTATTTTTAGGAGAGATGGAGTTTCACCATATTGGTCAGGCTGGTCTTGAATTCCTGACCTCAAGTGATCTGCCCACCTCAGCCTCCCAAAGTGCTGGGATTACAGGCATGAGCCACTGTGCCTGACCTACTCTTGTTTCTTTGAGAGGTAGCGTGAATCTCCAATTCTCCACATAACATGTAGGTGGATTAAAAACCTTAATATGAAAATTAAAACTTTATAGTTTATGGAAGAAAATACAGGATACTGTCTGAGGACAGACTAATTATACAAGACTCGAAGTAGTAGATACTATAAATTAAAAATTTATTTTCAACAAAATTAAGAATTCTTATTTAATAAAGTTCATCATAGACAAACAACCTACAGGGAAACAGATTGGAAAAGCTATTTTCAATGTATAAAACCAACCAACTATTTAGAATATTCAGGGAATTCTAGCATATAATTCTAGCTTGTAGCAAGAAAAAGAAAACACAGAATATTAATAAGTAGTTAATAGAAAGCGAAACTTACATAATAATTAAATCTCTTAAGTGAATGTAATAAGAAAAATGAATTTAGAATAAATTAACTCAATTTTCTCACAATCCAGTTGACAAAAATGAAGTCAGGTAGTGTCAAATACTGACCAAAAATGTGAGGACATGAGAATCCTCATCTATGGCAGGTGGAAGTATAAAGAGTCATTCCAGTGAGCCATTTTAGCAGTGCGAAGTGAGAATGCATAAATACCATGCCTAGAAATTCTATGCCTGGAGAAATTCCAACATCTGGAGAATCACTTGCATAGAGTTTTACAAAAAGATGTCCTCAAACAGACACATGATAATGTTCATAGCAGTATTACTTGAACTAGCAAAGATCTGAAATTACACAGGTGTCCATCTCTAGGGAAATGTACAAATAAAGTGCGGTACGTACATTTAAAGGAATATTATGCAGCAGACAGATGCCCCATATAAATAAGATTTATGTATCACGATGTAAATATGTATGCATCAAAATAAATACGCATGAAAGATGGTTTGAAGATCAAACTTTAAATATAGTAGAGTGGGTGCCTATACCTGGAAAGAGATTGGAATTGGAAGGAGGAATAAAGAAAATTAACATAAAACAAATTTAAATAGAATATAATAACCTTGCAGGGGCCACCAATGATAGCATACTGTGAATTCAGGAATATTATCCATTCAGTTCTGTAAACCTAAAGTTATAAAAGACTTCAACTGAAAAAAAAAAAAGAACTACTACATGAGTCCCCCCATTACCTACAGGGGATATGTTCCAAGTCTCCCAGTAGATGCCTGAAACCGTGGATAGTACTAAACCCTGTATATACAGTCATACTTTGCTTTACAATGGGGATACATCCAGAGAAATGCATCATTAGGCAATTGTGTCATTGCGTGAACATCACAGAGTGTACTTACACAATGCTAGAGGGCAGAGCCCACTACACACCTAGGCTATATGGTATAGCCCGTAGCTCCTAGATTGCAAAACTGTATAGCATGTTACTGTACTGAATACTGTGGGCAGTTTTAGCACAATGGTAAGCATTTGTGTACCTAAAAATTTCTAAGCATAGAAAAGATCCAGTAAAAAATACGGTATATAATCTTATGGGACCAGCAGAGTATGTTTGGTCTGTCATTGACTGAAACATCTTTATGGGGTGCATAACTGTACTATGTTTTTTCCTATACATACCATACTTATGATAAAGTTTAATTTATAAATTAGGCACAGAAAGAGATTAACATAAGTAACTAATAATAAAATAGAAAATTATAACAATATATTGTAATAAAAGTTATGTGAATGTGGTGGTCTCTCTCTCTCAAAAATACCTTGTGATGTACTTACCCTTCTTTACCGTTGTTGTTTTTTTTTGTTTTTTTGTTTTTTTTGTTTTTGTTTTTTTTTTTGAGACAGAGTCTTGCTGTGTCGCCAGTGCAGTGGCACAATCTGGGCTCACTACAACTTCTGCCTCCTGGGTTCAAGCAATTCTCCTCCCTCTGCCTCCCCAGTAGCTGAGATTACAGGCACCAGCCATCATGCCTGGCTAATTTTTGTATTTTTAATAGAGACAGGGTTTTGCCAGGTTGGCCAGGCTGGCCACAAACTCCTGGCCTCAAGCGATCTACCTGACTCAGCCTCCCAAAGTGCTGGGATTACAGGTGTGAGCCACTGCACCTGGCCTTACCCTTCTTATTGTGATGAAGAGGGAACAGAGTGGAATGACATGAGATTTTATCATGGTACTCAGAACGGTAAGCAATTTAAAACTTGTGAATTGTTTATTTCTTGAGCTTTTCATTTAATATTTTCAGACTGTGGCTGACCACAGGTAACTAAAACTGAAGAAAGCAAAATCATAGGTAAGTCAGGGATTACTATATTTCTTTACATTTTGGCCAAAGACAACTCCTCTAGTTATTTTTTTTTTCAAACTTGTGAAGATGGAATAAATTCCATTGTTAGGCCTGACCTGAGCTCTCCAACGCCAAACACTAATCTAGTTGTTGCAGTTTCCTGTTACCCAAAGACACATTTGTCGTCTTCCTGTTTTGTTGTTTTCAGTGTGTTAATCATCTCACTCAAAATCCTCCTGAATGAAACTGTGGGATGACCTACACCACCTTTGCCTAAAAAGTGTCTTTCTAGAAAGCCAGAGGGAAAACTCCTGCCAATGAGCTACCCTAGTGCTGCTGGATTTGAAGAGGCAGATGGCGGTTGGATTTTACAAGGCCCCTTTGTTCTCTTTCTTCATTGTCTGCCTGTTTTTTACATGAATTCTCTTTGTGCAGATCTAGCCAAGTGTGTGAAGCACCTTCAAGGAGGTGCGTTAATGATAAGCTGAAATCTGGGTCACTAAAGAGTTTTACCGCCTTTCATTTGCAGAGTCTGAGAAGCCCCTTCTGGCCTTTACTGTATGAAAGTTTTACAGCAACTGTGATATTTAGAGAAAACACACATGAAGGATGGGCATGGAAGCCTCGCCAGTCTTCTCAGCAGAGGGCCTCCCAGCAGACTAGATTTATTGGATTTTTCATTTTCCTGCACCATTTGGATTTTCAAAGACTTTTTATTAGTTCAGGCTTTAAAGCAGAAACATGCAGCCAATTTGTTACAAACCACTGCAGCCTCAGTCCCCCGAAGCCAAGAACAACCGCTCAACTCTTCCAACTTGGCTGCAAAGCAACATCTGTTACGTCTCTTGTGCTCACCTCCCGAGCCAAAGAGACATCACACCTGCAGTGCAGGAATTTTGTGAAAAAAATGGAAATAGCATATCGTATACATCTTTTTTTCCAATATCTTTTGCTTTATGTTAATGCTTCTAGTTCAGGAGTGTCTGAAGTATTTCACAATGCTTAACAGAGCAAGGTTTGTCTCTTAGTTTTGGGTCATTTGTTAATTCAGTAAGTATTTGCTGAGCATATGTGTAAGATACGTGGCTCTAATCCCCACCAGGTAGTTGTTAGGTTGGCCTCTTCCTTTTGTGATGAGATCTTGTGTTTGTATTTTTTTTTTTTTTGGACTGCTCTGATCATGGTTCCATCAGATAAACAAATGCTGGAAATTAAGTTGCCAGTCTGGTCAATTTGTTACCTGCCTTTTCAAATTGTTACATAGGGAGTTGATGATCTTGGAAACAGAAGGAAGAACTATGGGTGCCTTATGAACGATTAGGTTTCAGTAAATATCACCTGCTTTTCACAAGGTGCTGGGGTGAGGCATAGAATGAGGCAGAGCATAAGCATAGATATGCTATGGTGTAGCATACCTGGAGGTGCAGATCATCCAGCAGTCATGTGCAGGAGGGTTTTGAGTGGAGATGATCCTCACACTGAAAACATAGGAAGAAAACATAGGAAAAAATAGGAAGACCACATATGTGTCTCTGGGTAGTAATATACTATAGTGTAGTGGGCGGATCTTAGATTCACCTGAAATCTTAAGCATCAACTGCATTTTCTAGCCTTGGGATCATGGGTGTCTTAAATTTCTGAGCTTGAGTTTACTGAAAGTAATAGGAATGTTTGTGCTTGGGGTTGCTGAAAAATAATTAAGTGAGCTACCATAGGCGCTCATTAAATGTTGGCCTTTGCTTATGGCCACCACCTAAGAGGAAAATAAAAGAAGCAGAAAGCTCAGTTCTAGTTCTCAGAAGCTGGCAGTTCAGTCAGGGAGATGAGACACAGACTCTACATAAAACCACCAGAGTAAATGCCTCTGAGACAAAACTGAAATAGCGTGAGTTAACGTATTCTGTTCCCTCATCACTGCCAATTTTGGAAATGAAAGACTGACTTTTCTTTAAAAAATGTGTTTATGGGCCAGGCGCAGTGGCTTGTGCCTGTAATCCCAGCACTTTGGGAGGCCGAGGTGGGCGGATCACGAGGTCAGGAGTTCGAGACCAGCCTGGCCGATATGTTGAAACCCTGTCTCTACTAAAAATACAAAAATTAGCCAGGCATGGTGGCGTGTGCCTGTAGTCCCAGCTACTTGGGAGGCTGAGGCCAAGAACCGCTTGAACCCAGGAGGTGGAGGTTTCAGTGAGCCTAGATCGTGCCATTGCACTCCAACCTGGGCGACAGAGCAAGACTCCATCTCAAAAAAAAAAAAAAAAAAAAAAAAAAAAAATGTGTTTATGCTTTTTGTTTTGCTTTGCTTTTTTGAGACAGGGTCTCGCTCTCTCACCCAGACTGGAGTGCTGTGGCATGATCATGGCTCACTGCAGCCTCAAACTTGGGGGCTGGAGCAATTCTCCCACCTCAGCCTCTGGAGTAGCTGGGACCACAGGTGCACGCCACCATGCCTGGCTAATTTTTAAAACTGTTTTGTAGAGATGGGATCTCCCTATGTTTCCCAGGCTGATCTTGAACTCCTGGGCTCAACTGATCCTCCCGCCTCGGCCTCCCAAAGAGCTGGGATTACAGGCATGAGCCACTGCACCCAGCTGTGTGTTTACACTTGATGTCCAGAAAGCTTTTTATGAAGCAACGACCCTTCTCTTTAGAGGAAATAAAATGCGTGGGTTTAAAATTAGGCTCAAACACACATCCTCACAAATATGCACACAAATATCATAGTGACTTTAAGGCTCCATTAGGATGTTCAGCTGAGAGTTGTGCAAATGTTTGATCCATCTGCTGACAGCTCATAGAATGTGTTATTTCCAATGTTTGCAAATAACAATCTAAATAGAAATATGCTTAAGAGATTCTATTAATGTGTATGCACTGAAAAGCAATTTCCTTTCCATATTATACATTAAAAGAATTGAAAGCCTCCTTTGTATTTGCAATTGTATAAATGTCTTTATGCTATTTGAGGTGCAGGTCATAGCAGGAGAGCTTGAATGTGCCATTTGATAGTTCTTGGTCAATGCGGGTATAGTCTCTAGCAGGGGCCTCTTTTTGAAGTATTTCAAAGTTTCATTGGTTTTATGCCAGCAAGTGGAAAAAGTAAGGGCTTTGCAGCTAGCGAGACTGAGGTTCTAATACATATCCTTTGGAACAAGGTGTTCAAAATTTGCTGGGATAGTGATGGTGACATTTGCATAGGAGACATGGAATCTTCTGCTATCAAGGATTGAGACGTTTTCCTTCTCATGTCAACTGCTATTAAAACGTTTCTGGGGGGCCGGGCGCGGTGGCTGACGCCTGTAATCCCAGCACTTTGGGAGGCCAAGGCGGGCGGATCACGAGTTCAGGAGATCGAGACCATCCTGGCTAACATGGTGAAACCCCGTCTCTACTAAAAATACAAAAAATTAGCCAGGCGTGGTGGCGGGCGCCTGTAGTCCCAGCTACTCGGGAGAATGGCGTGAACCCGGGAGGTGGAGCTTGCAGTGAGCCGAGATGGCGCCACTGCACTCCAGCCTGGGTGACAGAGCCAGACTCCGTCTCAAAAACAAAACAGAACAAAACAAATCTCTGATGATTTAAATTGTTGTTAAATGAAAAGCAGTGTAATAAAGGCCACTTGAGACCTCCCTGGAGGGGGGGATTTACTGGAAAGACGAACCCCAGTGCCATTACAGTGCCTCGGATTTCTTGGGAGAAGACAGCTCTGGATGCAGCTTGTGTCTGAAGCTGGAATCTCAAAGCTTAGTCTTAGGTAGTGAGCTTAGCAATGTTTTGGAGGAAGTCTTAATGACTAACTGGGGTGTCTGTTGACTTTACATCTCACAAAGTTTCTGGTCTCATACATGGGGTAGTGTAGCTGCAGGTTGTTAGGTTAACTAGTTTCTGGGGGCAGTTGTGCTATTCTGAAACCTCGAGGTGGTGCTCGTGAGCTTTACTCCATTTGTGAAATTGCGGGAGGGAAGTGGAGGTCGGAGGGTGAAGGGCTAGGAAAAAGGTGAATCCTCCTGTGGTGGGGACTGATGGAGTGTTAAAGGAGTCAGTCCCCTTGGAGTGTTAAAGGAGTCAGTCATTGGAGATGTCTGATCACTCCTCTTCTTGCAGAAGCAATTAAATTAATTAATAGCATTGTTGGAACTTGTTCTGCCCTGGGTTCTGGTTTTCTCTATAGTCTCGAACTCCTGGGCTTAACTGATCCTCCCGCCTCAGCCTCCCAAAGAGCTGGGATTACAGACATGAGCCACTTTCTCCTAGGTTCATACATACATCATCTCATTAAAACCACACAGATACATTAAAAATGAGATGATGTATGTATGAACCTAGGAGAAAGAAAAAGGAGTAAGTTATTTGACTAGCCTTCCACTTAAAGTGGGACTGCCCGTTGCTCAGGTGTCAGTGGCCACTATTCCTGAATCCATGTACATTCCAATCCAGCTGCCCCTCTGGGAGCTCCTGCATCACTCAGTGTGTTTTTTGAGGAGACAGATGTAAACTTTTGGCCTTTTCATTGATCACTTTCCCTGTGCTAGGTTGTCCTCAGGTGTAGAGAATTCAGAACTCTGCATGGCATTGCTCACAACTTTCTGAATGAACTCAGACCTAAATCTCAACCTTAGAGAGTGTTGATGACAAAAACTTTACTTTTACCTGCTTTAGATGTTTGATGCTAAATTAAAGTGAGAAAATGCATATGGAAGTGCATTGCAATATGACTGTTTATTAGAAATGAAAGGACACAGAGCATGCAGAGGGAAGCATTCTTAAGAGTTACTAGAAGACCAGAATCAAATTTAATATTCCCTTAAAGTAAATAAGTATTTCTGCATCAAAGCCCACCAATGAAGGACCATCAGGAACACATTTATTGCAGTACAAAGAAATTACATGTATTTTTCTTGCTGTTGTAAGACTGAAAGCACCTTAAAGAAATGATGAGGAGTTGGAAGAAGCTTGTCATAGTATGTGAGTGTGTGCTGGATGATTCAAGGGAGGATTGAGGAGGTGGGGAGCAATTCTGAATTGGATGTTTCAGGAAGCAGGAGCAATTCCGTGATTGAATATCGTAATCATTTTTATCTACAAGATAGAAGGACCACAGTGATTTTCCTTGGTGAGGTAAATGAGAAGCAGTCACTCATGTTAGACAGAAGAGGGGGCTGTTTTACTATTTTTGTGATTTCAGAGTGTACTTATCTGTGTCTCCTTCCAAATATGGGATTGAAATGGATTTGTTTAGACCTTGTTTCTATTCTGTGATTGTGGTTTATATTCAATTGGAAATATCATGGCCTAGTTGCCAGCAGGTCTGCTTTTCATTTTCTTACCTGGTTTCAGGTATGAATATTTACTTTATTCCCTTTTCTGAAAGGCAAAGAAAGAAGTCATATTCTAGAAGGGGGCCAAGGCTGAACACTAAGATAGAGGGCCTCCACCTGGGCGTTGGAGATGGCTAAAGGACAAGAATTAAGTTACAAGAGCAAAATGGTAAACGAGGAATGGTAAATGCTCAAGGAGTGAACATACCAGAGAAGGTGCATGGGAGATGGCCTTGAAGAGGCTGAGTGTAACTCCTCCTGCAGGTGTGTTTTTACACAGGTATGCATAAGGAGCACATGGGTTCTTATGAGAACCACACAGATACATATAAGGAGCCCATGAGTACATACAGGGAGCACACAGGTATGAATAAGGAGGCCACAAGCACTTCTAAGAAGCACATGGGTACGTGTAAGGGGCCTACAAAGGGTGAACAGACTTTTTGTTTTCTGACTTCAAATGTAACAATTAGACTCCCACCCCAATGCCAAGGCAAAGTTTTTAACTTTACCTCCATATTACCTTCCTGTGATTCCTTACTTATAGTTTATGCCTATACACATAATGTTCATTTTAATTTTTAACACTGGTTACTTTTGGGAAGTGATACCAAAGTGTTTAGGGAGGTGTCATCACTCTTTGCTTTATATACTTATATATTGTTTAAATTTTATGGGCTAATTTATTTTTAATTCAATTAGTACATTAAAAACAAAAAAAGAAACCATTTAATAGTGGTGGTGGTGGAGGATCATGTGATTTTTTTTGGTGATGTTCTCTGAAGGATGATTTTTGAATTAATCTGTTTTTTTTTTGAAGGGGAATTCAAAATTCCCTCTTATGAAGGGGATGGTGTAGGTGTCTTGGATCTGTTGAAAAGACAGTTTTGATGAGAAGCTAAAATTATGATTCTAATACAAATGTAAAATGAAAAATATAAATGATTTTTATTTAATTCATTAACTAATGGGAACCAGTAAGATATACAGCCAATTCAGGAGAATTCAAAGAGCAGACACATATATTGGCAATGAGGAATGCTGAAATGAATTTGCTTAATAAATGCACAACTGGATTCTTGGAAGAAATGGATGTCATTTTGCACTTCTCCCTGGCAAAATTCATTTGCAGTCTGTGAACAGGAGTCATTTGCATTGCTTGCAGTGACCTATGTTTAGATTGTCCAGTTACAAGATGCACCACTGGACAGGACACCAAGTAATTTTATTTGCCCATTTCAAAGTTTTCAACATTTTTTTCTGCCAGCTCAGAATAACATTTGTTAAAAATAAGTCATTCCTCGCCGGGCACAGTGGCTCCCGCCTGTAATTCCAACATTTTGGAAGGCTGAAGCGGACGGATCACTTGAGGTCAGGAGTTGAGGCCAGCCTGGCCAATGTGGTGAAAGTCTGTCTCTACTAAAAATACAAAAATTAGCTGGGTGTGGTGGCAGGTGCCTGTAGTCCCAGCTACTTGGGAAGTTGAGGCAGGAGTATTGCTTGAACCCAGGAGGCAAGGGCTTCAATAAGCCGAGATCATGCCACTGCACTCCAGCCTGGGTGATCCGTCTTCAAAACAAAACAAAACAAAACAAAACAAAACAAAACAAAACGGTGATTCCTCCTGGTACCTGTACTTAAGATTACATACATGAAAAGAGAAAATGGGCCAGGCATGGCGGCTCACTCCTGTAATCCTAGCACTTTGGGAGGCCAAGGCAGGTGGATCATGAGGTCAGGAGTTCAAGACCAGCCTGGCCAACATGGTACAACGCCATCTCTACTAAAAATACAAAAAATTAACTGGGCATGGTGGCATGTGCCTGTACTCGGGAGGCTGAAGCAGGAGAACGGCATGAACCCAGCAGGCGGAGCTTGCAGTGAGCGGAGATTGCACCACTGTGCTCCAGCCTGGGCGACAGTGTGAGACTCCGTCTCAAAGAAAAAAAAAAAGAAAATGAAGAATATTAAATGAAATTATCAGTATTTGTTATAATTTTATTCCGATGTTTATTTCTGTTGATAAGTGACCAATCCAAAATGTTTATAAAAGAACAATTTCACTGACTTCAAGGATGTTAATGACATAATTATCAGCAAATAGTTTTAAATTTGCTTGTATTTTCTTTTTTTATACTTTAAGTTCTGGGATACATGTGTAGAATGTGCAGATTTGTTAAATAGGTATAAACGTGTCATGGTGGTTTGCTGCACCTCATCAACACGTCATCTACATTAGGTATTTCTCGTAATGCTATCCCTCACCTAGCCCCCCACGACAGTGGGCCCCGGTGTTCCCCTCTCTGTGTCCGTGTGTTCTCATTGTTCAACTCCCACTTATGAGTGAGAACATGCAGTGTTTTGTTTTCTATTCCTGTGTTAGTTTGCTGAGAATGATTGTTTCCAGCTCCATCCATGCCCCTGCAAAGGACATGAACTCATCCTTTTTTTTATAGCTGCATAATATTCCATGGGGTATATGTGCCACATTTTCTTTATCCAGTCTATCATCGATGGGCATTTGGGTTGATTCCAAGTCTTTGCTTTGTGAATAGTGCTGCAATAAACGTATGTGTGCATGTGTCTTTATAGTAAAATGATTTATAACCCTTTGGGTATATACCCAGCACTGAGATTGCTGGGCCAAATGGTATTTCTGGTTCTAGATTCTTGAGGAATCACTACATTGTCTTCCACAATGGTTGAACTAATTTATACTCCCACCAATGGTGTAAAAGCATTCCCATTTTTCCACATCCTCTCCAGCATATGTTGTTTCCTGACTTTTTAATGATCATCATTCTAACTGGCATGAGATGGTAACTCATTGTGGTTTTGATTTGCATTTCGCTAATGACCAGTGATAATGAGCGCTTTTTTCATATGTTTGTTGGCCACATAAATATCTTCTTTCAAGAAGTGTCTGTTCATATACTTTGCCCACTTTTTGATGGTTTTTTTTTTCTTTTACATTTGTTTAAGTTCTTTGTAGATTCTGGATGTTAGACCTTTGTCAGATGGATTGCAAAAATTTTCTCCCATTCTGTAGGTTGCCTGTTCACTCTGCTGATAGTTTCTTTTGCTGTGCAGATGCTCTTTAGTTTAATTAGATCCCATTTGTCAATTTTGGCTTTTGTGGTCATTGCTTTTGGTGTTTTAGTTATGAAGTCTTTGCCCATGCCTATGTCCTGAATGGTATTGCCTAGGTTTTCTTCTAGGGTTTTTATGGTTTTAGGTCATACTTTTAAGTCTTTAATCCATCTTGAGTTAATTTTTGTATAAGGTTTAAGGAAGTTGTCCAGTTTCAGTTTTCTGCATATGGCTAGCCAGTTTTCCCAACAACGTTTATTAAATAGTGAATCCTTTCCCCATTGCTTGTTTTGTCAGGTTTGTCAGAGATCAGATGGTTGTAGGTATGTGGCATTATTTCTGAGGTCTCTGTTGTGTTCCATTGGTCTATATATCTGTTTTGGTACCAGTACCATGCTGTTTTGGTTATTGTAGACTTGTAATATAGTTTGAAGTCAGGTAGTGCGATGCCTTCAGGTTTGTTCTTTTTGCTTAGGATTTTCTTGGATATATGGGCTCTTTTTTGTTTCCATATGAAATTTAGTTTTTTGTAATTCTGTGAAGAAAGTCAATGGTAGCTTGATGAGGATAGCATTGAATCTATAAATTACTTTGGCCATTTCACCATATTGATTCTTCCTATCTATGAGCATGGAATGATTTTCCATTTGTTTGTGTCCTCTCTTATTTCCCTTGAACAGTGGTTTGTAGTTCTCCTTGAAGAGGTCCCTCACATCCCTTTTAAGTTGTATTCCTAGATATTTTATTCTCTTTGTAGCAATTTTGAATGGGAATTCACTCATGATTTGGCTCTCTGTTTGCCTGTTATTGGTGTATAGGAATATTTGTGATTTTTGCACACAGATTTTGTATCCTGAGACTTTGCTGAAGTTGCTTATCAACTTAAGGAGATTTTGGGCTGAGATGATGGGGTTTTCTAAATAGACAATCATGTCATCTGCAAACAGAGACAATTTGACTGCCTCCCTTCCTATTTGAATATCCTTTATTTCTTTCTCTTGCCTGATTGCCCTGGCCAGAACTTCCAATAATATGTTGAATAGGAGTGTTGAGAGAGGGCATCCTTGTCTTGTACCTTTTTTCCAGCTTTTTTGCCCATTCACTATGATATTGGTTGTGGGTTTTTCATAAATAGCTCTTATTATTTTGAGATACGGTCCATCAATATGTAGTTTACTGAGAATTTTTAGCATGAAATGGTGTTGAATTTTATCAAAGGACTTTTCTGCATCTATTGAGATAATTATGTGGTTTTTGTCATTGGAACTGTTTATGTGATGGATTATGTTTATTGATTTGCATTTGTTGAACCAGCCTTGCATCCCAGGGATTAAGCCGACTTGATCGTGGCGAATAAGCTTTTCAATGTGCTGCTGGATTTGGTTTGCCAGTATTTTATTGAGGATTTTCGCATCAATGTTCATCAGGGATATTGGCCTGCAATTTTCTTTTTTTGTTGTGTCTCTGTCAGGTTTTGGTATCAGAATGATGCTGGCCTCATAAAATGAGTTAGGCAGGAGTCTCTCTTTTTCTATTGTCTGGAATAGTTTCAAAAGGAATGGTACTAGCTCCTCTTTGTACCCCTGGTAGAATTCGGCTGTGAGTCCATCTGGTCCTGGGATTTTTTTGGTTGGTAGGCTATTAATTACTGCCTCAATTTCAAACTTGTTATTGGTCTATTCAGGGATTTGACTTGACTTCTTTCTGATTGAGTCTTGGGAGGGTGTATGTGTCTAGGAATTTATCCATTTTTTCTAGGTTTTCTAGTTTATTTGCATAGAGGTGTTTATAGTATTCTCTGATGGTAGTTTCTATTTCTGTGGGGTCAGTGGTGATCTCCCCTTTATAATTTTTTGTTGTGTCTATTTGATTCTTTTCTCTTTTCTTCTGTATTAGTCTGGCTAGCAGTCTATCTATTTTGTTAATCTTTTCAAAAAACCAACTCTGGATTCACTGATTTTTTGAAGGGTTTTTTATGTCTCTATCTCCTCCAGGTCTGCTCTGATCTTAGTTATTTCTTGTCTTCTGATAGCTTTTGAATTTGTTTGTTCTTGCTTCTCTAGTTCTCTTTCTTTCTTTCTTTCTTTCTTTCTTTCTTTCTTTCTTTCTTTCTTTCTTTCTTTCTTTCTTTCTTTCTTTCTTTTCTTTTCTTTTCTTTTCTTTCGAAAGAGTCTCGCTCTGTCGCCCAGGCTGGAGTGCAGTGGTGCAATCTGGGCTCACTGCAAACTCCACCTCCTGGGTTCACGCCATTCTCCTGCCTCAGCCTCCCGAGTAACTGGGACTACAGGCGCCCACCACCTCGCCCGGCTAGTTTTTTGTATTTTTTTTTTAGTAGAGATGGGGTTTCACCGTGTTAGCCAGGATGGTCTCAATCTCCTGACTTCGTGATCTGCCCATCTTGGCCTCCCAAAGTGCTGGGATTACAGGCTTGAGCCACTGCGCTGGCCGTTTCTTTCTTTCTTTCTTTCTTTTTTTTTTTTGAGGTGGATTCTCACTCTGTCACCCAGGCTGGAGCACAGTGGTGCAATCTCAGCTTACTGCAAGCTCCGTCTCCCAGGTTCACGCCATTCTCCTGCCTCAGTCTCCAGAGTAGCTGGGACTACAGGCACCCACCACTATGCCCAGCTCTTTTTTTTTTTTTTCTTTGTATTTTTAGTAGAGACAGGGTTTCACTGTGTTAGCCAGGATGGTCTCAATCTCCTGACCTTGTGATCCACCCGCCTTGGCCTCCCAAAGTGCTGGGATTACAGGCATACGCCACCATACCCGGCCTCTAGTTCTTTTATTGTGATGTTAAGGTATTGATTTTAGATCTTTCCTGCTTTCTCCTGAGGGCATTTAGTGCTATAAATTTCCCGCTGAACACTGCTTTAGCTGTTTCCCAGAGATTCTGGTACGTCATGTTTTTGTTCTTACTGGTTTCAAAGAACTTATTTATTTCTGCCTTAATTTCGTTATTTACCCAGTAGTCATTCAGGAGCAGGTTGTTCAGTTTCCACATAGCTGTGCAGTTTTGAGTGAGTTTCCTAATCCTGAGTTCTAATTTGATGGCACCATGGTCTGAGAGACTATTTGTTATGATTTCTGTTGTGGGACGTCAGGGATGCCTAACGGAGGGACTGGCTGGAGCTGCACAGAGGAACATAAATTGTGAAGATTTCATTTTAATATGGACATTTATCAGTTCCCAAATTAATACTTTTATAATTTCTTATGCCTGTCTTACTTTAATCTCTTAATCCTGTTATCTTTGTAAGCTGAGGGTGTACATCACCTCAGGACCACTGTGATAATTGTGTTAACTGTACAAATTGACTGTAAAACATGTATATTTGGACAATATGAAATCAGTGCACCTTAAAAAAGAACAAAATAACAGCAATTTTTAGGGAACAAGGGAAGACGACCATAAGGTCTGACTGCCTGCTAGGTCAGGCAAGAAAAGCCATATTTTTCCTCTTGCAAAGAGCCTATAAATGGACGTGCAAGTAGGGAAGATATCACTAAATTCTTTTCCTAGCAAGGAATATTGATATTAATACTCTGGGAAAGGAATTCATTCCTGGGGGAGGTCTATAAAGGCCACTCCAGGAACATCTGTCCTATGCAGTTCAGATAAGGACTGAGATATGCCCTGGTCTCCTGCAGTACCCTCAGGCTTACTAGGATTGGGAAACTCCATCCTGGTAAATTTTTGGTCAGACTGGTTCTCTGTTCTTGAACCCTGTTTTCTGTTAAGATGTTTATCAAGACAATACGTGCACTGCTGAACATAGACCCTTATCAGGAGTTCTGATTTTGCCCTTGTCCTCTTTCCTCAGAAGCATGTGATCTTTGTTCTACTTTTTGCCCCTTGAAACATGTGACCTCCCTGTTTGTACATCCCCTCCCCTTTTGAAATCCTTAATAAAAACTTGCTGGTTTTGCCGCTTAGGTGGGCATCACGGTCCTACTGATCTGTGATGTCACCCCTGGCAGCCCAGCTGTAAAATTCCTCTCCTTGTACTCTTTTTCTTTATTTCTCAGCTGGCCAACATTTATGGAAAATAGAAAGAACTACACTGAAATATTGGGGGTGGGTTCCCCCAATAGATTTCCATTCTTTTGCATTTGCTGAGGAGTGTTTTACTTCCAATTATTGTCAATTTTAGAATAAGTGCTATGTGGTGGTGAGAAGAAATTATTTTCTGTTGATTTGAGGTGGAGAG
The DNA here is from genome assembly GCF_047675955.1 of Chlorocebus sabaeus. Classification (NCBI taxonomy): domain Eukaryota; kingdom Metazoa; phylum Chordata; class Mammalia; order Primates; family Cercopithecidae; genus Chlorocebus; species Chlorocebus sabaeus. Next base: position 34,977,329 of record NC_132918.1, on the reverse strand, counting down.
TTCTGTAAATATCCTTTAGGTCTGCTTGGTTTAGAGCTAAGTTCAAGTCCTGAATATCCTTGTTAATTTTCTGTCTTGTTGATCTAATATTGACAGTGGGGTGTTAAAGTCTCCCACTATTATTGTGTGGGAGTCTAAGTCTCTTTGTAGGTCTCTAAGAACTTGCTTTATGAATCTGAGTGCTACTATATTGGGTGCATATGTATTTAGGATAGTTTTCCCTTCTTGTTTCTCTGATCCCTTTACCATTATGTAATGCCCTTCTTGGTCTTTTTTGATCTTTGTTGGTTTAAAGTCTGTTTTATCAGAGACTAGGATTGCAAACCCTGCTTCTTTTTGCCTTCCATTTTCTTGGTAAGTCTTCTTCCATCCCTTTATTTTGAGCCTATGTGTGTCTTTGCACATGAGATGGGTCTCCTGAATACAGCACACCAATGGTTCTTGACTCTTTATCCAATTTGCCAGTCTGTGCCTTTTAATTGGGGCATTTAGCCCATTTACATTTAAGGTTAATATTGTTATGTGTGAATTTGATCCTGTGATCATGATGCTAGCTGGTTATTTTGTCCACTAGTTGATGCAGTTTCTTCATAGTGTTGATGGTCTTTACAAGTTGGTATGTTTTTGCAATGGCTGGTACTGCTTTTTCTTTTCCATGTTTAGTGCTTCCTTCAGGAGCTCTTGTAAATCAGGTCTGGTGGTGACAAAATCCCTCAGCATCCTCAGCATTTGCTTGTCTGTAAAGGATTTTATTTCTCCTTCGCTTATGAAGTTTAGTTTGGCTGGATATGAGATTCTGGGTTGAAAATCATTTTCTTTAAGAATGTTGAATATTGGCCCCTTTTCTCTTCTGACTTGTAGGTATCTGCAGAGTGATCCACTGTTAGTCTGATGGGCTTCCTTTTGTGGGTAACCCAACCTTTCTCTCTGGCCATGCTTAACATTTTTTTCTTCATTTCAACCTTGGTGAATCTGATAATTATGTGTCTTGAGGTTGCTCTTCTGGAGGAGTATCTTAGTGGTGTTCTCTATACTTCCGACATTTGAATGTTGGCCTCTCTTGCTAGGTTGGGGATGTTCTTCTGGATAATATCCTGAAGTGTGTTTTCCAACTTGGTTCCATTTTCCCAGTCACTATCAGGTACACCAATCAAACATAGATTTGGTCTTTTCACATTGTCCCATATTTCTTGGAGGCTTTGCCCATTCCTTTTCATTCTTTTTTCTCTAATCTTGTCTTCACGCTTTATTTCATTAAGTTGATATTCAATATCTGATATCCTTTCTTCCACTTGATCGATTGGGCTACTGATACTTGTGTATGCTTCATGAAGTTCTCATGCTGTGTTTTTCAGCTCCATCAGGTCATTTATGTTCTTCTCTAAACTGGTTATTCTAGTTAGCAATTCCTCTAACCTTTCTTCAAGGGTCTTAGCTTCCTTGCATTGGGTTAGAACATGCTGCTTTAGCTCAGAGGAGTTTGTTATTACCCACCTTGTGAAGTCTACTTCTGTCAATTCATCAAACTCATTCTCCATCCAGTTTTGTTCCCTTGCTTGTGAGGAGCTTTGATTTTCTTGGAGGAGCAGAGGCACTCTGGTTTATGGAATTTTCAACCTTTTTGCACTGGTTTTTCCTCATCTTCGTGGATTTATCTACCTTTGGTCTTTGATGTTGGTGACCTTTGGATGGGGTTTTGTGTGGATGTCCTTTTTGTTGATGTTGATGCTATTGCTTTCTGTTTGTTAGTTTTCCTTCTAACAGTCTGTCCCCTCTTCTGCAGGTCTGCTGGAGTTTGCTAGAGGTCCACTCCAGACACTGTTTGCCTAGGTATCACCAGTGGAGGCTGCAGAACAGCAAAGATTGCTACCTGCTCCTTCCCCTGGAAGATTCGTCCCAGAGGCTCACCCACCAGATGCCAGTCGGAGCTCTCCTGTATGATGTATCTGTCAACTCCTGCTGGGAGGCGTCTCTCAGTCAGGAGGCACAGGGGTTGGGGACTCACTTTAGGAGGCAATCTGTCCCTTAGCAGAGCTTGAGCACTGTGCTGGGAGATCCACTGCTTTCTTCAGTGCTGGCAGGCAGGAACATTTAAGTCTGCTGAAGCTGTGTCCACAGCTGCCCCCTCTCTGCAACTGCTCTGTCCCAGGGATATTGGAGTTTTATCTATAAGCCCCTACTGGGCCTGCTGCCTTTCTTTCAGAGATGCTCTGCCCAGAGAAGAGGAATCTAGAGAGGCAGTCTGGCTAGAGCGGCTTTGCCGAGCTGTGGTGGGCTCTGCCCAGTTCAAACTTCCCAGGGGCTTTGTTTACACTGTGAGGGGAAAGCTGCCTACTCACGCCTCAGTAGGGGTGGGCACCCCTCCCCTTACCAAGTTCAAGCATCCCAGGTCAACTTCACACTGCTGTGCTGCAGTGAGAATTTCACACTGGTGGATCTTAGCTTGCTGGTCTCTATGGGGGTGGGATCCGCTGAGCTAGACCACTTGGCTCCCTGGCTTCAGCCCTGTTTCCAGGGGAGTGAACGGTTCTGTCTCGCTGGCATTCCAGGTGCCACAGGGTTATGAAAAAAATCTCCTGCAGCTAGCTCAGTGTTTGCCCAAACAGCTGCCCAGTTTTATGCTTGAATCCCAGGGCCTTGTTGATGTAGGCACCTGAGGGAATCTCCTGGTCTGTGGTTGCAAAGACTGTGGGAAAAGTGTAGTATCTGGGCCAGAATGCACTGTTCCTCATGGCACAGTCCTTCACGGCTTCCCTTGGCTAAAGGAGGGAGTTCCCCAACCCCTTGCGCTTCTTGGGTGAGGCAATGCCCCACCCTCCTTCAGCTCACTTTCCATGGGCTGCACCCACTGTCTAAACAGTCCCAATGAGATGAGCCAGGTACCCCAGTTGGAAATGCAGAAATCACCTGCCTTCTGCATTGATCTTGCTGGGAGCCGCAGACTGGAGCTGTTCCTATTTGGCCATCTTGCCAGCCACCCTAAATTTGCTTGTATTTTCTTTCTTTCTTTCTTTTTCTTCTTTTTTTTTTTTTTTTTTTTTTTTTTTTTTAAGACAGAATCTCGTTCTGTGTCCCCCAGGCTGGAGTGCTGTGGTGTGATCTTGGCTTACTGCAACCTCTGCCTCCTGGGTTCAAGCGATTCTTCTGCCTCAGCCTCCCAAGTAGCTGGGACTACAGGCATACAACCATCACACCCGGCTAATGTTTGTACTTTTAGTAAAGACAAGGTTTTACCATGTTGACCAGGCTTGTCTCAAACTCCTGACCTTGTATCTACCGGCCTTGGCTTCCTAGAGTGCTGGGATTACAGGTGTAAGCCACCATGCCCAGCCCTATTTGCTTGTATTTTCTATTTTATTTTTTGGGATAGGCAGAGACAATATCTATTATGATGAATAGGATAATATACTAAAAAACTGCTCAACTTCTTTTTAATGATGACTTCCTCCTTTATTGAATTGGGCATGTTTTTCAGGGAAAAGTTGATATACCACCCATTAAAATAAATTAACATTCTTATCTTACCTTATTCACTTAACCAGAAGAATTTCATTTCTTCCCTAGATATGAAGATTATCCATATATATTTGCTTGGGTTTTTTTTTTTTTTTTTAAATTAGTGCACCCACACGCATACACAAATCATTCCTCTCATTGAAGAAACTTTAGAATTTTTTTATCCAGTTGCAACCCAGAGGGGTAAGCTGTGGTGGGAAGTGGGACCATTGAGGAGAGGTGAGCAGGAAGGGAGTCATTAAACAACACTGATGTCCAGCTGATCACTTTGAAAAAATATCAAGAGATCTCATTTCTCACCTTTGCTTTTCCTGTTCCTTCCTTGTCATTTATTTGCTATTTTTTTTTTCGTCCCTGCAAGGCATGCATATCAGGTGCTCTGATTTTTGTGTCTATAGTAAAAAACTAATGGAATCTTATTTGGAAAAGAAAAATTAGTAATTTGGGAAAGGGATGAAGAAGAGAAAATGGGTAGAAGAGAGATTTCGTAATTTCTTCAGAGAAAAGCACTAGCTGCTCTTCCTCCACACCAAAAAAGCAAATAAATGTATTACCAAAGCACATTGCAGAAAGGAACCTCTGCATTCTTCCTGATTATGGAAATTTAAAATAAAGTATAAAGGACACATTTGAGTTAGTATCAGTTCGATTCTTCCCTTTGTTTATTTGCTGCATCGGGACAGTACCCCATGTCCCAGCATTGGGTGGTGGGGTTGGGGCAAGGAAGAGCAGTAAAGTGGTTTTTTCAAGCCCCGTCTTTGAAAGCATTTGCTTAGCTTTGAAAGAGTCCAAAGTTTCAGAAAACTTTTGTTTATTAGATGGGATTTTGTTCCCGCTTCCTCAAACGTAGACTTTGCAAAACCAAAACAGGCAGTGTTAATTCTGAAGACAGAGACCCTCCAGGGGAATAGCTCTGCCTCTGATTCTAAATGCTATGAAGTCTCACTAATTTGAACTCCACACATTCTTAATTGCATAGAGACTAGTCTGAGGTTTGCTCTGCAAACTCTTTTTTTTCATAGAAGGTGAAAATTAACACTATAAATAAGACTCTGGTAATATCTGGGGTGGTAGTGCCTTATATTTATAAAAGCAACTATATTCCAAGCATCTTAGAAGTATCATTTAGATATTTAGTTAAATTAAACACATATGTATTATTTAGACTGACAAGCTCTGAGAGGAAAAGGGAAATTTTTGCATTCTGGTGTGGGTCGTTGGAGTTGCAAATCTGGCTTATTTTGAATATCTCTCTCAACAGTAGTTTAAATGAATGAACCAATGAACAAAGGAATATTGCAGCACAATTTGAATTCCTATATGTGTCTCACTAAATTTAACAAAATTTCTTTTATGACCAAAATCTCTCCATATTGGTAGTTTCTAAAGAGTTACAGTTGTTTCAAGGTATAGTTGTGTGACAGCATTTTGTTTTTCAGCAAATGTTTATTGAGAGGGCAGGACTATAAGCCAGGTACATTTTGTAGCTCGTTTCACGGAACTGTGTTTGAACAACCAGATAAATTACTTTAACCAGGTTTCAAAGTGCTTCTGATTCATTCAGAAGTGGCTATTAAGCCATAGTAATCAGCTGTTACTAAACACTTGACAGTTGTATATAGAATACTATGTACTGACAATGGCGCTTGCTGAAGTATTAAAAGAGACATTTTCAATGTTAATAAGACATTTAGTATTAAATAGATCATTTAAAATGTGAAGATAGCTTTTAAGATATATTTTCTGGTTGATTTGAAGAGATTGTGGGCCAAGTGCGGTGGTTCACGCCTATAATCCCAGCATTTTGGGAGGCCGAGGTGAGTAGATCACCTGAGGTCAGGAGTTCAAGATCAGCCTGGCCAACCTAGCAAAACCCCGCCTCTACTAAAAATACAAAAATTAGCCAGGCATGGTGGCTTCACCTGTAGTCCCATCTCCTTGGGAGGCTGAGGCAGGAGAATTGCTTGAACCCGGGAGGCGGAGGCTGCAATAAGCTGAGATTGTGCCACTGCCCTTCAGCCTGGGCAACAGAGTGAGATTCCATTTCCAAAAAAAAAAAAAAAAAAAAGGGAGAGATTGTGTATATGTGTGTATGTAACAGACCCTAAATTTTCACTTAACATTTGATTAAGTTGATTTAACCATGCCCTTTTTCAGAAAGGAAGAACCCACTCTCCACGGTCTTAATGAAGCCTGCCCAGTGAAACACTGGCATTCAGTAATGATCTTCTGCAAGGGGATCTAAAAAGGCATCTCAGCAATGATCTTCTGCAAGGGGATCTAAAAAGCTGGAGGTAGAATTTTGTGGTTTTATATGGAAATAAAATAATGGGTATCCTTTCTTTCTTTAGTGTTCTTTTTTTGTACATGAAATTCAATAACTTAAATGAATGACTAACTTAGTAGCTAAGTAACAAAGAAACACCACTAATTTCTAATGTTAGCTAGGCACTTCATTGTGTACTAGCAACTATGTTGAGTGCTACACCTGCTTTATCTTACTTAAGCATCATAACAAGCTGACTTTTATCTATTTTTTTTCAACTTAAGAGGAAACTGAAGTATAGAATAGTTAAGTGACATATCCAAGGCTGGACAGTTAGTGAGTGGTACAGCCATGCTTCAAACCCTAGAGACAGAGCCTAACACTTAATTACTGCTATTATTGGAAACTGATATTCTTGAAATAATTACAATATATTTGCCCCTTGGTAATTAAAAACAAAAAAACTTCTGTAGTCCTTCTAGCATAAGGGCCAGATTATGAAGGTTTTAGTGTTAAGGAAGGGAAAAGGTATCTACGTGGAGCAAAGACACTCATGCAGTTGGTAAGAAACAGGCTATTACATAGGAACGTTGCTTACAGAGGGAAAGGGAAAGTAAACAGGAAGTCCTGGTACTGTGAAAAGGGGGGAGGTTGAGAAAGAGACGAGGGCCAGGTAAGAATTTCCTAGTTCTCCATGTCCTAGGGTTGAGCATGTGGCAAGTGTGGTTAAACATCCAAACAGGTTTGGGGCTGTCAGAGACTCTCCACGCTGGAGAGATTGCAAGAAGTTGAGGAAAGCCATTGGTTTTTTTGTGGCACCTTATTGAACATGGTGCCGTCCTATGGGCTCAGTTCAGAAGTGATGTTGGAGAGAGGTGTTTCCATAGATGGGCCTAAACTAGTTCCCCTATGCCCCATGGCCTGAACAATGGTGCACTGGAGAATCACAGGTACTTGCAGGCTGTGTGTGAGTAGAGAGGAACATGGAAACTGAGAGGACTGGTAGGCTAGAAGAAGCCTAGAGTCATGGAAAAAGGAGGTCACACAGTGAAGGGGCCTTGTACATGAAGTCATGACTAGAGATCTACAGTCTTTGTTTTGGGGGAGTTTCTATTATTTTACTTTTTTATAATTTTAATTTTGATTTATTATTATTATTATACTTTAAGTTCTAGGGTACATGTGCACAACGTGCAGGTTTGTTTCATAGGTATACATGTGCCATGTTGGTTTGCTGCACCCATCAACTCGTCATTTACATTAGGTATTTCTGCTAATGCTATCCCTCTCCCAGCCCCCCATTCCCCAACAGGCCCTGGTGTGTGATATTCTCCTCCTGTGTCCATGTGTTTTCATTGTTCAACTCTCACTTATGAGTGAATAGGAGTGGTGAGAGAGGGGATTCTTGTCTTCGGTGCTCTACACATTCAGAGAAACTTCTCTAGTAACAAACTATAGAAATGATCCCTGGCCGGGCGCGGTGGCTCAAGCCTGTAATCCCAGCACTTTGGGAGGCCGAGACAGGCGGATCACGAGGTCAGGAGATCGAGACCATCCTGGCCAACACGGTGAAACCCCGTCTCTACTAAAAAATACAAAAAACTAGCCGGGCGAGGTGGCGGCGCCTGTAGTCCCAGCTACTGGGGAGGCTGAGGCAGGAGAATGGCAGGAACCCGGGAGCGGAGCTTGCAGTGAGCTGAGATCCGGCCACTGCACTCCAGCCCGGGCGACAGAGCGAGACTCTGTCTCAAAAAAAAAAAAAAAAAAAAAAAAAAAAAGAAATGATCCCTGAAAGTATAGTCTAGATATCCACAATCTTGTCAATGTCTATCAACATGGTAGCTGTGACAATGACCAAATGAAGTGAGGTCGGCAAGGACACAGAATGTGGCACATGGACCAGAAGCTTTTCCCCACATTGTAATAAACTTTCCAAGGAACTCAGAGGAAGGGAGAATTGGACAGGGAAGTTCCTTAAGAGGAGAGAAACCACTGTTATGAAGAATGTAAATGTGAATTACATTGAGTCTTTATCTGAAGACAGTATTTAGAAAGAGATGCTGTTACCCTTCTTTAGCAGAATCAAGTGTTCCTCCTTGATGTGGTGTGGCTCTGTGTCCCCACTCAAATCTCATCTCCAATTGTAATTCCCACGTGTCAAGTGAGGTAGGTGATTGGATCATGGGGGCGGCTTCCCGTATGCTGTTCTCATGATAGTGAGTAGGAGCTCTCATGAGATCTGATGGTTTTATAAGTGGCAGTTTCCCCTGTTCTTCTCTCTTCTGCCGTCTTGTGAAGAAGGTGCTTGCTTCCCCTTTGCATTCCCCCGTGGTTGTGTTAATAAGTTTCCTGAGGCCTCCACAGCCATGTGGAACTGTGAGTCAGGTAAGCCTCTTTACTTTATAAATTACCCAGTCTCAGGTATTTCTTTATAGCAGTGTGAAAACAGATGAATAAATTCCCCAACACCATTTCAACTGTACCTTAATGACCATCAGCAGAACTGTAGTCAGAGCCAGCTGGAGCAAGATAGGGACAATTGTAGAAAATAAAGTTGCATTTAGTGCACTTCGGAATTGTTACAAATTCTCATTCTGCTACATCATAATAGTGTTTAACACAAATATTGTAAGTCAATTCTGGCAAGTTGAGCAGTAACCTATTTTTGTTGTTGTTGTTATTTATTTATTTATTTATTTATTTATTTATTTATTTATTTATTTATTTTTGAGATGGAGTTTCGCTCTGTTGCCCATGCTGGAGTGCAGTGGCACGATCTCAGCTCATGCAACCTCTGCCTCCTGGGTTCAAGCAATTCTTGTGCCTCAGCCTCCCGACTAGCTGGGATTACCAGCATGCGCCACCATGCCTGGCTCATTTTTGTATTTTTATTAGAGACAGAGTTTTACCATATTGGCTAGGCTGGTCTTGAACTCTTGACCTCAAGCAATTCTCCTGGCTTGGCCTCCCAAAGTGCTGGGATTACAGGCGTGAGCCACTGCACCCGGCCAACAGTAACTTCCTTCTAAAAACAAATGGACTAATATAAAAAAAAAATTGTGCACCTTAAATATATACAATTAAAAACAAAACAAAAAACAAATGGACCTGCATGACCCTTAGGCACTTAATGAATTCTGCCTAGTGCAAGATTGCCATCCAGTGTTAGGCATCACAGCAATGAGCTCAGCAAGAAATTCCCTTGAGCTTTGAGCAGGTGTCAGTCAGAAATTTCTTGCCACAGTTTCCTCTTCACTGGAAATCCCCAATGGAGTAGGGGAGCTACTGGTGATTCCCTTTATCTTTGATTCTTAGAAACAGATGGGGATCTGGGATATCTGTATCTCCCATGGGCAGGTCACTAAATAGAAAAGTCATCTAAGTCACTAGGGAGCTTTGTGACCTTGATAATATTGCTAAACTTTTCTGAGCTCCAGCTTCTTCATGTGTAAAGCATAAATAATAGTGAAGTATTTTTACTGCACATGTTTTTTTGTAAGGGTTGCTGAACAATGAGACACATACTGTGGAATATGACACTTTTATTCTAATAGTACTGTTATCATTGCTATTAATGTTATTGTTAATCGGTATATTTTGAACTCACAGTTGGGGATACTGATGTGGATAAATAATCTAAGCACATGGAAAGCTATGTTTATGGTTTTATGAACCACCACATATCATTCCCTTAAAATCCAAGATGTGTAACTCAACATTTTATTGCAGATTGCCTCATTTTCCAATTATTTTACTTAGTTTTACTGATTCTCACCATCTAAATGATCATTTCTAGGCAAGATCTTTGTCTTATGGCACATAAATATAGTAGTAGAGATTATCATATAGTATTTATAGTACATACAAAAGCTATAAAAATGGGAACCAGCGATTAGAAATACTCATTTTCAACCAATTTGCAAGATGGAAATATTCTTGAAAACATTGTTGAACAAATAGTACAGGAGAAGCTGGATGCATATAAATTAGAAATTAAGAAATCATACAATCCACTCAGGCTCTTAAAGACTCCAGATCCTTTCCTTGTATTTTCTTATTGTTCCTTTCATTGCTAAAGTTTCTTTTATTGATCTATCTCCTTTATTACAACAATAACAATGAAGCCTTTGACTCACTGAAGATGAAATAAACAAATAAAAAGAATAGCATAAAGAATACTCATTGTCCTATCCACTTTAATAACTTGTAGATAGCCTCCCAGATCTTTTTCTAATGCATTAAGAAAACCAGGTTGGGTGTGATGGGTGGCTCACACCTGGAATCCCAGCACTTTGGGAGGTCAAGGGAGGCAGATCTCTTGAGGTCAGGAGTTCGAGAACAACCTGGCCAACATGGTGAAACTCTGTCTCTACTAAAAATACAAAAATTAGCTGGGCATGGTGTCACATGCCTGTAATTCCAGCTACTCAGGAGGCTGAGGCACGAGAATCACTTGAACCCAAGAGGTGGAGGTTGCAGTGAGCCTAGATTGCGGCACTGCACTCCAGCCTGGGTGATGAAGAAAACCAAACCACGCCTATTCTTCTGAAACTTATCAGAATCTATATAAACAGTTTCTTCCTGTGGGCACATAGGTTGTTTCCTACTGGCATGTTATTGGACATCCAAGTTGATTCCAACTAGCCCCTCTTGTTGGATGTTAGGTTATTTACAACTCATTACTATTGTATTACCTTTAGCTGCTGTAACAGATTACCATAAATTTAGTGGCTTAAAGCAACACAAATTTATTATTTTACAACTCTGGAGATCAGTTTCTGAAATCAGTTTCATTGGGCTAAAGTCAAGGTAAAACTAGTTCCCTATGGAAGCTATGAGAGGAGAATCCAACTACGTGCCTTTTCCAGTTTGGAGAGGCTGCCAACATCCCAGACTCTGCTTTCCTCACATTTTCTTCTCTGTAGTATCTCTCTCTGTTTCCCTTCTATAAGGACACTTGTGATTTCATCTTTGAGCCCGCTTGGATAATCCTGGTTAATCTCCTCATTTTAAAGTTTTTAACTTAATTACATCTGTAGATTTTCATTTTGCCATAGAATATAACATATTCCGAGGTTTCAGAGATGAAGACATAGACACCTTGAGGGGCCATTAGTCAACCTGCAACAACCATTTTAAACAGGTCCAATAGGTATGAACAGGTACAACAGATTGGAGGAAAATACTAGAAAAAAAGGAAGGAAAATATTTTCTCCAAATCCTGAAGATTTTATAAAGAGTTATAAAAATGTTTAAAGACACAAGAATAGTTGTAAAACTGCCCAAATTTCTAATACTGCCTAAAACAGGGACTAGTGATACTCATTTCAATCAAGATATTTCAACCAATTTGAAGTCTTGAACAATGTTTTCCATCAAATAAACTGAAGTCCACTATGAAAGAACAAAGAAAGGCAAGTCAGTAGACTGTGGGGAGCTGCATATCTCACGATATGAGTCTCACAGAAAGTGAAAAGGGACCTGAGATGTGAAGGAAAAGAAGTGAATCAGGGATGGCGCACAAGGGAGAAAACCCCTGACACAGAGAATGTGCAGTGTATGTGAGTGAGGACAGACCCGGAGATAAAAGAGAGCACCACATATTTAAAGAACCAAAGGCAGGTTTATATGGCTTGTAGTGTATTTTGTGGTGGCAATGGGAGGGGGTGCTGCCAAAGAGGCAATGGTTACTTAACTAGGGGCTGGATCAAGATGGACCTTGGACCTTGTAAGACCTGTTGTAGGTGGATTTGATCTAAGGCAGATGAAGAGCCGTTGCAAATGATCTGAGTCTTCTGATACATAAACTTAATATTAAGATGGCAACACTTCCAAAACTGATCTACAGATTCAACACAATCTCTATCAGACTCCTTAGCTGACTGAAGATTTCCAGAAATTGACAAGCTGATCCTGAAATTCACATGGAAATGGAAAAGACCTGGAATTGTTTAAACACTTTTGAAAAAGAATAAAATTGGAGGGCTTACATACCCTGATATCAAAAATCACAACAAAACTACAGTAATGAAGGCAGCACAACACTGGCAAAAGGATAGACGTATAGACCGGTGGAATAGAATTGAGATTATAAATCCTTACATTTGCAGTCAAGTTATTTTTGCCAGGGATGCCATAATAATTCATTTCAATGTTGGAAAGAATAGTTTTTCCAACCAATGGTGCAGAGACAGTTGGTTATTTATAAGAAAAGGAAAAAAAGGGAAAAATGAACTTAGGCTTTACCTTATATCACACACAAAAATTAACTCAAAATAGATCATAATCCTAGATATAAGAATTAAAATTTGAAAACATCTAGGAGAAAGCATATAGCTTTCTCTGAGTCATTAGCTGTAAGGGAGGTGACAATCAACACCACAATGAGATACTACTTTATAAGCACTAGAAGGGCTATAATAAAACAGTAGAATAACAAGTGGTGGTAAGGATGTAGAGAAATTGGAACCCTCGTACATTACTAATGGTAACGTAAAATAGTGGAGCCACTTTAGGAAACAGTTTGGCAGTTTCTCGAAATGTTAAACATAGAGTTACCATGTGACTTACCAATTTTACTCCTGGATATGGGAGAATACATGTTTATATGAATATCAAAATGTTGGAAACATATGTTTACACAAATACTTGTAAAAGAATGTTCATAGCAGCATTGTTCATAACAGCCAAAGAGTGAAAACAATCCAAATCTTCATTAACAGATAAATGGATAAATAAAATCTGCCACATCCATACAATGGAATATTATTTGGCAATAAAAAGAAATCAGTAACAAGGAAGAAGGTACCAATACATGCTAAAACATGAGCAAACTTTGAAAATGCTGTGTTAAATGAGATAAGCCAGTAATAATGACCGCATATTTTATTATTCCACTTATATAAATGTCCAGAATAGGAAATCTTTACCAACATAAAAGTAGATTACTGGTTATCTAGGGCTGGGGGTGGTAGTGGACAGAAAGGGGAACGATTCTATATTCCCAAATTAGTCCATGTGATAGTTGCAACTCTTTAAGTATAGTAAAACCCATTAAATTGTACTTTTTAATTGGGTAAATTTTATGGTGTATAAATTATATCTCAAAGATATTTCTTAAATGAAGTACTAATATGTACTACAACATGGGTAACTTCAAACTATTATGCTGTATGAATAAACCAGACACAAAACCCCCATATATTGTGTAATTCAATTTAAATAAAATGTCCAGAATGGACAAATCTACCAAGACAGAAAGTAGATTAAGTGGTTTCCTAAGGCTTAGAGTGAGGGACGGATGGGAAGTAAGTTTTCCTTTTTGTGATGATGAAAGTGTTCTAAAATTAGATTGCAGTGATGTAAATATACTAAAACAATATTGAACTGTACATCTTAAAAGGGGCTGGTGTGTCATATGTAAATTATATTTCAATAAACTAAAAAATGAAAAGGTGGTCTAGAGATTGATGTGGTCACTTTCTTTCAGTGTTGGGATAGATTAAAAGGGAATATTGAAGGCAGGCAGGCATACTTAATTTTTTAGGTGAGAATTATAGCTGGTCAGTTTTCTTTATTTCAAAATTTTTTAAAAAATAGATGTTTATTCTCTGCAAGGCTGTGATTATAATAGTTTTCCAGCTTTAGTCAATCGCTTACCATCTTCACGATTTTTGTTGCAGCCACAGCATGCTATAGCTCTGTAACATGTGATGCTTCCAAGGAGAAAGAGGATGCTGTAGGTTCTGTATGGTAAGAGTTCCTGTTTATTGAGTCAGCTGATATTGAGGTAGGAGATTAATCAGGCTGTCAAATTGTTTTCCTGAAAATAGATACAGCAGACGAGGTAGTAACCTGTGGCTTTCTCAATTCAACAAGGCAGCTGTTTAAAGATTTTTATGCCTGCAGTGTCTGAATGTCTTTCTCCTTTGCTATAATTAAGGGCTTTCTCTGTTTAGACACACAGGGGCTCTTCTGTAACAAGTGATTAGTATTGACGTGTTAAAAAATCCCAAAGCCTACTTTTTATACACCTCGAGGCCTCTCATTAATAACTTGAATATCATAATAACAATGCACTTATGAAAGCTGATTTATTTTTGGTCTTTTTTTTCTTCTCAAAATAAAGATACAGGCAAGCCATAATGTCATAATGTCACAAAATTCATATTATAGGTAAACATGTTTTAAATGTTGGAGACATACATCTAAAAAAACTACAGTTGACACTTAAACAACATGGGGGTTGGGGTGTTGACCCCTTCCCCTGTGCAGTTGGGAATTTGTGCATAACTTTTGACTTCCCCAAAACTTAACTACTAATAGCCTACTGTTGATTTGAAGCCCTGACTGATAACATGAACCGTCAATGAACATATATTTAGTATACGTACTAGATAGTGTATTCTTACAGTAAAGTAAGCTAGAGAAAAGAAAATGTTATTAAGAAAATCATAAGGAAGAGAAAGTATATTTACTATGTATTAAGTTGAAGTGAATCATTATAAAGGTCTTCATCATTGTCACTGTCACATTGAATAGGCTGAGGAGGAGGAGGAAGAGGAGGGATTTTTCCTGCTGTCTTGGGGGTGACAGAGGCAGAAGACAATCCACATGAAAGTGGATCCATGCAGTTCAAACGCATGTCGTTTAAGGGTCAGCTGTAATATACATTTTGCAAAGTAAAAACAGCAACTTAAATACATATAACTAGGTGTTACGTCATTACGTGACTGGGTCGGATGGCTCTGCATAGGAAATAAAACAAAGTAGATTAGTGTGTTTATTCATCTGCTGGTATGGCATGAGTATTACCTAGGATTCCGAGTAACATGGAGAAATATAAAAGTCAAATGATATCTGACAAACTGTGCCTGACCAAATGACTGTGACCCAGCTGTGAGTGCACTGGGATGGCTGTAATGCCCCAGCTTCTCAGAAGCACTCAGCAGTGTTTATCTGCAGTAGATTTGGGGTTTGAGCTTTTCCTGGAAACCATATAACAGTCTTTAAATATTCTTAGCCTTTATTAATAACATGGGTCCAGAGTCTTTGGGAGCTCGGATGTTTTCTTTCGCTTGAAGGTGAAGACAAGTCTGGACAGGATGTGTTATTGTTCCTGGAAGGAAGCCTAACTTTCACCAGGGCCCGTGGAGGACCACAAAGATCAAACATGTCTAGGGGAGTGAGGTAAAAACATACAGCTCATGGTCTCAGGCCTAGGAGTCTTGGTGTGGACACATGGGATTAAACACCTATGGCCTTTTGCACCAACATTCATCTGGTGTCTTTTGCTTTGATCGGGAGTCCTTGAAGTCAGCGTCATGTGAAAATGGTAATTAGGTTCAAAGTATTATTGAGAAAACAATTTCACCTTGATAGTCAATGAAACAATTTGCTACTGCTTGCTCTGGCAGCACGTTTTTAAGCTATCATTGAATGTGAGCCTTGGAATGGCTCAGTCAGAACCAGAGCATTGCTGACTCTGTTAGGACCTAAGACCCTTAAGAAACAATGCTGTTTAGTCTGAAGCCTCCTATTTGGTGATGAGGGGCCTGAGGTCCAAGAGATGGAGAGAGGGTCACACAGTGAAAAAGCCACACCTCCAATTCCTGCTCTGGGACTTGGTCCATGTCCTTTCTCTCTACCCCTAGGCCTCTGAAAGGATGTGTGCTTTGGTGTCTGCACTTTAGCATACGCTGGATCTGTGAGCTCATGATTCTTCATTTGTAAAGTGAACAAAACATGAGATTTGGAATGGAATACATCATTTTTAATCTGTGTTCTGCCACTTTTATTAGGATGGTGGTGGGAAACTTACTTAATTTCTGAGCCTCCCTTCCTGCCTCTGCGACTAGGGCATAATAAACTACCTTAGAAACTTTTGTAAAGCCCATAAGAGGTCAATGAACATTTTTTGTATGCATCATTTTCTTTAACTTACACTTTAAGGTGAAGTGTTGCCCTCAGCTCACATTGTTGCCTTTGTCACTGGTGAGGCTCATGTCCCTGGGTTTCTTCCTGAGAGCTCCTTCTCCTCCCCTTCTTGCCAGGCCTCTCCTAGAGGTGTCACTCAAGACTGTTAGAAATGTAAAATCTCAGGCTACATTGCCAGACCTGTTGAATCAGAATCTGCATTTGGATGAGACCCCCTGGTGATTCATATACACATTAAGATTTGAGAAGCCCTAATGCAGAATTACAGTATTGCAGGTTATTATTAATTGTTATAGACTAAACTCTCATCAAGTGAAAATACACAGTGTGGGAACACTAACTTATTTCTGAGCTACTGTTAATGGCAAGGTTCTTTTAGTTACTGTGAGGGTTCTGCCCTCCACTCCCCTAACTCCGAGTTGTCGTGTAAGGAAATGGGATCCATGATTGATAATCTGAATTTGCTTGTAATCCATTATAATAAAGGCAAACATGTGTTAGATCACTCCCCCAACTTCAGCTATAAAAAGAACACCAGAAATTAAAAATAAAACATTTATCCACCATTCTACTTGCATAACAAAGCAGATCTTTTCATTTTCCTATATGATTTCTTAGCCCTTTATAGAAATGCATCCATAATTTGTGCATAGTTGTGACCATAGCACAGATGCAATTTTATATTTAGCATTTTATATTGTGTAGGGAGCATTTCCATGATGCTGCATGGCTATTATAATTGTAAATGCATATTGTAAAAATGTAAATAATTTCTTACACATTAAATCTTTGCTAATTACAACCACTGTCCTTTGATTATATTTTATGGCCCATATTTGAGATATCATTAGTGGAGGGATCAACCATAATGTTGTTGGCAGAGAGGATTGTAATCACTCTCTACTTATCTTTTTCCTAGATCTTTTAATTCTTTTCTTACTGTGAAGCTAAAAGAAGAAAGATGAGAACGGCTTTTGTTTACAGCTACATTATGGTAGACTCAGTTCATTATTTATCATAGTTTTTCTCTTCTTCAATCCTTACTAACATAAAATGAAAACCTGAAGTTTAACAAAACATATAATATTTATATTTCATAAACAGAATCATTTAATTTGTTGTCTGTTCTGCATTGGAACTTCTGAAGGTTATTTTCCTAGAAGGTTAAATGGAAAAGCCAATATACATGTTTTAAAATAAAACTCCCCTCCTCCTCATTAAAAATAATTTGACATATACCTTGTGGTTGCAATAGTGATGAGAGGTAACTACATCCCTTTCTGAAAATAATTCACTTATCAGGAATATTTTGGGATTTGCATAATCAATGCCAACAGGATTTGAGTGGCTACTGCTTGGCTTTACATTATGTATTTGATATATGTGTACATGAAAGAAAATATAATGTGCTTTAAAAAAGTTAATAAGATGATATGAGACAAACTTACCCAATATAGGTATGTAAAATAAATAATAGTTGCAGGAGTTAGAAACTGTGAAAACAGGCAAAGTACCAAATTTCTAAGCTGTGACTTCTTGTTTATTGTCAGGAAGAAGTGGAGAGTAAGATACAGGAGAGCACTAAGAGTTAGCACCACAGCCTTTAGGTTGGCTTTTAGTACTAAAAATTCTACTGTTTATTGGCAAGTGACAGGGGCAGACAGTGACTACTAGTTATTCACCCAAAAGGATGAGTTATAGTTATTTTTCAGTTGGTCCTTCTTGCTATAAGGGAATAGAAATGTGGGGAAGGTGGACAGTGAGAGCAAGACAGGGCATTTCTGAAGAGAATTTAGGGAGAGAGCTTGCCTGACGAACTACCATAGTGGAAGATCAGAAGAGTCAGATAATAGTACAAGAGGCAGAGTCATTTAGAATGACAAACAAGAAAGTAGTAAGCGCTAAGATTTGAGAGAGAGGCAGATAAAAAGGCATTGTATGGAAACAATGAGAAGATTTACCTTCAGAAAGTTGTAAGGAGTTGGTTCTGTTTTCTCTCATATTTTGAGAGATCACATATAAAGTTTTTCTCTTGAAAATATAACAAGAAAGGAAATGGAAGAAAGTGAGTTTGTCCCATAGGATGGAGGCCAGGGATGGGTAAAGCTTCAATATTCACCCAGAAGGGGATATCTGGGAGCAGGAAACAGAAAAGGTCGACAGTGAGGCCAGGGAGTCAGCAGGGCCTGTGGAGATGAGGGCCTGAGCTCAGAACCTGCCTCAGAGAGGTATCAGTAAGCTGATTTCAACCTCTTCATAAAATTGTGAGAAAATAAGCAATAGCATTTATTTACTTCATGTATTTGTATTTGATTTTCTTGACACTCTGGACAATAAGAAAATAAAAAACAATTTGGATCTGGTCCTGTTTTTCTGGGATGAAGCTCTTGGGAAGAGAATGCTTCTTCAGTACTAAGTCATTCTTAGGTACAGAAGACATCCCATTTAATCTTAAAAACAGCTGGTTGAAGATGTTATGTCCACATTTCAGATGAGGAAACTAAGGCTCAAAAAAGTTAAATGGCTTACACAAGGTCACATGGAAAGCATAAGGCAGAGTTGTGGTTTTATTTCAGGCTCTCAGAATCAGCCAAGTGTTTTGCATGTCCACCTTAAGAATATTTTCCAAACGGATAAATGCTCCTTGAAAAAAGGATTATGGGTTTGGATAAACTTGGGTAACTACCAAGACATCACAAACATTTAGTATATGACAAGCATTGTGAATGTCTAAGAAAGGGCTAAGCATGCAGCACATCCCAAATTTATCTGATATCAGAACTCTTCATTTGGGGAACTCTGCACTGCCCCACATTGCCTCACATATAGAAAGTTGGTTTATTGCATGTGCAAGTGCAATGAGCGGTACAGAGGAGGGAGGTAGGTAGTAGAAGCAGTAAAGCAAGTTTATCTTTACAACAGACAGGAGTTCTGGGGTATATCAGAGCTCTCTGGGACACAGAGAGCGCCTGCCAATGGGATTCCATCACAACAGAAGAGAAGGAGTGGAAGATGAGGTAGTGCTTGGGCTGGGCCTGAAGCTCTGCAGTGCAGATTCCACAAAAAGATGAACTAATCTGAGTGGTCTTCCATTTCTAAAATTTCTATTAAGAAATAGCTTCTATTTCTTTGTTGAGACTTGTATTTTTACATTTGCTTTAAGAGGGTTTTCCCTCACCTTATGGAACAGTGTTGTAATAGCTGCTTCAAAGTCTGTGGCTGATCATTTGGTAGCCCAGTCATCTCAGGGTTGGTGTCCACTGATTGCCTCTTCTCTTAAGAGTGGTTGAATGTGGTCCAGGCAATCTAAAAAGACAGTTCCTGGTCCTCAATGTGGATCTGTTATGCAAGGCATTGTGTGTATTCTGCTTGTCTCCCAGCTTGATTTGTCTGAAACCCAAATTGCTCATCTTTATAAGACTCAAATGTTCTTCAGCATTTTAATCAACCCATCCTAAATATGTGTTATGAAATCAAAAACATTTCATGTCTTAAAAGTTGTTGATATAGTTCTTCAAAATTAGAGCCTATATAATTCTCTTTCACTTACAGGAGTCAACAGTTTCCTCTCATCTGTACCCCAGTGTTTTCCGAGCCTCTCTACTCCTCCACGTGATGCAACTTCTCCAGTGGGAGAGTTCTCATGGGAGGCCTGGCCTACGAGGTACTTAGAAGCCAGGCTGGGCCTAAGCTGATAATTTCACTTTGGCATTGTTAACCTTCACCTATAACTGATATAGAAATTCAGGTTGGAGTTTGGAGAAATTTCATTCTGAAACCCACAATTTTAACAATATGCTAATTTTGACCGGCCATCATTTAAGTATGACCAGACTTTAACTATAACTTTAACTGACCTTAAATATGGCCAGAGAGGAAGACTTGCTATTATTTTGAAAATGTTGCTCAGAAAAGAGAAAGATAGTTAAATGGAAGGAGGAAGGGAGTATTTTAATTTTGTTTCCATTAATCTAAGCAAACATAGGACATAGAGAAACTTCCTGAGGAAAAAATATATGCATTGTATAATAATACTGTGACTATCATAATGGAAATCAATGAATCAAAGAAAAATCATCCCAAATTCCACCTTTCCAGTAATTATTTTGTGCGCTTTAAAAAAGTTTCCTTGTTAATCCTTATCCAAATATTAGTATACCTTATACATGTAGTTTTAATTATAGTATGGAAACAACTTTGCATACTGCACCTTTCACAATATTATACATATACTGCTGTGTAATTTCTCTAATAGTTTTAAAATAATGAAAAATGTTTCCATCATGTATGTTCTTTCCAGGTTTTCAATATTATAAATAATTCTGTAATGAACAGTTGGGGCATATTACTTTTTCCTTTGGGAAAAACAGTTTGTTCAAATAAATTTTCATGGATGGAGGAATTACAGCCAGTGTATATTTTTCTAGTTCTTGAAATGTGTTGCTATTCTATTTTAAAAATGATATTGCTATATTTATTTCAAAAATGGATATTGCCATTAGTGTAAATTTTGGAACTAAGTATCTTAGGATGATAAAGCCCTTTGTGTTCTGGCACCTTCTGGTTTTCCAGTTTCCGCTTTCATTGTCCACACCCACTCCCATCCTGTCTCTTCCAAACATACTGGTTTTTGTATTCCTTGAATGTGACATGTTCTCTTGCTGTAACGCCTTCAGGCATGCTGTTTGCAGCACTCTTCCCCTGTTCGTCGGTCATCCTTTAAGCCTTAGCTTGGCTGTTAATTCCTCTAGAACTGGGTGCCCCTTTTTTGTATTTCATAGCTCCTAGGTTTAACCCATCACTGTTTTTATCATTTTATGCTGAAATTGCTTGACTACTTTTCTATTTCTTTGCTTAGACAGTGCTGTGTTTATCTTGTTTCTGACTGTATTTACAGTGTCTAGCACCAGAGGAACTCAATAACTACATACTAAATGAAACACAAAATAAACTAAAAGCCCAATTAAAGAAACATGGAGAAAAATTCCACCCTGCCAACAGGGCTATTTGCTATCACATATTAAATTAAAAAATACTTATTGAATAAAAGACACAGAGTTAGATACTATAGCCACAGAAGATATTAAGGAAAGAAGGTCTTGGGAAAATTGCTCTCAAATAGGTTAAGATTTGGTTAAGATTGGGAAGAAAGAGTTTGCAATTAAATGTTAAATTTTTTTTTTTTTTTTTTTAGTGGAGAAGGAATTTGAAAGCAAATGTGATGGACTGCAAGAGAAATATATTCTCCTTTTAGTGGCTAGGAAACAGAAAGGAGGAGGTATTTTATTTATGGTTATATCTAGGAGTAGTAGGAAAAAGACATTTTCAATTAAAAATCTCAACGTTAACAATGAAATTATGGATAGAAAAATTATTGTAATTGGAGTCATAGTATATATAGATTTTATGTACTGCTTTTAGGTACTCCTAGCATAAGTATTTCCTTGTATTTACATAATTTTATAATTAATGTCCAGAAAAAAAGCTAAAGAAAGCAAGTAGGAGAGAAAGGAGACTCATATGGCACCAGGGACTTCCAATTAATGGGGAAAAATGTATTGAGAAATTATTGGAGGCCCTGTTAGGTGGTTATAATTATGAATATAAGAATATTTTTGTGAAAAGATATAGCAGTTTAAAGAGATTATAGCATATGAAAGATACACGGAGCAAGAAGACATCCAAAATGGTACTTTTCAATCCAAATCTATCAATGATGAATATTATTCATACTTGAATCTTTCAAGTTTGTAGTATCATTTAAGAAAAACTAACATGCTTAAGAAAGTGAGGTGCCTGCTGATGCTCTGGCAAAATGCTCCAAAAGCTGCTTTTCCCCTCAAAGACCCACCTAATAACCTACAAAGTCTATTTCTTTTTCAGGTTTAACTTTCAGGGATTCTGCTGAATGAAAGCCATGATCCACATGATCAAGGAGATTAATAAGAGGAAGGACACTTTGCCCAACATCACTTTGGGCTATCAGATCTTTGATACCTGTTTTACCATCTCCAAATCACTGGAAGCAGCTTTGGTACTTCTTACAGGGCAGGAAGAAAGCAGGCCCAATTTTAGGAACAGCACTGGAGCATTTTTGGAGGAATTGTTGGAGCAGTTGGATCATCCTTATCAGTTGCTGCTTCAAGAATTCTAGGGCTATATTATTTGCCTCAAGTATCTCCAATTATTGTGCTGGTACTAACTTAAAAAAAAAAAAAACAACACAAATCATTCTTGTGGAAATTGCAGCAGATAGCAAGGTGCTCAGGTGAGGCTGAGTTAAGTTGCAGAGACAAACAGGGATGGTGGTGATGCTGCTGTCCCTAATTACTATGTTCAATCAGGCCTTAGCAAGTGTGAACTGATGTCTACTTAGAGGCAATTTGAGATTTTTCTACATCCCTTGGCATGCTGCTTTAATTTTTGGCTCTAGATTATGACTCAGTGATTTGTATGTTGACAACTCACTAGGCATAATACTCTATAGGACTGTGTGGAGCACAGTGTAGGTGATCAATAAATATGTGTTGGTTGGTCAATGGATGGTATAAGAAATTCACTTTTTTTCTTGCCTATATTAATGGTTACTATTCATGACAATTTTGATTCATGCACTAACATACTGAAATGGGCCTAGGAATTATGCAAGATGGCTAGAGTTTAGAGGATGCTAACTTTACAGGTTATTTAAAATTCGGAGACAATGACATATTTCAACATAAGAAGACATTATTCTAGGAAAAATTGATTATTAAGGAAATATGAATACAGCTCTATCATTATTTCTAAGGATGGATCATTAAAGTATCAGTTGTCATGACTTATCAATGTGAATAAGCGTATTTGTGTTGCTGAAGTAATGAGAGAATTTGAAATAACTGTAAAAATTAGCATTACCAGAGTATTTCTTTTCTTTTTTTTTTTTTTCTTTTTTTTTTTAATTTTTTTTTTTTTTGAGACGGAGTCTCGCTCTGTCACCCAGGCTGGAGTGCAGTGGCGCAATCTCGGCTCACTGCAAGCTCCGCCTCCCGGGTTCACGCCATTCTCCTACCTCAGCCTCCCGAGTAGCTGGGACTACAGGCGCCCGCCACTGCGCCCGGCTAATTTTTTTCTATTTTTAGTAGAGACGGGGTTTCACCATGGTCTCGATCTCCTGACCTTGTGATCCGCCCGCCTCGGCCTCCCAAAGTGCTGGGATTACAGGCGTGAGCCACCGCGCCCGGCCCAGAGTATTTCTTATAAAGCTTCAAATACAGAGGTAGAGGCAACAGGAAAATACTGAGAAATAGAACCAAGGAGAGAGGTTGGGTGACACAACTGACACATTAGATGTGGGCTTTGTGCAGCTCAAACTGCTGCTGCTGTGAGCTCTGTCTTCCAAGCACTAGCTGGAAACCTCTAGATACTCTCATTAAATGCTTGTAGTAAATATCCAACGAAGGTAAAAGAAATCTATGTGATGGACATTTTCACATTTGTCATCTCATTGAATATATTGAGCAATCTTGAAATGTAGATATCATTACCCTGATTTCACTTATAGAGAAACTGAGGTTCAGAAGGTTTAAGTAACTTCTCTAAGATTTTACAGTGATAAAACATGTATCCAGAATTAGATATCAGGTGTCTCTGCTTCTTAAATAAGATTATTTCCTACATAGGGCTTCCAATGTTGCTATTTGCATGGTTCCAAAGAAGAATGTAAACTTTAGCCAATGAAGTGAAAATAGGACATGGGGTAGAGGAAACAGAAAATAAGAATATTCTGGTACTCATGAAGAAATTGACAATCTTGAGCTATGGAGTTATAATATGGGCAATCCTATTGAAGGTGGTGTGTTAATATTATAACATGAGATGGGAATGTGATAGGACAGGCAAAAATGTGTCATATTGTGTCCAGAATTGGTGGGTTCTTGGTCTCGCTGACTTCAAGAATGAAGCCTTGGACCCCTGCGGTGAGTGTTACAGTTCTTAAAGATGGTGTGTTCTTAAACATGGTGTGTCTGGAGTCTGTTCCTTCAGATGTGTCTGCAGTTTCTTTCTTCTGGTGGGTTCTTGGTCTCGCTGACTTCAGGAGTTCAGCGGCAGACCTTCACGGTAAGTGTTACAGCTCTTAAAGGCTGCATATCTAGAGTTGTTTGTTCTTCCCGGTGCTTTCATGGTCTCGCTGGCTTCAGGAGCGAAGCTGCAGACCTTCGTGGTGAGTGTTACAGTTTATAAAGACAGTGTGAACCCAAAGAGCCAGAAGCAGCAAGATTTATCATAAAAAGCAAAAACACAAGCCCGCCAATGGGTTGTCACTGCTGGTTAGGGCAGCCTGCTTTTATTCCCTTATCTGGCCCCACCCACATCCTGTTCATTGGTCCATTTTACAGAGAGCTGATTGGTCCATTTTGACAGGGTGCTGATTGCTGCGTTTACAATCCTCTAGCTAGACATAAAAGTTCTCCAAGTCCTCACCAGATTAACCAGACACAGAGCACTGATTGGTGCATTTACAAACCTTGAGCTGGACACAGAGTGCTGATTGGTGTATTTACAATTCTTTAGCTAGACATAAAGGTTCTCAAAGTCCCCACCAGATTAGCTAGGTACAGAGTGCTGATTGGTGCATCCATGAACCCTGAGCTAGACACAGAGTGCTGATTGGTGCATATATAATCCTCAGGCTAGACATTAAAGTTCTCCAAGTCCCCACCCAGACTCAGGAGTCCAGTTGGCTTTGCCTAGTGGATCCCATACTAGGGCCACGGGTGGACTGCCCGCCAGTCTGGTTCCCTTTGCCTGCACTCCTCAGCCCTTGGGTGGTTAATGGGACCAGGCACCATGGAGCAGGGGGCGGTGCCCATGGGGGAAGCTTGGGCTGCGCGGTAGCCCACCGCGGGGAGCGGGGGCTCAGGCATGGCGGGCCGCAGGTCCTAAGCCCTGCCCGGCCGGGAGGCGGCTGAGGTCTGGTGAGAATTTGAGCCTGGTGGGGGCAGGCCGGCAGTGCTGGGGGACCCCGTGCACCTTCTGCAGCTGCTGGCCCGGGTGCTAAGCCCGTCACTGCCCTGGACCGGCAGTGCTGGCCGGCCGGCCACTCGAAGTGCCACCAGCTGAGCCCGCGCCAGCCGGAACTCTAATGGGCTGTGAGCACCACGCTGCAACCCGGGTTCCCACCCACGCTTCTGCCCTCCACACCTCCCTGCAAGCAGAGGGAGCTGGCTCCCTCTGGCCTTGGCCAGCCCAGAGAGGGGCTCCCACAGTGTAGTGGTGGGCTGAAGGGCTCCTCAGGCACCACTGGAGTGGACGGTGAGGCTGAGGAGGTGCCGAGAGCAAGGGCTGCTAGCATGTTGTCACCTCTCAATATGTTCTTAACTGTAGGGTCAGTGCGGTTAAGGGTAAGCTACAGTGGAAATGTATATAAAATGGTGAGGAATTCATGATCACTTGGCCTCTATTCTTAAGTTCCCACTATTGGAAAATACATACAGAGATCACTGGCAAAATGAGAAACTGTCTCTTCATTTATCTGGACAAGTGACTGTAAAATTAGGGTTTCTATCTCTGTTGGATGACAGGGCTTAGATGTGAGGCTGAAGTGGTGCTTTCTACCACCTTTCTCAAGTTAAGTCTTGGGATCTACATACTCATAAGTCCTGGCAGAGAAAAACAAGGAAAGAAAAATGGTGATAGGAAGGAGGGAAGGGAGGTGGAAGCAGTGGGGAGGGGAGAGAGAGAAGAATTGGGCTTGCCAAATGGATTGTAGGTCTACTCAGTCCATCATACATGTGGATGAGAAGTAAAATCTGAGGAAGAGCCTAGATGGCTTGATTCACTCCCGTTGTCTGTGGGGTGCATAGAGGAAAAAGCAAATGGCCTCCTTTTCACTGCTGTGATCCCACTTGTGAAAAGTAGTGCATTGAATGTTGTATTAATAATCATCTCCTCCGATTCCCTTGGGGCGTGGGGAAGTGGATTTGAAAGAGTCCATAGGGAGGCCCAAAGTGTTCCCTCCAACACTCCACACTCCCATCCACTGAGCAAGGAAAGGAACAGAAATCCTTTTGTCTAAAGAAAGATGTGAAAATAAAGGGAGAAGAACTGTTAAGTTCCTTCCCTCCCCAATAAACATATTGTGAAAATGTGTAATTTGATATTTGGCTATTGCTTTCTAATAACTGCATGAATATTTTCAATTGTAGGTGGGCTATGCCTCTACCTGCGTGATTCTTAGTGACAAATACCAGTTTCCATCTTATCTTCGTGTAATAGCCAGTGATAAGATCCAGTCGAAGGTCATGGTAAAACTTATCCAACACTTTCACTGGGTCTGGGTAGGCGCTATAGCAGCTGATGGTGATTATGGAAAATATGGAGTAAAAACTTTTAAGGAAAATATGCAGAATGCCAACCTCTGTATCGCATTTGCTGAAATCATTCCCAAAGTCTATTCCAATGAAGCGTGGGTTATCTCAGCCCTCATTGCAAAGCCTGAATATATTCTGTATTTTGGTGGAAGTATGGATTTGCAATACCAAGAGCTGATAAACCAGGATTAAGGGAATTTCTTTATGATGTGCATCCTAGCAAGGATCCAAATGATGTCCTGACCATTAAATTCTGGCAAACTGGCTTTTAACTGTACTTGGCCAAATGGTAGTATTCCATACAATATCGATCATAGAGTGAATATAATTGGTAAAGAAGACAGATTACATGCCATGTCTGATACATTCTTTACTGGAGAGGAGAAGTTGGAGGATCTTAAAAATACCTATCTGGATGTGGCTCAGCTAAGAATTACAAACAACGTCAGACAAGCTGTGTATTCTATCTATGGCTTATGCTCTGGACCATTTAAGTAGATGTGAAGAAGGTCATGGGCCATATACTCCAGGAAACATCTGTGCATATATACCTGACTTCGAGCCTTGGCAGGTAAGTCATTGTTTGGTGTATGTCATGACACAGCTTGATAATTATAAGAATTCATGTCATTAAAACTATTGATTTGCCTTTGTGCTTAGTAGACACAATCTTATCACATGGTCACATAAAATAATGACTTGCTTATGTGGCCTAAGTGGGCATTTTAAAGTATCCATTTTTAAACAGTTATTATTAAGTTTGTTGTGAATGATAGAAAACCCCCCAAAATAGTGCCTTAGACATGACAGTTTTTTTCCTTCACATAAATAAAGTTCAGAGATAGGCATTATAGGACTGAAAGAATGGCTTAGAGACCCACTCCCCATGGTGCTATTTCACCATCCACAATATGAGGGTTCACCTGATAATCTAAGATGACCACATAGGCTTCAAACATCATGTCCATATTCTAATCAGCAGGAAGGAAAAAAGGCAAGTATGTGTGCACCCCTCCACTTAAGGATAATTTCTAGAAATTACATATAATTCTCCTTATATCCCATTAGCCAGAATTTTGTTATGGTCATATCTAGCTGCAAAGGAAACTGGAAGATGTAGTACTCATGAAGTATGGGAGGGGCCACACAAGGGCATGAATGTCAGGAGATAAAGATTATTGGGGGCCATCTTGGAGACTGGTTCCCACATCTGTCTCTGGTCTGATCCCAGAAACTCATGTTGGGACATGGTAGCCTGAGTGGTATTCCCAGGTTGCCCACCTAATCAGAATACTCCTCTGCTTATATCCTTTAGTACCTCCCCTCTGAAGGATGAGCATCCGTGGTCTGGCACTTTCAGCCCTTTGTGATCTAGGCTCTGTCAGTATCTCTGATTCTATCACTCCTTCCATTACCACTTTACTCTCCTGCAACACTGAATTGCTTGTCATGCTCAACAGAGTCCACAGTGGCTGGAACCATTGTATCTTCATTTTTACTTTTATTTTCAAATTAATTGCGCAGTGTATCTAATTTTATGTCACCTTAGTTTCCTGTGAAAACTTTTCTTTCTTTCCTTGTTTTCCATGACCTTGATACTTTTGATAAGTACTGGTCAGCCAGTTTTAAAATGTTTCTCAACTTGAGTTTATCTAATTTATTTTTCTTATGACTAGAGTGAGGTTATGAATTTTTGGCAAGAATTCCATAGAGGTGATGTATCATTTTCTGTGCCCTATATCAGGAGGTACATGATGTAATTATGTCTGATTACTGGTGGTATTAACTTTGGTCACTTAATTACAGTGATGTCATCATATTTTCTTACCATGAAGTTATTGTGTTTTCCCTTGTAATGAATAATTATCTTGTGAAGTGATATTTTGAGACTCTGAAGATGTTCTGTTTCTCATAACATTTGACCACAAATTTTCACAGTCATTGATGGTTCTTCCTGCTTGAGATGGTTATTGTGTTGTTTGAAAAATGATGGCTTTCTATTTCCCTTATTCTTTCCACATTTATTAGCTGGAATTCTACTCCTCTTCCACTTATTTATATTAATATGGACTCGTGGATATTTATTTCTATTCTATAAGTAATTCTAATTTATAACTATCATTATATACTTTGCTGCTCAAAACTGCCCAGGTTTGACCATTGGGAACCCTTTGAGTTGGTTCCTGTCTCCTCTTGACACAGTCTTGTAATTTCTGAGCACTTCCTTCCTTTCTGGAACCCCAAGATGTTCCAAGCTCATCTTGTACTTTCTTGGTCCCAGCACTGTTGTCAACCATTTCTCCAAAGAGTGCTGGGACTTTGCATTTACTGAAGAATGGAATTTAGAAACAAGATCTGGGTGGGAGGTGAATTCATTGTTACTGAGGAGGTTGCAATAAATACAAAATGAGAAATCAAGTTATATTTTAAATGCATGGAAGAGTTCCTTAATTTTAGAAGAAATTCTCCAGGTTCTTTCTTTGCAATAAAGAAGAATGTTTCTATGATAAGGAACTACCCTCTAATTTATTATTTAAACTTTTCAATATTATAATTTAAATTTGCTCAAAGAGCAACGATCATGTGTTAGGGTTGCAGGGAAAAAGAGTGTTTAGGGAGGGCCAAGGAACTAAATAGTGTCTAGGTTAGTGTTGGTAGATTAGTCTGTAACAGGTGCATTCTGTTTGATACAGTCTCCATATGATGTCAGTAAATCAAGACCATGAAAAGCAAGTCCTCACAGTGGAGAGGGTTAACATGACCGTTTGTATTTTTAGTAGAGATGGAGTTTCACCATCTTGGCCAGGCTGGTCTTGAACTTCTTTTTTTTTTTTTTTTAATTTAATTTTATTTTTATTTTATTTTTTTTAAATTTATTTATTATGATTATACTTTAAGTTGTAGGGTACATGTGCACAACGTGCAGGTTTGTTACATATGTATACTTGTGCCATGTTGGTGTGCTGCACCCATCAACTCGTCATTTACATCAGGTATAACTCCCAATGCCATCCCTCCCCCCTCCCCCCTCCCCATGATAGGCCCCGGTGTGTGATGTTCCCCTTCCCGAGTCCAAGTGATCTCATTGTTCAGTTCCCACCTATGAGTGAGAACATGTGGTGTTTGGTTTTCTGTTCTTGTGATAGTTTGCTAAGAATGATGGTTTCCAGCTGCATCCATGTCCCTACAAAGGACACAAACTCATCCTTTTTTATGGCTGCATAGTATTCCATGGTGTATATGTGCCACATTTTCTTAATCCAATCTGTCACTGATGGACATTTGGGTTGATTCCAAGTCTTTGCTATTGTGAATAGTGCTGCAATAAACATACGTGTGCATGTGTCTTTATAGCAGCATAATTTATAATCCTTTGGGTATATACCCAGTAATGGGATGGCTGGGTCATATGGTACATCTAGTTCTAGATCCTTGAGGAATCGCCATACTGTTTTCCATAATGGTTGAACTAGTTTACAATCCCACCAACAGTGTAAAAGTGTTCCTATTTCTCCACCTCCTCTCCAGCACCTGTTGTTTCCTGACTTTTGAATGATCGCCATTCTAACTGGTGTGAGATGGTATCTCATTGTGGTTTTGATTTGCATTTCTCTGATGGCCAGTGATGATGAGCATTTTTTCATGTGTCTGTTGGCTGTATGAATGTCTTCTTTTGAGAAATGTCTGTTCATATCCTTTGCCCACTTTTTGATGGGGTTGTTTGTTTTTTTCTTGTAAATTTGTTTGAGTTCTTTGTAGGTTCTGGATATTAGCCCTTTGTCAGATGAGTAGATTGCAAAAATTTTCTCCCATTGTGTAGGTTGCCTGTTCACTCTGATGGTAGTTTCTTTTGCTGTGCAAAAGCTCTTTAGTTTAATGAGATCCCATTTGTCAATTTTGGCTTTTGCTGCCGTTGCTTTTGGTGTTTTAGACATGAAGTCTTTGCCCATGCCTATGTCCTGAATGGTACTACCTAGGTTTTCCTCTAGGATTTTTATGGTATTAGGTCTAACATTTAAGTCTCTAATCCATCTTGAATTAATTTTCATATAAGGAGTAAGGAAAGGATCCAGTTTCAGCTTTCTACTTATGGCTAGCCAATTTTCCCAGCACCATTTATTAAATAGGGAATCCTTTCCCCATTTCTTGTTTCTCTCAGGTTTGTCAAAGATCAGATGGCTGTAGATGTGTGGTATTATTTCTGAGGACTCTGTTCTGTTCCATTGGTCTATATCTCTGTTTTGGTACCAGTACCATGCTGTTTTGGTTACTGTAGCCTTGTAGTATAGTTTGAAGTCAGGTAGCGTGATGCCTCCAGCTTTGTTCTTTTGACTTAGGATTGTCTTGGAGATGCGGGCTCTTTTTTGGTTCCATATGAACTTTAAAGCAGTTTTTTCCAATTCTGTGAAGAAGCTCATTGGTAGCTTGATGGGGATGGCATTGAATCTATAAATTACCTTGGGCAGTATGGCCATTTTCACAATATTGATTCTTCCTATCCATGAGCATGGTATGTTCTTCCATTTGTTTGTGTCCTCTTTGATTTCACTGAGCAGTGGTTTGTAGTTCTCCTTGAAGAGGTCCTTTACATCCCTTGTAAGTTGGATTCCTAGGTATTTTGTTCTCTTTGAAGCAATTGTGAATGGAAGTTCATTCCTGATTTGGCTCTCTGTTTGACTGTTACTGGTGTATAAGAATGCTTGTGATTTTTGCACATTAATTTTGTATCCTGAGACTTTGCTGAAGTTGCTTATCAGCTTAAGGAGATTTTGGGCTGAGACAATGGGGTTTTCTAAATATACAATCATGTCATCTGCAAAGAGGGACAATTTGATTTCTTCTTTTCCTAACTGAATCCCCTTGATTTCTTTCTCTTGCCTGATTGCCCTAGCCAGAACTTCCAACACTATGTTGAATAGGAGTGGTGAGAGAGGGCATCCCTGTCTTGTGCCAGTTTTCAAAGGGAATTTTTCCAGTTTTTGCCCATTCAGTATGATATTGGCTGTGGGTTTGTCATAAATAGCTCTTATGATTTTGAGGTACGTTCCATCAATACCGAATTTATTGAGCGTTTTTAGCATGAAGGGCTGTTGAATTTTGTCAAAAGCCTTTTCTGCATCTATTGAGATAATGATGTGGTTCTTGTCTTTGGTTCTGTTTATATGCTGGATTATGTTTATTGATTTGCGAATGTTGAACCAGCCTTGCATCCCAGGGATGAAGCCCACTTGATCCTGGTGGATAAGCTTTTTGATGTGTTGCTGAATCTGGTTTGCCAGTATTTTATTGAGGATTTTTGCATCGATGTTCATCAGGGATATTGGTCTAAAATTCTCTTTTTTTGTTGTGTCTCTGCCAGGCTTTGGTATCAGGATGATGTTGGCCTCATAAAATGAGTTAGGGAGGATTCCCTCTTTTTCTATTGATTGGAATAGTTTCAGAAGGAATGGTACCAACTCCTCCTTGTACCTCTGGTAGAATTCAGCTGTGAATCCATCTGGTCCTGGACTTTTTTTGGTTGGTAGGCTATTAATTATTGCCTCAATTTCAGAGCCTGCTATTGGTCTATTCAGGGATTCAACTTCTTCCTGGTTTAGTCTTGGAAGAGTGTAAGTGTCCAGGAAATTATCCATTTCTTCTAGATTTTCCAGTTTATTTGCATAGAGGTGTTTATAGTATTCTCTGATGGTAGTTTGTATTTCTGTGGGGTCGGTGGTGATATCCCCTTTATCATTTTTAATTGCGTCGATTTGATTCTTCTCTCTTTTCTTCTTTATTAGTCTTGCTAGTGGTCTGTCAATTTTGTTGATCCCAAAGTGCTGGGATTACAGGTGTGAGCCACTGTGCCCGGCCCAGTACTGTAGAGCTTTGGATAATCCAGTTCTATGTTTACTTCGGGATGACATGTAGAGTTACAGTCAATTGATAAGGTAGTGAAAAAGAATTGGCAATTTCATCTTCCGTGTGAATCTCAGAATGAAAGAACCAGGAAAAGTGAGAGAGATGAAAGTGATGTCAGCATAGCCAGAGAATGCTTTTTGTTTGCTGACACAGGACTTTCTTTTGGAGGAAAGGGTGTCTTTTTTCATCTTGTTTATTTTTCATGTATTTTCCCTCTTGAGCTCAGATCTGAGATCCCCAAACAGTCTTCCAAATCATGCTGGGAAAGCATCTAAAAATAGTAGGAAAAAAACCCTCAAGATTTCTGAGTTGGTATGCTGTACCAGACACCTGTGAGATCTTTGTCTGTCAGACTATTCCTCTCTGCTTTCTATGTGTAGCAATAAACATCTATTGACTTATGTACGCTCACAGAAGAATACAGACATGCACACATACTCAGTAGTTTATTGGTCTATCTTTAAGCAGCACTTGAGTATATTTTGGCTAGATGTAAAAACAGCCACTTGTCAGTGTTTACCACTGTAGTGACCAGAGCTCTCTGCAGCATTTTATGCCTTTGATCTAGAATTTGCTCTGCCCAATACAGTAGTACCTAACCACAGATAGCTTTTTTTTTTTTTTTTTTTTGAGACAGAGTCTCGCTCTGTGGCCAGGCTGGAGTGTAGTGGTGCAATCTCGGCTCACTGCCCCCCTGCCTCCTGGGTTCAAGCGATTCCCCTGCCCGTCTCCTGAGTAGCTGGGACTACAGATGTGCACCACCACGCTCGGCTAATTTTTGTATTTTTAGTAGAGACAGGGTTTCACCATGTTAGCCAGATGGTCTTGATCTCTTAACCTCGTGATCTGCCCGCCTCAGCCTCCCAAAGTGCTGGGATTACAGGCGTGAGCCACCACGCCTGGCCACAGATAGCTTTACAATGCAAATTATTTAAAATAAAAATAAAAGGAAAATTCAGCTCTTAGTCACATTAACTACATTTCAAGTGTTCAATATCCAAATGTAGCTAGGGGCTACCATACAGAACAACAGAGATATGTAACACTTCTGTCACTGCAGAAAGGACAGAGCTGCCCTAAGTCTAGGCTATAAGCCATCTTATGTGGCCCAGAGCTCTCTCTGAATGGTGAGCTACTTGATGAATGGGCTTGAGACTTCACTTTTGTATTCCTTTTGGTTAGGTATATAGTAGTTCCCCAATATATTGTTTTACATGAAAAGGAAGATGTTATTCTTTGCATATACATGGTTCGAAGAATGCTTGCTCTACTGAAAATTGACAGAAAAATAGTAAAATCTAATAGTAGATTTTTCTTTTAATAATCTTCATTAGGGTATAGTAATTTATTTTTCTTATCTTCTATATTAAAATTGGGATTAGGTTTGTATAATGAAATTACTTCAAATGTAATTCAATACAAATTTACTAAGCATCTACTATAAATCCAACTCTGGGTTAAACATTGCAAAAATAAGGCAATTGCCCCTAATTAACTGAGTAAATATTTGTTGAGAACAGTAGCATATATGCATAGGAACTGAGGATACGTCAATGTGTAAAACAGAACAAATCCCAGCCTAATGGGATTACCATTTCAGTGGAAGGAAGTAGGCAACAAACAAGACAAATACAGACATTATACTGTATCTTAAAGGATGTTAATGTCAGGGAGAAACAAATAGCAGGACTGAGATAGGGAGTGCTGGGGGGACTGTTGCACTGAAATTTCATATAGTGTGGTCAGGGAAAGCCTCGCTAGAGTGACATTTGAACAGAAATTCAAATGAAAATGTGTTCATGCATTACCTAGGGGAAGAATATTTCCAGCAGAGGGAACAGCATCTTCTAAACCCTGAGGCATGTGTGCTTGGCACTTTGGAGGAACAGTAAAGAAGTCAGTGTGACTGGAAAGAGTGAAAGAGAGGGAGAGCAGGAAAGGAGGTGAGAGAGGTTAGAGAGGGACAGATCATGCAGGGCCCTGTTGACTTTTGAAGGCCTTTGGCTTTTACACTGAGTGAGAGGGGAAACCATGAAAATCTTGACAGAGGAGGGCCATGATCCGACTCAGGTATCATTGTTTGCCATGTTGCAAATCAGTGGAAGGAGTAGGGTATGGGGGCAAGAACAGAACTAAGGAGACAGTTAAAAGACCATAAAATCATCCAAAATAATGAAGGTAGCCTGGCCCAGGATAGAAGTGATGGAGGTGGCAAAAAGTCATTAGATTCTGGACATCTCATGGATACCTTATAGGTAGAAGACATCAAATTTGCTGACTGGTTGGACCTGGAAGTGTTTTTTTTTTTTTTACATCAGACAATTAGAGGACAATACAAAGAATGATTTAAGTCATAATGGTAAACTGAGTCTGGTGGTTGGTGAGAAGGTGGACTTGAGTGGAAGAGAGAGTCCATACAGGCAAGTAATAGAATATAAGGTTGGAGATGATGGATAGGAATGGTGGTGTTGATGACAGAAATGAGGAATAGGCTTTATGGGACAGTTTTGGACATGTTGAATTTGAGGTGATGGTGGAATCTTAATGTAGGAACATATTGGAAGTTCAGAATATGGAACTAGATAGAGGTCAGGTGGGAAAGGTTGGTCTTAGAGATCAAGATTTGGGAGTTCTTCTACAGAGATACTGGTGGAAGACAATAGAATGAAGGAACTGCTTTACAGTAAGAGAGAAAACCAGAGGATCAAGGACCACAACCAGGACCCAAGGGAACCCAAGGGAGCTTGCGTTTCAAGGAGGGGTTGATCAAAAGTGTCAGGTATTGAAGAAAGCTGAAGGAAAATGTGGCTAGAGGAAAATCTCTCAGACATGGCAAGAAGAGTTTTAGTGAGGTGAGTGTGTTGGCAGATAGATCACAGAGATTGAGAAGGGAAGGAATACTGATAAATGGAACGAAAAGGTATCAGCTCATTGTTAATGAAATAATGATAATGATAATAATAATAATAATAAAGGAACATCGAGAGCTATTTCTTGAAAACTGGATCGGGGTGAGGAATTCTAGTTCATTCTGTGGTGATTTTATTGTTCATCTTTCAGAATTTGAGAATACCTTGCTATCACTCCTTACTGTAATAGGTACTCCTCAAAGTGCATTGAAAATATGATTTTACAGATATATATGTATGAAACATATAAGAAGCTTATCTACTGTGTATACATACTTCTGTAACATTACGTACCATAACCTAGCTCAGAGATTTCTAGTATTTTCTATATTATCTAATTCAGATTTACCTGGAAAACTCAACATATGAAAATTCTGATTTGTAAAATAAATATAAATGTAATCATGCATCTTCCAAAATGATTCTTTGCTTAATGGAAAAGCATTTTATTTCTTAAACAGGAAACTCCCTAATGGATTAAGAAACAAACTATTTAAAAACCTGCATTTATTCTGGGTTTCAAGGCACACATCCGTGTAGAATGTAAAAGGAGGCCTGTGTTTACTACTGAGATTTTGAAATTCATTTAGCGAGAAAATATTTCAATGCTATGCCTTGTCTGCTTTTCCTTTTGCCCTCCTCCTTCACAAGCAGGAACAGACCTGTCAAATGGTCTCATCCCCAGAGTCCTGTAGGCATGGAGCCTGGTCTGGATCCCCAAGGTTAGAAAGAAGTAGGCTTAGGATTAGCTTTGCATTTCTAGAATCAACAATGAGACTCTCTTTTAGCAAAATTCCTCTCTAGGTTCTCCATGTTGTTATTTTCTTTGTTCATTATCTTCACTCAGGTATCCTGGGTTTCCCGGAAATCACAAAGCTTCCATGGAAATTCAAATGGGCTCTTTCTCAGCCTCATGAGTGCTAGAGACAAAGGGCTTTGTTAATCTGTCATATTTGTCTTTGCTAGCTTCCTCATTCAGTGTGTACTGATGCATGTGCTCCTGGGACTTGGAAGGGGATTCGTCAGGGGGAACCAATATGCTGCTTTGACTCCGTCCCATGGCTGATGGACACGTGTCACAGAAACCAGGTAGAGATGGTAATTTCTTCATTGATATGAGGATGCTTTTAGATCAAACATGTTTTTGCAAAGAAGGCCTCAGGAGCTTTCTTTATAAATAGGTATGAACAACTTATAACAAAAATAATTAAAATCCTTCACATTATTGGATGCTTTGTGCACTGTGAAAGAAACATAGTATTGTGTTTCAGTTCTAAAGCTGCTACAGTTGGGAAAATACCTACAACCTTGAAGTTAATAGAGGAAAATGCAAAATAAAATATATGAAATGTGAAATATGAGTAGGATTCATAAAAAATATTTTAAAGTGTTTGTTTCTGAAAAAATTAAATGCTAGTTATATTCATAATCAGAAGACAGGGGACGTATATTGTACTATGTTTTATTGAATTAGCTCTAATTTGGAGTTATAAGATCTAAAATTTCATCCCTAAAGGCAATTGGCTTAAGGTCATCAGTACTCAAAATTTGTAGGACACATGATTTCTGTAACCCCTGCTCTATGAATTCTTCACTATGGCCTGCCAAATTGCTGCTCTTAATGACCAGAATTTTAACTGGGCTCAGTGTGCTCGGTCTTGTGAAGCATGTTGGAGCAGGTTTATTTTTATCTCTACCTTCTGTTAAAGATAACACAAAGTGTACTTGTCTTTTGTCAAATGGCCCTCAATAGCAATTCTTTATAAAAGAATTTTGAGGGCCAGGCACGGTGGCTCACGTCTGTAATCCCAGAACTTTGGGAAGCCGAGACAGGTGGATCATGAGGTCAGGAGATCGAGACCATCCTGGCTAACATGGTGAAACCCCGTCTCTACTAAAAATACATAAAATTAGCTGGGTGTGGTGGTGGGTGCCTGTAGTCCCAGCTACTCAGGAGGCTAAGGCAGGAGAGTGGTGTGAACCTGGGAGGCGGAGCTTGCAGTGAGCTGAGATCCGGCCACTGCACTCCAGCCTGGGCAACAGAGTGAGACTCTGTCTCGAAAAAAAAAAAAAAAAAAGTAACATTTTCCCAAAATGGAAAACAAGAACTATGCAACCTGAACAACTCCTTGGACCCCACACAGCCCACTCTCTGCGTAGAGTTACATCCCGGGAAGTCCAATACAGCAGTGAAAAGTGATTAAACAGGAATTGCAATCTTTCCTGTATCTTTCAAAGAACATTAAAGAAATCAATTTCACAGTCTACTATAAACTCATATCAAATAGTCTTATGTTCTGACATTCTCCCTTATAGCTTCCACCCAGCTAAATGCACCAGATCTTCTCAGTGTCAAGCACCATGTAGGTTCTTCTCCTTCTTCTTCCCCTTCCCCATCTTCTTCTCCTTCCCCTTCCCCATCTTCTTCTCTTTCTCCTTTTTCCCTTCTCCTGCCCCTCCCCCTCCCCTTCCTGCTCCTTCTCCTTCTCCTTCTTCTTCTTCCTCATTTTCTTCTTCCTCCTCCTCCTCTTCCTCCCCCTCCCCCTCCACTGCTGCTGCTTCTTCTTTTCTTTCTTTGTCTCTCTCTCTCTCTCCCACTCTCTCACTTTTTGAGTTGGAGTCTTGCACTGTCACCCAGGCTGGAGTTTAGTGGCACTATCTTGGCTCACTGCAACCTCAGCCTCCTGGGCTCAAGTAATCCTCCCGTCTCAGCCTCCCAAGTAATTGGGACTACAGGCATGCACTGTCATGCCCGGCTGATTTTTTTTATTATTTGGCAGAGACAAGGTTTTGCCATGTTGCCCAGGCTGGTCTCAAATTCCTGGGCTCAAGTGATCCACTCACCTCAGCCTCCCAAAGTGCTGGGATTACAGGCCTGGGCCACTGTGCCCAGCCTTGTTTTTCTTCTTATCCTCAATTACTCTACCTATTCCTTCAAATCTGCATCTGGAGGGTGAAGAGGGGAAAAGCTCTGAGTAAGCAAAGACAAAATTCTCTTTCATAAGGGTGATGTTGAATGAAAGACAGAAAACATTTGTATTTTCATCAACCTTACTCCTGTCACAATTCTCTCGATTGTTTTGCCTCAGTAGCTTTAATTTTTTTTACATTTTTTTCATTTGTGGATTGTTCTTGGGTTTATGAGGATACGCACCACTCTTCTCAATTAGCTAACTGGAGTAGTAAGAAAGAAGCTTGTTACTGGAAAAGGCCAGTGCAGGAAAGGCTGAAACTGAGAAGGGAGACTGACTTTCCAAAACTGAAAATAATTCTCAATCTGTAATATTATCTGTACACTCTAAGGCCATTTTATCACTATTTATTTTGAGATACTATATATATTCTACATAAAGGGATTTTTAACAAGACCCCACTCTAGAACTATGAAGGCTCTGGGATATTCACAGTGGAAGGGGACAATTGGATTTCTTTGCAGTCAATTCTCTGTTCTTTATTCAATAGGTCAAAGGGAGTGTGAACAATGTGATGAAGACTATTGGTCAAATGCACAAAAGAGCAAGTGTGTGCCGAAACAGGTGGAATACCTTGCTTATGATGAGGCCTTGGGATTCACGCCTGTCATTCTTTCTGTCTTTGGGGCATCTGTGGTCTTGGCAATCACAACTGTGTATGTGATACACAGGCACACTCCGCTTGTGAATGCCAATGACCAGCAGCTGAATTTTCTCATTCGGTTTTCTCTGATCATCACGCTGCTGTCGTCCATGCTTTCCACTGGCAAGCCACACAATTGGTACTGCATGGCCCACCAGGTCACTCTGGCACTGGGCTTTTCTCTTTGCCTGTCTTGCATTCTTGGAAAGACTATTTCACTGTTTTTAGCCTACAGAATTTCCAAATCCAAAACTCGACTTACATCCATGCACCTGCTTTATCAGATAATCATTGTGCTAATCTCTGTTTTATTTGAGATTGACATATGTACAGCCTACTTGGTATTGGAACCTCCCAGGGTATACAAGAACATGGAACCTCAAAATGCAAAGATCATTCTGGGATGCAATGAAGGTTCCATAGAGTTTTTGTGCTCGATGTTTGGGATTGATGTCTTCCTAGCCTCGCTATGTTTTCTTACAACTTTTGTGACTTGCCAGTTGCCAGATAATTACTATGAAGGAAAATGCGTCACCTTTGGGATGCTCATCTTTTTCATCGTCTGGATCTCTTTTGTCCCTGCTTATTTGAGCACCAAAGGCAAGTTCAAAGTGGCTGTGTAAATATTTGCAATCTCAGCATTCAGCTATGGTTTGTTGGGTTGTATGTTTGCTTCTAAGTGCTTCATTATTTTGCTGAGGCCACAGAGGAACACTGATGAAATTGTTGGTGGAAGAGTCTCTGCCACAGATAAGAGCATCCAACTGACCTCAGCTTCTGTGAGCAGTAAGCTTCACAATACCACAGTGTCAATTGTTCTGGATGACTAGAGTTGTGATTTACATGTGTCCTTCGAAGCTGCAACGATGATGTGGTTCAACATTCC
Source organism: Chlorocebus sabaeus (assembly GCF_047675955.1). NCBI lineage: Eukaryota > Metazoa > Chordata > Mammalia > Primates > Cercopithecidae > Chlorocebus > Chlorocebus sabaeus. The sequence goes on along the minus strand of NC_132918.1, from coordinate 34,937,948 downwards.
CTTTCAGGTTGCTCCTGTAGCAGCTGCCTAATACTCTCGGGTCACATTGAGGATTTGGGTTTTGGTGGTGTAGTCTTAGCATGGTATATCAAATCTTGTACTATCAGATACCATTTAGCATGAACCAGAATATCTTTTACTATTGAAATTAAAACCTATTTCATTCAAACATTTTGAAATACTTTGGCATAAGGACTATGCAATAGAGGATACAGTAGGAGCCAGTTATCTAAAATGATAGATAAGGCTGGATGCAGTGGCTCATGCCTGTAATCCTACCACTTTGGGACACCGAGGTGGGTGGATCACTTGAGGTCAGGAGGTCGAGGCCAGCCCAGACAACATGGTGAAACCCCATCTTTACTAAAAATACAAAAATTAGCCAGGAGTGGTGGTGCATGCCTGTAGTCCCAGTTACTCAGGAGGCTGAGGTGAGAGGATCGCTTAAACCTGGATGGCGGAAGTTGCAGTTAGCCGAGATCTCACCACTGCATTCCAGTCTGGGTGACAGAGACACCAACTCAATTAAAAAAATATATAGAGATAAACAAATTTAGTTCTTGAATGTCGTCGTTCTTACATCATGGATGTCTGATCTAGAAATTTACCTAAAACAAAATCACTTCATGGGGAACAAGAGAGACATTTTGTTCTACATTCTGTTAATGTATCTCTGAAATACACAACTTTTCTCTGATTGAGGTGAGAATTACAACTCATGGAGCAGGGGGTTTGGAAGAGAATTTATTGTGACATACAGAGAATATTGAAGGAATTGCGATGTCAACAAAACTCAGTTTTTTTCTTGAACATGTGTAGAAGTAGACACGTTTCTCCCAGAGAGAAGGCAAGTCTACAAATCTATCTGCTACAGATTTTCCTGGGGGAGAATACGTGGTAAAGTACCTGAGTTTTAAAACATCCTTCTGCTTGAAAAAAAAGAAAAAAATTAAGAGTTGGCAAAGCAATTATTAAGTACATTATATAGTGAAGACATGAATAGCAAAAAAGCAGATGTTTACCTAGAGTAGGTATTAGAATGCAAGATTTTTTAGGATAAATTGAGTGATTGATAGATACTTGCCCTCTGATTATGTACAGTTACCTGGAATTTGATTTCCATGTGAAAATGTTATAAAATATTTTCAATCTTTTTCTAGATATGAAACTTTGAAAATGACCTATATACATTTACGTGTATATGAATATGTGTGGAAAAACAGAATTTGTAGAAATGCTGGTAAGTAAAAAATGCTTGTGTATATTTAACTCTAGAAGTTGACAGGATCAGAAAGAACTCTCTCTTCAAGATAACTTGATGTTTGTGAATTTCAGTTAAGCAAGCTGGGCAGAGATTCATGGAGGCTCATGGGAGCAGAAAGTGAAAGTGTGATGACTAGTTTAGCAGGACAAGTCTGGTGGGAACTTATTTACTGATTTTTTTTTTTTTTTTTTTTAAGAATGATAATTCTAGACCAGACAAAGGGAACGAGCTTCCTGTAATTTAAATAGTAAGTTTACCTGAAGGTTCAGCAAAGCTCAAAATGACCCCTTTATTGGAGAGCCAGTGGTATTCCCAGGACTTTCTGGGCAAGCATCTATTCACACATCCATTTCCCAACACTTTTACAGCCCATAGAATTGTTAGAGGAGAGCCTATATCATAGCATGAGGAATGGGGAAACGACTTTCTTTGGCCCTTCTTTTGACCCAGGGAGGAACGCTGGAAAAGAATGCTTTGTCAAAATATGGAGCAATAAAAAAGTGATAATCTGTGAGTTAATTTCTTATTTAGGTATACATTCAGCTTGAGTATTCTCAATGATTTACCTTGAGATTATAAACAAAAGCTAAAAGATGGCTCATGTCTAGTAACTTGGTTTACTTTTGTCTTCAAAATATTTTAATATCAGGGTAATCCTCTTCTTTTCTGAGTTGTTGATTATTGAACATACGGTCTCTAAAAAGATAATTCCAGAAGTCCATTTGGGTAATATCAAAGACTCAATTATCTCCTTTCATTTAGCATGGCTTAGTAATACTGTCTTGGCAAACGTGTGTTCTTTGCATTATTATTATTTTTTTTGATCAGCAATACATTTGGGAAATTAGAGAAAATAAACGTCATTAAAAACAAAATATCAACTGAACTTGCATGTTTAACATTAATATTTACTTATACAACTTTACAATTTTAAGATACAATTTTCATCTAAAATAGTCTGAAGTTACCACTTGTCGATTTGGTATACGTGTATTGTTATAGAAACTGGCTTATGGCAGTTAAAATGAATAATATATGATTGTCAAAGGATGATGGTCTAATTTGTAGTATTGTTTTATTCTTTGTAATTAATTACTTAATGTTAAAATATTTCCCACAAATCGAAAAAATATTTTCTCTTTGGATGAATGCATCATGTAAAAGTCATTTCTAGTGAAGAAACAACGACTGAAATCTCTATCAGCACATGTTGTTTTGTAAGACAATCTCATTTAGAAGTTGCTAGTTACACTCCTTGCTGTGGAAGAGCACTTGCTGGTAACTACATACTGGGCCTTGGGGAGCAGCTCAGAATTAGTTTCAGGTGTTGCATCAAAATTATGTAGTTGCTGGCTTGGGAGTAGTAGAAAGATTAATTACTTGAAAAGAAAAAGGATACTTTACTCAGGGCTGACATAGCACATGCAGGATTGAGCTCCTTTGGTAAATGAGATGTTTATCAGGGCTGCTCAAACCCACCCCATGAGGTTAATTTTTTGCATTAAGGCAAAGATAATTCCTGATAAAAAGTGAATATACTTTCAAAAAGGATGATATTCCCACTGCCAGGTTAATTTCCTTAAAACTCCACTCTGATCTCATCTCTTCCCTGCTCATCAACTCCCAGTGGTTTTCCACTATCTACAGCATGAGTTTAGCCCTCATAGTCTGACATTCAAGACTCTCAAAATTCTTTTCCATTTTCTGTGTTCAACAGTTGTCACCTGTCACCTTCCTGCCGGTATCCTTTTAACACAATTCAGCTGCACTCCTGCAATTTCTGGACCTCACCTCTCATTTTTTAGAGTTCACACTAGTCACATGGTTCCCTTTTTCCCCGAATGTTCTGATAGCACTTCATCCCTTCCTGCGCATCTCCCTCCCTCCTTCATTTCCCTCTCTGCTTTCTCTCTTCCCTCCTTAAGGGCTTGATGTACTCTAGACTCAAAGTTAGACACAGAAGAAACACAAAGATGAGACATTGTTCCCCATCTCCAGGTGCTTGCCATCTTTTGGGGTAATAGGTAATAAACCAACAATTATGCTATGATGTGATAAAGCTGTGATTGTGGTCGCATAGAGGAAGGGCAGGGCGAGTTAAGGTCAAGGAAGGCTTCCTGGGCGACGTGTCACTTGAACAAACTCCAGAAGGACAAGAAGGAACTAGCCATACGAAAGGAAGACTCACTAATGTTTGCACTCTACGTAGCCTACTACTTGGAGCATAGTAAGTGTCAGCTTCCCGTCCTCTTTTGTTTGTTTGTTTTGGGATTTTTTTGGCTTGTTTTTTGTTTCCCCCTTCCTTTTTTAAAAAATGAAGCATTCCAGCACTTTGGGAGGCCGAGGCGGGTGGATCACGAGGTCAGGAGATCGACACCATCCTGGCTAACATGGTGAAACCCCGTCTCTACTAAAAAATACAAAATATTAGCTGGGCGTGGTGGCAGGCACCTGTGTCCCAGCTACTCGGGAGACTGAGGCAGGAGAATGGCGTGAACCCGGGAGGCAGAGCTTGCAGTGAGCTGAGTTCGAGCTACTGCACTCCAGCCTGGGTGACAGAATGAGAGTCCATTTCCAAAAAAAAAAAAAAAAAAAAAAAAGAAGAAGCATTGTAGGACTTTATCTGTGACTCTGTCATGTCACTGACCATTTTCTGCCTCATACTAGGGTTATCTACTTTCTTGTCCGGGTCTACCTCTACATTATACATTATTTCATGAAGGGAACTTGAAATCTATTTAGGTATGCATCTATTTCTCTGTCTATCCATCTATCTTTGTGGCCTTTTCATATAGAATATAACTTGCATTTAATTGGCATCTAATCTTTTTATATAAAACATTTTAAAACTTTTATTTTAGGTTCAGGAGCATGTGTGCAGGTTCGTTACATAGGTAAACTCACGTTGCAGGGGTTTGTTGTACAGATTATTTCATCACCCAGGTACTAAACCTAGTACACAATAGTTACTTTTTCTGCTCTTCTCCCTCCTTTCACCCTCCACCCTCAAGGAGGCCCCAGTGTCTGCTGTTCCCTTATTTTTGTCCACGAGTTCTCATCATTTAGCTCCCACTTGTAAGAGCATGCAGTATTTGGTTTTTTGTTCCTGTGTTGATTTGCTAAGGGTAATGGCCTCCAACTCCATCCATGTTCTTGCAAAAGACATGATCTAGTTCTTTTTTATGGCTGCATAGTGGTCAGTGGTATACATGTACCACATTTTCTTTAGTCTATCACTGATGGACATTTAGGTTGATTCCATGTCTTTGCTATTGTGAATAGTGATGCAGTAAACCTACACATGCTTGTGTCTTTGTTATGGAGTGATTTATATTTCTTTGGGTATATACCCAGTAATGGGATTGCTGAGTTGAATGGTAGTCCTGTTTTTCGCTCTTCAAGGAATTGCCACACTGCTTTCCACAATGGTTAAACTAACTTATCCTCCCACCAACAGTGTATAAGTGTTTCCTTTTCTCTGCAAACTTGCCAGCATCTGTTATTTTATTTTATTTTATTAACTTTTAAGTTCAGGCGTACATGTGCAGGTTTGTTATATAGGTAAACTTGTGTCATGGGGGTTTGTTGTACAGATTATTTTGTCACCCAGGTATTAAGCCTAGTACCCATTAGTTATTTTTCCTGATCCTCCCTCCTCCTACCCTTCACTCTCCGACAGGCCCTAGCGTGTGTTGTTCCCCTCTGTGTGTCCATGTATTCTCATCATTTACTCCCACTTACAAGTGAGAACATATATTATTTGGTTTTCTGTTCTTGTGTCAGTTTGCTGAGGAAAATGGCCTCCAGCTCCATCCATGTTCCTGCAAAAGACATGAGCTTGTTCTTTTTTAGGGCTGGCTGCATAGTATTCCACAGTACATATGTACCAGTTTTTTTTTTTTTTTTTTTTTGAGACAGAGTCTCGCTCTGTCGCCCAGGCTGGAGTGCAGTGGCATGATCTCGGCTCACTGCAAGCTCCACCTCCTGGGTTCACGCTATTCTCCTGCCTCAGCCTCCTGAGTAGCTGGTACTAGAGGTGCCTGCCACCACGCCCAGCTAATTTTTTTGTAATTTTAGTAGAGACAGAGTTTCACCATGTTAGCCAGAATGGTCTCAATCTCCTGACCTCGTGATCTGCCTTCCTCGGCCTCCCAAAGTGCTGGGATTACAGGCGTGAGCCACCATGCCCGGCCACCACTTTTTTTTTTTTTTAATACAATCTATCACTGATGCACTTTTAGGTTAATTCCATGTCTTTGCTATTGTAAATAGTGTGTAATTAACATATGATTGCATGTGTCTTTATAATAGAGCACTTTATTTTCCTTTGGATATATACCCACTAATGGCATTGTTGGGTCAAATAGCATTCTATTTTTAGAAATAGAAATTTCTAAATTTGTGAGACTATAGGGTTTTTTAGACATAGGATCATGTCATCTGCAAACAGGGATAGTTTGGCTTCCTCTCTTCCTACCTGGATGCCTTTATTTTATTCTCTTCCCTGATTGCCCTGGGCAGAACTTCCAATATTATGTTGAATAGGAGGACATCCTTGTCTTGTGCCAGTTTTCAAGGGGAATGGTTCTAGCTTTTGCCCATTCAGTGTGGTGTTGGCTGTGGGTTTGTCATAGATGGCTCTTACTATTTTGAGGTATGTTCCTTCAATACCTATTTTACAGAGAGTTTTAAACATGAAGCCATGTTGAATTTTATCAAAAGCCTTTTCTGCATCTGTTGGGATAATCATGTGGTTTTTGTCTTCAGTTCTGTTTATGTGATGAATCATATTTATTGATTTGCATATGTTGAACTAACCTTGCATCTCAGGGATAAAGCCTACTTGATCATGGTGGATAAGCTTTTTGATGTGCTGCTAATTTCGGTTTGCCAGTATTTTGTTGAGGATTTTTGCATCAATGTTCACCAAGGATTTGGGGCTAAAGTTTTCTTTTTCTTTTTTGTATCTCTGTCAGGTTTTGGTATCAGGATGAGGATTTGTTATTTTTTTGACTTTTTTTTTTTTTTTTTTTTTTTTTTTTTTGAGATGGAATCTTACTCTGTCGCCCAGGCTGGAATGCAGTGGTGTGGTCTCAGGTCACTGCAATCTCTGCCTCCTGGGTTCAAGCCATTCTCCTGCCTCAGGCTCCTGAGTAGCTTGTACTACAGGTGCCCACCACCACACCTGGCAAATTTTTGTATTTTTAGTAGAGATGGGGTTTCACCATGTTGGTCAGGCTGGTCTCGAACTCCTGACCTCAGGTGATCTGCCTGCCTCAGCCTTCCAAAGTGCTGGGATTATAGGTGTAAGCCACCATGCCTGGCCTTGACTTTTTAGTGATAACCGTTCTGACTGGTGTGAGATCGTATCTCGTTGTAGTTTCGATTTGCATTTCTCTAATGATCAGTGATGTTGAACTTGTTTTCATATGCTTCTTGGCCACATGTATGTCTTCTTTTGAAAAGTGTCTATTCGGCCGGACTCACGTCTAGTGGCTCATGCCTGTAATCCCAGCACTTTGGGAGGCTGAGGCAGGCAGATCACCTGAGGTCAGGAGTTCGAGACCAGCCTGGACAACATGGCGAAACCCTGTCTCTACTAAATATACAAAAATTAGCCAGGTGTGGTGGTGGGTGCCTGTAATCCCAGCTACTTGGGAGGCTGAGACAGAAGAATTGCTTGAACCTGGGAGGTGGAGGTTGCAGTGAGCCAAGACCATGCCATTGCACTCTAGCCTGAGCAAGAAGAGTGAAACTCTGTCTCAAAAAAATAAAAAATAAAAAATAAAAAAAGTGTCTATTCATGTCACTTGCCCACTTTTTAATGAGATTGTTTTTGTTTTTTTCTTGTAAATTTGTTTCAGTTCCTTATAAGATGCTGGATATTAGACCTCGGTTGGATGCATAGTTTGCAAAATTTTTCTCCCATTCTATAGGTTTTCCATTTGTTCTGTTGTGTTTGCTGTGCAGAAGCTCTTTAGTTTAATTAAATCTAATTTGTCTATTTTTGCTTTTGCTGCAATTGCTTTTGGCATCTTTGTCATAAAATTTTTGTCCGTTCCTCCATTCAAAATGGTATTGCCTGGGTGGCACCCAATCTTTTTAATAGATGATGAATAAAGTTATAAAAATAGCTAACCACTTATGTAGCAAGGCATAGGGACAATGTGTCAATGTAAGATGAGGAAGAAAGGCTTGGGGCCTGGAGCACAGCAGGAATGGAGGAAGGTGCAAAGAACCTGTTTTCATATAGTAGGGGCTAGCTTCAGAGTAACAGGCATTTCCATTGAGGAAAGAGGATGGAGAGTGGACCAGAAAGAAGGACGCCAGTTGAAACGGAAGAGTGAAGTCTTGAAAAGTTTATCCATCATATTCATTTAATTATTTTTCCATAATATTTTCTACTCCTTATGTTTGCATTTTTGAATAAAAAAGACTTATTTTCTCATTTCCCCCTACTCTGACCTCCCGCACACAGTACCCTCCCTTTTGAGCTGCCATTGTAAAGAGAAACTCTTTCAAATATCTACAGGCAGAGTAAGTAGCTACAATTTCAAAGTAGAATTATTAACAATTTATGTAAACAATCTTGGTAAAATTAACATATTTACATTTTTAGGGGGACTGTTATTTATTTCCCCTGATATTTTTTGGAAAACCAGTTTGGATACAAAAAGGATAATGTGAAAATCTAAATAGGCCAGTTATATTAGGGCAGGTTAACTTTTGGAACAATCTCTGAATCTTAGAGGCTTAGCAGATATCACTTCGCACACACTAAGACGAATGCTGGTGTTACTGGTCAGGCTGCTTTCCTTGACAGCCCTCAGGGAGTCTGTTGGATGTTCTCTATTTGGCCCTTCTCTGCCTTCCCCTCTCTGCTCTATCACCTCTATGGACCGCATCACATAAACTCCTTTGCCTGTAGCTTCCAGTGGGTTTTTGCCAAAGGGAGGCACTAATAGGAGACTGGAGGTGAGAGGAGAGGCCCACTCAGGTCTTTGTTGTTTCACTCATAGCTCATTTCTCTGTCTGTGGACACGCTCCCATGGCTACAGTTCTTACTAGGTGACATGTGTGTGAATCCCTCCCCTTCTTCTTCCAGACTTGAGTGTGATAACACTTTCCTACAGTTCCTGGCCCCAGGTGTTTCACCATCCTCTGTTAAATCCTGTAACTTTGCCCACTTGTTTCAATAATTCCTTCTTTAAACTGTCTTATTTTTTGGGTGCCCCTGCTATTTACTGCTGGGGTCTTAACTCAAAGAGTGATCCAAATTATTTTCATTTTATGATACTGCTATCGTTGATGCAAGCCATACACGGTTCCTGCTAAAGGGGAAGAGGACCTGTGGGGTCATCTGAAATGAAAGTGTGAAGTCTTAGGGAAGAGAACATGAGCATGTAAGATACTCAGCCATCAAGGCCCATAAAGTGACGCAGATAATTTTTGTTCACCTTCTATTGGCCAGAAGTCATCACATGGCCCCATTTTAAGGCAAGAGAGCTGGGAAATGTGGCCCCTGGTTGAGAAGCCATATTCATCAACAATTCCACAAGGGAGCATGAATCTTCAGTGATCAATTAGCCATCTTTGCCACACCAGAGAATAAAATCAAATAGCCTAAAATAGAGGTATTCATAGAAAGTTTCAAATAACGTATATAAAAAATGAGGACACATAACAAATGAAGACATAGGGAGATATGTAGAGGATTTTGGAAAGATGGTAGCAGTGATACAGTCGTTGAACCTACCTGGACACCACATCCCAATAGAGTAACCAGAATAGCAAGGCCAAAACCCCCTGAAAGATATTTACAACATAACTAGGCGATATGATATCCCCATGTACACCTACATACTACCAGGTAGGAGTAAAAGCTACAAGATCTGTGTGGTATCAGAAATGATGTGGGAGGAAGTAGAAAGAAGTTAGAGGTACTCCTGATACTGTGACAACTTGGAACACCCCACAGCTGCCATCAGGCAATCACTGGAAGCTCAGCAGGCCATTTTGAGCTCAGCAGCAGAAACTGCTGAAAGAATAGGAAATGGGGTAAGGCTAAATAAAAATGCAATGTCAATTGTCACTTAAAAAAGTTATTTGTGGTATTCACTGGAGAAGAACATGTGTGTATATTCACTTCCTTGGAGTGAATTTGCTGAGTCATGGGGTGTATCTGTCTACCCCATGATTCAGCAAATTTACTCCAAGGAATATACCTAAATATACCTAACTAAACTATGCCTGTATGCTTACCAAAAAGATGAAGACTAGAAGATTTGCAGCAGCATTGAACTACTCAAATGTCCATCAACAGTAGAATGGATCAATAAACTGAGATATACTCACTCAATGGAATAGTGTACAGCAATAAGTATGAATGGGCTGCTTTGTAGAGAAAAGAGTATAGGGTGGTAAGATTGGAAGCTTGGAAGTTGTTTGAAAATTGGTAGTAATTACTGTCAACTAGGCAATAGCTCGTGATGACTTGGCTGGGAACAGAGCTCTCAACAATTTGGGGTGAGTTTAACTGTCACATCAGATTTGCTGACATCCTTTAGACATTTGACACTTGCACATTTGAAGCACATGTTCAAATAAAAGGGAACACATTAGAAAGCTACAATTTAGACACCTAACATCACTTCCAAAAATAATCCTATTAGATTGTACTAGCTTCTACTGCCCTTTGTATTTCTGATTAATAAGGAAATCATTTAACTTGATAAAGCCACCTGGGTAGAAAATGATTTTGTCAAAATGGTTGCCTGAGCTTGCTAGTAGTTGAAAAAGATAAATGAAAAACTTTCCTGCTGCTTCTTTCCCATTTAAAAGTTTAGAATGAGTAAATACACCTTTTTCCTTTCTGTCTTTATTTTGTTTAGTAATGCTTTTACAAGTGCTGTTGGAGAAGACAGCCATATTCTAGGAGGTGTCAAGAGAATAAAAATGGATATGGGATGCAAATGCTGTTTCTGTTCTTTAAAAAGCAACTAGCTAACCCAGAAACCATTGCTTGGTACACATGTGTGTGAAACAGAAAGACACAATCTCTTTGGGTCATTTATTGATATGGTGAGATGCAAAGCAAAGAAATTACAGTTATAGCTTAACCAGCACCTGGCCTTTTCCTCCTCCCTAAATCAACCTTGATTTCTACCTTTATCTTTGAAGTTTCTCTTCATGATGCTCCCATTTTTGAGATGGAGTATATTGATTTATAGGTCAAGCACATGAGTTTCTTAAGGCAGAGCACAAATTACTTACTACTTTATTGTTGTTGTTGTCATTGTTGTTTTTGTCTTTGTCTTACCAACTTCAGTTTAAAAGTAAATCTTTCCACAGTGTAAAGTAGACTGACAGAGTGGCCAGCATCCTCAGTGATGGTCTTGATTGGGAAGACAAACTCCAGGTAATTTACTTTAGTGTCCTAGTCTCAGAACTTGTTGGAGAAGGTAGAGCAAAATGGCTAACAGCAATGATTTTAGAAAAACAATGACTTGGTGCCGATTGTGTGCTTTCTTGCTATGTAATCCCAGGTCAATTACTTTACCTCTCTAAGCACTAAGCCTGGCACATAGTAAACATTTAACAACTGTTAGCTAGTTACACTAGTTATTGTAACAGAAAGAATTTAACTATCAGCTATTAGTATTGTTATTAGTAGTTGCCCCTATGTGTATTTATCTAAGCCCCATGGATTGGGCATTTTATTTTATTATTTGAAACAAAGTTTCACTTTGTTGCCCAGGCTGGAGTGCAGTGGCATAACCTATCTCGGCTCATTGCAACCTCCGCCTCCCAGGTTCAAGCAATTCTCATACCTCAGCCTCCTGAGTAGCTGGGATTACAGGTGCCTGCCACCAGGCCTGGCTGATTTTTTGCATTTTAGTAGATACGGGGTTTCACCATGTTGCCAAGGCTGGTCTCGAACTCCTGAGTTCAGGGAATCCACCCATCTCGGCCTCCCAAAGTGCTAGGATTACAGGAGTGAGCCGCCACTGAATTGGGCATTTTAAACCCTAGTGGGACAGTGAGCCCTCCTTTATTTCCTATGAGTGGTAGTGGCACTTTTGGGCCATATAGTTCCAGAAACCAGAAACCTGGGAACCATCATTCACAATTCCTTTTCCTTCCACTGTCACCGCCATTCTCCATCTAGACTCCACATATGGCACATGCACAACAACCAGCGAATTATTTGCTAATTCCTGTCAATTCTAGCTTTGATTTGGCTCCCAGACCAGCTTTTTCCTCTTTATTCACCCCATCCATCAGCAACCTTGGCCCCAGCATTGTTGTCTCTCTTATCTTGGTTCTCTCTCTTCTCTCTCTGTTTTGGTTTTAGAAACAAGGTCTCACTCTGTCACCCAGACTGGAGTGCAGTGGCACAATCATAGCTCATTGCAGCCTTGACCTCCTGGACTGCAGTGAGCTATGACTGTGCCACTAAGATAGGAGGGCTCAAGGGATCCGTCTACCTCAGCCTTCTGAGTAGCTGGGACTACAGGCAAGTACCATTGTTCCTGGCTTGCCCTGGTTCTCTCTCTAACACTCATCTCTCTCTGTTAGATATATACATTTTAGACCAGGTGTGGTGGCTCATGCCTGTAATCCCAGCACTTTGGGAGGCTGAGATGGGTGGATTACGAGGTCAGGAGATCGAGACCATCCTGGCTAACACGCTGAAACCCCATCTCTACTAAACAAAACACAAAAAAAATAGCCAGGCGTGGTGATGGGCACCTGTAGTCCCAGCTACTCAGAAGACTGAGGCAGGAGAATGGCATGAACCTGAGAGGTGGAGCTTGCAGTGAGCCAAGATTGCGCCACTGCACTCCAGCCTGGGCAACAGAGCGAGACTCTGTCTCAAAAAAAAAAAAAAGATATATACATTTTATTTTTTTCTCTCTCTCTACTGTTTACTGCTGTATTTCCAGTACCTGGAACGGTGCCTGGAGAATGTTAAATGCACTTAAATGTTACCTGTTGCATGAAGGAATGAATGTAGAGAGGGAAAGAATGAAAGAACGAAGGCTACTCCCCTCTTTTAGGCCAATATCACATGCACTTGGATTTCTGCAGTCATCTCCTAAGCTCTACCTGTCTCCAGCCTTGCTTTCTACCTTTTATTTTCTGCACTGTAGCCAGAATTGTCTTTCTAAAAGGCGTGTCTAATTTTGCTACTTCCTGGCTAAATTCCCTAGCAGCCTTTGACCACTCTGCCCTTGTTCCTTATTTATCTTTCTTTCCTGGCACTCTTCTCTGACCCTTTGTGGCCTCCCTTCCCTCCAGCTAGATTATTTACCATTCCCTGAATTCATCTCCTTTGAGAAAAGGTGGCTGCTTCTTCCTGGAGTATTCCTCCCTTCCCTGTGCCTCTTTGGTCAGCTACCTTCCTCCAGCCATTGAAGACTCAAGGAACATATCATTTCTCCGTGGAAGCTTTCTGATCAACCTCTGGTGACTAAATTGGCATCAGGCACCTTTCTTGGTGTTACCATAGCACTCTGGCTCCATTGACAGCACTCACCATTTTGTGTTGTAGTGGCCTTTGGAAGGGAACACCTTGAGCTCAGGGAGCTCTGTATTGTCTGTCTCTGCATTTCTTATTCCTCGCAGAAAGACTGACACATGACAGGTGCTTAACAAATGCTTTCTGAATGTCACTATAGCATATCAGGTGACTGTTGAACTGGGAGGTCAGTGTTTTGGGACAGTGTAATCGAGATATAGATGGAACTGTATATGATTAGTTTTTGTTCATTTTTAAAGTTTCTAGGCAGTACTGGCATGGAGTTGTATTTGAGTCTGTGGTTGTGGTTTTATTGAAGCTTCTTCAAATATGGCCATGCTCTCTAATAAATGCCATATAAAGGCTACTTTAAACACAATTACAGAATCTGAGATAACTTGCTTCTAGAGAAACAGTCTTTGGCCTGTGGACAGAGCCACCATAGGCCACAGCTACCCACCATGGTCAACACAGCATGCTGCTGGCTTAGGGCCTTCCATCCACTGGTGCAGAACATGACAGGTAAAGCTGACTTAATGTAACCACCAAGACCCAAATACCTTGCCTCACTACCACAGCACAAGGTTCATGGACACATTTCCTGGCCCTATTGAATGCCTCTCTGCCTAAATATTTTGCTCTTCCCCAGTTCCATGCCTTTGCTCAATTTTTGGCTTGGAATTGAAAAATTTCAATTCCAAACATGAAATGTTGCAGTTATTGAGAATGCACCAAACAAATTATCTCCTTCTTTTCCTCCTGGGTGTATAGCAAAATAGAACATAAGTCAAAGATTAGCAAATGGGAGGCCACAACGCCTTCTTTATTGTGATAAACACTGAGTTGAAGCTGTAACTTATTGTGAGAATCAAGTGGGCTTCCTAAATCTGATCCCAAGAATGAAGTAGCCTCACGCAGTCACAGGTGATGCAGGACTCAGCAGGCCTCCTCATAATGCAGATGGGACGTGGGAGAGCAAGGGAACGCTCCCATGCCTTGTGGGCAGCTCATGCCTGAAGAAAATGCTGGACAAGGTATCTGGCTCGGCTGTGTCACTCCACTTCCCCTTAGGTGTTGGTAAAGCAGTGGAGGTAGGCCAAAGGTGTTACCCTACTTGAGCTCCCTCAGTACGGAAGGAGTGAAGAGTGGGAAGAAGTGTTCCCACCCTGCACCATGCACATAATAAGGACTGAAATAACTTTTATGACTTAATTAATAAAACATAGATTAGGAGATGCTACTGTCCCACATTAGGATTTTGCTCCTTTGAGTTCCTATAGTTGCCTGCTGTACTGGAACACATATGGATGCTAATTTTTCACTAGTAAAGAGAAGACTGGATGAATCATTTATGGATGGCTTATAATGAACTCTAATGATGGTCACATAAAATGTCTGCCTGATTTCTTGCCTGCATTGTAATGCTACCCATCGCAATACAAATTGAAGAAATAGCCATTACATTTACTCAATTTATTTTCAAACTGTAATCCCTTTCAGACTTCTAAGTTAAAGGCCAGTAATGGATACATTGCTTTGACCTTAAGGCATTACTGTTACATTTTAAAAGCTGGCTAATATGGGTCCATGTGATGTTTGTCAGATTTAGAAGCTTGATCACTTAATAATGTCATGGTCCCTATCACTATACAGTGTCAAATGTCCTGCTGAACTGGAGGCTGGTGTTTTGGGTCAGTGTAACCAAGATACAGAGAGAAGTGATGAGGATAGCTGACCTTTCAGATAGTCTTAGGATCTGTGATGTAAAACTGTACCAGCTTGCAGATTTACTTACCCACGGCTCCCAAAGAAAGTACAGGGGTAGTGAAAAAGAGGGAAACACCGTGCCTCTCTATTTACCTATTTATGGCTAGTGGCCATTTCCACGGCAGAGTGGGATATAAAATCTAGGGTTGGGCCAAGTGACTCATGAGGCCCTTTTTGGCTGTTAATGGCAAGCGTTAGGAGGATTCCACTGTTCAGTTTAAAAAGCCACCAAGTCCTTGCTCTGTGCTTGATGTGACCCAGTGGTGAAGTCTATTGCCCACCTAAGGAAGGAGTAGAGGGAAAGGAAAATGGAGAGATGAGAGGGTGCTGTGGAAGAATGAGGAAATGGCCTCATCTTCAGGAGTTTACGTTTAAGCTAAGGAAACAGACAGATGCACATAGTCCTTTGAAGAAGACCAAAAGTTTGGTCAGTAAAAGAGACAGTTGAAGGACATATAAAATACCTTGGTCACATCACTTACCATCTCTGAGACTTCTATCCTTTCTGTATCTCTACATCCTCATTTGTTATCAATACCTATCTTATGGAATTAAGAAAGGGTTATATGAGATGATGCTTACAAGTTTCTTACTGCAGTGGCTGGCCCATAGGAATACCTTTATGAATGTTAGCTTTCAAAAATAATACTACCAGACTCGCATCCTTACATTGTTGTCAAGCAATGTGCCTGGATCATGTTTTCCCTGGTCCTTGAAGAAAAGTTTTGTTGCGTTGACATTTAATGTTACAAGCATTTTGTAGAGAGTTGGCATGAGAAACATTTACTTTCCCCCAAAACAGGGGTTTGCTTTATCCATTTTATGATTCTTCTATAAACACCTGAGTGATAAATCCTTCTAACTCTAGAAGTCAAAGAGAAGAGGGTATGAAAAAGAAACTCACAAAAGAAGAAATACAAACAGCTAATGAATACAGGAAAAAGTAAAGATAACATTAGTAAATAAAAACGGAAACATCAATGAGACATGATTTTCATGGATCCCATTGTAAAGACTGAAATAGTAATTCTCAGTATAAAAGGGAGAAATGGGCCTTCTCATAGTGGTTTAGGTAAAAATTGGTTCAAACTTTCTGGAAAAAAGCTTAATGATATGTATCAAGTAGTCTAAAGTTTTTCTTGGTTCTAACCCAACAATTTCACTGATAGAAATTTATCCTTTGCCTGAGCTTAGGAGTTTGAGACCAGCCTGGGCAACACATGGTGAAACCCCATCTCTGCCAAAGTACAAAAGAAAATTAACCAGGTGTGGTGGTGTGTGCCTGTAGTCCCAACTACTCAGGAGGCTGAGGCAGGAGAATTGTTTGAACTTGGGAGGCAGAGGTTGCAGTGAGCAGATATTATGCCACTGCACTCCAGCCTGGGCAACAGAGCAAGACTCCGTCTCTAAAAAAAAAAAAGAATACTTATGTGTGTGAAAAAACGTATCTTCAGCGTTGTTCTTATTTGCTGTTTCTTCCCCCAAACATCTTTAAATCTCAACAATAGGATGTTGGTTAAATAAATTATGGTATGCAAATACAGTGAAATACTATACATGTATTTTAAGAGCTATTCAATGGTGAAATGCTTTCTTGATATGTTGCATGAAAAAGATCGAGGGGTGATTGAGATTTCATTAAAAGCTTGTACTGGAAAATGACACTCATGATTCCAATTATGTGGAACAATGTTCATAATATGCTATGTAGTTAAGAAAATGGGTTATAAGATCACATTACAGGACAATTATAATTTTATGTAAAAGTGTATTTTCTATGAAACTGAAACTATACACATCAGATGTGAAAAATGATTATTTTTGGAAGCTGGCATTATGTATGATTTAAATTTCATTTTTTTTTCTGTATTTACTGATTTCTCTTTTAAACTGTGGTTTTAATTACACAAGTAATAACATAGTCACTGTAATAAAATATTGAAACAAAACAGAAGTACAGACTAAAAAGTGAAAGTCTGCCTCCCATTGCACTTCCCCTAAGTTCCCCAGACATTGATGCCGTCTTTAGAGAAATGACTAGTTATAGTTTTGAGGTATGTTTCCAGAACCCTTTCTAGGGGGTTCAGGAGCTTCATGCTGCTGAATGTTCTCAGCCATTTATTCTGGGCTCTTCTGCATGTAGCACTCTACTGAATGCCAGGCTCCTCCGAGAGACTGTCAGTGTCCTCTGGCTACACTCAGGGAATAGGGACTCCCTGGGAGTTCTCTCTACCCTTCCTTCCCCTCCATTTTAATGACCGTAAGAACATCGAATTGTGTACCTGTTTCTTCTCTGTTTCTCTCCTTCTCTCAGTCAGCAATACTCCTCCTTTTGAATTCTCTTTACCTTTGGATTTTGAAAATGTTATGCTCAATTTGCTGAGCCTTGGTTTCTAAGGAATTTTTCGGATAATAGAATTCATTCTCAATAAATCTTGGCTTTCAAGACTTTTTTCCCTCCCTCCCTCCTTTTCTCCGTCCTTCCCTCCCTCTCTGCCTCCCTCCCTGCCTTCCTGCCTTCCTCTCTGCCATAGACTAAAACATCTTTATATACAAGTCCTCTGCCTAACACTGACTCCTTTCATTTTGTATTTTCACTAAAACAAGTTTCAGCCTCTAGCTGAATTGGGAGAAGGTCAAATATAAGGAGGGCGAAAGACGGAAGGATACAGTAACATATTTCTAAAAATTTCTTATCAAGCTATAGATTTAAAAAAGTTACACTATATATGCAGATGTTTTAGGTCAGATTTATTGAGGTCTGATTTATGGTTAGTAAAATTTACCCCTTTTAGGTGTGTAGTTGATGATCCTGGTCAAAGACATACAGCCCTGTAATCAAGACTACAACCAAGATATAGAATGTTTCATCACCCAAACCCTTCCTTAGTGCCACTTTGTAGTCAGTCTCTTCCCCTAAATCTTGTCTCTGGCAACCATTGATGTGATCTAGTTTTGCCATTTCTGGAATGTTATATAAGTTACAGTATGTAATTTTTTGAATCTGGCTTGTTTCACTTAGCACGATGCTTTTGAGATATATCCATATTGTGTGTCAGTAGTTCAATCTATCACCAAGTAGTATTACATTTTATGAACATACAACAATTTGTTTATCCATTTCCCAGCTGAGGGACATTTGGGTTGTTTTTAGTTTTTCAATTGTAGATAAAATTACTATAAATATTCATGTATAGTGGTTTTTGTTGTTTGGTTTTTGAGACAAGGACTCACTTTGTTGCCCAGGCTGAAAGGTAGTGGCAGGATCATAGTTCAATGCAGCTTCAAACTCCTGGGCTCAAGTGATCATCCCACCTCAACCTTCTGAGTAGCTGGGACTACACGTGAGAGACAACATACCTGGCTCAACATTTACATATATTCTTTCTCTAGACACATCTTTTCATTTCTCTTAAGTAAATATCTAGAAGTGGGATGGCTGGCTAGTATCAGTGTATGATTCACTTAAAAAATATACTCAAATTTTTTTTCCATAGTGGTTATCCCATTTTGCATTACCACTAGCAATATGAGAGTTCTGGTTACTCCACATTTGAACTAGCCCTCGGTATTGTAAGTTTTTTCTTTCATTTTTCCTTAAAAATATTCTAGCTTTTCTACTATGTGTGTAGTGGTATCTCATTGCAGTGTTAATTTGTACTTCTCTTATTTTTTATGATATTGAGCATCCTGTTGTGTACTTATCTGTCATTGGTATCTTTTCTTGGTGAAGTGTCTATTTACATCAATGCCCACTTTAAAAATTGTGTTTTTTGTTTCTTATAATTGAATTTTAAAAGTTTTAAAAATATATTTTAGATACAAGTCCTTTATGTGTTTGTGAATATTTTCTTCCAGTCTGTAGCTTGTCTTTCACTTTTTTGGCAATGCTTTCCAAAGAGCAGTAGTCCTTAATATTAATGAAGTCCAATTTAGTAATATTTTTCTTTTATGGCTCATGCTTTTTGTATCGTATCTAAGAAAGCTTTACCTTGCCCATGGTTGTGAGCAATTTTCTCTCGTCGTCTTCTCCTCTTCTCTTCTTCTGGTTTCTCCTAGAAGCTTTACAGTTTTAGATTTTGCATTTAGGTGTATGATCATATTGAGTTAATTTTTATATATACGTGGTAAAATTTATGTTCAATTTTTGCATATAGAAGACCAATTGTTCAAGCACTGTTTATTGAAGAGACTGTCTTTTCTCTATTGTATTACCTTGGGCCTTTGTTAGAACTCAATTGACATGTAGGTTAATTTCTGGACTGTTTATTCTGTTCTGTTAATCTACATGTCCTCGTGCCAATACCACATTCTCTTGATTATTATAGCATTATAAGCTGTCTTGAAATCAGGTGGTGAGAGTCGTCAAACTTTGTTTCTCCAAAATTATTTTGGCTATTCTAAGTCCTTTGCTTTTCTCTACAAATTTTAGTCATCTTGTCAATTTCTACAAAAAAAAGCTGAAATTTTCATTGGGATTGCATTAAATTGATAAATCACATTGAAGAGAATTGATTGTTTAACAGTATCGGGTTTTCCCACCTATGAACACGTACCTTCGTCCATTTATTTAGGTATTCTTTAATTTTTCATCATTGTTTTGTGATATTTAGCATTCAAAGAGTGCACATATTTTGTAAAGTTTATCCCTAAATATTTTATGATTTTTGATGCTATTATATATAGCATTTTATTTAAAATTTAAATTTCCAAATTTTTTATGGATAATGTTTAGAAACAAAATTGACTTTTGTATTCTGACTTGTATTTTTCAGCTTTGCTAAACCTACTTATAATTATATTAGAATTTTTTAAAAAAATTATACTTTAAGTCCTGGGATACATGTACAGAACATGCAGGCTTGTGACGTAGGTATACATGTGCTATGGTGGTTTGCTGCACCCATCAACCTGTCAACTACATTAGTTGTTTCTCCTAATGCTATCCCTCCCTTCCCCTCTACCCACAACAGACCCACAACAGGCCCTGGTGTGTGATGTTCCCCTCTCTGTGCCCGTATGTTCTCATTATTCAACTCCCACGTATGAATGAGAACACGTGGTGTTTGGTTTTCTATTCCTGTGTTAGTTTGCTGGGAATGATGGTTTCCAGCTTCATCCATGTCCCTGCAAACGACATGAACTTATTCCTTTTTATGACTGCACAGTATTCCATAGTGTATATGTGCCACATTTTCTTTATCCAGTCTAACATTGATGGGCATTTTGGTTGGTTCCAAGTCTTTGCTATTGTGAATAGTGCCGCAATAAACATATGTCTGCATGTGTCTTTATAGTAGAATGATTTGTAATCCTTTGGGTATATACCCAGTAATGGGATGGCTTTGTCAAATGGTGTTTCTAGTTCTAGATCCTTGAGGAATCGCCACACTGTCTTCCACAATGGTTGAGCTAATTTACACTCCAAGCAACAGTGTAAAAGTGTTCCTATTTCTCCATATCGTCTCCAGCGTCTGTTGTTTCCTGTCTTTTTAATGATCGCCATTCTAACTGGTGTGAGGTGGTATGTCATTGTGGTTTCGATTTGCATTTCTCTAATAACCGGTGATGATGAGGTTTTTTTCACATGTTTGTTGGCCGCATAAATGTCTTCTTTTGAAAAGTATCTGTTTATTGGGAGGCTGAGGTGGGTGATTGTGAGGCCCAGAGATTGAGACCATCCTGCTAACAGGGTGAAACCCTGTCTCTACTAAAAATACAAAAAAATTAGCTGGGCATGGTGGCGGGCACCTGTAGTCCCAGCTACTTGGGAGGCTGGGGCAGGAGAATGGCGTGAACCTGGGAGGAGGAGCTTGCAGTGAGCCAAACCAAGATCACGTCACTGCACTCCAGCCTGGGCACCAGAGTGAGACGCCATCCAAAAAAAAAAAAAAAGAAAAGAAAAGAAAAGAAAAGTGTCTGTTCATATCCTTCACCTGCTTTTTGGTGGGGTTGTTTGTTTTTTTTCTTGTAAGTTTGTTTAAGCTCCTTGTAGATTCTGGATGTTAGACCTTTGTCAGATGGATAGATTCCACAAATTTTCTCCCATTCTGTAGGTTGCCTGTTCATTCTGATGACAGTTTCTTTTGCTGTGCAGAAGTTTAATTTGATCTCCTTTGTCTATTTTGGCTTTTGTTGCCATTGTTTTTGGTGTTTTAGTCATGAAATCTTTGCCCATGCCTATATCCTGAATGGTATTGCCTAGGTTTTCTTCTAGGGTTTTTATGATTTTAGGTCATACGTTTAAATCTTTAATGGATTGTGAGTTAATTTTTGTATAAGGTGTAAAGAAAAGTTCTAGTTTCATTTTTTTTTTGCATATGGCTAGCCAGTTTTCCCAACACTGTTTATTAAATAGGGAATCCTTTCCCCATTGCTTGTTTTTGTCAGGTGTGTCAAAGATCAGATGATTGTAGATGAGTAGTGTTATTTCTGAGGCCTCTGTTCTGTTCCATTGGTCTATATATCCGTTTTGGTACCAGTACCGTGGGAGTTTCGGTTACTGTAGCCTTGTAATATAGTATGAAGTCAGGCAGCGTGATGCCTCCAGCTTTGTTCTTTTTGTTTAGGATTGTCTTGGCTATATGGGATCTTTTTTGTTTCCATATGAAATTTAAAGTAGTTTTTTCTAATTCTGTGAAGAAAGTCAATGGTAGATTGATGGGAATAGCATTGAATCTATAAATTACTTTGGGCAGTATGGCCATTTTGATGATATTGATTTTTCCTATCCATGAGCATGGAATGTTTTCTCATTTGTTTTAGTCCTCTCTTATTTCCTTGAGCAGTGGTTTGTAGCTCTCTTTGAAGAGGTCCTTCACATCCCTTGTAAGCTGGATTCCTAGGTATTTTATTCTCTTTGTAGCAATTGTGAATGGGAGTTCACTCATGATTTGGCTTTCTATTATTAGTGTATAGGAGTGCTTGTGATGTTTGCACATTGATTTTGTATCCAGAGACTTTCCTGAAGTTGCTTATCAGCTTAAAGAGATTTTGGGCTGAGATGATAGGGTTTTCTAAATATACAATCATGTCATCTGCAAACAGAGACAATTTGACTTCCTCTCTTCCTATTTGAATACCCTTTATTTCCTTCTCTTGTCTGATTGTCCTGGCCAGAACTTCCAATACTATGATGAATAGGAGTGGTGAGAGAGGGCAGCTTATCTTGGGCCAGTTTTCAAAGGGAATGCTTCCAGCTCTTGCCCATTCAGTATGATATTGGCTGTGGGTTTGTCATAAATAGCTCTTGTTCTTTTGAGATATGTTCCATCGATACCTATTTTATTGAGAGTTTTTAGCATAAAGCGATGTGGAATTTTATCAAAGGTCTTTTCTGCATCTATTGAGACAATCAAGTGGTTTTTGTCATTGGTTCTGTTTATGTAATGGATTATGTATATTGATTTGCATATGTTGAACCAGCCTTGCATCCCAGGGATGAAGCCGACTTGATCGTGGTGAATAAGCTTTTTAATGTGCTGCTGGATTCAGTTTGCCAGTATTTTATTGAGGATTTTCACATTGATGTTCATCAGGGATATTGGCCTGAAATTTTCTTTTTTTATTGTACCTCTGCCAGGTTTTGGTATCAGGATTATGCTGGCCTCATAAAGTGAGTTAGGGAGAATTCCCTCTTTTTCTGTTGTTTGGAGTATTTTCGGAAGGAATGGTACCAGCTCCTCTTTGTACCTCTGGTAGAATTCAGCTGTGAATCTGTCTGGTCCTGAGCTTTTTTTGGTTGGTAGACTATTAATTACTGCCTCAATTTCAGAAATTGTTATTGGTCTATTCAGGGATTCGACTTCTTCCTGGTTTAGTCTTGGGAGGGTGTATGTGTCCAGGAATTTATCCATTTCTTCTAAATTTTCGAGTTTATTTGCATAGAGGTGTTTATAGTATTCTCTAATGGTAGTTTGTATTTCTGTGGGATCAGTGGTGATATCCCCTCTATCATTTTTTATTGTATCTATTTGATTCTTCTCTTTCCTTTTTTATTAGTCAGGCTGTGGTGTATCTATTTTGTTAATCTTTTTTTTTTTTTTTTTTTTTTTTTTTTTTTTTTAAACCAGCTCCTGGATTTATGGGTTTTTGAGGGGTTTTTCATGTCTGTATCTTCTCCAGTTCTGCTCTGATCTTAGTTATTTCTTGTCTTCTGGTAGCTTTTGAACTTGTTTGCTCTTGCTTCTCTATTTCTTTTAATTATGATGTTAGGGTGTTGATTTTAGATCTTTCCCACTTTCTCCTGTGGAGATTTGGTGCTATAAATTTTCCTCTCAACACTGGTTTAGCTGTGTCCCAGAGATTCTGGTACATTGTGTCTTTGCTCTTATTGGCTTCAAAGAACTTACTTATTTCTGCCTTAATTTCGTTATTTACCCCATAGTCATTGAGGAGCAGGTAGTTCAGTTTCCATGTAGTTGTGCGGTTTGAGTGAGTATCTTAAACCTGAGTTGTATTTTGATTGTACTGTGGTGTGAGAGATTGTTTGTTATGATTTCCATTCTTTTGTATTTGCTGAGGAGTATTTTACTTCCAATTATGTGGTCAATTTTAGAATTAGTGCTATGTGGTGCTGAGAAGAATGTCCATTCTGTTGATTTGAGGTGGAGAGTTCTGTAGATGTCTTTGTTAATTTTCTGTCTTGTTGATCTGTCTAATATTGACAGTGGAGTGTTGAAATCTCTCACTATTATTGTGTGGGAGTCTAAGTCACACTGTTGGTCTCTAAGAACTTGCTTTATGAATCTGGGTGCTTCTGTATTGGCTGCATATATATTTAGGATAGTTAGCTCTTCTTGTTGCATTGATCCCTTTACCATTATGTAATGCCCTTCTTGGTCTTTTTTGATCCTTGTTGGCTTAAAGTCTGTTTTATCAGAGACTAGGATTGCAACCCCTGCCTTTCTTTTGCTTTCCATTTGCTTGGTAAATATTCCTCCATCCCTTTATTTTGAGCTTGTGTGTCTTTTCACATGAGATGGGTCTCCCAAATACAGCACACTAATGGGTCTTGACCCTTTATCCAATTTGCCAGTTGGTGCCTTTTAATTGGGACATTCAGCCCATTTACATTTAAGGTTAATAATGTTATGTGTGAATTTGATCCTGTCATTATGATGCTAGCTGGTTATTTTGCCCTTTAGTTGATGCAGTTTCTTCATAGTGTCGACAGTCTTTACATTTTGGTTTGTTCTTGCAGTGGCTGGTACTGTTTTTTGCTTTCCATATTTAGTGCTTCCTTTAGGAGCTCTTGTAAGTCAGGCCTGGTGGTGACAAAATCCCTCAGGATTTGCTTGTCTGCAAAGGATTTTATTTCTCCTTCGCTTATGAAGCTTAGCTTAGTTTGGCTGGATATGAAAGTCTGGGTTGAAAATTCTTTTCTTTAGGAATGTTGAATATCGGCCCCCATTCTCTTCCTGCTTGTAGGTTTTCTGCTGAGAGATCCACTGTTAGTCTGATGGGCTTCCATTTGGGGGTAACCTTATCTTTCTCTCTGGTTGCCCTTAACATTGTTTCCTTCATTTCAACCTTGGTGAATCTGATGATTATGTGTCTTGGAGTTGCTTTTCTTGAGGAGTATTTTTGTGGTGTTCTCTGTATTTCCTGAATTTGAATGTTGGCCTATCTTGCTAGTGATAAGTGACAAAGTGCTAGCAGCCCTCACTCTCAGCGCCTCCTTGGCCTCAGCATCCACTCTGGCGGGGCTTGAGGGACCCTTCAGCCTGCCAAGGCACCCTGGGAGCCCCTCTCTGGGCTGGCTGAGACCAGAGCCCCCTCCCTCTGCTTGCTGGGAAGTGTGGAGGGAGAGGCTCAGGCTCAGGCAGGAACCGGGGCAGGAACCGGGGCTGCGCCCTGCCCTCCCGGACCAGTGTAAGTTCCTGCCCGCATGGGCTCCGTGGGCCCGCACATGGAGCCTCCGCAGGCATCTGTGGCCCAGGGCAGTAAGGGGCTTAACACTCGGGCTAGCAGCTGCGGCAGTTGTGCTGGGTCCCCCAGCAGTGCTGGCCTGCCAGGGCTGCACTCAAATTCTCCCGGGGTTTGGCTGCCTCCCGGCGGGGCAGGGTTCCAGACCTGCAGCCCGCGGTGTCTGAGCTCCTCCCGCTGTGGTGGGCTCCCCCGCGGCCTGAGCCTTCCAGACGGGCGCCGCCCCCTGCTTCCTGGGGCCCAGTCCCATCAACAGTCCAAGGGCTGAAGAGTGCAGGCGTGGCTCGGGACTGGTGCTCTACCTGCAGCCCTGGTGCAGGATCCACTGGGTGAAACCAGCTGGGCTCCTGAACTGGATGGGGTCTTGGAGAACTTTTATATCTAGCTGGAGGATCGTATGTGCACCAATCAGCACTCTGTGTCTAGCTCAGGGTTTGTAAATACACCAATCAGCACTCTGTGTCTAGCTCAGGGTTTGTGAATACACCCATTGGTACTCTGTATCTAGCTAACCTAGTGGAGACTTGGAGGACTAACACTCTGACTCTGTGTCTAGCTCAAGGATTGTGAATGCACCAATCAGCACTCTGTGTCTAGCTGAAGGTTTATAAATACACCATCAGTACTCTGTGTCTAGCTCAAGGTTTGTAAATGCACCAATTGGTACTCTGTATCTATCTAACTCTGCATCTAGCTAACTAGTACTCTGTGACTCTGTGTCTAGCTCAAGGATTGTAAACGTACCAATCAGCACTCTGTCAAATCAGACCAATCAGCTCTCTGTAAAATGGATCAATCAGCAGGATGTGGGTGGGGCCAGATAAGGGAATAAAAGCAGGCTGCAACCTGCTCGGGTCCCCTTGCACAATGTGGAAGCTTTGTTCTTTTGCTGTTTGCAATACATCTTGCTGCTGTTCACTCTGGGTCCATGCTGCCTTCATGAGCTGTAACACTCACCGTGAAGGTCTGCAGCTTCACTCCTGAAGGCAGCGAGACCACGAACCCATTGGGAAGAATGAACAACTCCAGACGCGCTGCCTTTAAGAGCTGTAACACTCACCAGGAAGGTCTGTAGCTTCACTCCTGACAGCGAGACCGTGAACCCACCAGAAAGAAGAAGCTCCAGACACATCTGAACGTCTGAAGGAACAAACTCCGGACACCCCATCTTTAAGAACTGTAACACTCACCACGAGGGTCCGCGGCTTCATTCTTGAAGTCAGTGAGACCAAGAACCCACCAATTCCGAACACACTAGGTTGGGAAGTTCTCCTGGATAATATTCTGAAGTGTGTTCTCCAACTTGGTTGCATTCTCCCTATCACTTTCAGATACACCCGTCAAACATAGATTTGGTCTTTTCACATTGTGCCATATTTCTTGGAGGCTTTGTTTGCTCCTTTTCCTTCTTTTTTCTCTAATCTTGTCTTCATGCTTTATTTCATTAAGTTGATCTTCAGTCTCTGATATCGTTTCTTCTGCTTATCGATTCGACTATTGATACTTGTGTATTCTTCACGAAGTTCTTGTGCTGTGTTTTTCAGCTCTATCAGGTCATTTATGTTCTTCTCTAAATGGGTTACTCTAGTTAGCAATTCTTTTAACCCTTTACCAAGGTTCTTACCTTCCTTGCATTGGGTTAGAACATGCTCCTTTAGCTTAGAGGAGTTTGTTATTACCCACCTTCTGAAGCCTACTTCTGTCAGTTCATCAAACTCATTATCTGTCCAGTTTTGTTCCCTTGCTAGGAGTTGTGATCCTTTGGAGGAGAAGAGGCATTCTGGTTTTTGGAATTTTCAGCCTTTTTGCACTGGTTTTCATCATCTTCGTGATTTATCTACCTTTTGTCTTTGCTGTTGGTGAACTTCAGGTGGAGTTTTTGTGTGGTTATCCTTTTTGTTGATGTCAGTTCCTTCTAACAGTCAGGCCCTTCTTCTGCAGGTCTGCTAAAATTTGCTGGGGTTCCACTTCAGACCCTATTTGCCTAGGTATCACCAGCAGAGGCTGCAGAACAGCAAAGATTGCTGCCTGCTCCTTCCTCTGGAAACTTCATCCCAGAGGGGCACCCACCAGGTGCCAGCTGAAGCTCTCCTGTTTGAGGTGTCTGTCGACTCTTTTGGGGAGGTCTCTCTCTCTCAGGAGGCATGGGGTCAGGGACCCATCTGAGGAGGCAGTCTGTCCCTTAGCCGAGCTTGAGCACTGTGCTGGGCGATCCACTGCTCTCTTCAGAGCCAGCAGGCAGAATTGTTTAAGTCTGCGGAAGCTGCACCCACAGCCACCCCTTCTCCCAGGTGCTCTGTCCCAAGGAGCTGGGAATTTTATCTATAAGCCCCTGACTGGGGCTGCCGCCTTTCTTTCAGAGATGCCCTGCCCAGAGAGGGGGAATCTAGAGAGGCAGTCTGGCTACAGTGGCTTTGTGGCACTGCAGTTGGCTCTGCCCAGTCCGAACTTCCTGGCACTTTGTTTACAAAGCTGTGAAGGAAAACCACCTACTGAAGCCTCAGGAATGGCAGACTCTCCTCCCCACACCAAGCTTGAGCATCCCAGGTCCACTTCAGACTGCTGTGCTGGCAGCTAGTATTTCAAACCAATGGATCTTATATGGGGGTGGGATCCGCTGAGCAAGACTACTTGGCTCCCTGGCTTCAGCCTCCTTTCCAGAGGAGTGAATGGTTCTGTGTCGCTGGGGTTCCAGGTGCCATTGGAGTACCCCCAAAAATAATAATAACAACTCCCACAGATAGCTCAGTGTCTTCCTAGTTTTGTTTTTCAAGCTCAGGGCACTTGTGGTGTAGTCACCTGAGGAAATCTCCTCGTCTGTAGGCTGTGAAGACTGTGGGAAAAGCCTAGCATCTGGGCTAGAGTGCACCATCCCTCATGGCATGGTCCCTCACAGCTTCCCTTGGCTAGGTGGGTGAGTTTCCCAACCCCTTGTGCTTCCTGGGTGAGGCGATGACCCATCCTGCTTCAGCTCGCCCTCCATGGGCTGCACCCACTGTGTAACCAGTCCCCATGAGATGAATCGGGTACCTCAGTTGGCAATGCAGAAATAACCTGTCTCCTTCGTTGGTTTTGCTGGGAGATGTAGGATGGAGCTGTTCCTCTTTGGTCATCTTGCCTGGGATATCTCTTATCAGAAATTTTGTAGGTTGTTTGGGACTTTCTTTGTAGACAGTCGTTTTTTATTTCTAATCTTTTATTTTTTTGCTGTTTCTGATGAAGCCCTCTAATACAATATACAATAAATATACAATAAGAATAGTAAGAGCAGACATCCTCAATATGATTATTATTACTTTTTAAAATTATTGTCCCTTTCTTTTTTTTTTTTTGAGACAGAGTCTTGCTCTGTGAACCAGGCTGTAGTGCAGTGGCATGATCATGGCTCACTGCAGCCTTGACTTCCCAGGCTCAAGAGATCTTCCCACTTCAACCTCCTGTGTAGCTGAGACCACAGGCAAGCACCACCATGGCTGGCTAATTTTTTATTGTTTGTCGAGATGGGGTCTCCTTATGTTGCCCAGGCTGGTCTTAAACTCCTGGTTTCAAGTGATCCTCCTGCCTTAGCTTTCCAAAATGCTAGGATTACAGGCATGAACCATGACACCCAGCTATTGTCACTTTAGTAGATGAAAATGGTGAATTATTATTAGCATTTGAATATGCCTGGTTACTAGTAAAGCTGAATATATGTATTAACTATAGTAATGCACTGCATAATGATGTTTTGGTCAATGATGAACTGTATATGAGACAATAGCCCTGCAAGATTATAATGGGTCTGAAAAGTTCCATTTACCTAGTGACATAATGTCTTAGTACAACACATTACCTTTTCTATGTTTAGATATAATTGCCTACAATATTCAGTATAGTAACATGCTTTCCAGATTCGTAGCCTAGGAGCAATAGGCTCTGCCCTACAGCCTAAGTGTACAGTAGGCAGTACCATCTAGATTTGTGTAAGTACACTCTATGAGGTTCACACAATAACAAAATTGCCTAATGACACATTTATTACAATGTACCTCTGTTGTTAGTGTTACTGAATGCCAGAAGTTTGGTCTAGGTCCTGCTGCTGGCTGCACAGCAAGCCAATGACTGAGACAAGCATTGCCAAGGAGGAAGGCTTTATTGGATGCTGCAGTCAAGGAGACGGGAGATCAGTCTCAAATCCATCTCCCTGACCCACTAAAATTTAAGGCTTTACATAACAGGGAAGAAGTGTAACAATGTGTTGGAAAACAGGAACTAGAGAAGTGTAAGGAAACAAAATGAGGGGTCTGTGATCTGGTGAGTTTCAGTTCTTTGATACTTTTTGAGAAGCCTGAGGGGTCCTTTCTTGAGGAAGGAACTCAGATAAAACAAATGTAAGCTTTAAGCTTTAAGACCAGAGGGTCAGTTTCTATGTTTATCCAAAATAACTGTCTATGTGACTGGTCCCAGGCTGTGGACCAGTGCCAGTCAGGGGCCTGTTAGGAACCAGGCTGCACAGCAGGAGGTGAGTAGCAGACAAGCCAGCATCACCACCTGAGCTCCACCTCCTGTCCTATCAGCAGTGGCATTAGATTCTCATAGGAGAGAATCTAGCAAACCCTATTGTGAACTGCACATGCTAGGGATCTGGGGTGCTCAATCCTTATGAGAATCTAAAAATAAATTTAATGTGCTTGAGTCATCCTAAAAGCATCCCTCCACCTCCACCCCAACCCCCTCAACCCCACTTCCTGTCCGTGGAAAGACTGTCTTCCACAAAATCAGTCCCTGGTGCCAAAAAGGTTGGAGACTGCTGGTCTATGGGACTATTGGGGTTGTTTTCATTAAACGGTGAATGACTATATGTGTATTTTTTGATAATTACCTCCATATATCCTTTGTAAATTTTTACATTGGTTATTTAGCTTCTCTTATTTGATTTGTAAGTAATCTCTAGGTAATGAAGTTATTAATCTTGTGTATGTTGTGACTATTTTCTCCCCGTATGTTACTCATCTTAATTTAATATGGCGGGCTTCATTCAGGGTATAGAAATTTTAAATATCGTACAGTCACATGTGTCAGGTCTTTTTTCTTTTATGATTTCTGGGTCTGTAGCTCACTTAAGGGTGCCTTTTTCACTCCAAGGCAATACAAATGTTATCTTATATTTTTTTCTTATACTTTTATACTTTTGCTTTTCAACATTTAGTTTTTTAATCCATCTGGAATTGCTCTTTCTGCATGGTGTATGCAAGATGTAGCTTTATAATTACATAAATGGCTTACCAGTTGTTCCAACACTCATTTAATTAAATAGCTCATACTTTTTTCACTTCTTTGAGATGCCATATTTATCTTTTACCAAATGTTCATATATTGATGATCATGTTTTTGGATACTGACTTTTGTCCCTTTGAGGGGCAGGATTCCTCCTGTGGTGGAATTCTACTATGGCAGTTTCTGCAGAGGGGCTCGTTCAACATTTAAGCCAGTTCCTTTCAAATGTGAGAAGGCTAAAAGCTACACTGCACAGCTTCTCTTGCAGTTGCAGTTCTGTTTGAGATTTAATATTTGGAAGGAGAAAATGGAACACAGTGTTTTGGAGGCTGCTCTTTGCCATCTGCTGGCAAGCACAGAGGAGGGTGCATTTGAGTTTTCTACCATAACTGTGGCGGAGTGCCTTGGTCTGGCTCCACCTTGATACGGATTGTGACAAATGGGAGGCATTATGCAGCCAGGAACTTCCTGATTCTGCAAGGCGCAGCTGCTCTTCTGGTGGCCTGATTGAGGCTTTGGAAGATGTTCCTGGAAACTCAGCCTAAGTTCTGTTTTGTTCACTTTCCCAATGGTTCTGGAACTGTACTTCATATCTAGAATGATTCTTCTTATGCTAATTAGATAGATTCTGTTTTTTGAAAATGAGCACTGACACAATACATCTGTCATCATGTTTATTCTTTGCCAGAAAGTTCTGGTTAGGCTGGGCACAGTGGCTCATGCCTGTAATCTCAGCACTTTGGGAGGCCGAGGCGAGAGGATTGCTTGAAGCTAGAAGTTTGAGAGCAGCCTGGCCAACATAATGAGACATTGTCTGTACAAATAAAGTGAATTAACTTTATTTAAGTTAATAGTGAAATTTGGTGTGCAACTGTAGTCCCAGCTACTTGGGAGGCTGAGGCAGGAGGATTGCTTGAGCCCAGGAGTTTGAGGCTGCAGTGAGCTATGATTGTGCCACTGCACTCCAACCTGGACAACAGAGCAAGACCTCATATCTTAAAAAATTCTGGTTAAAGTTTTTTCTAAACTGATAAATTTTTAAATTATTTAGTTAGGTTCTATTTTAAGAAATAACTGTTGGGTATTTAAGTGGCATTGCATTATATTTAAGATTAAATTTATGGAACTCATATCCTTCAAATAGAAAAGCTTTTTACCCAAAATATGGTATGCCTACTTATTAATGTTTCTACAAGTTCTTCAACTTCAAAATATTATAACTTTCTTCATTTGTGTCTTGCACATTTTATGTTGAGTTTATTATTGGGCATTTTAAAGCTTATGGTTATTGTGAACAACAATTTTTCCTTATATTTTTCTAAGTAATTTTTCTTAGTATATTAATTGAAGTTAAATTGGTATAATAAAGAGACCCCAAGTAGAATGAAGCATCAAGGAAGGTAGAAGTTTATTGCTTTTTCACAAAACATTCCAGCTGGCCTAGGACTAGGTTCCATGAAGCTATTTGTGGACCTGGGTTCCTCCCATCTTGTTGCTCTATCATTTTCTAGGGTGTCATTCTCATTCACATGGTTAAATCTGAGTTGCTGCTTTGTGCATTTTAACTCCAGTTTAGGGCTTGAAATGCACCCTAAAATGTCCAAGCCCAGTTAAAAAGTCCAGGGCCAGACATGTCTTTTTAATCAAATGAGCTAGAAGTAGCCTGTATAATTTCCTCTTGGAATCCAGTAGTGAGAAATTAGGCACATGGCCATAGCTGGCCAGAAGAGACTTTGGGAATTGTAGTCTATAGCTGGGTTGCTCTCAGCAGTTAAAACTCTATTCATGGGAGAAATGGAGAGAAATAATTTGAGTGGCAACCCTCCTAAAAACAATCCCTAAGACTAAGACTTGGGTGGGGAAGAGGAACTTATTTGAGAAGGAGATTCCAGGAGGCAATGTGAACCTATAGGAAAGAAATAGAGGGTAGGAAACCAATATGAGTACATCTGTGAACGTGACACTGCTTAGGCAGCTGGGGCTCACCTCCCCTGGGGACACTCTGATAAACTGTGCAGAATGCATCTCAGAATTGATATACAAAGGAGAGGAAAAGCTCGGGTATTTATCATGAACTCCCATTCCTCAGTGGTTAAATGTGGCTCCTGGACCATCAACTTCTGTGGGCTGACTGGTCCGTGGCAGAGAGCATCCTAAGGCAGACAGGCACAGGAAACCACTGGCATTGTCGAGAGCAGTCAACAGAGGTCTTCGCCAGAGGGCCAAGAGGATGAGGATAGTGCAATAGCAGCATTTGCTACAGTTGCTGGGGACAGCATACTTTTCCTGTAAGGGCCAGATAGTGTTTTAGGCTTTGCAGGCCATGTAGTTTCTGTCACAACTACTCAAATTTGCAATTGTAGAGTGAAAGCTGCTGTAGACAATGTGTAATATAAATAAGCATGGCTGTGTTCTGATTATACTTTATTTCTGGACACTAATATGTTGATTTCATATACTTTTCACAGGTCACAAAATATTTATTTTGTTTTATTTTTTATTTTTGTGCATACATAGTACATGTATATATTTATGGGGTACATAAGATACAAGCATATAATATGTAACAATCACATCACATTAGGGTAAACAAAATATCCATGACCTCAAGTATTTATCTTTTCTTTGTGTTACAAACAATCCATTTATACTCTTTTAGTTATTTAAAAATGTACAATAAATTATTGTTGACTGTAGTCACCCTGTTGTGCTATCAGATACTACATCTTACTTATTCTATCTAAGTACATTTTTGTACTCATTAACCATCCTCAGTCTGCCCTCACCCCTGGGCCCACTACCCTTACCAGCCTCTGGTAACCATCATTCTATACTCTATCTCCTTGAGTTCAACTGTAATTAGCTCCCACAAATAAGTGAGAACATGTGAAACTTGTCTTTCTGTGCCTGGCTTATTTCGCTAAACATAATAACTTCTAGTTCCATCCATATTACAAATGACAGGATCTCATTCTTTTTTATGGCTGAATAGTACTCCATTGTGTATATGTACTACATTTTCTTTATCCATTCATCTATTGTTAGACACTTAGGTTGCTGCCAAATCTTGGCTATTGTGAATAGTGCTACAATAAACATGGGAGTACAGATACCTCCTTGATATATTGCTTTTTTAAAAAAAATTTTCCTTTTGGGTATATACCTAGCAGTGGGATTGCTGGATCACATGGTAGCTCTATTTTTAGTTATTTGAGGAACCTTCAAACTGTTCTCCATAGTGGTTGTACCTACTTACGTTCCCACCAACAGTGTATGAGAGTTTCCTTTTCTCCGCATTCTCACCGGCATTTGTTATTGCCTGTCTTTTGGATAAAAGCCATCCTATGAGATGATACTTCATTGCAGTTTTGATTTGCATTTTTCTGATGATCAGTGATGTTGAGCACCTTTTCGTATACTTGCTTGCCATTTTTATGTCTTCTTTTGAGAAATGTCTATTCAGATCTTTTGCCCATTTTTAAATGGGATTATTAGATTTTTTCCTATAGAGTTGTTTGAGCTCCTCCTATATTCTGGTTATTAATCCCTTGTCAGATGGGCAGTTTGCAAATATTTTCTCCCATTCTGTGGGTTGTCTCTCCACTTTGTTGATTGTTTCCTTTGCTGTGCAGAAGGTTTTTACTCTTGATATGATCCCATTTGTCTATTTTTGCATTGTTGCCTGTACCTGTGAGGTACTGCTCAAGAAATCTTTGCTCACTCCAATGTCCTGGAGAGTTCCCCCAATGTTTTCTTTTAGTAGTTTCATAGTTTGAGATCTTAGATTTAAGTCTTTAATCCATTTTGATTTGATCTTTGCATATGGCAAGAGATAGGGTTCTAGTTTCATTCTTCTGTATATGCATATCCAGTTTTTCCAGCACCATCTCTTGAAAAGATTGTACTTTCCCTAATGTATGTTCTTGTAGCCTTTGTCAAAAATGAGTTCACTGTAGATGTATGAATTCATTTTTGGGCTCTCTATTCTGTTTCACTAACCTATTTGTCTGTTTTTATGTCAGTACTATGCCTTTTTGGTCACTGTAGCTCTGTAGTATGACTTGAAGTCAGGTAATGTGATTCCTTTGGTTTTGTTCTTTTTGCTTAGGATTGCTTTAGCTATTCTGGGTCTTTCGTGGTTCCACATAAATTTTAGGATTGTTTTTTCTGTTTCTGTGAAGAATGTCATTGGTATTTTGATTTGGATTGCATTGGTATTTTGATTGTAGATTTCTTTGGGGAGTATGGACATTTTAACAATATTGATTCTTCCTATTTATGAACATGGCATATCTTTCCATTTTTTTGTGTGTCCTCTTCAATTTCTTGCAACAATGTTTTATAGTTTGTGTTGTAGAGTTCTTTCACTTCTTTGGTTAATTCCTAGGTGTTTAATTTTATTTGCAGCTGTTGTAAATGGGATGACTTTCTTTCTTTATTTTTCAGATTGTTTGCTGTTGGCATAGAAAAGATGCTCCTGATTTTTATATGTTGATTTTGTATCCTGCAACTTTACTAAATTTGTTTATCACTTCCAATAGTTTTTTTGGTAGAGTCTTTATGTTTTTCCAAATATTAATTCATATCATTTATGAACAAGGGTAATTTGATCTTTTTAGTGTGTTGCTGAATTCAGTTTGCTAGTATTTGTTTGAGGACTTTTGCATAAATGTTCATCAGGGATATTGGCCTGTAGTCTTTATTTTTATTTTTTAATGTTTCTTTGTCTGGTTTTGGCATCAGGATCATACTGGCCTCATAGAATGAGTTTGGAAGCATGTTGTCCTTCTCTGTTTTTCAGAATAGTTTGAGTAGGATTGGTACTAGTTCTTTACATGTTTGGTAAAATTCAGCAGTGAGGTCATTAGGTCCTGGGCTCTTCTTTGCTGGGAGACTTTTTATTATGGTTCGATCTCATTATTTGTAATTGATCTGTTCAGGTTTTGGATTTCTTCATTGTTCAATCGTGGTAGGTTGTATGTGTCTAGGAATTTACCCATTTTTTCTAAGTTTTCCAATTGATTGATGTACAGTTGCTCAAAGTAGCCTTTAATGACCCTTTGCATTTCTGTGGTATCAGTTACAACATCTCCTTTCATGTCTCTGATTTTATGTATTTTGGTCTTCTCTCTTTTTTTCTTAGTCTGGCCAAGGGTGTGTTGATTTTATCTTTTAAAAAAACTAATTCTTTTGGGTTGGTCTTTTGTATTGTTTTCTTTATTTTAATTTCATTTATTTCTGCACTGATCTTTATTATCTATTCTATTAATTTTGGGTTTGGATTGCTCTTGCTTTTCTAGTTCTTTAAGATTCATTGT
Source organism: Chlorocebus sabaeus (assembly GCF_047675955.1). Classification (NCBI taxonomy): domain Eukaryota; kingdom Metazoa; phylum Chordata; class Mammalia; order Primates; family Cercopithecidae; genus Chlorocebus; species Chlorocebus sabaeus. Next base: position 34,902,895 of record NC_132918.1, on the reverse strand, counting down.
GAGGTAGTTTATTTGAAGTTCTTCTACTTTTTAAATATAGGCACTTAATATCTATAACCTTTCCTCTTAGTTGTGCTTTTGGTGTTTCCCATACATTTTGGTATGTTTTGTTTCCATTATTATTTGTTTCAAGAAATTTTAAAATTTCCTTCTTAATTTCTTCATTAACCTACTGATCATTCAAGAGTATATTGTTTAATTTTCATGTGTTTACTTAATTTCCAAAATTCCTGTTGTTATTGACTTCTAGTTTCATTCCATTGTAGTCAGAGAAGATACCTGATATAATTTTAATTATTTTTGGATTTTTTAAAGGCTTGTTTTGTGGACTAACATGTAGTGTGTATCCTCGAGAATGATCCATGTGCTGAGGAGAAAAATGTGTATTCTGCAGCCATTAAATGAAATGTTCTGTAAATATTGATCAGGTCTATTTGGTTTATAGTACAGATTAAGTCTGATGTTTCTTTGTTGATTTTCTGTCTGGGAGATTTGTCCAATGCTGAAAGTGGGATGTTCCAGTCTTACTGTATTGTATTAGGGTCTCTCTCTCTTTAATAATATTTGCTTTGTGTATCTTGCTGCTCTAGTGTTGGGTGGAGTGCCATATACTGACACTCAAGTCACAGGACAAAGTCCTTCGCACCCTCCCCTCCCCTTTCTAGAAGTAGAGGAGTCTCCCCATGGCTACCACCAAACAAGGTGCACAGCTAGTACTACTGACTATTGCTGATGTCCATTTGATTCCCCAAGTCTCCTCAGTCAGCTTATGGTGAATACTGGCAGGCCTGGGGCTCTGTTTTCTGGCCATTAAACTCTCTTCTGGCCTAGGACCAGAAGATCCAGATCATGGACCTTAGGAGTCCTCTTGGTGCTCTACCCCTCTGTGGCTGAGCTTGTGCCTAAGCTGTAAGAGAAAGTCCCCGTGACTCTTCTTTCTCCTTTTATCAAGCGGAATGACTCCCTCCCTGTATCCACCACAGGTGGGAATGTGCTGGATCACACCTGAAGCTGGCACATCTCTAAGTCTCACCCAAGACCCACAGTGAGTGTTGCCTGGGTACTGCTCCTATTTATTTAGGGCTCAGTTGCTTTTTAGTCAGCAGGTGATATATCCTGCCAGGAGTGAGTTCTTTCCTTCAAGGCAGCAGATTCCCTTCTGGCCCATAGTGTGTCTAGGAATGCTGGTGTGTCTGGAATTGGTTCCTTCTGGTGGGTTCTTGGTCTCGCTGACTTCAAGAATTAAGCCGTGGACCTTTGTGTGAGTGTTACAGCTCTTAAAGATGGTGTGTCCGGGCTGGGCACGGTGGCTCATGCCTGTAATCCCAGCACTTTGGGAGGCCGTGGTGGACAGATCATGAGGTCAGGAGATCAAGACCATCCTGGCTAACATGGTGAAACCCCATCTCTACTAAAAATACAAAAAATTAGCCAGGTGTGGTGATAGTCCCAGCTACTTGGGAGGCTGAGGCAGGAGAATGGCGTGAACCAAGGAGACAGAGCTTGCAGTGAGCTGAGATCACACCACTGCACTCCAGCCTGGGCAACAGAGTGAGACTCCGTCTCAAAAAAAAAAAAAAAAAAAGATGGTGTGTCCGGAGTTTGTTCCTTCAGATATTCAGATTTATCCAGAGTTTATTCCTTCTGGTGGGATCGTGGTCTCGCTGATCTCAGGAGAGAAACTACAGACTTTCACAGTGAGTGTTATAGCTCTTAAAGGTGGTACGTCCGGAGTTGTTTGTTCCTTCTGGTGGGTTTGGGTCTTGCTGAATTCAGGAATGAAGCTGCAGACCCTTGCAGTGAGTGTATAGCTCATAAATGTAGTGCAGACCCAAACAGTGAGCAGCAGCAAGATTTATTGTGAAGAGTGAAAGAACAAAGCTTCCACAGCATGGAAGGGGACCCAAGTGGGTTACCGCTGCTGGCTCCGGTGGCCAGCTTTTATTCCTTTATTTGGCTCTGCCTACATCCTGCTGATTGGTCCATTTTACAGAGTACTGTTTGGTCCGTTTTCACAGAGTGCTGATTGGCACATTTACAATCCTTTAGCTAGACAGAAAAGTTCTCCAAGTCCCCACCTGACCCAGAAGCCCAGCTGGCTTCACCTCTCAAGTCCCCCTCTAAACAGGACAGCCCAACTACTGTTGAGAATTGGGCGATGACCACTGTAGCTATTTCTTGCTGGATAGGGGCGAAGAAGGGGCCCTGCAGTTGTAGTGTCCTCCAGAGGGGAACTCTTTAGGCCAAAGGGCCAGTGGGTGGTTCCAGGGGTCCTTGGTAGAAGTTGTTAGTTGAGCTCATTTGGGGTTCCTTTTGTAAGACCATCTGTAGTTTGATGGCCTTGATTCTAGAGGAAACAAATTTGACAAGGAGGTTAAAAATACAGGGCCCGAAGGTGAGTAATAGCAAGATGGCTGCCATGGGACCTAGAAAGGGGAGAAGCCACGTTGCCCAGCTCTAGAGATTGGTATAAGAGTTTGAAAGGCGTTGTCTGATTTCAGAAGCCTTTTCCTATAAATGCCGTGGCATCTTGTGCTGTCCCTGACTGGTTAGTGTAAAAACAACACTCTTCCCCTAAGAAGGTGCAGAGTCCTCCTTTCTCGGCAGTGAGGAGGTCTAGGCTTCGGCGGTTTTGGAGAGTCACTGCTGCCAAAGAGTCTATTTGAGATTGTAAAGTAAGGATAGACTTCGTTATTTCTTGCAAACTGTCTGAGAAATCCTTTGAGAGTGTGTGGTAGTAGGATCATGAAGTAGATAAACCTGCTATTCTGGTTTCTGTAGCAGTAGCCATTCCTAAACCTGTAAGTAGAGGTATTAGTTGTGTGACCCTGCACTGACAGACTTGAGCTTTGAGGGGAACTGATAGGGTCTGATTTCCATAAGATTAGAAGTTAGGATAATACATGTTACATTGTTAACATTTTTAGCAAACTTTACTTTTGTTGAAAACCTTGTAAGTTTGGGATTTCAATTATTCTTTGCTATTAATAAGACCTCATTCAGTCCATATTAACTTAGAATTGGTATAGATGACTCCTTCTTGATTCTGTAAGTACTTTAAGGTTTGGCTGAGTGCAAACAGCTTGCACATTTGAGCAGACCAATTATTAGGTAATTTTCCTAACTCTGGTTCTACAAGAGTTTCCTTATCATTTACTGAATACTTGTTGTGTCTTTTTCCCTTAATCACCTGGGTAGAAACATCTATCCTGTCCTGAAGGGAGTTCCTCCTAGATCTGGTCAGATCTTTGTATGATAATTAATTAAGATTCCATTAGGAAACCTGCTAGGTTAAGGATTTTTGATAGGAAGGCTATGGGTTGTTAGTGGCCTCAGTGCTTTTGGGCTATGCTGTTGTTTACACTGACAACAAGGTGGTATTGGAGTGTTATAGGGTTATAGAGAAGGCCTTCAATTATCAATTATAAGTTTTAAATTTACCCTGGCTTTTAAAGGAATAGGGTACACTGTTTTTGCTTTACTACTTCTATCTATCTTTCTTTCTCTTTGACTTCTTTGTCTCTCTCTTTCTGACTCCCTCTTTGTCTGTCTCCTCCTTTCTCTCTTTGACTTTCTGTCTCTCCTTCTCTCTCTCTCTCTCTCTCTCTCTGGCTCCATCTTTGTCTCTGTCTCTTTCTCTCTCTTTGACTCTGGGGCCTGGAATAGGGGGCCTTACAACTCTGCCTGCCGCCCTATCCTACCATGGCTGGGCTGGTATCCAAAATGCAAGACAAAATCTTCTCTCCTCTCCTCTCTCCTTTGCTCGAGTGGAAAAAAGAAGTCTCTTCCAGATCAATGAGCTGTGTTGCCTGGGGTGGAGGGAGGGGTGACACAAGCACTCTCTTGGCTGTCCCAGCTCATATCTACTTGATTACATGACCCCCAAGTCTACACTTGAGCCCAGCACAACACGAAGACTTGCCCAGGAATTGCAGTCCTTGTAGCCTAGACTGCTTTCCAAGTTTATTTAAAACTCCAGAGCACTTTAGTCTCCTACAGTGAGGCTTGTTGGAGCTCATGTTCTGACTGCTGGGATGGGCCATTCCCCTCTGGTTACGACTGGTCTAAATGCTCCCTCCATGGGCATTGACTGAGTTCTGCCCAGTGTTGCCTTCCGCTGTGATAGTGCAGCACTGGGTTCCAATGCAAAGTTCCACAGTCACTGCACTCTGCCTCCCCCAAGTGCACAGATTCTCTCTCTGTGCCACGAGGGTGCTGTCTGGGGGTGGGGGAGGTGTGGCATTGGCAATTCAGGACTGCCTTTCCCACCCTCTTCAGTGCCTCTTTCAGTGATACGAAGTTAAAACCAGGTACTGTGACTGCTCCCCCAATTTTTGGTTCTTATGAAGGTACTTTTTTGTGGTAGATAGTTCAACTCGGTTCCTAAGAGGAGGATCATTGGTGGAGGCTTGCTCCACCTCCTACCTCACAAAATATGATTTAAAAAATCCTTCTCAGCTATTTTAAAAGATGAAAGCTATTCTTAGGTCACGGGCCAAACAGAAACAGGCAGCAGACTAGGTTTGGCCCAGTGGCCATAGTTTGCCTACCCCTGAAGTATGGATTAAAGATGAAACTTCTAGTTTGTAAACATACAAGAGATTTTCTAAAACACAAATTCTCTCTAGTAAGCTCACATAACGAGACGCCACCAGAAATATTCAAGACCTGATGTAACATGTTCCGAAGTCTACAGTGCTGATCTCAGAGTGCTTACCATAACTTTGGTAAGCTTTGAGGTGGCTTTCCAAGAATCCTAACTCTGAGTCTGTGTCCATTCCCCAGGACTTTGCATCCAAGGGTTTAGCTGTCATCACGAGAGTGCCCTCTTTCTCTCACTTCTAGGGTGATGCTGTAATCTGAAATACCCTATGCCTTTGTTGGAAATCTTTGATGAAATCCTTCAAACTTCTGTCACAGGGCCATTTGTGAAAGCCTCTGTCATTACCCTAACCTTAAGGCAGTGCTCTGTTGTGTCCTCCTAAGAAATAAACTCTATAAGGTATATGTTAACAGCTTTGAAATGTAAATCAACCCCAATCATAATATGGGAAATGCAGATAGTAACTACAATAAAATCACAGTTTTCACACTTAGTGTGAAAGAACAAAAAGTTTGCTAACACAATATGAGAAATAGAACATCTAACACATTGCTGATGGTAGCGTAAAATATACAGTATTTATTTAGAAGAATTTGGCCATATTTTCAAAATCAAAGTGTACGGTATAAACCTAGAAGGTTTACTTCTAGACTTAACATACCTATAATTGTATATGTACAAAATGATTTATATACAAGAAAAGTCACTCTAGCATTATTTATGATAGTAAAAACATTGTAAACCAGCCAAATACCCATCATATTTAAATATTAATAATTTATTATGTCACAGCCATATTGTGGAACATTATGTAGCTATAAAAAGAATAAAACAGATCCATGATAATAATAAACATAACAAGTGGAATGTTTGTAAAAGGACAAATAAAAATGGCATCTGTTGGTATCTTTTGGGAGGAAAACCTATTGGCTGGAGGATAGAGTGGGAGAAAAACGTAATTATTATAATGTATGCTTTTCTTTCATCTTTTGTGCCAATGCATACATTATCTACTTTGCTACTATTAATACAATCCAAGTCCATAAAACATCTGTGAGTGTTGAAAATTTTATTGCAGATTTTGTAAGGAGATTTACTAGACTAGTCTTTGCATACTTCTTGGTAAGATTTAAGAAGAATCCTCCAAAGAGATTTTGGTTCTCCTCACCAAGTTCCTCTTCACTGTCAGTTCCCCAAGGGTTCTTTCCCAGTCCTTTCCCCACTGGCCTGTCTTGCCTTCTAAATCTCTTAATCTCCTCCCCTCTTCTCACATGGTATTTGATTAAAATATTTCAATACTGAAATACTTCCAGATAAACCCATAGAGAGATTTTTTTTTCTTTGAAAAATAAAATAAACCATACAGGTGTGCTCTGTTTTGAGTAATTGGTGTTTCTCAGCAAAGGACTTAAAACTCAAAGCAGTAGTTGGAAAGTGCTGCACTTCTCAAATTTGCATGGAAAGACAGAGGGCTGAGTTACCTTGCCTTATGATTGAAGGGAGCCAAGCGATTAGCTTTCTCAGGATGTTTCTATGCCAGTTATTAAAAATATTGTCTTTAAGATCCAAAACCGTCACTTTCAGGTACACCAATCAAACATAGATTTGGTCTTTTCACATAGTCCTATATTTCAGAATGGGAGAAAATGTTTGCAATCTATCCATCTGACAAAGGGCTAATATCCAGAATCTACAAGGAACTTAAACAAATTTACAAGAAAAAAACAACCACATCAAAAAATGGGCATGGGATATGAACATAAATTTCTCAAAAGAAGACATTTATGCAGCCAACAAACATATGAAAAAATGCTCATCATCACTGGTCATTAGAGAAATGCAAATCAAAACCACAATGAGATACCATCTCATGCCAGTTAGGATGATGATCATTAAAAAGTCAGGAAACAACAGATGCTGGAGAGGTTGTGGAAAAGCAGGAACGCTTTTACACTGTTGGCGGGAGTGTAAATTAGTTCAACCATTGTGGAAAACATTGTGGTGATTCCTCAAGGATCTAGAACTGGAAATACCATTTGACCTAGCAGTTTCGTTACTGGGCTTATACCCAAAGGATTATAAATTATTCTTCGATAAAGACACATGCACACATATATTTATTGCAGCACTATTCACAATAGCAAAGACTTGGACACAACACAAATGTCCATCAATAATAGACTGGATTAAGAAAATATGGCACATATACCCCATGGAATACTATGCAGCCATAAAAAAGGATGAGTTCATGTCCTTTGCAAGGACATGGATGAAGCTGGAAACCATCATTCTCAGCAAACTATCACAAGATCAGAAAACCATACGCCGTATGTTCTCACTCATAAGTGGGAATTGAACAATGAGAACACATGGGCACAGGGAGGGGAACATCACATACAGGAGCCTGTTGGGGGATGGGGGGCCAGGGGAGGGATAACATTAGGAGAAATACCTAATGTAGGTGATGAGTTGATGAGTGCAGCAAACTACCACCATGGCATGTGTATACCTATGTAACAAAACTGCACATTCTGAACATGTAACCCAGAACTTAGAGAGAGAGAGTGTGTGTGTGTATATATATAATATATAGTATAAAATAGGTAGATGGATATATATATCATTTATATATATAATATATCATATATATATATAATATATCCATGTACCAGTGGGATATCTAGCAGTTTATATATACTTATAACCCCATTTCTGCTTTGCTAGCTGGCTCTCTACTAGACTCTGTCATTAGGGGATGCCTGGTAGTTGGAGAAGGGAGAAAGACTTGCTTTCTGATTCTGAGAACACCATCCTAGCAACACATCTTTATCCTGGTAAGGAGAGTTTATAAACCCTTAGTAGCAGTTGAGTTCAGTTTGCAGTTTTTCTAATACATGCGAACCCAGTTTCATTGTATGCTCTCAGAGACACCTGTACCAGCTGGCTGATATCCCTAACTTGCGATCTGGGTCCTGTGAGTCTCATCTCTGAACTCAGGGGCACTAACAGCAGCCAGCAGTACCTACTCCTCAGAGGCATGAGGCTCAGCTCCAAGGAGCCCCTCCTCTAATCTTCTACATGTTAATAATTCCAACCTCTTCCCTTCATACCATGAAGGCCTCCAGGTGGTAGCTTCTTACTGTGTTTGCTTCCTTTAAGAGTGCTTGCTTTCTTAGGCGGGGCTCGGTGGCTCATGCCTGTAATTCCAGCACTTTGGGAGGCCGAGGTGGGCGGATCACCTGAGGTCAGGAGTTCGAGACCAGAAAACCCTATTTGCCTGTCTATTTGAAACATTGTACCCTTTGATTAACAACTCCCTATTTCCCTCTCAGACCCCTGCCTTCCCATCACCATTATTTCACTTTCTACTTTTTTTGAGTTAAACTTTATTAGATTCTACATATAAATGAGATCATGCAGTGTTTGTCTTTCTGTGTCAGACTTATTCATCTGGCATAATGTCTTCCAAATGTACATTGTTTCAAATGATTGGATTTACCTTCTTTTAAGGCTGAATTGTATTCCATTTACCACATTAAAAAAATGAATTTAAATGCATATTTATTGGTTGATAAACTTGTGTATTATGTAAAAATGTGTTAAAGCATGTATTAATGGAATTCAGCATATGAATATCTTATTAATAGCTAATTTGTACTGAGCCCTAACCATAACATTATGTGTTAATGGATTTTAATTCTCATAGTAACTTATTTAAACACTCATTTTTAATAAAAATTAACAAAAATTGAATCACATATTGTTACAAGATTGAATGTATAAAACAGTACATAAAGAAGAAATAATTTAAGCGTTTTTTCATGTGCCTGGGTGCAGCATACCAACATGGCACATGTATACATATGTAACAAACCTGCACGTTGTGCACATGTAACCTAGAACATAAAGAATAATTTAAAAAAAGAAATAATTTAAGCAAAAACGATGTTAATATTTACAATAAATAAAATTGGAAAGTAATTTATTAAAAAAAAGTGCTTGCTTTCTCTAAGACAATTTTTCAGTATTGAGGTAACAATTTTTTTTTTTTTTTTTTTTTTTTTGAGACAAAGTCTCACTCTGTCGCCCAGGCTGGAGTGCAGTGGTGCGATCTCAGCTCACTGCAAGCTCTGCCTCCCGGGTTCACGCCATTCTCCTGCCTCAGCCTCCTGAGTAGCTGGGCCTACAGGCGCCCACCACCATGTCCAGCTATTTTTTTGTATTTTTAGCAGAGATGGGGTTTCACCATATTAGCCAGGATGGTCTTGATCTCCTGACCTCGTGATCTGCCGGCCTCGGCCCCCCGAAGTGCTGGGATTACAGGCAGTTTTTTTTTTTTTTTTTTTTTTTGATACAGAGTCTCGCTCTCTTGCCCAGGCTGGAGTGCAGTGGCCTGATCTCGGCTCACTGCAAGCTCCACCTTCCCGGCTTCACGCCATTTTCCTGCCTCAGCTTCATGAGTAGCTGGGACTACAGGCAATGGGCACGATGCGTGGCTAATTTTTTGTATGTTTAGTAGAGACGGGATTTCACCATGTTGGCCAGGATGGCCTTGATCTCCTGACCTCGTGATCCACCCACCTAGGCCTCCCAAAGTGCTCAGATTACAGGCGTGAGCCAAGGCGCCTGGCCGAGTTAACAATTCTTTACATTAAATTATTTCTGTTGAAATAACTAGTGAAACTAGTCCCTCACTGATACAGCAGCAGTGGTGTGTCCAGGATTTGAAAGTAGAAAGGACCAAATATAGGTTCTCACTGTGTTCTGCAAACGGTGTGAAGAATCCTATGTGAAACGTCCTCTCTATAAACTGTGTATAGTTGACATAGAAAGGATCAAATGCCTTAAACAAGATAGTGCTGCTGTTTTTGTAATATCTCACTCCATTTTAGAGATACCACAATTTTCTAGTTTTCCCACCATGGCAGGGGTCCCTCTCTTTCAGTCTGTTTTGCAGACTTCTCTCCACTCTTCCCAGCGTATAGTCATGGAGTACTTAGCACTAAACCACTTTCTCTTTTAGATATATTGTTTCCTTAGGTGTTTTTATCCTGTTCTGTGACTTTACGTACCATATGCATACCAATATCACCCAAATCTGTATCTTTAAACTCTCTAGAATTCCAGTAGTATACATCCATCTACCTACTTAGCATTTCCACTTGGATGTGCAATGGGTAGATAAACTTTTGTATGTCCAGAATACTTCTCTTGACTTCTATCCTCTTAACTTTGCTCACCATCCTTTCCTTCCAAATATTATTACCCTGTTGCTCAAGCCAAAAACTCATGTGTCATTCTTGATTCCTCTTGTTCATCCACATCACACAGCAAATTCATCAGAAAGTTCTGTCTGTGATGTCTCTGAAACACATCTGATATCCAGCCCCCTCTCTCCATCTTACTTGCCATCACCTGAGTCCAAGGCACCATGACCTCTATTCTGGACAGCCATAGTAGCCTCCTGTTGGTGTCTCTGCTCCATTAATGTCTCCTAATAGTCATTCCCATATAGTAGTCTGAGAGCTCTTGGCCTAATCATGCCTTCTCTTCCTTAAAACCCTTCCACAGCTTCTCACCACTCAGAATCAGATCCAAACTCTTTTCTGTAGCCTAAAAAGTCCTCATGACCTGGACTTTGCCCAACTCTCTGTCTTCTCAGACCATTCTCTAGTCGTTTCTTGTTTCTTAAATATGTCAACTTTATTTTTGCTTGTATTCTTTGCATTTGCTCTTCCTGTACCTGAGATGCTTTTTCTCCAGCTTTTCCCATGGAGAAAAAGTACCTCATATTTTAGGTTTCAAGTCAAATGTTCTTCCCTCAGTGTGGCCTTCCTTAACACTAAGTTACAACCCTTCCCCATCCCAAGGGTTTTCCAACATCTAGCTATTTCCTTCATAGGAACTTCTATCCTCTGACATTATGTTGTTTACTTAAGTATGTTATATTGTTTCCTTATATATATTCTTATTTATCTGTTGCCTGTCTTCTCTTTGCCAGAAAAAGGGCAGAATATTGTCTGCCTGGTTCACTATTGTATATCCAGCACCTAGAACAATGTCTGGCATATAAAATGTGCCTAATAAATATTTAATGAGTTAATAAATTTAGACCAGAAAATTGGTAGATTTCAAATATCAAAAAGACCCCCCCCCCCACAAATCCAGACACTATGTTTGGGGATTTGCACTACTTTTACAAAAGTAGTTATTAATTATCCTATTTTTGGATGAGAAAATGAAGTCTCAAATGACTTAGGTGTCTCAAGTAACTTACACAACTTTACCAATCTTACAAACAACAGAATTGGGGTTTAAATTCTGTTTCTGACTCCTAAACCTGAGCTCTATTCCCTCTGCTCTATAACAACTGTGATATTTTAAAGGTGAAGAAAAGTCACTTACAAGGTATATCTATTCTGATTTACACAATGTATAAAATAATGGTGTATAATTATGAGGGCTAAATATTTATTAGAAATAATGGTACTATAATTTTCACATAGCAAATTACAACTAATAGAAATTGATGATGAAGGATGCTGTATTCACTCTGTGAGAATGATCAGCAGCATACATTCTGGGGAGTCAGGAGATGTAGGTTCTATTTCTGGCTCTGAGGCTAATTAGCTCCATGACTTTGGGTGTGTCCAGGACTTCGTCGTACTTCATTTCTCCTGTCTGTAAGGTAAGGGAGACAGTATTCTGGGACTTCTAACACACACACACACACACACACACACACACACACACACCCCACCCACACACGCAGAGTGTAGTATTGTAATTTGGCAATTCTATATACGACATAAAAATGAACCAGCTTAGCTTATCCCATTCAGACGATGGGAATCATCTAAATATAAGTCAAATAATAAAGAAATGAAGGCATAGACCCAACTATTCTTCCATTAAAGTGTTAGTATTGCTACACATGAAAATCTGTTTTTAGAATTTATGATGTGTGTTCTAAAAAGAAATTTGAAAAAAAATTAAGTAATGTGACACTCTTTTTTTAAAGCTTGAGCTAGCTAGCTTGAGGGTGAAATGATTCCTTAAGGTCTGTTGTTTAGAAACGATATATTATTCACATTGAAAAATAGAGGATTCTGTTTTCTTTTCTGTTACTTGCATAATGGAAGGAGGGCCTATTGGGAGATTAACCCAATTAGGTGAATGACATAAGACATCCTATTTATTTTTCCTTGAATTATTTCTAAAAGGAAGCACTTGATTAAATACTCTCCATTTTGTGGCTTTGTAATTCAGCTATTATTTGGGGGAGATATTAGAAAGCTTGAGAAAAATGACTCAATCGGTTAATTAAAAGGAATAGTCACACTAAAAATTAAACTCTGAAATCTTTGTGGATTAGTTAAGCTTCTGGGGGACCCTTGACATTCTCATGGATTTAGGGATCCCCAAAACCTGTGACTGCTGTAGAACACAGGTGGTAAAGGTGCTGCCTCTCTTCGCCCAAGAGTGCTACTTCTTCCTGCCACCTCCAAGGGAGATAGTGGAAGAAAGAAGGGCAGAATTTCAGTAGAAAGGGCCCTGGGCTGGGACTCGGCAGTCCTGAATTCCTATTCTGCCTTTGCCAGGGATCTGTTGTTACTTCGGGCAAATGACCACCTTTCTCTGGGCCTTATCTGTAAAAGGAAAACGAAAGCAAAATACCCCTGTGACTCTTGCTGAGTCTACTAGTTTATGATTTTAGAGATGAATTTTGAGGACAGGTGTGGTCCATAGGAGACTGGATAAAGGTGCGGGTGTTTGAAGGAGCTGCCTCAATAGAGAGCCATGATGAGTGAGGAATATTTGAAACTGAAAAGATGGAGAGCCCACCCTGCAGAATCTTCTGATGGCCGTGCAAGGTCCCCACTCACACACAGGCCCGTGGTGCAGGGCTACCTTTGGTTGGCTTTGCGCTCCAGATAGATAAGGCTGTCTGCGGTGATTCTAACCCAGGCCTATCTAGGCTTTTCCAGGGGAGGGACAAGAGGGTTTTAATCTGACACAGGCTATTGACTGACTGGCTTTGCAGATCTTGTTCTGGGAGTAGCAGAACAAGGTCTCCCAGGGGCAGAGGTACTAATTGTTGAAGCAGTTATATTTAATAACGCAAGACCTCCTGGGACAGAATCTGATACAAGATGTTATTTATTCCTCTTTTACAATCCAAAGTATCACATTCTTCTAGGTCAAAACTTGTCTTTATTTTCCTCCTGATTTTAATGCAGATGATATCTAATATTTAGTAGTCTTCAAGAATCCTGCCTATCAAGGAGAGAAAGAGAAAAAAGGACTATACACAGAACACCTTAGCTCACACATTTTCAAATTACGTTTTTATGAGGGTGTTGATGCAGTAAAACTAAGTATTCAGATAATTATACCATTCATTTTAGATTTTTAATACATTTGTTACAGTTAGTTCTGTTGAAGAGTCCTGGACCTAGGGGCCTTTCAGAGACTTTCTAATCCATGGTATGCTGGCAAGCTGGCTCTCTAAAAACAAAAGTCCACATTTGTAGCATCTGCTGATTAGTGTGGTGTAAATACTTTCACCATAGCAAATATCAAAGTATCAGTGTGATGTTACTGAATGTGGAATTGGGAGGAGATGCACAGGAGTGGCTCTTGTGGTCTGGTAGGAGCTGGTTTCAACACACCCCTGATCATTGTCAATCAATAGATACACAGTGCTGAGGATGTGAGGATGATGTAGGCTTATTAATGGAGGATACCTGAAAGCCCTACAGGATTTAGGGAGTGGGCAGCTTCTGGGAAAAGTACTGCAGGAAAATACAGAATCAGAATACAATCAAAATGAAAGCTGCAAGACTGAGGAAACCTGAGTTTCTGGGCCTAGACCTGCTAAATATCATTTTAGCTAGTAGACAGATGAATGGAATCAACCTGCTGAGAAACAGATGTCACTATGCATCATATTTGACACAGGCTGAAGGTGGTGTCCCAATCAGTGGAAAAAGAGGCATAGATATTAATCCCATATTATACATATTTATAATGTATGTTGAATATACTTAACTGTATATTTATGTATTCCTTTTATATTTACACACCATTATGTGACAGTTATAATAATAAGGCTTATAAGTTTCTGTTTTCTCTGCCAGTAGAAAATGTAATCTGGTTACTACTAGGTAATTCAGTCACTTTTCATATAAACCCAATCTCTTAGGGTTTTTATTCCCTCTACTTTTCCTTCACACTGGGACCATAAAGTTCTCTCAGGCATGGGCATGCCCTGGTGGACAGAGGCCGGGATCTAAGCTCATCATCTGTCCTGTTGGCTTCTTTATGATGGAATTTGCACTGCCAATGTGGGTGGTTGATTTATCTGTCCACAGCATCTGCTCCATGTGTCCCCGGCTGAGGAAGCTATGCTCTGTCCTCCCAGAAACAGTGATTCTTCCATGAGGGGCACTATCCCTCTTTTGACTTGGGCCAGCCTCACTGCAGCTGGCACCCAGCCTGGCTGTCCATCCCATAGCCCCTGCTGCAGGCCGCCCTTGCTGTAACAGCAGCGAGCCCTCAGCAGCCACGCTGGCCTTTGATCCTCAGATCTTTTCAGCACATCTCTCAGAAGCCAATGGAAGGCATCCAAATCTCTTTTCACTCCATCAGGAGCATTCGTGGGTGATGCTGTTCTTAAACTGACAGTGCTGCCATTTCTACTCTACTGTGGCTGCCCCGAGTGGCCCTGGGCACTGCAAACCTGAATCCTTGGAGAGTTTGCTGTTTGCAGACTTAAGTAAGCTTCCATCTCACTACTCATTTTTTATTTTTTATTTTTTGAGGCGAAGTTTCACTCTTCTTGCCCAGGCTGGAGTAAAATGGCGTGATCTCAGCTTACTGCAACTTCCGCCTCCCGGGTCCAAGCGATTCTCCTGCCTCAGTCTCCTGAGTAGCTGGGATTACAGGCATGTGCCACCACACCCTGCTAATTTTGTATTTTTAGTAGAGATGGGGTTTCACCGTGTTGGCCAGGCTGGTCTTGAACCCCTGACCTCAGGTGATCTGCCCACCACGGCCTCCCAAAGTGCTGGGATTACAGACACCAGCCACCGTGCCCCGCCATATCTAGCTACTCTTGTGATTGTCTTTGAGCTCCTCCCAGTTCAGAGAAACTTCTTATTTCCACCCTTATGAGATCTCTCTGGTGCTTCTCTGCTTTCTGGTTCATGATTTAAAATCTGGGCCCCAAGTCTTTCAGGCTTTTGCTTTTTGAACGCAAAGCTATTTACCTCTTAAAATATTCAGCTCTTAAAAAATCTAAAGGACCCTGCCTTCAAGATTGCTGCTTCCACTCTGAATTTATAGAGCCTACGTTTGTATTCAAAGCCAAGAATTTGGAGTTTTTTTTTTTGTTTTTTTTTTTTGAGACGGAGTCTCGCTCTGTCGCCCAGGCTGGAGTGCAGTGGCCGGATCTCAGCTCACTGCAAGCTCCGCCTCCCGGGTTTACGCCATTCTCCTGCCTCAGCCTCCTGAGTAGCTGGGACTACAGGCGCCCGCCACATCGCCCGGCTAGTTTTTTGTATTTTTTAGTAGAGACGGGGTTTCCCCCTGTTAGCCAGGATGGTTTCGATCTCCTGACCTCGTGATCCACCGTCTCGGCCTCCCAAAGTGCTGGGATTACAGGCTTGAGAAACCGCACCCGGCCGAATTTGGAGTTTTAAAATCATTTTGTTTGTATTTATCTGTTTTGGAATCCTCTCTTCCTTGGCCTAGTAAGCCAATGTGAATTTTAGGTGTAAAAAAAAAATAATAAAACTATACAAAGCATAAAGATGACAGAGGTGACTTTAACTGTTTGATCCCAGGATAAAAAACAGTTTTTCTAACTTAAAAGCAATAGAAAAAAATCAAAGGAAAAATAGCAATAGTTTTGATTACATAAAAACTAAACTCTTTAGTGTTAAGAAATTACATAATATTGAATGAAAAAAATAATAGACTGGGAAGCCCATTACCCAAATGTGAGAGACAAATGATTAATATACTTAATATATATTCATAAAAATCAATTATTAACACAAATGCCCCATAAAATAAATATGCAGAGCACATAAACATAAGAAGCGATATTAATGACTAATAAAATCATAAATCAAATATATGCAAATTAGGAGAATAAATATGTTAAAAACATTTAGGTACATTCTCATATTGCTAAAATGTGTGCAAATTGATGTAATTCTTTCTGGAAAGCAAATTGAAGCCAGGATCTTTGAAAATTCAGGCCAGGAACAGTGGCTCACGTTTGCAATCCTAGTACTTTGGGAGGCCAAGATGGGAGGATCGCTTTAGCCCAGGAGTTTGAGACCAGCTTGGGCAACATAAGGAGACCCTTATGTTAATTTTCTATGAAAATTAGAAAAAATTAGCTGTGCATGGTGGTGTTTGCCTGTAGGTGCAGTTACTTAGGAAGCTGAGGCAGGAGGATTGCTTGAGCCTGGGAAGTCAAGGCTGTAGTGAGTTGTGATTTCACCACTGCACAACTCCAACTTGGGTAACAGAGTGAGATCCTGTCTCAAAGAAAAAAAAATTCAATTCTTTAATTTTATAATTCTACTTCTAATAATTAGGAAGTTAAAAGAATAGATGGGTATAAGGTAAAAATCAAAAGTTGGTGAGATAACAGTTCATAAATATGGAACATTCATTTGCAGAATATTATATAACTGTTAACATATTTCTAGAGTTTAAATGACTTTACTTTTCGGTAGAGAAAAGAAGAATGAATGATCATATATTGCTTCTGTAATTAGAAAAAAAGTATTATTAAGCTAAGGGCAGACAATTGTACCTTCTTTTGGGTAAACTTTGAACAAGTTTCTATAAAGTGCTGTTTTCTTTCAATATTCCAGTGATTAGACTATTTAGCTCTCTGTCAATAAGATAACCTCTATAATCTATAAGCATAAAATAATACAAGCTGTGAACAACTGTACTTAAAATTACATGAGTGAGAAGATTTCAAAAACTGTTAAAAATGAATACCTTTTAAAATATAAATATCTTTGACATCTGGAAGAACAGTCTCAAATCTTCAGCAAGCTATCGAGTGACCCCATCTGTCTGTCAAATTGAGCAGCATCTGTTTTTTGCTTTACCCTTTACAACACATATGTGCACTCATGGATCATTTCTTTGTTAATCCTCACAACACTCTGGGGCAGGAGTAACTATTAACATTCTTCAGTGTATCAGTAGAAAACTGGCTCAGGGGTTAAGTAACTTGTCAAAGGACCAAAACACCTCTTAGGTGTAGAAATGTGATTCGAATCTTAGCCTTCTCGTGGGGAATCCCCAGCTCACTCCACTGCACCATGTAGCTTGTCTACAGCTTTCCAGTAACCAAGTAGAGTCCTGGCAACAAAACAGAAGTGTTAAAAAGAAACATTTTTTACAAGATTTTTCAGATTCGAAGCTTTGTTTTAACTTTTGAGAATGTGATGCCATCTGGAAGTGGTATCCCATTTTAAAGCTGAGACAGTGATTCATGATTTCCTGACCCATATATACTGTTTACTAGTTTTATTTTTCCTTCTTCCAAGACATTTTCTACAGACAGGAGACAGATGGCTGAAACACTGAAACATCCAAGGCTGCTTCATTGCACGACTCCAGGAGCTCCATTCACATCATAAACTGTGTAAAGGGCACTGTCTGGAATTGTGCAGTGCCTAGCCTGTGCAGCTGTACGTGGCCCTCTGCCTTTTGTTGAGGTACTCAGCTCAGGTAGTGTTAGTTCTGAGGATGGTGGCCAGCACAGGAATCTGAATCATCACATCCTGAATTTTACTCCATCTACTATAGCCATAGCACCCTCTCTAAGTCCTAGGTGATATCTATGTATCTATATATGTGTATATATATATCTATAGCAGAAGATACTCTAAGAAAACAAATATTTGATTATTGGCTAAGCTACAACTGTGTTCCCCTAACTCAGTGGTTTTTAACCCTGGGCACACTGGCAATGTCTAGAGACACTTTGGGTTGTCACAGCTGAGGATCTTGTAGGTAGCATCCAGGGATGCTGCTAAACATTCCAAAGGGCATAGGATATCCCCCTCACAACAAAGAATTAACTGGCTCAAACTGTCCTTTTTAATGCAGAACCCTAAATGGACACCCTTTCTGATGAGTTGGGCTGATTCATGTATGAAACCTTGAGGATTTTCTTGGCTCTTTCAGTCAGGTCTTGAATAGGAGCAGCTTAGGGGCTCTTTTCCCTTAAGTCCACACTCGATAATTTCCTCTTGAAAATTTTCCATTCCCTTTGTGAGAAAAGAAGCAGAGGTCCTTCCTGCAGAGAGCTTATCTAAATCATTCACCCAATGCCTTTTTTTGCCTGTGAGGTTCCATGTAGCAAACTCCTTAGGGCAGAAAAAGCACATGGCTGGAGTACAAGTCGTGGCCTTGAGCATGCCCTGAGAGTTCTCTCTACTTTCATCCCTGAGGCACTTCCACAGGGGGAGAAGAAGGCATGCACCCCTGTGAGGAGATGGAGAGCCTGGCCTGAAGCAGGTCACTGACATATCTGCTGATCCTCTAGTTTTATCTTAAAAATATACATGAATTTTATTCTAGTCTGTAATATATCTATGTTAACTTTTATAAAATTGTTCTAATTATCAGATACTTTCCACATTTTGTTTCTCCAAGCCTTTGAATAAAATGAAAACTCCATGAACATGCATGTATTTACCCTGTTGCTTTGCTTATATGACCATGTAGAGTTTTTCTCCATTGCCCTTCTTCTGGGGGCTTGGCAAAAATCAATCCTAAGGTCCTTGGACCTTGAACTCCTAAAGGATCCCAGTTGTAAGAATCTGAGGAATGTTAGACCAAGCCAAGGTGGTGATCGCAGGCATAGAGGTGTCGAGCACAGATGAAGGTCCGGCCTGTGTATGTGTCTTAAGGAGGATCAATCTCAGCATCCCTGCTCTGCATACAGGAACCATGAACTAGAGTGCATATCATATGAAAGACAGGAGCCTGAGAGAGCCACTTCCAACAAGTTCTAGCCAACAGACACTCAGGATGGGCCTGAGAAGTGTTGACTTCAATGATTCCTCTCGTCCTGAGAAATGGGAGGCAAACTAAAGCAGAAGCTACTAGGCAGGGGCAAGGGATGCAGCTGTGGAAAGAGATGCAGTCTGTGGCAAGCATTACAGCACTGGGTAAAGTTACAGGATTGTGTTCCTTTTGAGGTGTTTTCAAGTACAACTGCTCTATTAGGAATCAATGATATAAGGAGAATATTATAAGCCTCATAATGACATGCCAGAGTCTAGACTGAGATCGATATGGATTTGAATTCTGATTCTGCCATTTACTGGCTCTGCAACTTCAAGTTATTTTGTGTGCCACAGACTCAGTTTCTCATCTATAGAATGTGAATAATGGTAATAAGCCATTTCTGTTTATTTATTTATTTATTTATTTTTGAGACAGGGTCTTGCTCTGTTGACCAGGCTGGAATGCAATGGTGTGATCTCACCTCACTGTGGCTCTGCTTCCCTGGATCAAGCAATTCTCCTGCCTCAGCCTCCCAAATAGCTGGGATTATAGGCACCCTCCATCATGGCTAATTTTTGTGTTTTTATAGAGACTAGAGATATATTTTTGTAGAGACTAGAGATGGGGTTTCACCATGTTAACCAGGCTGGTCTTGAACTCCTGACCTCAGATGATCTGCCTGCCTCCGCCTCCCAAACTGCTGGGATTACAGGTGTGAGCCATCGCGCCTGGCTACATTTCTTAAGGCATTTCTCCCTATCACTGGTGGGTAATGCTTCTCAGATCTTCTTCTCAGCTTTTCTCTCTGATATCTCATTTGGAAACTGATACTTTGATGACATATGTTGGGTGGGCGCAATTCTGTCTTTAAAAAAAAAGCCTCTATTCAAATCCAGATGATGAATTTATCTGCTTGGCTTATGTGAAGAGGACTGGGTAGTATTCATAATCAAAGCTTGAACATCTCTGGGTCTGCAGCCTTCTCTCTTCCTGGAAAGGTTAGGGAAGAAATGAATTCAAATTTCTAAATTTCAATCTGCCTGTCCTCATTATAGTGTTGAGGGGTGAGTAGGTCATTTCCTCACAGAGTATCAGTGTCAAATGGCTTTTTGAAAGAACATTGAGAGATTTCTTCTTGAGTAATCTAGTGTAAAATAGACTACTAGTCTATTTTTTTAATAAGTGGATAGACTCTTCTATTTGAACACCTCTCATTCTTTTAAATATTTGGAGTACAAACTAGACTTATGTGCTTTAATCAATAACATGTCCTTTGAGGTTAGTGATTACACAGAATGAAGTTTCATTGTACCAATTTTTGGATTGGAGATCCAATGAGAAGACACATCAGCATTCCACTCAGTGCTTTCTCACTAAAATCCAGTTTGGAATGAACCAACAAAGCTTTTCTGAAATAATTATAAATGACTTTAAATACATTAAGGTGATGAAACAAGCTATCTCTTTGGAAAAGAGCAAAGAATAAATTAGTAAAAAATTATCTTAAAATATCAACAAAGAGAATTAAAGTATTATGCTTCTCATTTTCCTTTGCTTTTTTTTTCCTACAGTTTTTGTGATTGTTTAATGCCTTTTCAGCTTTAGATACTTGAGATTAAAGAAATTACTTTCTATATTATTTCTTCCGATTCCTTGACAGATATTTCTCTGGGTTTCATTCCAGGAATTCTTCATTGTGAAAAGGAAAATTTGACTATTGAAACAGAACATCAACAACATTCATTTAATTTATTTATCTCAAATTACTGGACATTTATGTGGATTCAGAGCTGCTTTGTTAAATTTGGTCTCTGAAATGTAATACTGGTCTAGGGAATCTGAAGTTTACAAGAATTGTGTAAACTTCACATGCATTAACACTCTTTTGTCCTCTAAAAAGAATCCACATCAAGTTCCCAAGAGTCAACAGCAGTGGTCCCCAACCTTTTTGGCACCAGGGACTGGTTTCTTGGAAGACAATTTTTCCATGGACCAGGGTGGTGGGGATGGTTTCGGGATAATTCAAGCACATTACGTTTATTGTGCACTTTATTTCTATTATTATTACATTGTAATATATAATGAAATAATTATATAACTCACCATAATATAGAATCAGTGAGAACTCTGAGCTTGTTTTCCTGCAACTAGACAGCCATCAGGGGCTGATGGGAGACAGTGACAGATGATCAGGTATTAGGTTCTTGTAAGGAACATTCAACCTAGATCCCTTGCATGTGCAATTCACAAAAGGAATTGCGCTCCTATGAGAATGCTGTGTCACTGCTGATCTGACAGGAAGCCGAGCTCAGGTGGTAATGTGAGCAATGGGGGACAACTGGAAATATAGATGAAGCTTCACAGGCTTGCCCGCTGCTCACCTCCTGCTGTGTGACCTGGTTCCTTACAGGCCAGGAACTGGTTCCAGGGGTTTGGGGACCCCTAGTCAACAGTAGCTGTTGCATGGCTGCTGGAGCACAAGTCCAGAGTCCAGCTCACTCATGCTTTCCTTCTGCATTTGCAATTTTTTTCCTCTCCTCTTTCTCTAGCCTATTTACCCCATCACTTCTGCCCAATGTCTTAGGCTTCAAACCTTATAGTAGTAAACACTGCCTGCTGCTTTCCTGTCTTTCTACAAACCCAATTAGTCACCAAGCCCAGTGTTACCCGTCAAGTATCTGTCTAAATAACAACTACATTGGAGCCATTCCTGTGAAGAAAAAGTTTCAAAGTTCCATATTGCTTACAGAATAATGACCCAACGTGTTCGCCTGGCATTGTGGGATCTCCCGTATTCACCCTAGCCTACCTTTGGCTTTATGTCTAATTCACTGGTATATTTACTTTATGCTCCCAGGAAACTAAGATTATAGAGGTTTCCTGATTATATCCACTGCTAACACGTGCCAATTTCTACCATTTAATTTAAATTATTTTAAATTTAAAAATTATACAGCAACACATGATGATTTTAGAAAACATGGAAAATGTAGATGAACAAAAATGAAAAAAAAAAATCAAATTCCAGAGATAATCATTGCCAACATTTTGCTGTATTCCCTTTCAAACTTTTATCTATGCATATTTATACATATGTAGATTTATAAAAATAGAATTTTACTACATATACTATAATCTGAAGTTCAATAACTATATCATTGAACATAATTCCATGCTTATACTTTCCTATCTTGTCTGTCAAAAGTATTGATATTTAAAGATATGATCTCCTATTTTGGTCACTTGTTTTTCTTTTTTTATAATTTAAAATAATGCTTCTATAAACTTTCTTGTAGCTAATCTTTTGCACACATTCTTAATTAATATTTTTGAGTAATTCCTACTAGTGAAATTGTTTCTCTAATATCTTTAATGTTTTCTTATCAATCCTATTTTCAAATCTTAATAATTTCTGTTTTTCTTCTTTGGGCCCCATGTGTCTTCATTCCATTTTTATGGAAGTTTGAACATGAAACTCAGACCTAGTAATCTAAGAAAGGATTGGACCAGAGTTAAGGACAAGATAGAAATGACTTTCCACCTCTTAGAGCTCATAATCCTTGTGAATTTTAACCAGAATTACATGAGCTAACAACAAAACTTACTTTTTAGATGGTTTATGTTGAGTTGGCCCTCATCTCTTTTTTTTTCTCATTATACTTTAAGTTCCAGCTACATGTGCAGAACATGCAGGTTTGTTACGTAGGTATACATGTGCCATGGTGGTTTTCTGCACCCATCAACCCGTCATCTATATTAGGTATTTCTCCTAATGCTATTCCTCCCCTAGTCCCCCACGCACCGCCCCCCCACCGACAGGCCCCAGTGTGTGATGTTCCCCTCCCTGTGTCCATGCGTTTTCATTGTTCAACTCCGACTTATGAGTGAGAACATGTGGTGTTTGGTTTTCTGATCTTGTGTTAGTTTGCTGAGAATGATGGTTTCCAGCTTCATCCATGTCCCTGCAAAGGACATGAACTCATCCTTTTTTATGGCTGCATAGTACTCCATGGTGCATATGTACCTCATTTTCTTTATCCAGTCTATCACTGATGGGCATTTGGGTTGGTTCCAAGTCTTTGCTATTGTGAACAGTGCTGCAATAAACATACTTGTGCATGTGTCTTTATAGATTTATAATCCTTTGGGTATATACCCAGTAATTTCTTTTTACTGAATCAGCTCAATCACTTTCCACAGTGCTATGGATCAAATTTAAGTTTTGTTATTGTGACAGAAACTTTATACATTTAGATTTGCCTGGCTGGCTTCCACAGGCTGTTTTTTCAAAGAGATATTTGGTCTATCATTCAGGTAATCTTCCACTGATTGGCTGTTAATTTTATTCTGTCGTATGTGTTGAAAAATCATTTAGTAAGCCTCTTCGGTGTAGACGGCTTTGTGCTAGGTGATGAATAGGACGGTTTCTCCTGAGGAGCTCATGGTTTAGCAGGGGAGGTGAACTTGTAAATACCCAGATTTCTTCACTGTGACATGTGCAGCAACAGAAGCATGTGCAAGGTAGAGGAGCTAGTAACGCCTTTCTAGAGGGGTCAGGGAAGTTGTCCTAGAAGAGGGAACACTGAGTTGCATTTTTGTAAGATAAACAGGGATTCCACAGGTGATTGTGCAGCAGGAAGGGTGGGGAAGAGAGAGAAAGCACTATTTTCAAATGTGATGGAGCCCAGAAAAACATGGTGTATTTAGGAAACCATATGCAGAATGCTATGACTAGAAAATTTGCTATGGGGAGAGGAAAGGGGTGACGAACCTGGAGGGGAGGATAGTGATTAGCTCAGGAATAGCCTTGGGCTATTGTGCTCTTAGACTTGACGCTGGTGGTGTTAAACCCCTGACTTGATGAGATGGGTGTTTTAGAAAGATATATAGCAACGTGGTGCCTGGATTTCAGGAGGAAGATATTGGGAACAAAGAGACCAATTAGGAGATCAGTGTAATTACTCATGAAAGAAATTAAGAAGATGGAGACAGGAGAGTGATGATGGCAGAAAAGAAAAGATGCTCAGGGTGCTGGACCAGGTCAAGGGCCTTGGGGGTTGAATGGCACAGGGCTGAGAAAGGACTTAAAAATACAGGGCAGCATGCTTGAATGATCCAAGAGGGTTTAGTGGAGAAACCAAAACTGAGAGTCAGTTATTCTAAGAGAGGCATCAACAGAAAAATATGAGTAGGGAGCAAAAACTACAGGAGATACAAGCTAGGCCCTAGGAACAGTAAAGAATATTCCAGAGCTATGAAAAAAATCAATGTATTTTCTAAGTAGAGCAAACAAATAACATTAACAGAATATTCACAAATAGACTACAAAGTAAAATTTTCCTCCAACACGAAAATCTGGTAAAATCCCAGCAAAAGAGAAGTTCTGGAAGGAAAAAAAATGCTGAATTGATTTCAAGTAATTTTGAACTGAATGTGAAAATCTCATTTAGAATAACACGTTCAAATTTCATGGGCAACTCTAATAGGCACTAAACACTTCCCCTATTTTACTGGCTTTTTGTTCCTGGCAGGGAGGAATGTGTATACTTGTCATATCCTTTACTGGAGAAAATAGGCAAAAATGTGTTATTTATAGATGCTGAAAATGATTCTTCCAAGTAATAATATTTGGCAGTTGTCCTCCTCTTTTTGACAGGAATCTTTTACCTCCTTTGGTTTGGACTATGTTCTAGTTTATGCAATGCCATGGAACAAACTACTTCAAGAATTAGTGGCTAAAGACACCAATATTTTACTTAAGAATCTGTAACTTAGACAGGGCTCAGGGGGAGCACCCTGTCTCTGAGCCACTTGATATCAGCTTTGGCAGCTGAAGGTGGAGGAATGAAATTATTTGAATGTTCTCTACTCACATGTTTGGTGGTTGATGCAAACAGCTGAGGTCTGGAACAACTGGTGCTTCATGGCCATCTCTCTCTATTTCTATATGATTTCCCCAGTAGGGTGGCTTCAGCATAGCCAGATGTTTTTCATATGTTGATGGGAGACTCCCAAGACATGTCCTTCAAGAGAGAGAAAAAGCTAGGCAGGAGCTGTGTTGCTTTTCTAACCTACCTCAGATGATACTAAGTGTCTCTTTTGCTACATTCAAGTTATTAGGAATGAGTTGCCAAAGCCAGCCCACATCAGGGAAGGAGAATTAGACTCCATCTTCTCTGGGAGGAGTATCAAATGATTTGTCTTCAAACCACAGCAGTCTGGATGAACAGTTTGCAGAAAGTCAAATGATCCCTCTCCTCCAGGAGACCTACCATTGCAGCCATAGTTCGGTTGTATACTCTTTATTTTAGGGATTTCTACCAGAGACCTCTTTTGACTCCATTCCATATTTGAGTTTCACCTAATCCAATCTTCCCAAGTTCAGGTCTGTATGACTTTTGATGGGCCCAGAGCCACATGGTATAGTAGAAAGAGGTAGTGTTCAGAATCAGAAGGACCTGATTAGTAACCTCCTGATCTCAGGTCTGCCGTTGACTTGCTGTGATCACCCTGTGACTCAGACAGACTTTCCACAGCATGTAGTATTAATTTAGACCACAAATAGTGTAGTTTTTCCTTTAATTAAAATAACTGTAAAATTTATGTGTGGAACAGTTAACAAACTTTATTGAGCTCTTCTTACATGCAAAATGCCATGCTGGGATCTAGGGATGTACAAAGACTGGCCTAAGGGAAAGTAGAGGCTGGTGCTTAGCAGTAAGTGGAGGCAGTTTGCAAACGGAGGTCAGTGGTATGCTTAGACCCGGGCCACCAGGGCTTTTGCCCCAGGCTCCATGCCATCCACTGTCCTTCCCCCAAACCCCAACGTCAGGGACTCCTGTGCTCTGAAGTCTCTTCCTCAGAGTTTTCTAAGTGCCTTTCTGATGCTTAGAACTTGCCAGGGCTGGCAGTGCCATCTGGTCAGGGTGCTCTGAACCCAAATGAGGCCCAGCGCAGGCCCCGGCCTTCCTTTCTCACCTTCACGGTGCTCTCTGACTCTTCCCACTCTCACTTTCCCTATGTGCGGGGTTGACCAGTTGTCTCACAGGAGCTTCGGGACTCACACCTGTGGGTTTATTTCCCTTCATTTCTCAGTTCTAGAAGGGCATCCTGGCAAGCAGATAGCTTCCACTGGATCGCATGGTATCTCTCTTATAGGATGCCATGAAATCAGGCCACTAGAATGATGCTGACATGCTGATTCTGAGGTCTGAGAGTTTTAATTTCTAACAAGTTTCCAGGTAATACCGATTCTTCTGGTCAGGAAAACGCTTTGAGAACCAACGAATTTTTGTGAAACTGTGTGTCTTGTGAGTGAACAATGTTGTATTCTTTGTAATCCTTTGGGACATTTTGTTTTTACATTACTGAAGTACTGATAAAATGCCTAGCTGAAGAGCAATGCAGGTCTAAATTTTATCATCTAAACACCAGATGCACACAGTGATATTGATTCAGGCATCATCCTCTAGAATACCTCTCTGTAAATGCCCTACCCAACTAATCTGCACTGTTGGTCACTACATAGTTAATGCAATGGGTTTCCCATCCATGTGGCTCACATGAACACCAAGAAGGCCATGCATACTTGGCTTAAGGAGCAGAAAGGCAAATCTATACCTCTGGGACTGCCTAATTCTTACTGTGGCCGAATACCACAGGAGTGGGTATGAATATCCCTTCCTTTATATATTGTTCCAAAATCTTTGGTGAAAATGAAATTTAAAAAAGTAAAATCTAATCCATGTTTATTGAAGGAAGTAGCTTTTCAGAGGAAAATATAATGGATATTGGGGGTGGGGGATTGCTTTGGGAGTTTGTATTTTATAGAGGGGACTGAGGTTATGGCCAGAATTCCTAAAGGGGCAGAGTCTGAAGTCTCCCAAAGAAGACCAGCAGGCCAAATGACTCATTAATAGTTTTGGGAGTTTCCAAGGACATTTGTAGTTTCCATGATTGAAGACAGCAGGAGATCCTTAGCAATCAACATTTACTGCATAACCGGTGAGTGACAAGTCCACCCCAGGATGTGGGTTTTGCAGAATGAATAGGCCCCCAGGGACTCACATTATAGTACCCCCTCTCCCCACATCTCCCATAAGCCACTAAGAAGCATTGATGAGCAGGGAGGGATCTAAAAAGGGTGTCAACCAGGCACCACAGAAATCAGAGGAGGGAGATGCACATAGGAAAAAATATTATAGAACATGGTAATAGTTCCCAAACATTATGTTAGTTGGCTCCCAATTTCTATTTGGGAGGGAATATTATTCCTCCTTTAAAAATGGGGAAACTAAAGCTCAGAGACTTGCCCAAAATTATGCAGCTAGTATCACAGAGCCAGGATACAAATAATCTATACACATATGGTATATATAGAAAGGTATGTTAGGAACAGGTGATCTGCGTCAAATCATCACTCAATCATCTACTAGCTATAGTCTAGTTACTGAATTTCTCTGAGTTCTTAGTTAACTCTTACACAAAATAGGCCTGTCTTATAGAAACCAGGCTTATGGTGAAAAAGAGGTAAGGAACAAAGTGCCTAGTTCGGTGTTGGTCACATAGTAGATGCTAAAAGACTGACTTCCTTCCCTTCCCGCCTCATCTCCCCTGAGATGGCTCCATGCCGGAGGCACAAAACAGATGTTTCTCTCAAATAAATTACTTTACCTTTACAAGTCTTAATTTCCTCATTTATAAAATAAAGATAATGGGGCTATCTACTTTATTTATTTTATTTAATTTGTTTTTTTTGAGATGGAGTGTCACTCTGTCACCAAGGCTGGAGTGCAGTGCAGTGGCACAATCTTGGCTCACCACAAGCTCCGCCTCCCGGGTTCACATCATTCTCCTGCCTCAGCCTCTCGAGTAGCTGGGACTACAGGTGCCTGCCACCGCACCCAGCTAATTTTCTGTATTTTTAGTAGAGATGGGGTTTCACCATGGTCTCAATCTCCTGACCTCGTGATCCACCCACCTCGGCCTCCCAAAGTGCTGGGATTACAGGCGTGAGCCACCACACCCAGCCAGGGATATCTACTTTATAGAGTTGTTGTGACATTTATTTTATTTTTTATTTTTTATTTTTTGATGGAGTCTCATTCTGTCGCCCAGGCTGGAGTGCAGTGGCATGATCTCTGCACTGCAACCTCCACCTCCGGGTTCAAGCGATTCTCCTGCCTCAGCCTCCAAAGTAGCTGAGATTACAGGTGTGTGCCACCACGTCTGGCTAATTTTTGCATTTTTAGTAGAGACAGGGTTTCACCATGTTAGCCGAGCTGGTCTCGAACTCCTGACCTCAAGTGATCCACACACCTTGGCCTCCCAAAGTGCTGGGATTATAGGCATGAGCCATGGTGCCTGGCCTGTTGTGGCATTTAAATGAGACGATGCACGTTAAGTACATAGCATAATGCATAGCACATGCTTAGTGCTCAGTAAATGTTAGCTATCATTAATAATAACAGAAATGAACATTCAAGAATCTAGGGTTCTTGGAGTCAGAGGGACAACGTGCCTGCTCTTTGATTTTGTGCCTTGCAACTGGCAGCCCTTTAAAGCTGAGCTGGGGAAGGCCCATGCCCAGGAGGAAGTCTGGAGGCCCCAGGGTGAAATTGGGCTGTTTGGATCACCCTGTTTTATCTTCTGTTCATGGCATACACCTCTTGCCAAGGAGATGGCAGGATTTTCTTTCAAATAAAACGGAATTTTGCATAGTCCTCAGAAGAAATTTTTCTTCTGTTGCTGAATGGAGCTTCTAAAGGGCTTTTTGCAGGAGTGAAGAGAATGAAATAGTTGACTTCTCTATCACAGCCCCTGGTTTAATAATTAGACATTCTGGGAAAAAGTGCTTTGGCAGAAGTCAGCTACATTTTATTTTGACAGGCAGAGTCTTTTGTTTTCCCTTTCCTTCCTGTTCCGTCATACTCATGGATGAAGGTATTTGGAAGTTTGGAGCTTTTGTAACATATTTCACTGCTTAGGACTATAATGTATGGTAAAACATTCCTTAAAGGTCACAGTGAGAAATACTTTATGGTAGAGAGATTATTGGAAAGGCCGGCTTCCAGTATAACCCAGATAGCATCTACTTGGGATATCTTAAAATTAAAGCTATATTATAACTTCTTCAGATTTTTATTCTATCTTTGGAATGGGGAGCTAACACTGCAAAATTTTAAAAAGGCAGGAGGGTGCAGGGTGTGGTGGCTTCCACCTGTAACCCTAGCACTTTGGGAGGCTGAGATGGGTGAACTGCTTGAGCCCAGGAGGCTGAGACCAGCCTGGGCAACATGGCAAAACCCTGCCTCTACAAAAAAATACAAAAAATTAACGGGTGTGGTGGTGCGTGCCTTGCCTGCAGCCCCAGCTACTCCAGAGGCTGAGGCAGGAAAATCCTTTGAGCCCTGGAGGTCGAGCTGCAGTAATCCGTGATCATGCCACTGTACCCCTGCCTGGGTGACAGAGCAAGACCCTCTTTCAAAAACAAACAAACAAACAGACGTGGGAGGGCACTGAAGCAGAGAGATCAAGGCATGCATTCCAGTTCAGCCATTGAATTGTCCGTGGCAAGTTATTAAAAAATCTGTGATCCCATCCTGGCTAACACGGTGAAACCACGTTTCTACTATAAATACAAAAAAATTAGCGGGGCGTGGTGGCGGGCGCCTGCCGTCCCAGCTATTCAGGAGGCTGAGGGAGGAGAATGGCGTGAACCCGGGAGGCTGAGCTTTCAGTGAGCTGAGATCGCGCCCCTGCACTCCAGCCTGGACGACGGAGCGGCTCCGTCTCAAAAAAAAGGCCGGGCGCGGCGGCTCATGCCTGTAATCCCAGCACTATGGGAGGCCGAGGAGGGTGGATCACGAGATCAGGAGATCGAGATCATCCTGGCTAACACAGTGAAACCCCGTCTCTACCAAAAATACAAAAAACTAGCCGGGCGAGGTGGCGGGCGCCTGTAGTCCCGGCTACTCGGGAGGCTGAGGCAGGAGAATGGCGTGAACCCGGGAGGCGGAGCTTGCAGTGAGCAGAGATTGCGCCACTGCACTCCAGCCTGGGGGACAGAGCGAGACTCCGGCTCAAAAAAAAATAAAAAAATAAAAAATAAAAAATAAATCTGTGATCTTCGGCATCCTCATATGGAAAATGGCAGTAATAAGCCCAACTTTGCAGGGTGGTTTGGAAAATAAGGGGACGTTTGTAAAGCTCACAATGTGGCACATAGTAATTGCTCAATACATTTAGATAAATATTAGGTCCCTCCCCTGGCCGCCTGCAGTGCTTTATAGTTGAGTGCCCATGGGCAAGTCTGGTCTCAGTTTACCCAACTGTAAAATTAAGGAGCTTGACCAGCTCTTCACACACTGTAATTTGTATCAGGCCTGAAAAGTCTCTGAGTCTCTGATTCTTTATGTTGTCATCATTCAACAATGCTGAATTGAATTAGCTCCAGGTGAAAGGTGGAATGACCACAGGTATCTGGGTGGCCTGGGTGGCCTCCATGGCAGAGTGACTTTTGACTGGGCCTGAGGAACAAGTTAGAGGGATTCGGGTAGGTAACAGCCTGAGTCCTTCTGACCAGGAAGGTTCAGCCCAAGCCTACATGGAGTTCTAAATAACCAACCAATTCCAGAACCAAGCTAGGCACTTGTGACAGGTTCAGACTATTGTATCACTCAGCTTCCTTTTGGTGAGAAACAGCAGAAACCCTATAAAAACCAGTTGGAACCCTGTAAAAATCAGCATGAAAGGGACTTCATTGTCTCATTAATCCTGGCAGTCAATGGGATAGATCCATACACTACTGGATTGAGGACCTCAAATGATGTTGTCAGGGCTTTTTATCTCTACATCTTTCTGTTCTTCTTGTCTGTCTTTTTGAATGTTGGTCTCGTATTTTTCCTCCTGTTTCTGATAGACTTTCTCCACCTGAGAGCCACCCTGGATCTTGGCAGACCTAGGCTTGCAGACTTTGTCTTACAATGCCATAGGGATACAGTACAGTGCAATACAGTACAATACAATACAGTAGAACAGAATAGAATATGATGCAATACGATACAATATAACAGAAATAGAGGTCTCCTCTCTCCCCTTGTCCACACATCAGTCCTGTAGAAGGGCTCTGATTGGAATTTGTTAGCTATGTGCTCATTCCTTGGATGAGCATATGATAGCATGTTAAATGGCATGCTGCCATGCTCAAAATACAATGCCCTGGACGATGCGGTCACCAGTGTGATCGGGAGCCAGGTGGGCATTGTGATTTATAGTCTGATGATATCTGTGTGGAATGCAGAAGCTGCTGTTCACCGACACAAAAAGATGTGCCAGACAAAAACAAACCAACACAACCTGAAGAGATGCTCATGACAGGAAGCTCAGCAATAGAAATAAATCCCTGTTTTGGCCCAGTTTCCTGTCCATTCAGAGACGCTTTTACTCTCCAGAGACCACTGAGAAACACAGCAGTGTACCGCCAGGTCTCACTTCCAGGAATTTGACTTTTTTTCCCTACTAATAGCTTCCTCTTTTCAATATCTTATTCACAAATATTACATACCATTGTCCATCACTGATGTTTTTCCAGCGTCAAATTCCTCACCTCCACTGTGCTTTCATTTCTCCTGCCTGCAAAACTCCAAGTCAGCCAAACCGCCCCATTTCTCCAGGCTTACAACTGGACTTCTGGGCACTCCAGGAGGTAGTCACAGGTCTGCACTAGCAAGTGCTACTATAAATTCATGGCCTCCAACTTCAGGCAAGCTCCATTCCCAGGCAGCTCTTTCATCCACTGTGGAGACAGTGGCCATTTTAGAACATCCTCCACTTGCTGATTATTCTGTTTCTCCTGCAGATCCATTCTCAACCTCTGTCTTTTCTGTGCCCTGATTGTCCAACCTCTACAGACTATCATGTGGCTCCCTTGGCCTCTGGCTTCCTGTTGGGCTTGGCCAAGGGAAGCACCAGCAGAGGAATGAGAGGGCAAGAGGAGAGAAAAGTTGGGCTGCTTAATTTCCGCCTTCCTCCCTTCCTCTCCATGCAGTCTCCACAGCCTCACCTCCTATTTGCGAAGGATAAAACATGGTCTGCCTAGCTCGGAATGGGTAGCATATCTGTTTAAAAGATCACACTAGCCGGGCGCAGTGGCTCACACCTGTAATCCCAGCACTTTGGGAGGCTGAGGCAGGCGGATCATGAGGTCAGGAGATTGAGACCATCCTGGCTAACATGGTGAAAACCCATCTCTACTAAAAATACAATAAATTAGCTGGGCGTGGTGGCGGACGCCTGTAGTCCCAGCTACTCAGGAGGCTGAGGCAGGAGAATGGCGTGAACCTGGGAGGCAGAGCTTGCAGTGAGCTGAGATTCGGCCACTGCACTCCAGCCTGGGTGACAAAGCGGGACTCCGTCTCAAAAAAACAAACAAATGAAAAACTTGAAAAATTGTATTTCAGGAAGAAAATGGATTAAGAAACTGATTAGTTTGTCAAACATTGTTAATGCCAACATTGCACAGTTACTTTTTAGTTATAACTCACAAAGGAAATCACTGGAAAAATTTAAATATGGTACATCAGCACTTAATAGAAGGTGCTATGGTCAGAATAGGCATCAAGACACAGGAAGGCATGTTTCATGCACCATTGAGGCAGAAAGCAGTGTCTTAAGAAGCTCACGGCCAGAAGCAGGTCTTAGGGTTTGAGGCAAAGAGAATTCACATATAGTCTTATTCTATTAATAGAAGAGTCTGTGCTGCATTATGGGAAAATTACTTGCCCTGGTTTGAGTTGTATTTTCATCCCTACTCCTACTCTCCCTTCCCCCAACCCACCTGGGACGATCTGTACTAATCCTGCTAACCACTATTTGTCAGGAGGAAATTTTATATAGAGAACATATGTATTTGACAAAATCAGGCACGTTTGGGGTGGTATGGCCATAGATGAAGACATATGTAGTCTTTAACAGGCATGCAGCTCAAGTTTGAAGAGTTGCTATTTTTCAAGTAATGAAAATTATGGAATAATAGTGAAAGAGCATGGATTTTGGAATCATTCAGGGATAGGTGCACTTAGAAAAGTTACCAAAACTCTGTAGGTCTCAGTTTTTCCTGTACTACTCAAAAATTATGCCTTCTCCACCCTGTTCAGCCAATCCACACACACAGTCTCCGCATACGTGCAGACTAAAGCCTCAAACTTCGATGTGCATACGAATCAACTGAGAAACCTTATTAAAACACAGATCCTGATTCAGTAGGTCTGGGGTGATTCTATGTTTTTTGTTTGTTTGTTTTGTTTTGATGAAGTCTCACTGTTACCCAGGCTGGAGTGCAGTGGCGCAATCTTGGCTCACGACAACCTCCACCTTCCAGGTTCAAGCGATTCTCCTGCCTCAGCTTCCCAAATAGCTGGGATTACAGGCAGGCACCACCATGCCCGGCTGATTTTTGTATTTTTAGTAGAGACATAGTTTCACCATGTTGGCTGGGCTGGTCTTGAACTCCTGACCTCAAGCAGTCCGCCCACCTTGGCCTTCCAAAGTGCTGGGATTACAGGCATAATCCACCACGCCCTGCTAATTCTGCATTTCTAATAAGCTCCCAGGTGCTGCCCAGGAAGCTGGTTCTTGGACCACACTTTGAGAAGCAAAAGCTCTGTGTATGGATAATCTGAGTGTGAAAAGAAAATGAGCCAATGTTTTTTTGTTTTTTTGTTTTTTTCATAGCAACTGAAAGTCCCACAATGTGCCCCAGCCTTTTCCAGGACTCCTTACAGGAATGATGGAAGTGCTGTGAGCAACTCTGAGGAGTCTGCACC
Source organism: Chlorocebus sabaeus (assembly GCF_047675955.1). NCBI lineage: Eukaryota > Metazoa > Chordata > Mammalia > Primates > Cercopithecidae > Chlorocebus > Chlorocebus sabaeus. Next base: position 34,869,412 of record NC_132918.1, on the reverse strand, counting down.
CCTGCAGATGCTTGGGTCCCTCCGGTTGCTTCATTCTTAGTGTGGTCAGGTCTGCTGCCCCTACTGGCCCTGTCTCGTGCCTTCTCCTAATTTATGTCGTAACTACTCACAGCACCTTAGCCCTCTTATGGTGCCTTAAATAGTTATAGGGGAACCTCTATGCTTTCGGTCTCCTCACCATTAACCAGCCTGTGCAAAGTGTATCCTAAATCAGGCCACTGACATTTTGGAATAATGAGTTCTCTGGTGATATGGCCTAAACTTCACAGGTACTGGGTCACCACTGTACAAATCAGCTTTTGGAAGCTGGAAAAAAAAATTGGGCCAAATGCTTCAGTGTGCATTACATTTAAATAAAACATGTGTGGATACTTTGGCACATTTAAAAAACACTCTAGGTGTTACAATGGAAATAATATAACAATGAATGACAAGATGTTTCATTTATCGCTTACTATGGCTAGATGCTTTATATTCAATATCTGTAATCCTCAAAGAAACATTGAATCTGTATTTTTCTCTTGTGCCAGTGGGGACACAGGAACTCAGGATCAATAACTTGCCCAGTTTACACAGCTCATGTACAGCATAGCCCGGGTCCACCCACCTCTTTCTGATGCCTGTTAAACACCTTCTCCCTCTCCAGATCAACAGCTGTCTCAGGCATCCTTTTCATTAGACAACCGTTTCCCTAAACACATGCATTGTTTTAGTTTTGCTATTTACTTTCTCATCCCCAATATTTGTGGTTTTTATTAATGAGGTTCCCCTCAAGGCAATGTGATCATCATGTTGGAAAATATTAGTGAGAGGTTTCTTCAAAATATTCAGTCAAGTTGAAACCCTAAACAAAATGATATTCTTCTGTGTCAGGTGTGGGTGAGAAATGAAGTCTTTTCTTTTTTTCTATCAGGTAGCAAGGCAGTATCAGTGTATAAAGGGTAGGAATAATGCATCCAAAATGTGGGTCGTTATTTGTTTTTTCACTGTAGGGCTGAAGAAATATTTAAGTTTGTACTGAGTCACACATAGCCTCAGTGTGTTATTTTTATTGGGAGTGATTGAATTTTTGTGACTGAATTTATTTGAGTGATTGAATTATGAGTGATTGATCAGTCCTTAGGATTGAAACTAAGGCAATGTGACATAAACAAGAACTGGACCAAAGGAATCACAGCATCAAAACTCTGACAAGGGAGAAATGGATTTAGATATTGGACCCCCCAAAATAGATTTTGTAAATTAGAAATGCCCTTTGAGTCTATTAGTAAAGGGCCTTTCAAGTTTAAAAAAAAAAGATCTTTGAGAACATTATAGCAATAAAGGGCACTAGTTGGGCCAGGCTTACTGATAATCTGACATTCCGAATGTTTCCTGTAAGATCACAAAATGCCATTAATTCTAGTTGCCTGATCATTATCACAACTTGTCCATGTTTAAAAACAAGAAAGTAATTACTTCTCATCTTACACACTCTCTACTTTTCCTTTTTGGGACCATGCTCAGTTCTTTGTCTCTTCCAAAGGAGAAGAGGTGGTGAAGAAGCAGATGATTTATATAAGAGGCTGCTAGAGGCCCACAGAGGATATTATTTTTTTCTTGATGTTTCTTTAAAGCAGTGATAGCAAGGACAGCATAGCCTTTAGCACATATTTTGCTGATGGCTTCAATGTGTTTTCTTTATTTGCCAAACACTTAAATATTTTTAGAGAGAGTTGCTCCATGCTTTATAAATAGCGATGTTCTAAAACTTACCAAGATGCACTGTGTTTTCTTTCAATGATGATGTTCTAAAAGAAATGTGTGGCATATTTATGCAGCAAAAATACTGTAAAAATACAAAGCAACTCCTTACACAGTGATAAGTATGTAAAAGGCGATAAAGATGACCAACAGTAATTCATGTTTAGCAAATTAACAGGAAGGAAGAAATCTTTTTTTCTTTGCCTGCACCAGGTGGGTAAGGAAAAAATCCAAGGTATTAGCGGAGCAAATAGCCAGTGTGCTACCTACTAATACCATTAAGTGGGAGTGAAAGGAATTGATCTCTCAAAACATAATTAATGCACAGAGTTCTTTCATGGCTGGAAGGATTCCATGCTCTTTGTGTAGGAAAATACCCTTCTCTATACTTTTGGGTGGTGGTCCTTGAGTCAGCAGCTGGGGGTCCTAGAAGGAATATATGGACAGTGAAACACAGCATCAGGGTTTGAATCCCTGAAAGCTGCTTAAAGTAGAGCAAGTCGTACAACCCATCTGGGCTTCCATTTCCTCATCTAAAAATGGAGAACGAAATGAGAATACATGTAAAAATGGTTCAGATCCAAAACTAGATGGGTATTAGTTATTGTGATCATTATTGCTGTTATTCTGACTGTATGTAGCAGCCTGGTCTCGTGCTGAGACGTGGAGGTCCGTATCCTCATGCTCCTCCTGCTAGGCTCTGCCCATCATGGTCTATATCTACAACCTGCTTATCTGAAGATGTATGTATTTCACTTACTTGGGAATAGTCTGATGTTCTACCAAGTTCAGAGGATACAGGGGACATTGGAAACAAATGTGGATCATCTTAGAACGAAAATTGAAATAATTTTACATTTTACACATCATGGTAGCCAGGAATACAAAAACATCACTCATTCCTCAGTGTGTAGCTCATGAAACCTTAATTCCCATTGATTACCGAATAAAAATTTTGGCAATTCAAGATAAACAGTCACCTTTGAAGGTAAAAACAGTCATTTTGGATTCTCTCCTCGCCTCCCTTCTCCATAGGGGTGGCCTCTGTTTCTAAGGGTCTTACATATTATCTAAGCCAGGGCAGAGCACCTGGTCTCTGTGCCATCCTCAGTCCTCAGGGGCCCACACTACAGGGCTGCTAACCCATGCCCCTGGGATGAGACTTTCTCCCCTCACATCTGTGGGCCTCCAGGGCCCCATTTGTGTCCTTTGTATCCCCTTGATCTCGACCCCAGCTTTCGCAGCTGCTGGCTTCCTCAGGCATGCCTGCACGACTTTTGATGGCAGGGACCACTGCTAGAGAAACGTTTGGCTGCTGTCCCACATCATGCTGGGGGGATGTGTAGGATGATTATACCTCCTGGTTTGCAGAAGACTTTGCCAGTTTTTGCCTGTTGTCTCTATGTGACTATTAATAGCACTCTTCATGCTCGAAAGTGTCCCAGTTTCGCAGTACATTCTACAATTGCTCAGGGTACAGGACTCAAGGAGGCTGCCCTCAGGCCTACATTGCCATAATCTTCCATTCGCTTTCACCTGGATGCCTCCTTGGACAGGGTAGGTCAGGCCCAGTGGCAACTCAAACCTTATCCAGTCCACTCCAATCCTTTCATCCTGCCTCAAGTTTCTTTTTGGCCTAAGGGAAAGGAGAGAAGGAAAGTAATACTTACATAAGCAAATATTATTCTCTACTCCATGCCTTTATGCTCTAAGCTTTCTCCTTACTATTTTTTTTTTATGTGTGTGGTTATTCTACTCTTTTAATAAAAACATATCTGTTCAAACTGTAAGGTACTTCTAATCATTCAGTCTTTTAGGAAGCATTAGAAAAAAACATACATACTAATGAACAGTGAGTTTAGGCACAGGTTCACATAGTTTGTTTTACTTTCAGAAAATCCAGAACCTCTAGGAAATTATTAAATTATGAAGAAGTTACATTTAATAAGCTCTTTCCCTCAACTTTGGCCAAATGCAACCATTTATATAGCTACATTTAGAAAACTAAATGTAGAAAACTAAATGATCATGAAGCAGAAATGTAAAATGGTATATTTATTTTAATCTTTACTGAAAAATGATGTTTAGGGGTAGGGTGGCTCACGCCTGTAATCCCAGCACTTTGGGAGGCCAAGGCAGGTGGATCACCTGAGGTCAAGAGTTCGAGACCACCCTGACCAACATGGTGAAACCCCGTCGTCTCTAATAAAAATACAAAAAATTAGCTGGACATGGTGGAGCATGTGCCTGCAATCCCAGCTACTTGGGAGTCTGAGGCAGGAGAATTGCTTGAACCTGGGAGGCAGAGGTTGCAGTGAGTGGCGATGGTGCCATTGCACTCCGGCCTGGGCAACAAGAGCGAAACTCTGTCTCAAAACAAAACAAAAAGAAGAATGTTATTTACACAAAGCTCTTAATATAGCTACCTGGTTAAAAAACAAGGTGAAGCAATGCTATTGCATATGTCCTTGAGCTGAGAAATTTCTTACTTATGGAGTCATGCTCAGGAAGCAATACTTAAAATCTTAAACTGTAAACTCTTAGCTTGCAACGTTTTGATTTTTCCTGTATCTTGCAAATTTCTCAGTGCCACTAAATATATTGTCTACTATTTCTTCTTAAAGAACTAATGTTCATAAAAAGGATTATCATCGTCATCGTCATCTGATTCAAAATCAACCCCTTTTAATAGCTGGCTCTGGGACATGTTTTGCTGGATGATGTGCTGGACCACTTTTGATCTGTCTATGAAGTGGTAGGAAAAATGTCTTCTTCCACGTCTGATTCATCTACCTCAATCACCTCTGAGTAATTCTTAGTGACATTTTGGGAAGGCTGTCTTGTAGATTTAAAGGCATCTGTAATAGACATATTTCTAGATGCTGGCACAGTAGTCTTTGAGTTCTTGCTATGAGTAGAAGTCTCCAGAACAATGCCTGCTCTTCCTCTTTGAGACCTTCCTCTGATGCTGAATTCTGTCCTCTTCCTCCTCTTCTACCTCTTCCTCAACCTCTTCCTTTGTTGGTTGCTGCCAAGATGCTAACATCAGAGTCATTAGCCATCTGTTCTGCTAAATCTATACTCATAAGGTCATCAGCACTAAAGGCAGAAGCAGGTTCCTCTGATTGAGATCTGGATGTCATCATTTTCACTAGTATTTTTTTGTCTGTTTTCTCTGAAATGACATACTTCCTCATTTATTTTATCTTCTAGGGCATCAATATGATGCTCTTTAAGAAATTGCTGTGTTTTTTACAACTGGTATGTCACTAATTCCTCAGTGGCATCTTTCTCCTCCTTGTCCACAAATTCTTGTACTGCTTCACCCATCCCTCTTTCTGTTAGCAGTGAGAGTGGCACATTCTTCTCTGCAGTTTGAAAATATTGTTTTACAAGATCTTCTACCCTTAAAGTTGTTCCTTCTGAAGAAGATTTTGTGGTAAGTTTCCTAAAGTTGATCTCTTCTCCTGTTTTTTCCTTTTGTTCTCTATGCCTGAAAAATGGATAATGTCTTTTGGATTAGCTACCAGATCCACAAATTTCTGATTAAGGCAAAGAACGTTGAAATGTTCAAAACCTCCACTGTAGTCCACTCGCAGTGGTATAAAAGGCTTCTCTGGCTAGCGAGAATTACCCAGATGTTCCCGTTTAGCATTTTCAAGCATTTCTTCAATCTTCGCCACACAGAAGCTTTGTATGGTTTGGGTTACTATACGATTATCTGGGTTAAAAAATGTCTGGATGATTAGCCAGAACAACATCCTTCATGAAAAACTACTGCACTGTGTGAAGAGGAATTTTCTGCATATTCATTTTCCTCCCTTCATTGCACAGAAAACCAGCCTGTTTCTTTACAGCTTCTCCTGGGGAAAGAGAAGTAACCACTAAGCTTCCAGGTTGTGAGGTATAAAACAGTTGTTGTTCTTTTTTTTTTTTTTTTTTAATTTATTTATTATTATTAAACTTTAAGTTGTAGGGTACATGTGCACAACGTGCAGGCTTGCTACATATGTATACTTGTGCCATGTTGGTGTGCTGCACCCATCAACTCGTCATTTACATCAGGTATAACTCCCAATGCAATCCCTCCCCCCTCCCCCCTCCCCATGATAGGCCCCGGTGTGTGATGTTCCCCTTCCCGAGTCCAAGTGATCTCATTGTTCAGTTCCCGCCTATGAGTGAGAACATGCGGTGTTTGGTTTTCTGTTCTTGTGATAGTTTGCTAAGAATGATGGTTTCCAGCTGCATCCATGTCCCTACAAAGGACACAAACTCATCCTTTTTCATGGCTGCATAGTATTCCATGGTGTATATGTGCCACATTTTCTTAATCCAATCTGTCACTGATGGATATTTGGGTTGATTCCAAGTCTTTGCTATTGTGAATAGTGCTGCAATAAACATACGTGTGCATGTGTCTTTATAGCAGCATAATTTATAATCCTTTGGGTATATACCCAGTAATGGGATGGCTGGGTCATATGGTACATCTAGTTCTAGATCCTTGAGGAATCGCCATACTGTTTTCCATAATGGTTGAACTAGTTTACAATCCCACCAACAGTGTAAAAGTGTTCCTATTTCTCCACATCCTCTCCAGCACCTGTTGTTTCCTGACTTTTGAATGATCGCCATTCTAACTGGTGTGAGATGGTATCTCATTGTGGTTTTGATTTGCATTTCTCTGATGGCCAGTGATGATGAGCATTTTTTCATGTGTCTGTTGGCTGTATGAATGTCTTCTTTTGAGAAATGTCTGTTCATATCCTTTGCCCACTTTTGGATGGGGTTGTTTGTTTTTTTCTTGTAAATTTGTTTGAGTTCTTTGTAGGTTCTGGATATTAGCCCTTTGTAAGATGAGTAGATTGCAAAAATTTTCTCCCATTGTGTAGGTTGCCTGTTCACTCTGATGGTAGTTTCTTTTGCTGTGCAGAAGCTCTTTAGTTTAATGAGATCCCATTTGTCAATTTTGGCTTTTGCTGCCATTGCTTTTGGTGTTTTAGACATGAAGTCTTTGCCCATGCCTATGTCCTGAATGGTACTCCCTAGGTTTTCCTCTAGGATTTTTATGGTATTAGGTCTAACATTTAAGTCTCTAATCCATCTTGAATTAATTTTCGTATAAGGAGTAAGGAAAGGATCCAGTTTCAGCTTTCTACTTATGGCTAGCCAATTTTCCCAGCACCATTTATTAAATAGGGAATCCTTTCCCCATTTCTTGTTTCTCTCAGGTTTGTCAAAGATCAGATGGCTGTAGATGTGTGGTATTATTTCTGAGGACTCTGTTCTGTTCCATTGGTCTATATCTCTGTTTTGGTACCAGTACCATGCTGTTTTGGTTACTGTAGCCTTGTAGTATAGTTTGAAGTCAGGTAGTGTGATGCCTCCAGCTTTGTTCTTTTGACTTAGGATTGTCTTGGAGATGCGGGCTCTTTTTTGGTTCCATATGAACTTTACAGCAGTTTTTTCCAATTCTGTGAAGAAGCTCATTGGTAGCTTGATGGGGATGGCATTGAATCTATAAATTACCTTGGGCAGTATGGCCATTTTCACGATATTGATTCTTCCTATCCATGAGCATGGTATGTTCTTCCATTTGTTTGTGTCCTCTTTGATTTCACTGAGCAGTGGTTTGTAGTTCTCCTTGAAGAGGTCCTTTACATCCCTTGTAAGTTGGATTCCTAGGTATTTTATTCTCTTTGAAGCAATTGTGAATGGAAGTTCATTCCTGATTTGGCTCTCTGTTTGACTGTTACTGGTGTATAAGAATGCTTGTGATTTTTGCACATTAATTTTGTATCCTGAGACTTTGCTGAAGTTGCTTATCAGCTTAAGGAGATTTTGGGCTGAGACAATGGGGTTTTCTAAATATACAATCATGTCATCTGCAAAGAGGGACAATTTGACTTCTTCTTTTCCTAACTGAATCCCCTTGATTTCTTTCTCTTGCCTGATTGCCCTAGCCAGAACTTCCAACACTATGTTGAATAGGAGTGGTGAGAGAGGGCATCCCTGTCTTGTGCCAGTTTTCAAAGGGAATTTTTCCAGTTTTTGGCCATTCAGTATGATATTGGCTGTGGGTTTGTCATAAATAGCTCTTATGATTTTGAGGTACGTTCCATCAATACCGAATTTATTGAGCGTTTTTAGCATGAAGGGCTGTTGAATTTTGTCAAAAGCCTTTTCTGCATCTATTGAGATAATGATGTGGTTCTTGTCTTTGGTTCTGTTTATATGCTGGATTATGTTAATTGATTTGCGAATGTTGAACCAGCCTTGCATCCCAGGGATGAAGCCCACTTGATCATGGTGGATAAGCTTTTTGATGTGTTGCTGAATCCGGTTTGCCAGTATTTTATTGAGGATTTTTGCATCGATGTTCATCAGGGATATTGGTCTAAAATTCTCTTTTTTTTGTTGTGTCTCTGCCAGGCTTTGGTATCAGGATGATGTTGGCCTCATAAAATGAGTTAGGGAGGATTCCCTCTTTTTCTATTGATTGGAATAGTTTCAGAAGGAATGGTACCAGCTCCTCCTTGTACCTCTGGTAGAATTCAGCTGTGAATCCATCTGGTCCTGGACTTTTTTTGGTTGGTAGGCTATTAATTATTGCCTCAATTTCAGAGCCTGCTATTGGTCTAGTCAGGGATTCAACTTCTTCCTGGTTTAGTCTTGGAAGAGTGTAAGTGTCCAGGAAATTATCCATTTCTTCTAGATTTTCCAGTTTATTTGCGTAGAGGTGTTTATAGTATTCTCTGATGGTAGTTTGTATTTCTGTGGGGTCGGTGGTGATATCCCCTTTATCATTTTTAATTACGTTGATTTGATTATTCTCTCTTTTCTTCTTTATTAGTCTTGCTAGTGGTCTGTCAATTTTGTTGATCTTTTCAAAAAACCAACTCCTGGATTCATTGATGTTTTGGAGGGTTTTTTGTGTCTCTATCTCCTTCAGTTCTGCTCTGATCTTAGTTATTTCTTGCCTTCTGCTAGCTTTTGAATGTGTTTGCTCTTGCTTCTCTAGTTCTTTTAATTGTGATGTTAGAGTGTCAATTTTAGATCTTTCCTGCTTTCTCTTGTGGGCATTTAGTGCTATAAATTTCCCTCTACACACTGCTTTAAATGTGTCCCAGAGATTCTGGTATGTTGTATCTTTGTTCTCATTGGTTTCAAAGAACATCTTTATTTCTGCCTTCATTTCGTTATGTACCCAGTAGTCATTCAGGAGCAGGTTGTTCAGTTTCCATGTAGTTGAGCGGTTTTGATTGAGTTTCTTAGTCCTGAGTTCTAGTTTGATTGCACTGTGGTCTGAGAGACAGTTTGTTATAATTTCTGTTCTTGTACATTTGCTGAGGAGTGCTCTACTTCCAATTACGTGGTCAATTTTGGAGTAAGTACGATGTGGTGCTGAGAAGAATGTATATTCTGTTGATTTGGGGTAGAGAGTTCTATAGATGTCTATTAGGTCTGCTTGCTGCAGAGATGAATTCAATTCCTGGATATCCTTGTTAACTTTCTGTCTCGTTGATCTGTCTAATGTTGACAGTGGGGTGTTGAAGTCTCCCATTATTATTGTATGGGAGTCTAAGTCTCTTTGTAAGTCTCTAAGGACTTGCTTTATGAATCTGGGTGCTCCTGTATTGGGTGCATATATATTTAGGATAGTTAGCTCTTCCTGTTGAATTGATCCCTTTACCATTATGTAATGGCCTTCTTTGTCTCTTTTGATCTTTGATGGTTTAAAGTCTGTTTTATCAGAGACTAGTATTGCAACCCCCGCTTTTTTGTGTTCTCCATTTGCTTGGTAAATCTTTCTCCATCCCTTTATTTTGAGCCTATGTATGTCTCTGCGTGTGAGATGGGTCTCCTGAATACAGCAGACTGATGGGTCTTGAGTCTTTATCCAGTTTGCCAGTCTGTGTCTTTTAATTGGAGCATTTAGTCCATTTACATTTAAGGTTAAGATTGTTATGTGTGAACTTGATCCTGCCATTATGATATTAACTGGTTATTTTGCTCGTTAGTTGATGCAGTTTCTTCCTAGCCTCGATGGTCTTTACATTTTGGCATGTTTTTGCAATGGCTGGTACTGGTTGTTCCTTTCCATGTTTAGTGCTTCCTTCAGGGTCTCTTGTAAGGCAGGCCTAGTGGTGACAAAATCTCTAAGCATTTGCTTATCTGTAAAGGATTTTATTTCTCCTTCACTTATGAAACTTAGTTTGGCTGGATATAAAATTCTGGGTTTAAAATTCTTTTCTTTAAGAATGTTGAATATTGGCCCCCACTCTCTTCTGGCTTGAAGAGTTTCTGCCGAGAGATCTGCTGTTAGTCTGATGGGCTTCCCTTTGTGGGTAACCCGACCTTTCTCTCTGGCTGCCCTTAAGATTTTTTCCTTCATTTCAACTTTGGTGAATTTGGCAATTATGTGTCTTGGAGTTGCTCTTCTCGAGGAGTATCTTTGTGGCGTTCTCTGTATTTCCTGGATTTGAATGTTGGCCTGCCCTACTAGGTTGGGGAAGTTCTCCTGGATGATATCCTGAAGAGTGTTTTCCAACTTGGTTCCATTTTCCCCCTCACTTTCAGGCACCCCAATCAGACGTAGATTTGGTCTTTTTACATAATCCCATACTTCTTGCAGGCTTTGTTCATTTCTTTTTCTTCTTTTTTCTTTTGGTTTCTCTTCTCGCTTCATTTCATTCATTTGATCCTCAATCGCTGATACTCTTTCTTCCAGTTGATCGAGTCGGTTACTGAAGCTTGTGCATTTGTCACGTATTTCTCGTGTCATGGTATTCATCTCTTTCATTTCGTTTATGACCTTCTCTGCATTAATTACTCTAGCCATCAATTCTTCCACTTTTTTTTCAAGATTTTTAGTTTCTTTGCACTGGGTACGTAATTCCTCCTTTAGCTCTGAGAAATTTGATGGACTGAAGCCTTCTTCTCTCATCTCGTCGAAGTCATTCTCTGTCCAGCTTTGATCCGTTGCTGGCGATGAGCTGCGCTCCTTTGCCGGGGGAGATGCGCTCTTATTTTTTGAATTTCCAGCTTTTCTGCCCTGCTTTTTCCCCATCTTTGTGGTTTTATCTGCCTCTGGTCTTTGATGATGGTGATGTACTGATGGGGTTTTGGTGTAGGTGTCCTTCCTGTTTGATAGTTTTCCTTCTAACAGTCAGGACCCTCAGCTGTAGGTCTGTTGGAGATTGTTTGAGGTCCACTCCAGACCCTGTTTGCCTGGGTATCAGCAGTAGAGGCTGCAGAAGATAGAATATTTCTGAACAGCGAGTGTACCTGTCTGATTCTTGCTTTGGAAGCTTCCTCTCAGGGGTGTACTCCACCCTGTGAGGTGTGGGGTGTCAGACTGCCCCTAGTGGGGGATGTCTCCCAGTTAGGCTACTCAGGGGTCAGGGACCCACTTGAGCAGGGAGTCTGTCCCTTCTCAGATCTCAACCTCCGTGTTGGGAGATCCACTGCTCTCTTCAAAGCTGTCAGACAGAGTCGTTTGCGTCTGCAGAGCTTTCTGCTGCGTTTGTTATTGTTTACTGTGCCCTGTCCCCAGAGGTGGAGTCTACAGAGACAGGCAGGTTTCCTTGAGCTGCTGTGAGCTCCACCCAGTTGGAGCTTCCCAGCAGCTTTGTTTACCTACTTAAGCCTCAGCAATGGCGGGCGCCCCTCCCCCAGCCTCGCTGCTGCCTTGCTGGTAGATCACAGACTGCTGTGCTAGCAATGAGGGAGGCTCCATGGGTGTGGGACCCTCCCGGCCAGGTGTGGGATATGATCTCCTGGTGTGCCTGTTTGCTTAAAGCGCAGTATTGGGGTGGGAGTTACCCGATTTTCCAGGTGTTGTGTGTCTCAGTTCCTCTGGCTAGGAAAAGGGATTCCCTTCCCCCTTGCGCTTTCCAGGTGAGGCAATGCCTCGCCCTGCTTCAGCTCTCGCTGGTCGGGCTGCAGCAGCTGACCAGCACCGATGGTCTGGCACTCCCCAGTGAGATGAACCCAGTACCTCAGTTGAAAATGCAGAAATCACCGGTCTTCTGTGTCGCTCGTGCTGGGAGTTGGAGACTGGAGCTGTTCCTATTCCTTTTTTTTTTTTTTAAGATGAAGTTTCACTTCAGTTGTCCAGGCTAGAGTGCAATGGTGTGATCTCAGCTCACTGCAACCTTCACCTCCCAGATTCAAGTGAGTCTCCTGCTTCAACCTTCCAAGTAGCTGGGATTACAGGCATGCAGTACCACACCCCGATAATTTTGTATTTTTAGTAGAGACGAGGTTTTACCATGTTGGTTAGGCTGGTCTCGAGCTCCTGACCTCATATGATCCACCCACCTTGGCCTGGCAAAGTGCTGGGACTGCAGGATTGAGCCATCGCGTCTGACCTGTTGTTCATTTTTAGTTGGAGCTATTTTACACTCATATGCACGGCCCCAGATAACAAGATCAATGAAGTCATCCAAAAGTTGTTCTGGACTGAGGTTAGTACTTCCATGTTTACTCCTGTAATCACAAATAAGTTAAATCAAGAGTTCTCATCTTCTTTTGATCTCAACATTGTTACTTTCTTATTGACAAACATTCGATAGAGCCTTTCATCTGGAATGGATCATAAATCATATAGTGCAATCTTTGTGCTTCCTTTCTGAAGCAAAACCAGACTAATGTTTATCTTCTACTTGGACATCGAACGTCCAAAGTGATTTACAAACCCAACACAACTTAAAATGTCTAGGGCACAGCGTGCATGGGCCCCCATGGGATCATCATGATTGTCATGAATACTGAACACTGGAATTGAGATGTTGAGATTGCCATCTTGATAGCTCACCCATGGAAACTTACTAAAACCAAAGTCGACTGATTGATCACTGAGAATTTCAAACTGGACAGGACTATCACCCATACAACATTTTCTTAATAACTTGAGGCAGGTATGTAATGTTTTCTTCGAGGGCTTATTTTCATGAAAAAGATTACCACCTAACAAAATAAAATCCACTCCATTTTCCTGGGCAAGTTTTAAAATTTCATCAAGTGTTACACATGTATCATTTCTTCTGACCGCATCTTTCTGCATAAATCCAAGATCAATATGTATTGCAACTAAGATTTTAAACAAGTTTTTATCATCAAGTACTTCTGCAGGACTCATATTTATGGTCAGTCAAACTCCTCTGTGACCAAGTTCTTCTCCAAGAATCCCTGGGACCTGTACTCAAATGTCAGAAAATTCACTCTATTCCAAATTCTAGAAATTCCCACTCCTGGACTCTTCAAAGCCCCACCCATTGGGACCCGAGGCTGTCTTCTTTCCAGGAAGAAAGGGTGGGATCTGTGAGAAGAAAACAGCATGGTCGGACTTGCCTCTGAGAATCCACAGGGCCATAAACCTGAATTCTGTCCTTACTGTTTTAACAGAAGTTTCTGGAAATCAAACAAAACAAAACCTTTCTATTTCAGGTTTCTGGCCCTGCCACTGGCATTTAAGATATCTTGTTGATGTTAAGGGGAGAAACCTAACATCATGTTGAACATTGCTTCAGGATGCTGAAGGTGTGTGTGAGAGGTGGACTAAGGGCAAGTGAAAGGGGGCAAGGTAGACATTAAAGGAAGCAAGATAATCCAAGACAGACAGACAGACAGACAGACAGAAAGAAAGAAAGAAAGAAAGAAAGAAAGAAAGAAAGAAAGAAAGAAAGAAAAGAAAGAAAGAGAGAGAGAGAGGAAGGAAGGAAGGAAGGAAGGAAGGAAGGAAGGAAGGAAGGAAGGAAGGAAGGAAGGACGAACGAACCAGTTGGATATAAAGTTGACAAAGCAGGTTGGAGGTCTTTAAAATCAGTTTGGTGGATTTCAATATTATTCTCGGGTACAAAGGAGCCACTGAAGGATTTTGAGCAAGGGAGAGATATTTAGATTAGATTTCCCTCATCCCATTTTTTAAAGGGAAATACATGTGTCAGGTAGGTAGATTGAATAAAATTTTGGTAGAATTAGAAACGGAAAGAACAGATAAGGATTTTAAAGTCAGCTTTTATAACTATACTCAGTGAGGTAAAGAAAAATATAATTGCTGTGAATGAAAGATAAGCAATCCCATTGGAATAATGGAAACTATAGAAAATAACCAGATGACAATTCTAGAACTAATTAATACATTATTTGAAAAATTTTAAAAAGTCACTGAATGCACTTACCAGGATGGAGATGACAAAGTGAGCTTGAAGACAGATCAGCAGTATTATCTAATCTGAAGAATAAAGAAACAAGAATGAAAAAGATGAACAGAACTCCAAGTACATGAGGAACGATATTAAAAAACCTAATACATGTGTTATTGGGGTCTTAGGGAGAGGAGAAAGAGAGACTGTGAAAATAGTGCCCAAAACTTTCCCAAATTTGGTGAAAGACAGAAATTTACAGATTCAAGAAGCTCAGTAAACCTCAAGCACATAAATACAAGAGAAGTTTAGGCATATTATTGTCAAACTGATCAAAACCAAAGATAAAGAGAAAACACAGAAAAGAGCCAGCAAACCCAACATATTAAGCCAGGCATGGTGGGCTCATGCCTGTAATCCCAGCACTTTGAGATCCCGAGGCAGGTGGATTGCTTGAGCTTGGGAGTTTGAGACCAGCCTGGCAACATGGCAAAAACCCATCTCTACAAAACATATAAAAACTAGTCTGGGAGTGGTGGCACGTGTCTCAGCTACTTGGGGTGCTGACTTGGAAGGATCACTTGAGTTGGCAGTTTGAGGCTGCAGTGAGCCATGTTTGGACCGCTTCCAGCCTGAGTGACAAAGCAAGACCCTGTATCAAAAACCAAAGAAACAAACGAAAACAAAAAAGCAAAACAAAACAACCCCTAAAACCTAACATAACATACAAGGCAAAGTGGCTTGACTGATCACAGACTTCTCATCAGAAAATATAGAGGCCAGAAGACAATGAGAAACATTTTTTAAAGTGCTGAAAGGAAAAGAAAAACACCCAGAGGAAATATTCTTCAAGAATGAAGTTGAAAAATGATATTTTTAGATAAAAAAGAATTTGTTGCTCTTAGATATGTAATGCTAAGGAAAGTTCTTCAGATTGTGGAAAATGATGATAGATGGAAACTTGTATCCGCAGGAAGAAATAAAGAGCATCAAAACATGGTGAATCTGTGAAAAAATACAAAACAACCCTTTGATTACTCCACACCTACCCAGAAATATTCATCCTCCTACATCTTCTCAGTCCTAGCAAGTGGCTGAGGCCACGATCCTTTGGGACATTCTCAATTCCCCTTATTCTTTTGTATTACCTTTCTTGTACCAATCAACCAGGAAGTCCTATCCTTTCTACTTGCAAAACATATATATACACATTGACCACTGGTGTTCACCAACCTGTTCTAAGCTACCCTCATCTCCACCGAGATCATCTCAATAGCTTCCAAATCACCCTCCTTTCTTCTTCCTTTGACTCCCAATGACCTGCCCTCAGCACCGTAGCCAGAGTGATCTTTCGAATATGTAACTCTGATCATTTCACTCCTCTGTCATAGCCTTCTAGAAGCTCTCCATCTCATAGCTGGGGGTGGATACATCATCATTTTTATATTTATATTTAAAAATGTATCATGAATCTAGTATTAGATCAGTATGGGTACTATAGCATACAGTAATGTATTGTGTATTTCAAAATAGCTGGAAGAGAAGAATTTCAATGGTTCTAGCATAAAGACAAATATTTAAGGTGATGGATGTCCCACGTACACTGATTTGATCTTTACAGATTAAACAAATATATTAAATTATCACATGTACCCTGAATAGATGTACATCTATTATGCAGCAATGAAATATACATATATCATTTAAAAATGACACATCACTGTGATTTTTATGTATATTTGAGAAGACATTCAAAGGACTGAATGATTTTACTATAATAAAAAAATTCCATTTTCATTAAGTTATTTATGTAAACAAGATTTCTCACAACACATACCTTTAAAAATGAAAACATAAAGGGAATAGAATTAATGCTTAATGCTACCTGTCTCAGTCTCCCAATAAATAACATACCTCCATGAACACATGACCTAATTCAGAAAAAATATCGCAGCCCTATACAAGCCATTAAAAGACAGATTTTCAAAAAAATTTATTTTTATGTTAAGCAAAGTTTATCAAAATTTATAAAATCTGCATTTGATCAATTATGTCTGATTATAGTTGTCAAGATGACACAATCCCTAAGATATCTGATAACAATCTTATGGTCATAAAAAATAATTTAAATTTTTATTTATATTAATACTTTCATTGCATCAAAATTATTTGACAGGGTCATCTGTAAGACACTGTCAAGCATACAAATATTACATATTAAAATAAAATTCTGGGTGAGAAATTGACTGGAAAAAATTAGTTCAGGGAGAAAGAGGAAGAACGTTAAATTTCCAGCTGCTAAAGAAGAGCTTGTTCATGAATTTTTAAAATGGATAATGATAGATATCAAATAGCTATGGGATTTAAATTTCACTGGATACACTTAAGATAGTGATGTAACCACTTTATTTAAAAATAATACTATATACAATATGCTAGATGTTGCATCCTTTGCAACTACGGTCATGCATTCCTTAACAACAGGGTCACTTTCTGAGAAATGCCTCCTTAGACGATTTCATACTTGTGGGAATATCATAGAATGCACTTACACAAACCTAGATGGTATAGCCTATTCCACACCTAGACTATATGGTAGAGCCTATTGATACTGAGCTACAAACCTGTCTAGCATATTGCTGTACTAAATATTGTAGGTAATTATAACACAATGGTAAGTACTTGTGTATCTTAATACAGAAAAGGTAATGGTTGTACTACACCATTATGATAACTATGATGTCACTAGGTTATAAAAATTTTTCAGCACCATTATAATCTTATGGGACCACCATGGTGTATGCAGTACGTCATTGACTGAAATGTCATCATGTGGCTCGTGACTACTTAATTTATGATGAAAAATGTTGTTTGTATACCTAAAAGTGTTGAAGTTAATACTTAGTTTTCCAAATTTTTAAAAGGGAAGCAGAAGCAGAAAGTTTAGATTCTACTGATGCAATGGTTTCTAACCTGGAGAATAAATATTAATACTTATTGAATGTTAATAATGCTAGAAAATGTTCTAAGTCTTACACATATATTGTTAAATGTTTATAATAAAGATATAAGTAGTGTTCTCATTACTCCTGTGCACTATAAAAAATCCCAAAACTTAATGGTAGTGATAAAGCAAACATTATATTTAGCTCACGATTTTGTGGGTTAGGAATTTGGGAGGGTATGAGTTGGTCATTGTAATTTGGGATGTCTTTTGCAGTTGCAGTCAGATGTTGGCCGGGACCGCAGTCATCTAAGGATAGTGCCCAAGCTAACTGTTGTCTGGAAACTCAGCTGGGGCTACTGATCAGAGCACCTGCAAGTGGCTGTCCAGCAAGGCAATGTTAAGGTAATCGGATTCCTTACAGAATGAACATTCCAAGAGTGGTGGGTGAAAGCTGCATGGTCTTTCTGACTTAACTGTGAATGTTACATAGTATCAATTCAACCACATTTTACATCATAGTAGTATGAAGCTCACCCAGATTCAAGGGGCTGAGAAACAGACCCCACCTCGCTATGAAAGGAGTAAGTAGATAATTATATCTATTTTTATAGATGAAGGGAATAAAGCATACTGGAGTTAAGAAATTCGTCTAGGATCGCAGAACTGGTACATGATGGAATTAGGATTTGAACCCAAGCAGTCTGACTCCAGAGCAGAGCTCTTAAACACAACAGCCCTGCAAACCAAGGACATTGGGAAGCCCTGTGTCTCCTTGGCTGAATGAACATAGTGCCCTTTCCACAGTTCCATTGCAGAGCCCCCTACTGAAACATCTCCAAGAACATTAAACTGGGGGGATTGTCTCCAGTCTGCACTTTAGGGAGTCTGGTTGCTATGCATTTAATGTTGCCAGAACTCCTCAATGACTCAAGGGATGGGAGCAAAGAGAGAAGTTGAAGAGGCTGTCGCCTGCTGGTGCTGACAGTTCCTGAGACCCCACAGTGTCAGATGGGACTGACCCTGCTAGTTGATATCAGCTGCCTCCTTTGATACATGCTTCAGGCTGCACATTAGTTGGTGGTCACAGTTCTAATCCTAGACTATCCTGGACACTGATATCAAACAGCTTTTACCCAAATATGCAAGAGCCCACATAGCTGATAATTGGTTAATATTGATATTGGTTAATTAACAGCCATAAGGATCCTCAAAGACCTTGACAGACTTTCCAGAAGAGCTAACTGCACTTTCCTATCTCTTTAAGAAGACATGCTTCTTTCCTCCTTCCTCTCCTGCTCTTCTCAGGGGCTCTAAGGCCTTGCTATACCTCTATAATTTTTAACCTACAGTCTTGTCATGGAAAGAAAAATTCCTGCACCTTCCCAAGTTCTTTACATGCAGCAGACACTGAGACAGTTGATGCAGAAGAGACTTAAGTTGATTGAGGGGGAGGGTACCCAGTGCTTAACGGGTCACTAAATAACTCTGTGATAGACCCCTAGGTGGACCCTGACATCATTATCTCCTAAACTAAAACAGAGTCCGATCCATGGGTGTGTGGGGGTCAACCCCATGCATCTTAACCATAGGCCATCAACTTGGCTTTCTTTCTTTCTCCCAAACTAGTTTTCATATACACTGGACATACACATACACATCCATGGACATACAGGCTCCCACCATTCCCTCCCACTCTTCTGTTTTTTCACACCAACTTTGGCCTTCGTCTTCCCAATTATCAGGTAATTCTCATGGCTTCCATTTGTCAGAAGTGCTGGGAGGGACAGTTACTGAATCAGTTATGAGGGCTTACCATTCTCACATTAGGAATGAAAGAGTGCCTGACATACGTTATGTGGTTCACTGACATTCAAAGAAATATAAAATAAATGTAAAATGTTAAGGTTTACACAAGAGAAATAACCTTCCCCTTGCATTGATACTGTTAAACTTATTTGAGGAAATTCACATGAAAACAAAATTCCAAAGGGACTCTAATCAGGAATGGCTAATGAGCCTCCAGAAATCTTTTATAACCTAACATGATTATCAAATATAATTTACCAAATCTATATGACCAAAGGTTCAGAGTTGTCATTATTAAATAAAGCAAAAGTCCTAGCCTTGCAGAAGAAACAGCCACTGCCAAACTGCAGTATTACAAAGTTGTTGGGAGTTGTTTTTAAAATTTCCATGTTTCAAGATATCGCAGGTAGTGGCCACCTTACCTCTTCATTAGGAAAGGTTAGAGATACATTTTCATCCCAAGCCACAGACTGGGCTCAATTACAGCTTTGTGGCAGGATAAGGTTAAGAGAGGTGGAGTGGGCAGGGACGAGGGAGGGAGACAGAAGCAGAAAAATCAATTCAGATTACTTTGATGACAGTGACTTCCAGTCTTCTTTGAAAGACACAAATCTCCACGATGCTGGCAGCCCGGACAGGGGCAGCGGGGAGTCAGATCTCAGAGGAGAACACCAAGTTAAGGAGACAGTCTGGGTTTTCTGTAGCAGGGAAAGACAAATCTCCCAAGAAAGCTTCAGAAAATGCTAAAGACAGCAGCCTTAGCCCTTCAGGGGAAAGCCAGCTCAGGGCGCGTCAACTGGCTCTGCTGCGCGAAGTGGAGATGAACTGGTACCTAAAGCTCTGCGACCTGTCCAGCGAGCACACCACCGCTTGCACCACGGGCATGCCGCACAGGTAAGCTGCCCCTGCTCTGCGTGGGCTTTGGGAGACGCCATTCGAAGGTGCTCTGGAGAGCACTTTGATTTCTTTTCCTGTGCAGCTGCAAATCTTAACGGCTCTAATTGCCTTGGAGATGATTGGCACTTCAGAATGTGTAACCACAAGGAGCAGGATCTTGGTGCAAATGGCAAATAATGTTCCCTGCATGGTTATTCAGAAAAGACCCCTTACAGGGAGGCAGTGGATGCTTAGGAGCTGACCGCACAAAAAAGCATTATGATTTTTCTTAAGTAAAAATCAGAGGAGTTCAGAGATGGTAGGAAAATGCTCCCTTCCAAAATGACTGCAAAAAAGAGTTTGTAATCTTTCAGCATTTCCTTTACTCTGAGAACTTGGGGATGAGGGAAGCACATTTGTTTTGCCTGTTTGAAAGTGTGTAGTTGAGTAGTGTGAACTTGTTGAATGAGGGGTCCGGCTGGCTATAGGGATGCAGAATGGGAGATACTGACCAGCAATATAAGGATCTGAGTCCCGTGTCTAAGACAGATGACATTAGGAGAAAAAGATACCTTTTTAAAAAGAGATAAATGTAAAGCAAATCTCTATGGGTTTTCTTTCTGTTCTTTTCTTAGCCTCAGCTTCAAATAAAGCAGAGGAAGGATAATTTCACAAATCCCAGTGTTCCAAGGCAAAACGTACTGAGTAAAAAGTGTCTGGAGTCCTGAAATTTAAGGATGCTTATTTTCTATAATTTGTGCAAAAAATCTCTTAGGAATTAGTGATAATTTTGGAAGAAAAAGTACTGTGAAAATAAAGCCTAGAATAGCTATCTTATTAAATGGTAATAAAAATTCATTTGAGATGAAAAATGGTTCCAATTACTTGATCAAAGTATGGAAAACTCCTTTTGTAGAGACTGTATGGTAGCACTGAAATTCTGCAGTGCAGCCTGTATCAAAGCATCCAGTGGACTCTGAGCTGCCTTTCTGTCTATATTTCTAATTCCAAGAGACGCTACAGAAAAACTTAGTAATTGAATTAACTTGTGCATATAGACTAAAAACTTGTACCATACACTCTAAAACTCCTCAACTAACTTTCATTTTCTCTTTCTCAAGGCAGCAATAAATAGATATTTTAAAACCTAAACTATTATTCAAAAATCAACGTTTAAAAATTAGCACAAAATAAAGCTTCTGGAACTGTTCTGTGAAATATATTTGGTATTCATGGCCAGAGTGGTTTGTCTGAAGCTCTTGTATATGCTGTTGGGCTCACATTTTGGGTACATGGGAGGAAGACCCAAGGAGAATAGTCTCATTTAAAGAAAGTTTGAATGAGCTTATTAGTGTTGGGGTGTATCTCATTACATATCTCATATTTCAAACTATTAGATATCTCACATCTACAAATCTTAAAGCTATTATTAAAGAGCCTCTAGGAAAAAGAGTTAAGTGGCAAAGGAAAGCATTGAAAATGGTTTTCTTCCATAACATTTTCCTTGACTTACAATACACCAGAAATTCCCTTTAAAGAGACTAATACAAGACCACAGAATTCTTTATTATCTGACATTCAAACAACATTTAACAAGTCAGAGTGGCTTATTAGTTAATGTAACCAAGTTTAGCAAGAAACTTTTGGGGAAAAGCAAATATCTGCTCTTTTCTGCTTCACTTAAGCAATAATATTTTGTTCTGTAATCAGAAAAGACTGGATTAGACATGATCCAGAATTAATGTCTCCTGTGATAATCTGTGGGGCAGTGTTATTCATCACTGATTAACAATAGCATTGTGTTTGCCTTGTTTAGTGAAAGGGTTGAAAAAGAGTGAAGGTATGTCTCACATCATCAAAAATTAAAAATGTCCCATCCTTCTTTATTATTGCAGCATGAGTATTTCCAGGAAGAAACGAGTATGTGTAGTTGGAACTACCTCTATTTTTAAATTAAATACATTTATTACAGTGTTCAATGTTTGCATAGCTCAGGAAACTAAGGCAGTTTTTCTCATCACCAGCAACTTTTTTACCTCTCAAATGTTGGAACTGCATTCCTCTGTTGAGTCCTTGAGATTCCTGCACAGTGACAATGTCTGATGGTGCAATCTCTTCCAATTTTAATGTAAGCGATAGAGTGTGCGATCCCCCAAGTCACCCAAATTTTTCTTTCATTCGTAAATGTCAGTCGTTGAGAAGTCACAGAAAATTTTCTTGGACTTCCAATTGTTCTTTCTTCCAATAGCATGGCCCGTGAGTGATATCTCCATTAGAAACTTGTACGTGGAAGGTAAATGTGATTAACTTATAAAATATTAACAACTTTATCCACCTGTGAAACATTACTTATGAGACAGAATATGAAATGTATTGAAGAGTCCTTGAAGACATGACACATTTGCTATTGGTAATAATTCTGTGGGTCTTTGGTTAATGTTCATCAGTAAGGAATTGCCAGTGAACTCAAACTTCTTTCCTTTCTTGAAAGATGGAATTAAAATATTTTACATCAGGTTAATTCTAGTTCCTGAGGATTTTGAGGATTGCTTTATGTTCAGATTCTATGGTAACTTATATTTGAAACAAAGGGTATTATTAAATGATTGGAAGAAAGCATTAGAGGTGGGGGAGATTCAGCAGTCCTGGTATATTTAAGAAGTAAAATTGCAGGCAGCAGGATAGGGAATGCACATTAGGTTTGTGGTAAGTAGATCTGACTCCTTTTCTGGGCTGTATTTACATATGACTATATAGTGAAACAATCTAATATACTTTGCTTAATACAGATTTATTGTTCATCTCAGAGTTGACTGAAAACTCTGTGATACTGATTTTTTTAAGGTGACAGTTCATGGCCCTGCACACCGAGGGAGGATGGGGCAGGGGCCAGAGTTCTGGAGTTGAAGGCAAAGGATTGGCTTTTCTTCTTACTGCTTGTGTAACTGTGGGCATGTTTTTAAAAAAATTATTGTTTTTGAATAACATTTTTTTTTCTACTTACAAAAGTAACATCTGAACTTTGTACTACAGTTTGAAAACAGAAAAATATAAAGCAGAAAAGGCCACCATTGTTAATATTTTGGCATGCTTTCCCCAACATTTTGAATTTGGATTATGGGTAAAAGTCAGAATATGATCATATCATTCCTTTTTTCACTTAATATTACGACAATCTATTTTATTGTCTTAAAAACAATTTAACATTTTCTAAGGACTACATCTTATGACCATATTATTGCTTAGCTATTCTTCTTTTAGATACTATTTATCATTATTAGATATAATATTACAATAATTATCTTTGTATCATTTTAACGATATTTCTGCTTACTTTCTTAGGCTCTATTTCTTTTTTTTTTTTCTTTTTTTTTTTTTTTGAGATGGAGTCTCACTCTGTCGCCCAGGCTGGAGTGCAGTGGTGCGAACTCAACTCACTGCAACCTCTGCCTCCCGGGTTCAAGTGATTCTCCTGCCTCAGACTCCCAAGTAGCTAGGACTACAGGTGGGTGCCACTACGCCCGGCTAATTTTTGTATTTTTAGTAGAGTTGGGGTTTCACCATGTTGGCCAGGCTGGTCTTGAACTCCTGACCTCAAGTGATCTGCCCCCCTTGGCCTCCCAAAGAGTTGGGTTACAGGCGTGAGCCACCGCGCCTGGCCGAGGCTCTATTTCTAGAAATTCAATTAATGGATGAATGTATTATATATATGTATAGATAAACATATACAGATATACATATACATAGATATGCAAATATATATATTTATTCTTAATGAATATTATCCAATTGCTTTCTGGATACATTTTTCTCATTATACCTTCTCACTATCAATATTCAAGAATGCCTATCTCATTGCTTTCTCTGTACTACATAATGTTTACATGGAATTTTTAACACTGAGTTTTATAGCTCAACAAATTGTTGGGTTATTTAATGAACTTTTCCAGGTCTCAATTTCTTTGACTGCAAAAGGGGACCAATACCATTATAAAGAACTGTTGTAGGCCGGGCATGGTGGCTCATGCCTGTAATACCAGCACTTTGGGAGGCCAAGGCAGGCAGATCACAAGGTCAGGAGTTCAAGACCAGCCTGGCCAACCTTGTCTCTACTAAAAATACAAAAATCAGCTGGGTGTGGTGGTTGATGCCTGAGGTCCCACCTATTCAGGAGGCTGAGGCAGAAGAATTGCTTGAACCCCGCAGGCAGAGGTTGCAGTGAGCCGAGATTGCTCCACTGTACTCCAGCCTGGGCAACAGAGCAAGACTCCATCTGAAAACAAACAAACAAAAAAAACTGTTGCAAAACTTAAATGAGATAATGTGCAGTGATTTGAAAGAGTAATGTGCTTTGTTTTCACACTCTGTAAAATAGGGCTTGAGATATAACCCATACTGTACATGGTGCATTGAAAGCCTATGAAGAAAATTAAGGATGGATGATTCCAAAAATCCCCAACAAAAGTGTATACTTCACCTAGCACCAAGAGCACCTAGCATCCTGCTGTGCTCAATTAATATTTTATAAGAGACCTTTGTGTGTCCTCACCAAAAGCTTTTTAAGGATTCGTAGGATACCATCCTGCTGAGGAAAAGTGATTTGGAAATAGTATACAAAGAGCTTTTAAACACTATCTGTATTCACATTTCAAATGATAGTTGACTGAACCTATTAAATTAGAGTTACTAGGAACATTTAATAGGGCAAAGTGACATGTGAGTGAAAATTTAGCTATAGCATTTTAATACTGATTTTTACCACCTTAATGAATGTTTCTTATTATGTAGGACAGTAGTTATACTGAGACTCGCTCCTAATATTTTCTCTCTCTGCTCTCAAAACTGCTTGACTTTCAAGAAAGTGTTTACTCACACTTGCTTCTAGAAGGCCAGATGTGGTTCTATGTGAGAAAAGGCAGTTAGTTTTCCAGGTGAGTTTGGTAGACTTGGTTCCTGCCAACAGGCAGCAGAAGATCCAAGAGCTTAGAAGCCTTTGGCTGAGTTTATGAAAGAATCTGAATTGGTGCAAGAAGTTTATGCAAGAAGATATTCTTGTTAAGAATCAAGCTGGAGGTCAGTGAGTAAACATTCGACAGCCGTTGATTGAGATTCTTGTTTGTACAAGGCCCTGTAGGTGACACAAAGATGAAATTTGAAAAGATTCTAGTTGCTTGCGGCCTAGGAGTAGTTGGATATGGACTTGGAAGATGTGCAGGATTTGAGCAGGAGGAGATGGGGAGGGGAAGGCAATCCATGCATAGGGAAGAGTGAGCAGAGGTGCAGATAAAGGGGGCAGGAAATGAAGATAGAGAGCTGCTTCTGTTCACGAGGCTACTGACAGCATCCTTCAAAGTTTCTTGCAGGCTGGATCTGGGAGTGTGGCCAGGAGAACAGGAGGAGAGGAGGCCATTTGACTACTTTGGAGACTGGGGAGTTGGGTAGAGGGCAGGCATAGAGGACAGGCAGTATGTGCAGGCCAGTCTCAAGAAGAGGCAATGCCGAGGAGGAGAGAGGATGATGGTTGAAGTCTGTAGTAGAGTCTGGGGGGAAATTTGTAGGAGAAAGCTGATCTGTGGATGTTTTTAGGCAGAGGGGAGGAGTCCAGGGGAGAGAGAATGTGTGTAATGCAAAGAATAGAGCAAAATCGTCCTCAGATCCCCAAGGAGGGGGAGCCTCTTGGGTATCAAATGCAGGTATTAGCTTTGGCAAAGTGAAGTGTAGTTGGGCCTGGTGATGAAAATGAAGCTCTGGAGTCTGGTGGCCAGCAGACTGCATCTCAGCAGTACCACTTACCAGCCTGGAGGCTCTGGGTAAGCCCCTTGCCTGAGAGAAGCAGTTGGTTTTGGTTGAGGCCACAGATCCTGGAGCTAGGCTTCTGGGTTCAAGCCCTGGCTCTACCACTTACCAGCTATGTGATTTAGTCTTCTCAGCTATAAAAAGTGGGTAATGATGGCAGTAATACCTTAGGGTTGTTATAGGAGCTCAAATGACTTAAGTAAGTAAAGCTCACAGAACAGCAGTGGGCACATACAGTAGTAAATATGATATTATACAAAGGTCTTAGCATCATTCCTGATGCATGATCTATGCCCTTGCTATTATCATGAGACTGTTATTGGAGATGCCAAAAGTAGGGATGCCTCTCTTTTCTGGAGTGTGCTCACACTGATTCTGTAAATGGGCATAAAAAAATCTAGCTCATAAGACTGCTGTAAGGATTCCATGAAATGATGTAAATCATCTGGTGTAGATTAGACACTCAACCAATTTTGGTGCTTCTCTCTGCCACTTTCCTCCTTTTCCACGTTCCTGGAACATACTGGACAGCATCAGTAAGATGGTATCTGGGATGGAGTATGGAAGGATGGAAGTGAGCTACAATGGAATAACTCTAAATTATTCAAACCAGTATTTTTTTTTTCCTAGAAAAGACTGTTAATTCATTTTTTGTTGTTGTTGAAGAGAAAGCTCTTCCTTTTCTAAAAGATATCTATTTCTTAGAGCAGACACATTCTCCCTAAGGCTGTAATTCATGTCATATTTGTATGAGCAGTCACATAGAAGTATTTTTTCAGAGATATTGGAATATGAGGACATTTTTATGTAGTTTACTGTGATTTTAGTTATATGCTAGAAAGATTGCCTCCTAGTTCATCGTTCTGTTGTTTTGCATGTTAGAGAAAATCTTGGACCACTGAATGATTGGGCTAGGAGTGGAAGGGTGAACATCAACAGGACAGGATTTAGGTAGCCAGAGAAAGTTACAGTGTCCCAGCAGCAGCCTCTGGGGAGTGTTGGAGTTGCCATGGTCACTAAAGATGGTGATGATGTCCTTTGACTTGGGCATGAGGCTGCCATTACCCTGTGTAACTGCACCACCAGGGTGATGAGTTGGAAGTGGACATCCCTGGACAGGCATATCACTTCACAGGAGCAGCCAAATGCACAGGGGTTCGTTCAGTCTGCAACCCTGTGACTGCTTTTTTGGTTATCTTGACAAAACTGAGCCAAACTTCGTTTAGCGTGTGTGTGTGTGCGTGTGTGTGTGCGCGCGCGTGCACGCGCGCCTGGTTTCTTCTGAATGACTGTGGACACCTAGAAGGCAGTGTCTCTATCTTGGTCTTCTGACTTGCCCATAGGGTTCTTTCCTAACTGGCCATTGATAAATTAGATAGAGCGTAAGCTCTGGCTCCTCTTTCTCTGAGATCTCTCTGCCATTCCAGGGAATGGGCTCATGTAACAGTAGGAAAATTGGTTGAGGGGGGCCGGGAGTCATGATTCAAATCCCATTTTGTAGTGTGGTCATAAGTAAGGTTTTTAAAGTTCTCCAGAACTCAGTGCCTCCTCTGTAAAATAATGAGACTAGACGAGATGATCCCTTGAGCTTTGTCCAGCTTTGAGCCTGCGGGGTATAATCACATAAACCTGACCAAAGGGGCACACGGTGTTGTTTATAGAGACAGTGCAATTGAAGTATCTCTGAAAGAAAAAGGGGATGAGGTGATGCTTTGTTTTGAAGTTGTACAAGAAGGAGAAAACTTCTCTTTGATTTTCAGAGTGTGTTATTTTAGTGATTGGTTGATTACTGACAGATGTTTAATTTTTTAAAAAGTGTTCTTTAGTAGAAGGAGACAGAGTAACACAAATACCCACAATTTGTAGTATCCTTGTTTATGAAACGTCTTCTCGTGCATTATCTCATTTGCCTTCACACAACATAGAGCTGGTGTTCTCCTACTTTCCTGTGAGGCAATTTACCTCATAAAGGTGACATGCATGATCATCTAGGCCCAGATCCCAGGTCTCCTGGTTCCTTGTCTGGCTTCTTTACATGCTTGCAATGTTTCCCAAACTATGGCACTCTAATTGTGCCAGAGATGATTTTTGGGGGCATGTGGAAATTAAATCTTTCAATGGGTTGATAATTAATTTTCATGACTATTAGGAAGAAATGTATAACATACACCTAAAATCTATGAATTCATGGCTATTATAGCAGGGCACAAGGATAAGTTTTAAAATAAATGAGGCAGTTTATAGGAAAACATTCACTAACTATGAGTAGTGGTGGAATTCAGATCTGACAAAAATCCTCAAGATGATACACAAAGGACTATTTCTTTCATCTCCTTCATAATTATTAAGCATTTATAAAGCATCATGCCGTCTTCCAGGGGCTTTTTATAGTCATTCTGTTTAATTCATACAATAACCTCATAGTCTTGTTACAACCCATATCCTTTAGTGAAGGAGAGGGTGGTTCTGCCTATTCATTTTCTGTCAATTTTTGATTTTTTTTCTTCTTTTCCCATTAAGGGGATGAAATATTCCCTGAGCTACCTCCCTGCTGAATATGCTCAAGTATGTTCCAGGTTATCTCTTTGAGCCTTTGTTATTCTACTCCATATCCAAGGTCAACCTTTCTAGTTCTCTCTCTATGTACTGAATACTCTGCTTCTCTGGGGTGTTGTGATATCATACCATGAGTTTAAATTTAGCCTTAGCTATACAGCTTAGTTGTATTTTATACAGCTTGGCTTATTAAGTTTTCACATTTACTTTTCACGTTGTTGTACAGTTGTGGTATTAGCCAGTTAGAGACGTTGTGCCTCTTGCCTCCTCTGTAAGTTGCCATGGATATATAAACTAGGGACACATTAATATAAATTCTGATGTCAGACTGACTTAGGTCTAAATTCAACCCCTTACAATCTATGTGACCTGGAACCTCAGTCTTCTCACCCGTAAAATCAGAATAACAGGGTTACATATTCGTAGAGTTGAGAAGATTAAATGAGATAATATCCATAAAAGTTTTAGCATAGTGCTGAGTGCATAGGAAGGGGACTTCAGCAAAAGCCATAATTACTATTCCCCTTTGAAGTGCCATCAGGCCCTCTGTTATTTTGCCTCCCTGATCTTCCTTTAGCTAAGAGTCCCTCTATGAGTTCCTTAAGCTTGGGAAAATTCTCCAAGCCTTAGCAAATGGTCTTGACATGCTGCTTCCCTCCTTGCTTCAGTTAGAACCTTGTTCTTCTAAGATTTTCATTCATACCCTGGTTTAAAATCTTTTCTGATTAACATGGATCAAACACCTTGTCTGTCTCACATTTCCTCTCTCCATGCACAGTGGATCCATCTCTTGTCTCTGGAATAGAAAGACCTAGACTTAAATCCTAGCTCTGTTTCTGGCAGGTTGTGTGGATTTTAGCAAAACACCTCTCCTCTCCAAGCCTTGATTTTGTCATCTATATGGTAGAAATGAAAACATCTACGTTATCCATCTTCTAGGATTTTAAAGATTAGATCCAAAGTATATGTGAAAATACTCTGTATGTTATAAACCACCATCTATGTGTTCGTTATTATTTTTATTACCTTCTGCACTGGACATGGGCTCTAAGTCAGCTTAGAACATGGCTTAAGAGCATGGTCACCCCTAATCTGTTTTTCTAGTAAACATAGGGGTAGATACAGCCATGCTTCATTCCTTGACCTTAAACAAGCCTTCCTGGGTGAGCTGACCGAAGTCCATGACATCTCTCTTCTTTTCCTAATATCAACAACTGTTTATTGATTATTTATTATATAGCTAGCACGTTCCTTAGATATTCCATTGATTCCTTCCCAGTGATCCATGTGCATGTGATGCCTATTTTTATGATCTCCACTTTGTGGAAGGAAATTGAGCCTTAAAAATGATCCTGCCCAACGTTAGCTGGTTAAGTATGTGATAAAGCCAGTACTTGAATCTGGAGAATCAGGCTGCAGACTGCAGATGCACATCTTAGCTCAACAGAATGCCTCCCCCCTCATTTGCGTTGATTATAGATCACTACAAAGATGCCACTTTAGTAATTTCACTTTTCACCTTCACTTTCCACCACACTATAAGGTTCTGTAACTCAGGATGTGGCAGTCATGTCTTCCCCTCCCATTTGAAGTCTTTGCTTCTTGCCCTGCACCTGTCTATCAAAAGGCTGGGAGGCTGAAACGTTGGAAAGTCACTTGGGTGGATAGCAAAGGGTTGTGTCATAGGGTAAACTATGGATTTTTATATTTCCTCAGGCTTTTCTCCCACAGAAGGTGTTTCCATCGAAAGATCTGTGTAAGTGCAGAGGCCTGAGGAGCCACCCAAGTGGCATCCCTTATAAGATAAATTTAATTCAATTTCAGAATTTGAGTTTAAGTCAGTCTTTGGCCACCTCCTTCTCATCCTAGCTCTGAGAGCTAGACAGCAATAGCTGTCCGGGTCTTTCAAATTGTAGACTGTGGTTGTCACTGAATGGCATGTGCTAATTTCCTGCCAGGGATTTTTACCATTCTATTGTGTGTTTTTACTGCATGGGAGGAGGAAACAACACGGTTTTGAGGAGCACTTACTCATATTTCTTTGGAGATGGCAGTTGAAACACAACTTTCCCCAACAGCCTCCCCAGGTATGTGAAATGTCATCAGGTGTCAGTTTTAGAGAAATACCTCCATTCCATGGCAAGAGAAATTAGGAACTTTTTGTGCATTGGTACACACATTGTGACCTAATTTCAAACAGAAACTTGCCAAATATTTCTTCAGTCTCCAAAAAATTAAACTATGCTTCCCGCCAGATATCTGGCTCTGGTTTCCAATCCAGGAATGGCTCCCAAATGCTTATTGTGGATAGGCTGTAGGTGAATGCCTTCTACAAAGTAAAGTGCATTGTTTTTATTAAAGGTAACCCTAGCTGCAAAATCCTGAAACCTCAAGACCTTGAAATCAGAAAGTTTATTTCAAGCTGGGTACAGTGGTGGCTCACAATGGTAGTCCTAGCTACTCAGGAAGCAGATACGGGAGGATTACTTGAGACCAGGAGTTTGAGACCAGCCTGGACAGCACAGTGACACCTTGTTTCAAAAAAGAGAAAGTTTGTTTCTTACTTATCTAAGTCCAATCAGGGGTGGGAAGGGTCCAGTCAGGTGGGTCTTGGGCTGATGAAAAGTCTATCATCTTCATCTTTTGTTTTCTAAGCTGGCCCATAGTTGAGCATTGATATGGATCAAGAGAGGAGTATGGAAGGAGTAGGTGGAGGGCCCATGTTGTGGGCCAGGCCTGTAAGTGGTACCTGCAGGCAGAGGCAACGTTGACTGAAATTCAGCCACATGACCACATTCAGCTGCAAGGGAGGCTGGGAATTGTAGTTATAAATGTATGCCTTGGAAAGAAGAGAAGTGGGCATGGTGAATCCCAGGTCCATTTCTGCCACAGAGCTGTGTTTGAAACAGGGTTACGGAGCTTCTAAGGTAGAGTTTGGCTATTTTCCATAACATGGAGAGACCAAGGCATTCCTTTACTTTCAATGTTATTCCCCTTGCTCAAACTGGACCCCTTGACCTGACCTTTCCTGAGCCACATGGTGGGTCAATCTCTTCTGGCTTCTTTGTTTGGATCTCAACTTTCCTGTTTCACTGAGAAGACCGATGACACTTCAGAGACCTGTAGATGGTCATCTGATATCCACCTGGCAGTGGAACACTGATGAAGTAAGCAGCCTTCCTTATGTCAGGCTATGAGCATCAGCTCTCATTTTGAACCTGTCAGAGTTTTCCTCATTGCCCTGAGACTCACTTATGACTGGATGAGGCTCTCGGCAGCTCATGTTTTATTCCTCCTCCATTCCATTGTGAGATGGAGTTGCTGCAAGGCCATCCCTTTCCATGGTAACAGCCACAGACTCTGGTGCTACAGACATGGTCTGATGTCTCAGGAGGCAGGATCAGGCACATGGAAACAAGGCTCAGGGAGCGCTTGCGGAGAGTCAGGAGAGCTCACTAATTCAGTCTGTTATTTCAGAACAGATAAGGTGCATGTTTTTAAGAGGAGCTTCTAAAACACTGTGTTCATTTAAACAATATAATCATTACACAGGTTTTTCCATAATGTACTTCCAGGATTCATAACAACAGACAAGATAATCACTTTGCTCCCAGAAGCAGGAGA
Organism: Chlorocebus sabaeus; assembly: GCF_047675955.1. Lineage (NCBI taxonomy): Eukaryota > Metazoa > Chordata > Mammalia > Primates > Cercopithecidae > Chlorocebus > Chlorocebus sabaeus. The sequence goes on along the minus strand of NC_132918.1, from coordinate 34,837,915 downwards.
CAGCGTGGTTTTGAATATAATGTTGTTAAATAAAATTGCATATCCTCAATGATATTCTGGCATTCTTCTCTGAATCACTATCCTCAATCAAGGTATATATACATTTTTGTGCAGAATTAATGAGGAATTTGGAGAATAATAGGTTAAGAAAATATGGTTTGTATACAAGAGACTTTTTATTACAAATATCTCCCATGTGAAATATTTCCTTAAAAAAACAAAGCCTAAGGTACATTTTGTAGCTTAATCTTTATATTTAATTTGATTACAGCAATAGACATTAAGTATGAAACAAGCTGTCCAAAGGGCTGTTGAATTATTTAATTACCTCTGGGATTAAGGAGGTGAGAGTCAGCACAAACAATTCTACAAGTGGGATGTGTTAGAAAGGTCAGCTCTTTCTGTCTCCAAGCTTAGTAATTTGAACGATGTGACTATCCAAACACCAGTTGCTGTTGAGCAAAATATTAAATGCTTAAATCTGTTTGCAATATTTTACATTCCAGATGGTCATTTATCCAAAAGAAGTACTGAATGTGTTTTAAAAGTATTTTCAGTTAAATGAATTTTCAATGAAGTTAACATTCAGAATTAGTTTTTTAAAAAGGAAAAAATATACTTACATTTAAGGACATTCTTTCATTACCATATATGTAACATTGAAATAGTTTCTAACAATCAAACTAGAAAATTAAACAGAATTTATTCAGGAAGCTGGAGCATCTACCATGTTCCAGTTCTGGGGATACAGGGATGCAGAGTCAGGGCTTCTTGCCCTGAATGATCCTGGGATCTGTTCAGGGAAGACAACACTACAGTAAAGTTTTTTGGTGTGATCTTAGAAGTGTGAAGGAACTGCTATAAAATTCAGGTAAAGGTGTGATTAGTTACACCAGGAGGCAGGGAGACAGGGAAGAGAAGCATCAGGAAAAAATACACTTACGATGCGCATTTCAACTAGACTTATACGAGAATGCATGGGGGTTTGTGGGAGTGCAAACCAATGAGGAGGCAGGTAAGAAATGGCTGAGGGAAAGAAACATGTAATCGGCAGCTTGAAAACAAATTGGTTGACTTTCTTTCTTTTTTTTTTGCTAACCCACCAAATTGCTATTAATGGGAAAAAAAGTTATGAGGATGGGCCTGATAACATTTCTAAATGCAGGAAATATTCCCAATTAAGCCTCATTCATCGGACATTGTCAGAGAATGAAAACTTTCACCCAAGTGATTTTTTCTTTTTCTTTTTTTATTTATTTATTATTATTATTATACTTTAAGTTCTAGGGTACATGTGCATAACGTGCAGGTTTGTTACATATGTATACTTGTGCCATGTTGGTGTGCTGCACCCATCAACTCGTCAGCACCCATCAACTCGTCATTTACATCAGGTATAACTCCCAATGCAATCCCTCCCCGCTCCCCCCTCCCCATGATAGGCCCCGGTGTGTGATGTTCCCTTTCCTGAGTCCAAGTGATCTCATTGTTCAGTTCCCACCTATGAGTGAGAACATGCGGTGTTTGGTTTTCTGTTCTTGTGATAGTTTGCTAAGAATGATGGTTTCCAGCTGCATCCATGTCCCTACAAAGGACACAAACCATACCACCCTGAACGCGCCCGATCTTGTCTGATCTCGGAAGCTAAGCAGGGTTGGGCCTGGTTAGTACTTGGATGGGAGACCCAAGTGATTTTTTCTAATACCTGAAACTTTCTAATTTAAGTGTCAAGGCTTTATTTTAACTTTCTAAACCTGAAGAAATGACTTGACAACTCTCATTTATCTTAATAAATGTCGGCTATTGTGCTATGTTAAAATATCCTCAGGGACTATTAAAGCATATGGAGCTATCTGTCTTGAAAATTGGAGGCCTCATTTTGCTATTTTAGTTTTAAATTTTGGCTTCTGAGTTTTTTCTTCCTCTATTATTTTTCCTGTATCCTTACCTTGCTGTAAGCTTTACTTGCTGCTGTCAGGATGCCTGCCTTTAATAGTTCTTTTAATCTGATTTGCTATCATTACTTTAGGGAGGGATGGGAAATAAGAAATCCAGTCTTGCTCAAATTATGTCCAAGAAAGAATCCATGGTTTGTGAATTGAGGTAATCAACCAGGAGGTTTGAAATATGGGCTTTGGGATATCTTATTTGTTCATTCATTCATTCTTGGTTGTGTTTTATCTGGCAAGGTTTCTAAAAAAGGTGATGTCTAAAAATTCAGTGGTTACTCTATTTGAACTAACATTTGAATCTGTTTGGGAAAATGTCAAATGCTGAAATTACTTCAAGTTTATGTTTATCTTGGAATAAACCATAGAGATTTTATAAAAGCAAACCATGTAGAACACAATATTTCAAAATGTTGATGGGATGCTTGTAGTCTACATTTTATAAATTTCTCAGCCAAAGAAAACATTCTAGCACAAATAGGGTAAACAAAGTGAAACTATTCATTTGTCTTCTGTAGCAGAGACACACAGAGGGCTTTTCAGTGGATTGTTTTTTCAACAGTTTTGCCTTGGAACTTTGGTGATTAAACATGTACAATTATTATATAGTGAAATGACACTTCAAGAGGCAGGATGGTATATTTGGGACTTCAAAATATGTAAACTAATTTAGTTTTCTTTTTTCATTTTCTTTTTTTTTTCTTCACGACGGAGCCTCACTCTGCAGCCCAGGCTGGAATGCAGTGGCATAATTCCACCTCACTGCAACCTCTGCTTCCTGGGTTCAAGTGATTCTCATGCCTCAGCCTCCCAAGTAGCTGGAATTACAGACTCCTGCCACCACACCCAGCTAATTTTTTATTTTTATTTTTAGTAGAGATGGAGTTTCACCATTTTGACCAGGCTGATCTTGAACTCCTGACCTCAAGCGATCCTCCTAGCTCCGCCTCCCAAAGTGCTGGGATTACAAGAATGCACCATCGCACCCAGCCTGGTTTAGCTTTTGTTTTCCCCATTTTTTTCCCCAGAGAAAGCTAATTAAGTCAGAGAGTATTCAAATCACACAAGCATTAGGCTGCCAGGCAAGGATTTAAGTCCTTGTCCACTAAGCCCCTGCTCCTGGGAACTTGCACTTTATTCCAGTCCTTACAATAATGACTGCTTAATAGTGCCAATTTATCTGGATGTCTATTACCTTATTTGTAAAACAAGATAATTAAATCAGTTTATTTTTCAGAGTTCCTCTAGCTCTGGTTAGACTCCTAGATGTTTTAGATTCATCGTAAGTGCCTAGAAGATGAAGAGAGAGATTGCTTTGGATGGAATGATTCCAGTGAGACTTCTTAGTGCATGATATCACAAAACTGAAAATATAAAATTTTAGGCTTGCTTTTGTAGCTGAGAATTACTTTTCATGGTGCCATTCTGCACCCCAGCCTCCAAGGCCTTGTCACAGACCCCATAGAAATAACATGTCAAAGAAGATAGATGAGCCCCATGGCAGGGCATGTGGTACCAGTGACAAAATATGTGGACTTCTTTGCAACTTTCAAAACTGCTTTCTGAGTAGGCACTTAAGGCATGATGGAGGTATTTCTTGCTAGATGAAGAACAAATAAGCATTATTCAGATAACCTCTCATTTCTCTTTAGCAAGGGAGAAAGTCATATTTAAAGCCATTCCCAACCATTTTATAGTCATGCAGCCCATAGCATTGAAGTCCTCTGAAAATTATTGCTTGTTAGAAGTCTAAGTCTCCCACGGATAACTGTGTGTGCTGTGCACTGTACAACACTAGAGGGGCACGATCCACGCATGTTAAAATTTGGATGGCAGTCCTTGGAGTTGTGCAGTGTCTGTGGTAACCCTTAGACACTGACAGCATTGCAGGTATTATAATAATAATCACCATTTATTGAGCCATTTATTCTGTACTAGTTACATCAAATACAATATTTCTTATAATTTTCACAACAACCCTATTAGGTAATATGATGAGCTGTAGTTTCCAGGGGAAGAAACTGGGACTCAGAAAGTGCCCACTGGTGGGCTGTAGTGGCAAGATTTGAACCCAAGTCTTCCTAACTTCATAGCCTGTGCTTTTTCTACCATACTCTACTCTCTCTGTGGAAATTCCCCTAAGCCAGGCCAATGCAGACTGGGATAAAGGAGAAGGTGATCTCAGCACCCTGGAAGCATCACTTCAGTGTTGACTTAACAGCATGAGACCACATACTATCATGCTCTCAAACCTTCTATGGCTCAACATTACCGAAAAAGAGAGCCTAGAGCCTAAATAATGCGACTGAGGCCTCATCTCCCATCCTTTCCACACTGCTCACCTACCTCTCCTCCAAAGTAGTCATTGCTTCTAACTGCCACGTTTTGAGGTATTTCTGGCCACATTGTGCACTTTTGCACATCTGGGTCCCATGGACCATTTCCCTTCCTTTAGCTTTAGACTAAGGCTACATTTTGGCATCTTTTGGGAACTTTTGAATAAAGAGCAAGAGAGTCATCATATCCAAAGAAGGTGAGGAGAGTTTTTGCTACAAATGCCAGAGCTCTACTCAGAGATGCTTTCTAGTTGAGGACTGTGGGATCAATGCAGAATAGTAGTTAAATATCAAGGGCCAGTCTTGCCCACAAACCCTCTATGACCAAGATAGAGATCTATAGACCTAGTCACCAATAAGTGTGCTCACTCTTTTTCTTTTTCTTTTTTTAACTTTCATTTTTGGTTTGGGGGTACATGCAAAGGTTTGTTACATGGGTAAACTTGTGTAACGGGTTTGTTGTACAGATTATTTCATGATCTAGGTACTAAGCCTAGTACCAAATAGTTATTTTTTCTATCCTCTCACTCCTACTAATTTTTTCTAAAGCAAGGTTATAATGTGTATGTATCATACATTGGGGAGGGGTTGTTTTTATGCTGTAATGCAGGAGTATACAATAGATAAGCAGTAGGGATAAGGAAAAAGAATCAGGTGAGACTGAAGATGCTGCCTTTGGATGCCAGGGAGAAGAAGCTAAGGCTGGCTCCATAGAGGCCCTCCATTAGTCATGTGCTGTACTCCCATGCACTGTAACATGCAACCCCTCCCCTATCCTACCAGCACTGTTGTGTTGTATTCGCTGAGAAAATCTAGACTAATAGGAGATGTGAGGGATTGTCTAGAAAAGCACTAATGCATGATAGAGACATTTAACATTAGATTTCTTGATGGACTGCAAACTTCTTCTTCTTCTTTATTTTTGAGACAGAGTTTCGCTGTGTCACCCAGGCTGGAGTGTACTTGCGGGATCTCACCACAACCTCTGCCCCCCGGGTTCAAGCAATACTCCTGCCTCAGCCTTCCGAGTAGCTGGGATTATAGGCACCCGCTGCCACATCTGGCTGATTTTTTTTTTTTTTTTTTTTTTTTTTTTTGTATTTTTAGTAGAGACGAGGTTTCGCCATGTTGGCCAGATTGGTCTCGAACTGCTGACCTCAGATGATCCACCCACCTTGGCCTCCCAAAGTGCTGGGATTGCAGGCATGAGCTACTGCGCCCGGCCTGGATTGCAAATTTCTGGAAGAACTCCCTCCACTCCTCCCACCCTTTACCTTTCCTGCTGATGTTGTCTCAGGGTATCTTCTCTGATCCTCTGCTCTTTTCCTAGACTGGGTTTAGCCTTAGTGATTGCCTCTATCTTTGCTCATATCACATCACTTTGTAATCTTTACTGGTTTCTCTCCTCTCCTCCACTGAGAGCTCCTTGAGGGCAAAGGCAATGTTTTATGCATTGTGTTTTTTTTAACACAACACATACATACTGTACTTAGCTGTAGTCTCACCACATACAGCTAGACCCCAAGGTAGCTCTGGCAACGGTGAAGAGAAGATGGCAGTGACAGGAGGAGAAATCCCTTTAGAAGGTTCCCAGTGAGAAGAAGGCAGACATCTCACGGCATCACCTGCAGAGCGCTAATGAGCAAACACGTGAACAAGAGCAGAAAGGCGAAGTTCCTATAAATAATCAGAATAGAAAAATATGCTCTGGACTGTAGTCTGGTGTCCCTTGTCCAAATTGACTTGGGTGGTCCCAATACTTCTCCACCCCAGCGGTGGCAGTGCATTCCCACTCCTCTAGCCCCACCAGTTCTGGCCTCAGTTTTTATTTTAGACCTGGACGATTCTTGGATGACTGCGACATGTCCAAGATATAGTGTTCAACAAATCACCTCCTAAGCCAAGAAACATTTAAAACTAGGCTATAAAGGTGTTTGCTATATTCCAAGAATAACACAAATCTCATGGGCCTGGTATCTTTCATAACTGGTGAATAATTCATGGACTCCGAGTCCCGCCAGTTACACAGGAGGAAGGGTCATCACCTCTATAGTATGATTAGAGCAATTACTTTTTAAGATGCACAGAACATCAGATGTAGATTAGAAGAATCTTAGAGATTACCTAAGTCTGAGCATGTAAAGAAACTAAGGGATCAGAAAGGTCAAGACCTGCCCGAGGTCACACTTGGGCAGTTTATGAATCCTGAACAGGTGTAGATGAAGGCTGCCCACCACCCAGAGCTGTGGAAGCTTCTATATGTGGCTTCTGTGTCCCGGACTTCCCGTGCCTCATCAGCAGGACGGGGCAGGCAGCACCTGTCTCATCACATGGCCCTGTTTTTTCCTACACTCTGCTGACCATGTGATTGCACAGTACTTAAATATTCTAAAAAGAATATGAAGATCATCGTTCTTGAGACACAGAAGGAAAGCAAGAAAGACATTAACTGTCCTTCTCAGCTGCTCAGAGGCATTTCTTACAGTCTTACCACATTGAACTTAAAATTGATCTTAATTTGTATTGACAACCGAAGGGATAAATAGTTCTCTTATTAAATACAGTTTCTATCCTCCACCTTTAAACTGGGGCCTTTTATGACATTGACCTGCTTTTGGAACTTTATGAAAAGAAACTTCAGTTCCAGACAAATATTGCCTTTCTCATTTCTTTCTCCTTTCCCAGGCCCAGTTCCAAATTTGGAGGATAAAAAGAGAGGGACACATGGGAGAGGGCTCCTGTCCCATGTTTTAGAAACTGCTTTCCTGGTTCACCTGTGTTTCTTCCTTGGCCCTCCACTGGCACCACTGCCTCAACCTCCAGGTATTCTCAGCCCTGGAGGAACCACTTTCATGGCTCACATAGTCAGATTTAACTGGTGGCTACCATAAGTGATGTCAATGGTGCAACTTTACTTGGGAATGCTAATTTCTCCCTAACTCCATTGTACTCTGTGTGTGTGTGTGTGTGTGTGTGTGTGTTTCATAGCTTTTCTGACCTTTTCTTTACAAGCTCTTATTTCTTCTTTCATGCTCAGGGCTTTGGCTGCTAGGGTGAAAATGGAAATAGGTTTATGAGAGAAAAGGTAGCTATTGGGAGTTTAAAATTAAAGCAAGGAAATTGTTAATCTCTATGCAATGTTGACTGTGCACAAAGCATCATTCTGATCATTATAACTGGAGTTTACAAGCTTGTATCAGGTACAGTCCCTTCCCTAAAAGGCCTTATAATCTGGATGGGGAGTTAAGAGGTACACTTGCAAGAGAGGTATCTCATACTCTGGGATAGCATATTATGTCTTTGTTTCCCAAAGGAGGTACAAGTACCACTCATATGACATTAAATAACTGATTCACTTTGTAAACATAGTATATTGCTGTTTCAATTTCCTTTTACTTCTTTTCTCATTATTTAAAAAGGAGGGAAGAGAAAATCTCAGATTTGTGCTAAATTATCTTTAAAACCTCTCTAATACTTTTAAATCTTTGTCAATAAAAGATAAAAAGAGTTAAGACTCTGATTCCAAGCCTCTGGACACTAAATATCCAGCTGCAATGTAATAACATTCTTCATTTTGATTGCATTTTTTACAGACTACATTCTATTTTATTATAAGTGATAAGGTTTTTCTGTTTATGGTGGTAGTCATATGATGTTTCCTAACTAAATGTCTTAGTTCAGGCTGTTACCATAGACTTAGTGGCTTAAACAACACACATTAATTTCTCAGAGTTCTAGAGGCTGAAGTCTGAGATCAGGGCGCCAGCAGGGTCAGGTTCTTGGTAAGGGCCCTCTTCCCGGTTGAAGGACCACTGCTCTCTCCTTCCAGTGTCCTTACATGGTGGAAAGAGAGCAAGCTACCTTTGGCCTCTTCTTATAAGGGCATTAATCCCATTCTGAGGGCTCCAAGATCACAACTCGCTCACCTCCGAAAGGCTCTGTATCCTAATATCGTCACACTGGAAGTTAGGATTTCCACATATGAATTTTGGGAGGAATGCAAACATTCAGTCCATAACACTAAAAAAATTCATTTAGGTAGAAAAAGCAACTCCAAATAGTAAATAAATAATGGTATAGGCTATACAAAAATATGGCAGAAATCACAAGCAGTGTGCAAATGTTTGTGAAGCAGTTTAGAAGTGTCAAGTGAGGGCTTTAGATCTGAATTGCAAGTGGAATTTCAACGAATAATTGTGTGCCAGGGGCTGGGAAGAATTCCTAGAGGAGGTGAACTTTAAGGGAGCATGTGCGTGTGTGTGGAGATTCATGTCAGCAAAGATGTAAGATGTGAGGGCAGGTGGGAGGTGGGAGTGTGAAGCCTATTAGACCGAATGAACAGTTTATGTACAGGAGTCATGGCTGGAGGAAGGTCACAGCTGGAATCATGTGGTGGAAAAACCCATATGTGAGGAGTTTCTTTGCTTTTTTTTTTAACTTTTCATTTTGAGATAACTGTTTATTCACATGCAGGTGTAAGAAGCAATAGAGAGATTCCATATATCCTTTGCCTAGTGTCCCCAAATGATGGTATCTTGCCTAGCCACAGTTCAATAGCACAATCAGGAAATGGATGATGATACAAGCCCCTGCCCTTATTCAGATTTCACCCATATTATATGCACTCATTTTTGTGTATTTATATTTAATTCCATGCAGTTTTGTTGCATGTATTGATTGATGTGACCACTACCATAATCAAGACACAGCAGTTCCATCACAAGAATCCCACCTCTACCGTTTCATAGCCACAGTCATCTTCTTCCTTTTCCTCTTTTCTAACCCATGGCAATTATTAATTTGTTATTCCTCTCTAGTTACAATTTTGCCATTTCAAGAATGTTATATATATGGAATGATACAGATTCCAAAATGTAACCTTTTGGTATTAGCTTTTTTTTTTTTTTTTTTCCTACTCAGCATAAGGCTCTCGAGATTTATTCAACTTGTTGTTTTGACCAATAGCTCATTCCTTTTACTTGCTGACTAGTATTTCATAGTATGAATATGCCACAGTTTAATCATTCACCCATTTTGGAATATTTGAGTTGTTTCTAGATTTTGGCTGTTACAAATAAAGATGCTATAAACATTTGTGTACAAGTTTTCATGTGAACATACATTTTCATTTCTCTGGGATAAATACCCAACAGTGTGATTACTGTGTTATAGTACGTTTGGAATGTTTAGTCTTATAAGAAACTTTTCTGGAGTGGCTGAACCATTT